>NC_140079.1:57031201-58231201 GCF_964194135.1 Talpa europaea
ATTAGGAAAACATTATCTATACCAGTGGGCTATTGTGAAGATTACTTGGAAAAAGCGTTTGGAAAATAACCTCTTTGTTAATGTAACACATAACTACTAACATATTTTTAAGGCTATGCTAAGTGCTTGGCATACAACTGTGAACAATACTAATCTCAGCTCCCAGGAAACTGTAGTGAAAAAAAAAAAGTCAAAGGCACAGCGTATTTTAATTATCATAATATCAGTAATTAATGAGAGCTGTAAATACACATAATCAATTTTTTGATAATTAGAGATTGTCATTTATTAGCATTTCTTTATTTAAGTTCATTCACTCTTCCTGAACTATCAAAAGTGCTAATTATAGCACCTCTTTTCTTACATATCTTGTTACTGTTACAGAAAATCAGTGCAAACAATTCTGGATGATAATTTCTCCAGTTTTTATATTGTTCTCATTTCTTTCGTTTCTCCTTTTTTTTAAAATACATGCCTCAAAAATGATTATGCCTGGATTATATAATAGCAACATTTTTGATAATGTGAATATTTTGGTTCCATTTAGTTAAAACATACACAGTATTTTAAATATAAATTATATATAGTATACTACAGTAAACTACATATACTATATATATAGGCTAGTTGGTAATGTGTAGTATACTACCATACATTTTAAGAACAATTACAACCATTCAATTGTCCTATCTCTGAGTCTTTTAGTATTTGACATACTTTGTGATATAAATATTGGATTATGAGGTATATAAATGTAAATTATATAATTAAATGTCAGTACTAAGTGAGAATTCTTTTTAAAACTAGCACATTATGTTGTGCGGTTGTGTGTGTTCTCTCCAGATGGGTATAAAAAGTCTTACTAGGAAACTTTGAAGCAGTATTCCTTCCCAGCTCTCCTGACTTTCATTGTGCAGGATTTCTTTTTGTAATATTAGTAGAACCAATATTAACTAATTAATTTTTGTTGAACTAACACTGGCTTCCAACACTACACGTTTAAGAGTGCAGGTTCTCACATTTTCCAATGTACGTTAGTTACAACACCACACCCACCACCTAAGCCACCATCATATGCTACCACCAAAGCCACCATCATATGCCACAAGAATTTTCTTTTTGTCTTGGTAGTTTGATGGTCTTACAATGCAGTCTTTTCCTCTTTTTTCTCTCCTATGACTGCTTGTCTGAATAGCTAGAACTCTGACCTGGAACTCCTACATGTTTTTCAGATGATGTCTTTTTAACTCTTTTATTTACCTTTTAAACTGCATTTCTTCCCATTTCTATGAGGATCATTATTATGAGAGCATCTGGTGGGGGCAAAGGGACTCTTAAGTAAATAAATACTTTTGTTTTGATACTTGATTAATTCAACCTCCCTCTCCCCATATCCTATTGTCAATAACTCTTGTCCCTTTCTGAATTCCAAAGAAGAATTTTCCTTTGGAATTAGAAAACAAAATCAATGCTTAAATGCCTCTCTTTTATGAAACCTATTTAGTTGGATCAATTATAATCTTGTATTTCCATGGATAGATTTCACATTAGAATATTTATTCAACCAATATTTACTAAGGGTCTGGGGTTCTGGCATTGCAGGAAGATATAAAAGATATCATACATCTCTGTCACTATAGCGACACATATAAATTGTAATTGAACAGGGAAGACACAACATATTCATAAGTGGGAGGCTATAGTGAAAAAGTCAAGAATCATTAGTTTAGAACCTCATGACTTTGCTCAGTTTGTTATAAAGAAGCATTTTTTTCTTTCTCCTCCCAGGGATGAAATAATTTGGATGTCACTGTGCTATTCTAAGGGGGTAGCCCACATTTAAGCTCTTGCCAGGCTATTACTGCTTATTGGATGTACTTTGTGTAGCCCATGAGGCTCATACCACCTTCTGAGAGAATAAGTTGGACTCAGATTCCACCACCACAAATTCCACCTGTTGGGGAAGTTTTTTTTTTTTTAATGGTTATAAACATCAGTTTCATCATCTGCAAAACAGAGAGTAGCACCTACCCCAGGATGTAAAAATATATGAGCTCATGCATGTTGCACGCCTGGTGTATAGAAAGGGACAGTTAGTGTAAATTTCCTCTGTTCTTATACAAGGTTTACTTTGTCTTTTGCTTTCTCCCTTCTTCTTTTCTCATGGAGGCAATTGAATGCCCAAATAATTTCAATTAGTCCTTCTGGGTTCCAGGCACATCTGAGATTAAAATCAGCCAGGACTTGATTTCTGCCTAATCAAAAGCCCCTGACGCTGCCATGTGGGCCACATGAAGGGGCTTTTCCCAGTGCGGGGTGATGCTAATTACCATCTGATCTTAAGCCAGATTTACTTTCCTTTGTTTAATAATTAATATCTTCTCTGAGACACTGGGCTAAAGTTTAAAATTACAGAGAGGGGTGATTTATATAAGTGCCAACAAAACTAAACTGCAGTAAAATCACCCAAGCCCCTACGTGGGCTGCCATTCACTCATCACCCAAAACGCTAGGCAGTCTAGGAGAGTGTGGGAGTGAGATAGGAGCAGAGTTAAGCCCCCAGGCCTTACTCTGTGGTGTCACCAGCTCACATTGGTGAGAAGCCTCGTGTGGTTCTCAGAACCCTCCCCTTTATAGTCCCACACCCCATTACATGTCCTGCATTGCATTTTCCATTAAACCTTTGTTGAGGCCCTACTGTGTGGCAGGTCCTCTGCTGGGCATGGTTATAAAATTGGAAATGCTTCTCACAAGCTGCTTATAGACAGGCAAAGAGAAGACACATTAATAGTCAACTATCCTCTACTCTCTCCTACCTATGCTCCCCAAGGAGCCACAGAGTGATAAGCTGCTCCACTTAGTTCCCTTCTACATAGTGTTTTGGAAGGGTGAGATCTGGGGCATTTTATATAGAATATCCATTTAACTGGTCTAACCAGGAGGAAAAAGAGAGAGTTGTAATCTCTAAACAGAAACAGAGCTGGAACTTTCAGGGGCATCCCTTCTGGATCAGATTAAGAAATGGGTTTCACTCTACAACACTCTACAACATTAGTTCATAAAGGGCTGTTGCTATTTGTGCTTTCACTCAGTGGACAGCTCTCTTCCATTAGCTGACCTTGACCTTTCTGGGGCTGAAAAAAACCCTTTGCACTTCAGAAAGGCTGTGACAGCTGTCTCCAGGTGTCACCAGTGAAAGAAGTGGACACTTGTGCTTCTTGCTCTTCTAACTGGAAGGCTCTTTCCCTGACTTCAGAACTCTGCTTGCTGATTTCTTTGCCCCTCTACCTTAAGCCTCTCAGTTTTGGGGTGGGGGGTCTTTCTCCATATTCTCATTACCATGTGTACTCCTGCTCCCTGGCATTCTTGCCATGAAATTTTTCTCCATAGCATAGATCATCATCTAATATAATATTGTTTACTCATCTATTTTATTTTTCTCTTGTCTCCTACATCTCTCATCTCACCCCAAAAAGGTAAGCTTACAAGCTCTGAGAATTTTATTGTTTCTGTCCTCTGTATTCTCAGCACCCAGAACAGTACATGGCCTAGAGGAGGTGATGATAATTGTTGGATGAATTAATGACTTGATGTTATTAGGGAGAAATGACTGTGTAGTCTGAGGATGAAAGATGTCTTTCCTACAAGGATTAGGAGTCACACTAATCATTCATGCAGTCAATTATTCTTTGGCTGGGTATTGATTGTGCAAATCAGTTACGTCTTTGGGCTGCTAGGTTTTGGTTGGGGAAACCATCCATGGTAATGAGGTATGTTTCCTGCTTCAGAGAACTCGGTCTACTGAGGGAAATGGACATATAAATAATACTAATAGTAATAATGATGATAGCTCACATTTAATGGAGTGTTCTATGTGCCAGGTGCTGTTCTAAGCACGTTTATATATATTAACATTTCTAATTCTTATGACAAAATGAGGTTGGTATTGCTCTTGTGACATTTTGCAGAGGAGAAAACAGAGGTACAAAGAGACCACCTGGCTAATTAGGGGGCGGGGTGAGATGTGGTCTGGGTGAGAATGGGGTGTGTGGAAAATAGCTCACATTTTGATTGGGCACTTTCTCAGCATGGGGAGGCAGGTGGGCATCTTTGAGATTCCCATTTGTAATCATCACTCTCCTGCCACCCACCCTCCCCAACCCACCCCTGTCCTCATTGAACGGCTCTGCTACTTCTCTCCTACCTCACTCCTGTTCCTGCTGCTCAGAACCCGGCACCTGGTCTCCCCTGAGCTCAGCAGACCCCCTGCCTGACCCTCATGACTCCACAGGATCCCCCCCAGTGCTCTAAAGCAGGCAAGATGGCTCTCTGCCAGCCACCCCAATTCCCTGCTCTGGGCTCTCCAAGCTATGATCTCAGACACCCGATTGAGTCATGCTGTTCTCTGGGAGGGGGAAAACTGTGAACAGCCCCAGATTATACAACTGCTCACTCTGCAGGGGTCCATGGAAGTCTGCATTCATGAAAGGTCTTTTGGGAGGCTCCAAAAGGAGAAAGTTTAACACCTTCAACCCTCTCACCTTGTCTGCCCTGCTTTCACTCCTGGGGGCTTTTGGGTGACCACCCTTTGTGCTTCGAAACTCTTGGAGGTCACTTGTCTTCCTCGCTTAATGATGTGTTACAGAAAACAAGCTTCCATTACTTGCAAAAGTGTGACGGGAGCATGAATATTAATAACTCCCATGGGTTTCCTGCAAACATCCATCACCACAGCTTAGAAGGCTTGTTCTGACTTGCTTGGCATGGGGGTAACTGCTCAGCAGAACAATAATAAAGCATTCATGAGCCCAGCTTAGGCAGAACTCTTCCTGGGGCTTTGAACTCCACTGCTCCTGTAGGATGGAGGTGGGGAATATGCTCTGCTCCACCTGGGTTCTGGCAGAATGACCGATGTGGGACTTTGGACCTCACAGGACCTTACAGATGTGCCAGGCCCCTGGGGAGCTGGAACTAGGATTTCTCTTTATCAAAACCAAGTTCTCTTTAGTGACAACATCTTGGTTTTAGGTGAATTAGATTTAAGCCAATCAGGCTGAGAGATGCTGGAACTAGAGTTGGAGAAGAGGTCCAGCACAGATTCATAGAAATTCAGGTCTCAGGGATCAGCATGAGGGTAAACCGAGGCCACCGAAGACCAGATGAAAAATAAGCAGCAGGGCCAGGAGTAGAGAATCTGATGACCATGTCCTATGGAGAACCTTAGGGCAAGGAATATCAGGACAGTGTTGCCCTGGGCCTTATGCAGGGTTTCCACTGAAACCCGTTGGCAGGTTGCTCAGTAAAATTCCTCTTCTGGAAATCTCCATGTGACTGCCATTTTCTGCTCCTTGGGTCTTTGTATGTCGCCCTGAGGATCTCATAGGGTTGACCTGGGCTACAGTTCATGGGATTCCCATCTCAAGCAGTGCTGACCTAGTGAAAAGTGCTCCCAGGATCTAAAGAGCAGGGCTGAAAATGGGGAGTCCAAGGAGATTGGTGCCCTGGACCTGAGAAACATGTTGGTCCTGTTTCTTGGGTTGCCCCAGGAACCCCATGTGATCTGGGGTTGATTGTGCTCAAGAACACTGTAGTGTGGGTCTCCTGACTGAAAAAAAACATGTAGAAACTTATTTTAATCCATATTATGTGTGTTCTTTTTTTTTTCCTGTATAGAATTAAAATTCATTCATGTCTGTAGCTCACAAAAAGAAAATAAGAAATCATTTAGATTTTCTAGAGTTAGGTAATTTCAATGTGATCAAGGTAGCATCTCCTCTGCTGAGCTTTAGGTCACTAATTAAATCTATGGTGCTAATGGAAATGCTCATTTTCTTGGGCAGCTGCTTGCAAGATCTCTCTGCTCTACAATTAACAGTGGTGTGGAAATCTCTGCCATTTCTTCCAGCTGTCAGATTTCCTTGTACTTGGAACTCCAACATCCTGCATCAGAGCAGGCCATGCAGATGAAAGTCATGGAAATATCCATGGCTTTCTCCATAAAACACTTGATAGCAGGAGGTCATTCCTTGCTAAGTTCTGATATTAGAGCTTTGCGTCACTGTGGCCCTTTGCCTCGTGATATTTACTGGAGAGGCAACTTGGTATCATCATGGAAGGAATAAAAGAGTTGGATCCAGAAGATTTACAAAATAAATCCTGGCTCTGAAATGTGTTGGCTGTGTGATTCTGCCCTTTCCTAACTTCACTTTTCCCTTCCATAAAATGAAAATAAAAATAACTAGTGCTCTTTCTACCTTATAGAATTGTCCTGAGGATAATACAAAACCCTTTATAGCAAATAGTTATAAAGACTGCATTGCTCAAGGGTTTTTGTTTTTGTTGGCTATTGTTTAGAAGTAGAGTAAGTCAAACCTTTTCTAAGGATATCCAAAAGCATTCTTTGAATCATCCAGAAAGTAGCTATTGGCTGCTTTACCTGTCAAAATGGAAAAACATTGACATGGCAATTATAGCAGATGTTGGCTATCATTCAAAATCTATCTTCCATCTCACATTTCTCTTCATGAAAGAACCTTAATTTTGTTTACAATCTCCCTTTATCATCATCACCACATGTTCAAGGCTGGTTTTCACCCAGAAGCAAGTCTTTGTTGGTCTAAACCAGGGAATCCTAAACTTGAACGTGCCTCACAATCACCTGGAAGGCTAGTTAAGCCACAAATTTCTAGGCTCCATCCCCAGAATTCCTGCTATACTAGATCTGGATCAATATTTAGAATTTATATCAGGTGATGCTAATACTGTTGGTCTGAGGTCTGCATTATGAGAGACACTGTCTAAGCCAATCATGGAGGTGCTGGTTATCGGTTATATACAGATACATTGTGCCTTTCTGGCCAATGAGATGTAGTAAGCTTCCCAGGGCTTATACAAAAGGTTTCCTCTTCCAAAGGACTCTTTCTACCTCTGGACATTGTCTCTGACCAGCCCGGGGACCGAACTCACGCTGCAGAGGCTGCAGATATTTCCACAGTGCTGTGCTGGAGCATCTGGGACTTTCAGTGAAATATGGCTGGGTTCTGCTGCCTGTTACTACAGAAAGCCAATGAGAAGAGACAGGAATTGAAAATAGAAGTGCTTTTATTTTTCATATCACTAGCCATTGGCCTGAGAGATGGTAGGCATAGCACCCTGAACACAGTCTGCCACCTTATTTCGAGCTGGGCTTTATAATGAATCACTTTATAATGAATCACAAAGATAGTCATAAGCAAACAGCCCATCAGAACAACCCATCACAGTCAATGTTTCTGGCATTTGTCACAGTCGGCCCTCAGAACTTGTTATCAGCCTCCCACTTACCTTGACCCTCTACAACTGATGGCATCACTGTCGACACTCATTTGGGATCATCACAATGTCCAATTTCTTCCTCCCCTCCCTAGTGCTTTCAATGGGTCAATGCCTACCAAACTTAACCTGTAAGAATCTTGGTTTAGGGCCTCCCTGGTGGTGCAAGGGGTTAAGCACAGCACTGTGAAGCTATCTGCAGCCTGTCAGATTTCCTTGTACTTGGAACTCCAATATCCTGCATCAGAGCAGGCCATGGAGATGAAAGTCATGGAAATATCCATGACTTTCTGCCTAAAACACTTGATGGATAAAGTGAAATATTAAAACCCCTTTTCTTTCATGGGGACATAGGAGTAGCTTATGGGACAAGAGCTTTGAGCTCATTAGAGACAATTGTATTCAGCCATAAGCATGCAAGTACCTACATCAAGATCTTCCTATCAGAAGAAGAGCTAGGAAGGGACCAATGTTAGGAAGGGTTAGAGGTGGTGTGAGTAAAGGGCTCACAACCTGAGAGATGCAATCTCATTAAAATAGGCTAGAAGTACAGAGGGGGAGTGAGGGTGGTGGTGGTGGAAAGGCATGCGGAGTGTCTTAAGAAAAGTGACTCTTGGGTCTCCCCTGGTGGCGCAGGCGGTTGAGCGCAGCGCTGTGAAACTGTCCGCCACCTCTGCAGCACGGGTTTGATCCCTGCCTGCCAGTGAGAACCCCACATGGCACAGCAGACCTCTCCTGTCTCGCCTGCTGCTCCCCTCAGCAGTGTATTTCGTCAGTCTGCCTGTTCTGTTCCCCGCTCTGTGTCTGTTGAATCTTCTCACCCACCCACTCATCTGGCCTGTACCCCAGTTCTGGTATGCATGAGTAAATAAATCTTTTAAAAAATAATTTAAAAAAAAGTGACTCTTGAGGACTTTGTGGTCTGAGTTTGTTGAATTGGTCCATGTGGAACCTGAGGATAGGGCAGGCTGACTGTAAGAGACCCAGACATCTGCTGATTTGGGTATCCACAGAAGGATTCTGAGACCAATCCCCTGAAGATATCAGTGAACAACCATAGTTAAGTTTTTGAGGTATCAAAATCTATACATGGATTTTTGAGTGCACAGGGATCAGCACACCTACTCCTCATGTTGTTCAAGATTCAGCTATACTATTTTGACACAAGCAAAACTTCTCTCAATTGATAGACAACAGTGGACTCCAGAAGTGGTCTTCAGCAGGTGGTATATATACCATCAGAAATATCCAGTGATTTCACAATAATTGTGAGGAATTTTTTTTTCTCAAAGTCTAAGATTTGTTGCAGATGTGTTCTTCTGTCACCTGTGGGCCTGATCTATGACCTCCCAGTGTTTACCCCAATTCCTTGCTCCTTCTCTCCCTAGTACTTTCAATGGGTCAATACTTACCAACCTTACCTGTAAGCATCACCTACTGTGGTTCTACCTTTGCTTTTCCACCAAGTATTGGGCCCCAAGGGAATGTGTTCTCAGCATTTGTGATGAAACAGTGGAAAGACAAGAACCTTGTTCTTAAGACACTTAGTCTGGGGAGGTTTTGTACAATGGAAATAAAGTACAAGCCACAAATGCATTGTGCAGTTTTAAATTTTCTAATAGCTACATTTAAAAAAGTAAAATGAAACAGTGGTATGAATTTTAATAATTTATTTTATTTATTTCAGTGGTTCTCAACTGGGTACTTTTCCTCCAGGGGTCATTTGCTAATGTCTGGCAATGTCACTAGGCAAATTTGGTTTATCACAACTGGGAGGGTGCTAGTGACATTTAGTGGGTAGCAGTCAGGGGTGCAGTTAGACATTTTACAGTGCACAGGGGACAGCCACACACAACATGGACCAAAATGTCAGTGGTGTCCAGGCTAAGAATCCCTGATTTAATCCAGTATATGCAACAAAATGTTTCATTTCAATGTGCAATCAAATATAACAAAGGATTCATCTGCTATTTTGCATTTTTTAAATTCAAAGTTTTGATTAGAAAAATGTGGTATATCTATACACAATGGAATACTACTTAGCTATAAAAAATCAAGTCTTGCCAATTGCAACAACATGGACTTATACTAAGTGAAATAAATCAGAAGGAGAAAGACAAATAACCAGAGGATTTTGCTTATATGTGGAATATAGACAAGCAAAACAAAGGGTCAGACAACCAATAACAAATCCTAGAAACCTGACTGTGAAATTGAGGCTTCAAGACAGGGAAGGGGAGGGAGCACAACGGAATTTGGTGGAGGACTGTGAGCACCTTGGTGGTGGGTGTGGTGTGGGGACACGCCTCTGAAGAGGATGATCCTATGCTTCCGAATCACATACAGTATTGTAAGCTAATGTCACCTCAATTAAAAAAAAATTTCAAAAACAAAACAATCAATAAAATTCTAAGTTTTAAAATCTGCCTTGTAGCTTGCATAGTTTACACTTAGAGCACATCTCAATTCAGACCAGCCATGTTTCTTCAACCACTTAATCACCACGTCTGGCAGCTACACTGCAGTAAAAGGAGTCCAGGCACTGTGACTCCAATTTCCTTAGCATGGCAAATAGGGGGAGATTCAAAATCCTTCAGGTGAGACGCCAAGTCCTACTACCTTTGAGAGCCCCATACGATAAGGAATTGGGATAAAAGAATTGCCCAAGGTCTCACTGATTATTAAGCTATATGAAAATGCAGCTATATTCCAAATAACATCTATCTAATCTTTGCATTATTTCCCTGCAAAATGCCATCAAGAGGTTGTAGTTTCTTATTCCCTTGCGGCAAAGGTCAACATACCCCGTTGGGCAGATTACTGAGTGAGAGTTAGCTTCCGTGCAGTTCTGAGGATTTAGATATTGATCAGTGAGGCTTTCATGTTGTTAACACAAACAACCAAGCAGCAATCTTTGCCTCTTCCAAAATGCTCTCTAATTTTATCCTTTTGAAAAAAGAGAAATAAAGGTTTTCAGGTTAAAAAGAAGGTGATCATCTAGTAATCAGAGCTTTAGAACAATCCAAACCGACCTTGGTGCAACACACTGCACTTTGTAATCCCCAATTTGAAGGCTTCGCAGCATCTCATTAGTCTGGAGTTGCAGTACAGATAATTCTATATTGAATGAGTAATTAAATGTGACATTGAAGCAGGCAGATGGATTAGGGACATACCCAAGGGTTCCCCTGAGGAGTCCTTTCCTGTGTCTGCCCACGAGGGAGGGTGTAGGGAGGCTTAGCAGAGCTCCTGCGGGGGTGTTGCAGGTATGGCCCTGGGACAAAGGCAAAGCAAGATTTTGTGCATTACCTGTGAGTCAGGGGGATGTGCCAGTAAGTGGAATCAGGGAGGGACCCTTAGGGAAACCAGGCCCCATCTCTGGACCAGCTGTGCCTCATCTTTCTCAGGCGCATTTCCCCTTCAATCCTCAGGAGCATGAGAGCTTGCCTGGGTTTGCTTTAAGTCAGAGAGAAGAATGCTGCCTATTATTCCACAGCCTTCTGAAACCTGAATCTATCTGACCAAGCGCGGCTTTGTCTAAAATGAAGGAAGACAAAAGAGTATTTTTTCATTTTCAGTGTCAAGAAGACACTTGTTTTCATAGAATCAAAGTCTGGGAAAGGGACTCATGTCATTTATGCTGTTTCCAGCAAGATTTTTGCTCTGCTTTCCCACACACCTGAAACTCTACCCTATTTTTCAAAGTCCATCAGGAAAGGAGTTTATAAAAATCTTTTTGGAAACAAATTCAATTTCTTGTCAGTGCTCAGTGAATATATATGGAGCACTGACTGTGCAAGGAATTAGGAGCCCAGAAATGAAAGGAAATAAAGTCATACCTTCTGTTTTAAGGGGTTCATGGCACAGGGTGACATATGCCAAAGGAATAGCATGGCCACTAGGGAGTAAAAGAGGGGAATAGCAGATTTGCTGGAGTGGAGAGGACAGATTTCTGGTAGCAGGTGAAATTTGGAGTGGGTCTTTGGGATTGGTTGGAGAGGGAAAGCCTAGTGTAAGAAATGTCCCCACATGCTCTTCCTTGCCCTGTTCTCCTTTCAAGTTCTGTCCAGCAACGCAAAGTTCTGTTTCCGCGCCAACGCAAGGAACCACAGTCACTAGATGAATCAGACTTGGTGCCTACCTCACAAGGGATGGATGAGTGCAAGTATCAGGAAATGTGATCTTCTGTGGAGACGTGACTCACGACTCACTGACTCGACAAATACTTATTGAGCATCTGTTCTGTGCTGGGTGCTGTTCCTAAAGATTTGGTGGGAAACAAGAGAGATACAAGCCCTGATTTGTAAAGTTCATGGTCTAGAGGAGCTCACAAGTGTGGAATCAATTATGAACAGGGAGCAATGGGATCAGTGAGAGAATATATCAAGGTCTTCCACCTGATCTGGGGGAGAAGCCCTCCCCTCGGGAAGGATTGTTAAAGCCACAGGTGGATGCAGAACTGTCTGCCAGGCAGGCAGGGAGGACAAGGAGAGAGGATGTGCTGTCAGAAGGGAGGGATAACACAGTAGTCCAAAGTACAGAGGAGGTGGCACTTTGGAGGAATTGAAAAATGTTCAGATGGCTGCAGCCAGGATGGAGATGAAGACCCAGAATTAGGGCATGCCCTTCCTGGGCTGGCCAGTGACGTGTCCTTCTGACACAATGGTTAAGTCAAATAGATGTGAAAATACATATTCTCTCTGTCTCCACCAATGGGTATAGAGAGGAGGCCCCCTCATTGCATACTGGGGTTGGGGTAGTGAAGACCAGGTGCATGTTGTCTGGGAGGGTCCCTGGCCTTGTACTGGCCACCTGCCCTCAACCCCCACAGGCTTCTCAGTGCAGGGCTCATGGACAACCCCACCTAAAAGTTCTGCTCCGTGGTTCCCTGGGTTAGTTCTGACAGTGAAGGGAATGCTGTCAGGCTGTGAACCCCTCCAGAGGCAGCCCTGCAGCGAGCTCAATGAATGTGCCTCTACAATGCCACTGAGTTGATTCAGAAGTGTGTTTCTGCCTCAGTTTCCCCACTTAATATTCCCCCTACCTGCTGAGTCTGGAAGGCTGCCTGGAAACTCTAGTCCGCAATGTTTACTGAGTCCCTGTGGAGGTTAGAGACAGTGTCAGGTTGTGGAGAAGAGAGTGAAAAATAAAAAATAACCACACCAGAAAACCTGGCGCCTTATCACATATATTCAAGTGTTTGTAATAATGTACTGTGCGGGATTATCATTAGCATTTTGAAAATGTGAAAATCATCTTTCTTCCTCCTTCAAAGGAAAAGAGGATTCTTATTATAAACATGACGCTTAAATAATTTCATTCCTAAAAAAAAATTATTGGTCTTTATAGGTGCCAACAATTGCTTCTCTGTTTTTCCAGTTGACAGCAGTTTTAAGACTTATTACATTGTTCTGATACTCCCATAAGGTAGAAAGTGGCACTCGTTTGGGAGAAGGAGTTCAAAATTCTTATTTTGGGGCTCCAAGTCCCCATCCAACACCAGCCTCCTTCTACTCTTCCTTTGCATCTACTCGAAATACGAGGCTTTCTCATCCACATTTTTTGCTCAAACCATGCCCCTGGCCTGGAATGCCTGCACCTTTATCTTCAAATGCCCAAATTCCCTTTCATGATCTCCTCCATTTCCATTTGCTTTCTCTCTTCCTCCCCGTCTCTGGATTCTTCCTCAACCCTTCATTTTCCTCATTTTCTATATTCCTTTCTGGTCCTTGCCTTATTCCCCTGCTCAGACTGTTATTCTCATCCACCTGCTGTGTTTAGTTTACATTGATTTTTGAAGACTGTCATAGCAGCTGACACAAGACACCTTCCTGATTGTATAATTAAATTATTCATCTTTTAATTTGGGAAATATGGAAGGTAGGGAGAGTACTACGGAGGTCAAGGGCACCAGTTTCAAATTCTGCTTTGCAGCTTTGTAATGTTGGGGGAGTCTCTGTGACATGCAAATGGTAAACCCTATCTCGTGGGGGCTTGCAGTGAGGAGCACATGAATCTTCTGTGCAAAATGCTTAGCCCAGTTTCTGGCAAGGAATAAACACTGCTTTAGTCTAACCATGTACCATTTTCGAATTTTATTTATAATGTTATTTTTATTAAAAATGCTTGGCATCTTGCAAGCAGATTCTGGATCCATTCTGCTATCAAGCTGTAGATTGCTTCCTCCCCAGAGTTGATAAGTGAGTCACCTTTCATCACAGAAGCTTTACAGGTATTGCCAGGGAATGGAACAGATGCACTCGACTCTTCTGTCTGTGCCTTAAGATCGTGTGGTGCGGCTGAACACAGTCATTGTGGTGTGAGACTGGCAGAAGGTGAGTGCTGAGGGTTCAGTCACTTGACTCAGTAACAGGTGCTGTTTATGGCATCAAGTTCTTTTCTGGAACCTCTTCATATTCGTGACAGGGACTGTGTGTGCTAAGGGCTTGCATGCCTACCTTGGTTACCACGTGGCCCACCAAATGCAGACAGGGCCTTTGGTTTATCCAGCGCTGTGCCCTCTGGCTTGAGCGTGGGCATCTCCTCATCTCACCAACCCTCCACCCGGTACCACAGAGCATGTGGGAGAACCGGCTCATGTCCTGTTAGGAAGAATTTACATGATCACTTATGGCTAGTTAGGGACAGCTTTCCAGTTTAAAGGTTTTCATGGGCCATGAAAACTAGTGAGTAAATAACCATTTATCAGTCAGTCATTTAGCAGAGGCTACACAGAACAGCGTTCCAGGACTTCCAAATGCATAGAAGCCATATATCATAATGGAACATAAATGTGAATAGGCTGTAAAACGGAACAACTGTTTACCTCAGTGAAGGTTTTATTTACATGCCCTCCAGCAGCTACTTAAATGAGCTTCGAGCGAGGCTGCCGATCACAGCTTCTTGCAGAGCCTAAATGAGGGAAAGCTGTGTCAGGTAGATGCCAGTTGCAGTGTGACTTCAGGGCTCTGGGGAGGCCTCTCTGGCTCCCTCTAAAACTCACTTGGCCTGCTTGATGTCTAAAATTTCTTGAAACCGAAACTTTATAATTACTAAAAATTTAGTTTGACAAATTCGACATTGAATTCCACACGAAATACTTTGTGATATACAAATAAGCAATATTTATAGTGCCGTTCTTTATGGAGCATTTCCATAAGTGGACTCTTTTTTTTTTTTTGCAAACGCTCCAATATGTTGGATCATTTTCCCTACTTACCTGTGACTTTGGAAAGTTAAATGACTTGTCCACGGGCATACGCAGGCCATAGCAGGCCTCGGACTTGGGATTGGAATCTGGTACTTCTGAGGCTACCCCCTCAGCCATCTTTCCAAAAGGGCAGGCTCTTGCATTAATACCCTTTAGGAGAAAACCCATGTCTTAAATTTTTAAGACATCCTGAGAGGCAGTTTTGAAAAGGTGGATGTGAGTGTAAGAACAGAGTCAGCAGTCTCCTGGGTGTCCTGCTCAACAAGGGCAGGCCCTGAGGCCCACCCACCTCTGCACTAGTCCCTGCCTGCTTCTGGGTGGGTCTTGTCCAGGTGACAGTGGAAATGTAAGTGTGCTTGCGTGTTCTCAAAGCTTGCTGGATTGCTCCCATCCCACGCTTGCCTTCTCTCCTGGGATCAGAGTCCCGTTCTTGGCCCCAGACTCCTTGACTTGAGTACTAGAAACCTGCTACCTCTTTACAAGTCTCCTCCTCCAGGAAGCTAAGCTCTGTCTTTTCTGCTCCCACCCTTAGCTGGGGTTTTGTTCCTCCAGCCAAACCTGTCAGAATGGATGCCAATTGCTGTCTTTTCCCTCTGACTCCTGCCAGTTGTTCATTATTCCTTCATTCATTGAACACAATTTTATTGAGCACCCACTATGTACGAGACATAATCCAGAATTGATTTCCCTTGACTCGCAAGGTAATCTTAGTGAAATGTGAATTTGTCACCATCCTATAGAAATCAGACTTTGTGCTGCTGTTGACAAGCTTATCGTATGCCTTAAAACTGGGTCTTGGTTTTCTATAGCTCCCATCTGCTCTTGACTACAGGAACTAACAACTTAGTGGGTACACTGAAGAGGCAGGGAGTAAGGGTGGGCCATGTTTGGGGACCAAACATGGGAAATTGATTCTAGGAGACTTTTAAGCGATCATGGATCTCTCTTAATACAGTTAACCTTTGAACTACACAGGGCTTAGGGACACCAGCCCGATGCAGCCCCAAGTCCCTGTACAGCATATAGTGAGTCAGATGTTTGTATTCCTGTGTTCCCCATCCTTGGGTTCATCCAACAAATATCTGCAGCTGATTGAACCCATGAATATGAAACCTGTGTATAGAAAAAAATCCACATAGAAGTTGACCCAAGCAGTTCAATCTAATGCTGTTCAGGGGTGAGCTATATTCCCAAGGCCTGACTGGGCCTAGCTCCAGGTGAGATAGCATGTGAGTGAATTTTCTGAGTGACAGTCAATGAGCCAAAGAGAAAGTGAGATAATTTATACAAAAGGGTAACACGGAATGACCTTCAATGTCATTGTTAAAGAACATTACCTTCACAAGTGGCAATCTTTTAGTTTCCAGATACTGTGGCATACTTGAAGGCATTTTATCTGAATTTCTACTTTATTTCTCCTCTAACTTCATTTCTAAAATCACCTTTTCTGAATGACAACTCAATCAATTCAATAACGTGCAATTTTACACAGCAGGAGCCTATCCCGTGGCCCCCTTCATAGTTGTAATTGTCAGCTGCTTTCCTGAATAGCCTGTGTGTGTTTCAAAGCCAAGTGATTTTCATCTCCCGACTCCCAGTGTGGTATGACTCTGCATGATGGGCACACTTCTGACTTGAGGCTGAAGATTCTCTCCTCGTCTCCCTCTTTTTCACATGCACCTCTCGTGTGTCTCAGCCAGCGCTGCAGCTCACGTCGCATTTCCCATCAGTCCAGTTGTGTTAAGGACTCATCGGCTTGATCAGCTTCATTTTAGAAGCTTTCTGAGATGCTGGGTTTTTTCACTTTGTTTCCCATGCCTTTGGAATCCTGCCAAAGTAAATGAAGGCAAAATGAACATGTATATTTTGGCTTTGTTTTCCAAGATCAGGGCAAAGTGATGGACAGGATTGTATTACTAGAGGAATTAAGGAGGAGATAGGCTGCACACATTGGTTGATCCACAGAGTCTGTGGGTAATGAACTGGAAAAAAAACCTGCTGATTGAAAATTTGAATCATTAAAAGCTTTGAAATCAACAGCGTCTTTTAGAATTTCAATCTTCCATGATTTGCTTAGAGTCAGTGCTGCAGTGGTCTGAACCGCAGGCCAAATTGTCAATCAAAATGAGGAGGGTTTGCTTGTGGTGTCCATTGTTTCAGAGATTAAACACTCAAAATAACTGCAGTAACTCTTCCAGGGTGCCAGAGTAGTCATGATGGCGTAGCCCTCCCTGGACTACCATTGATTTAGAATTTGCATTTCTCATTATTTGCAAATGACCCTCCAGGTTCAAAAGATATTATAATTTGTAGTTTTGTTGAAGCATGAATTACAATTGCAGGCTGGATGTAAAGGCAGGAACAGGCACAGTGCAGGTTTTCTGATCCCATGCAGACCGGGTAAAGGAGGAGTCAGAGTCCTCAGTAGTTTTGCAGGTCCTTTATTAGGGTTCACCAGGCATATGGCAGGCAGGGGTCCTGGCTGGGAGGCTGGCAGGCCTGCCAGCCTCCCAGCCCCCAGCAAGTCTTCACTCTATCTGGGCTCTCTAGCTGCTTCTCGGCTTCTCTTTCGGCTTCTGCTTTGGCTTCGGCTTCTACTGCTGCTGCTGCTGCTGGGCTGCTGCTGCTGCTACTGCTACTGCTACTGCTGCTGCTGCCGCTGCTTCTGATGCTGCTCCTGGCGTCCCCATGACGCCGCCCTTAAAAGCACAGTCTCAGCTCAGCTGAATCCCATCTACCTATGCCCACACCCTATTCCAGGTGCCCGCCATCAGGCATGCATTCAGGACAAGGATCCATCATCTATCCTGATGGCGGAAGGGCAGAAAAGCCTGATATTTTCTTTACCCTACACTGGGTTGCTAGAGTGTAGTGGTGGGTTATAATGCTGGTGAAGACTCTCATACTCTGTCCCCAGCCACTCAAAGAAAAAAAGTGCTTTTCACTCATTGTATACACATATAATGGGGGGGGGTTGTATATGATATAGTGGTTCTTTGTGAATTGGGGGAATTCACAATGGTCTTGGGAAGAATTATTCTTGAGTGCCAGGCTGTGCTGTAGGTATATCTTATAGTAATGACACCGAGTAAAGCCACACTTTCTTATCTATGGATGACTTATTGGGACATTAAGAAATAACTTATTTTGTAATCAGTATGTAAAGAAAAAAAGCTAGTAAACAGACAATATAGATATTCCCACATCTATCCACACTAAAACTCATGCACTTATCTCAAATCTGATCTGTCTCGTCAAACACTCATCCAGAACAAAATATTTTCTCTTCTTTTCACTTTTGCTTAGGTCCCAGGTGCAAAGAGTTGAAGTCATCATCCTCAGGAGCTCATGATGTCTACCTGTTCACAATCTCTTAAGTGGTTTGTTTTAGTCTTTTCCCACTTCATTCCCCCATCCCTATACCTAGTCTTTCCTTTCATGTACTAGGGTATTTAGAATGTCATTGAAAAGTATGACATTTGGATTTATGTAGAGGTGTTTGAGTATGTCTTTAAGTTTTCATTTCTCTCTTCCCATTCAGCATAATTTTTTTAATAATTTATCCACGATGGTGAATGTACATACACTCATTATTCTGTTGCATCCCTTTCCTGAGTGTGTACCTACCACATTTTGCTTACAACTCAGTAATAAAGGCCATGGTTGGCTCAGAGCTTTGCTGCTACAAACAGTGGTGCTATCATTGCTTTGCTGCCACAAACAACGGTGCTATTGTTGTTATCCTTGGCTATCCTGGGCTCCAGTGCTGTTATTGTTGGATTGGAATTGCAAGTTATAGGGTGATTGCATACTTCATCTCTGTAGTATCGCTAACTTACTCTCTAGAATGGCTATTCCACTATCTCTGAAACAGGACTGAACTAGGTGTCCCATCTCCCCACATTCTCATCCATATAAATTTGCATATTTATTAATTATGTAGTTCAGCTCTTCAAATATTTATTAGTCATTTGGATTTCCCCTTCTAGGAATTGTTTAGTTTTATCCTTGCCCATTTTACTTTGGGTTTCTTGTCTTATTAATTTGTTGGAGTTTCATGTACATTTTAGACATTCATCTTGTCATTTTTAGTTGATGCAAATCTCTTGACATCTTTTGTTGAAGAGAAATTTTTTTGGTAAATGTTTCATTTGGGAATAATTTTACATTTATAGAAAAGTTGCAAAGATACTACAGAGAATTTGCACTTTCGTCAGGCTAAACCTAATGTTAATATCTTACATAATTTGGTACATTTGTCAAAACTAAGGTGTTAACATTGGTATGGTATAAATGTTATGGTATTGGTATGGTACATTGGTACTAACAAAACATAGATTTATTTAGATCTCATCAGTTTTTCCATTAATGTCTGTTTACTGTTTCACAATTCAATCCAGGACTCAAGATAACACATTGCATTTAGTTACCATATCTCCGTGGTCTCTTGATCTGTGGCAATTCCTTGTTTTTCATGACCTCAGTTTTGAAGTCCTGGTCAAGCATTCTGTAAAATGCCTTGCAGTTTGAGTTTGTCTGATGTTTTCTTATGATTAAACTGGGCTTATGGGCTTATTTTTTGGAAGAATACCAAAGTTTGTTTCTTGTCCATCACATTAGGATGTACATAATATCCACATGACTTATCATGGGCATGTTAACCTCAAACATTCGATTAAGGCTGTGTCTGCCAGTTTCCTCTACTTTTTTTGTCCTTTCCATACTTTGTTCTTGGAATGCAGAGCTAAGTTCATCCTACTCTCAAAGGGAGTAGAATTTTTTTTTAAGATTTATTTATTTATTTATTTATGCATACAAGAGCTGAGGTACAGGCCAGAGGTGTGGAGGGTGAGAGGATTCACCAGAGTCAGAGTGGGGAACAGAACAGGCAGATCGAAATACACTGCTGAGGGAAGCAGCAGGGGAGTCAGGAGAGGTCTGCTGCACCATGTGGGTAATTCCCTGGCCAGGGATCAAACTCATGCTGCAGTGGATGGGGATAGCTTCATGGGTTGCGTCTTAACCCCTTGCGCCACCAGGGAGTACAGTTAAGTTTAACCTTTGCATCCTTCCTATTTAAAAAAAAAATTGTTTGAAATGTGGTCCTTATTCCATGGCAATTATGTTTTCATTCAATCTGATAGTCTCTTATTTAGTGAATTCAACCCATTTACATTTAAAATTACTGTTATATTAAGACTTATTTCTACCACATTATTTCATATTTTCCATTGCCATAATTTTTGCCTTCCCCAGTCTTCCTCATCTTTCATTTGAAACTCTCTCAGATCTTCAATCCATCTGTGCATATTTCATGGAGTCCATTTGGATTAATATTTCTTCTCTTTGGAGTACTTCCTTAATGAATGTTTTAGTGACAGATTCTGTGTAAATGTTCTGAAAACTTACACAGCTAAGAATATGTTTGTTTCAACTTCTGATTTAAATATTTTAGGAACTAGCTTAATTATCTATAAAACTTATTAGGTTTGAACTTATTTTTCAACACTTAGAATATAACCCTGTTGAAGTCTTTTATCCAGTGTTACTGTTGAGGAGTTGGATGCTAATTTCATTTTGCTCTTTGTAAGTGGTCTCTTTTTGTTTCCCTCTGGAAACTTTTGGCGTGTTCTCTTTGACTTTATGGATGATAATTTTACTCGAATGAGTTTAAGTGCATTCTCATTCTAATTTATTTGGAGATGTGTAATATCTTAAATTTGAGAATGTAGAACTCAGAAAGAGTAGAGTGTGGTTGCCAAGTCTGCGGTGTAGGGAAATGAGGAGATGGCGTTCACAGGGAACAAACTTCCATTTGTAAGATTAGTAAGACCTGGGGATCCAGTGTGCATCGTGGTGATTCAGTTAACAGTGCTGTATCACATACTTGAAAGTTGCTAAGACAGTAATCTTAAGTGTTCTTACCACCAAAACATTTTGTAATTATCTAAGGTGATGGATAGGTTAACTATCCTTATTATGGTAGTCATTTCACAATATATACACATATCAAATTATCACATTTTATACCTTAAACTTACACAATAATATTTTTATTATAGCTCAAGAAAACTAGGGAAAATTGAGGAATAAGTATCTTTACTCCTCAGCTTATTTGTTCTATTCATTGGAGATTCCAGTGATATGGATGTCTATGTCTACCTGCTGTATCTATTAAATAAATTATATATGTCACTTATAACTGTGTATGTTCTTAATTATCCTATATAATAATATATTGCAATACCATGTTAAGTATAATTATACACATATGCCAACATGCATACACACATATTTCCTTTAATCTCAGATATTATAATTTGATCATCATGTTGTGTTTCTTTTATAGCTGTTGTATTTTCAGACAATTATTGTTCTAGTTTATCATTATTTTTACTTAAAGCTTTTATTTTCTGAGGTTATTTTCTATTTCAATTGATAATGTGCCTTGGAAAAAGGAAATAAATCTGGATTTCCTCTTTGTGTGTGTGCATGTTATTTAAGGGTAGGATGTTTGCAGTGTTATCACCACTCATTTTTATTAGTTTGGGGAATTTCAACATTAAAAATTTTGCTAAGAAGTTTGGTGGCCCACAACAGTTTGCAAGAAAAAAATGAAAAGAGATGTAGCTTCTATGAGCAAGCCCAAACCACAGTAGCAAGAAATGATAAATGACATCTTAAAGGGTGAAACAGGGACCCCAAAATGTGTATATCGATAGATATGAGTACATAAACTAAAATAGGCTGGGACCATCCAATGTAATTTGTCTAATAGACCTTAGCATTCTCTGAGGTTATAACTGTATAGTGCTTTAAGATGTATAAACAATAGAGTTTAGAAAGATTTCCATAAAAAATGGTATCGATTGTCTGAAAAATTGATTGTGTTTTAGCTTATTCCTTGATGATTCTGGATAAGTGAATAGGGAGAAAAACAAAGAGCAGAATGCTTGATATTATCTAAAGACTAAGATAGTTTTCTATTAAAGTTGACTGTGGTTTAAAAAGGCCCTTTTAAAGATATCTATTGTCCTAAAAGTGCAGAGTAAACCATCCACAAGCCAGTGACTTAAAAAAAATAAGCACGACTCTGTAGGCAATGGGATGGCATTGTTGATCTGGGGCTGACTTGGGTGACCCTGGCTGGACCTGATTGTCAATTTAGAGTGAGCTGGCAGGTCAGCAAGGACTGGCTTGCCAGTGTGTCCTCATTGACATCTAGTATTTGATTAGCTGTTTTTTGAGGTGTTAGAGGAGATCTGGCCATGTGAATTTCCTCATTTAACAGAATCTCCTTGTTCTAATGGTGCCTGGGTAGGAGTCCATGAGAATAAATAAAAACAACCCGGGCCTCTTGAGACCTACCATTGGAACTGACACATGGTCACATCTAGCAAAACAAGTCATAGGCCTAGATTCAAGGGGATGGGGTTTCAGATTCTATGTCTTGATGGCAGCAGATGCCGAGTTATATATACCACAAAGGTCAAAGTCATAGTGAGGAGGTGAAAAATTATGACCATTTTTGCAATTTACTACCCCCATCCCCCAGAATGAGTAATCTGCTATATTTGGCATAGTCTATTTCTGAGTGGAAAAATGATGATGAAATTGGCAGGTATGGAGTCAGAGACTCCTTAGTCATGAGGGAAATATCCAATGCTTAGAGATGGATGTTGATGAAAGGAAGCTAATTGCAACAGGGATATCAGGGAAGGGGAATATTGCAAAATACTGCAATATTTTTTTAAAAAATTATTTTCAAAGAATAAATTGCTGGGCAGAGATTATGATTCTTATATATCTTGAAATTAACCATGAACTTGAGCACCAATCCTTCAGCAAATATTTACTAAGTAATTATGCTAGGTCAAGCACTGTCACAGTTCCTGGAGGAATATAAAGAACTAGATAGTTTGCCCTCAAGACACTTTCAATCTATTAGGAAGACATGATAGTCCCAAAAAGAGGGCAAATAAAACAAAGCAAAATGTAAAAGGCATCAGAAGAGCAGTCCATAGAGATGACAATAAAGCATTTAGATTTTCAAGGTTTTTTTTTTTTTTTTTTTTTTTTTTTTTTTTGTGGGATCCTTGCCGGCGGCCGGGGAATGAACTGGTGCTACAGTGGCTGTGGGCAGCCTCACAGCCCAGTGCTCAACCACTGTGCCACCAGGGGGGCCCATTTTCAAGGGTTTTTGAAAAACATGAATCTATCTTCAATGATATAATGAAAACCAGTGGAGAGGGAGAGTCACTTTTCATAAGTAGGCCACCCCAATATTCAAATTCCAAAGAGCAAGGGATATTTATATTAAAATTGCATCACAAATGGCACCCTACTAAGTGAATTTCCTGCAAGTTTGAAAGAATTATTGTGACTTTGAAAATAGTTTCCCACAATCTCAATCTATGAATTAAATGTGAAAGACATGGACAGGTTTCTAAGTCTTAGGCACTTGAGTCTCTCTACTTGCAAACCATTAATAACAAAAAGAACTCAACACATGTGTTGACATGAGAATTAGCTAATAGAAACCCTTGCAAAACACTGTGGAAATCTTAAGTGCTGTGGAACTAGGTCAATAATGGACCCTGGCTTTCCTCCAGTTGTTCCTGAAAGGGAGAAGGAGTTTGATGACAGTTGAGTGACCATTTAACCTGCTAATCAGGTGGCTGGCAGGATGCCTGGTGATAAACGGGAGAGGAAAATTTATAGAAGACAAAGATAGGGGCAGCAAGACAGCAGGTACTTTGCTTCTCAACAGGGGCTTTGCACACATTTGGGGCAGACCAGTCTTTGTTATAGGGGACTCCCTGGTGTGTTGAGGAATTTGGCTCCACTGGCCCTCCTTGTACTAAATACCAGTTTACACACTGCCACTCCCCAACTTGTGAAAAAACAACAACCTCAATAAGAAATGTCAACTAATTTCCAGATCCTATATCTCTTCCTTGGTTGAAAATCACTGAGATGAAACTAGGGACCCTTAGGAAACTATTGCTGGAGATATTTAGAGGGAGTAGAATTCAATGATACAATTAGTGGGGCAAGTGAAAGGTCTAATTAGAATTACAGCAACACTTTAGTATTTGAGTGGTTTTCAGTCAAGTTAATCCATTCTGCAGAGGACTTCCAGCCCATTCTATTAAAAGTTTGCTTTCATCTCTTCATAACTGCTCTAAAGCCTTCAATGACTCCCTATTGCTTACAAATGCAGTGCATATTCCCAGGTCTGGCACTTGCCTTGCCTCCAAAACTCATTTCCAATCCCCTGTCTTCCATTTTCTTATGTGAATTTTTCTGGTTCTAATTAATAGAGCCTGACAAAAGAAACTTCAATGATCCAGAATGACCAAGATGGGAAATGAATTAATGTTGAATTAGTTTGTGGCTGAAAATTGTAACAAAAAGTTTCAAATGGAGTCAACCCTAAGGCACAGTCCTTTGTTGTGCTGGTATTGGTACTTGTTAGCAATAGCACACCCAAGTTACAGCAGTTCATTTTCTCTTTTATAGTTGCCCAATTAAAAATCACCTTCCCAACATTCTAGTTCTAACCACAGTCCTCTTGCCTGGATCACGTACATTTGTTCTGTACCTGAGTCTTTGCATGTGTTTCCCCTGCCCCTTCCAGCTGGTCTTCTTTTTTGTATATTATAGGTTATCATTTTTAGGAAACTGAACTTCAGTGGTAGATTCTACACATCAATTGCTACCTGTAACACTTGTCCATTTGAGGCTTTAGGGTCTTGAAATTAAGTATCTCCTCGTTATCTCGTTGCGATTTTTACCTTGATTTAATATTATCTCAAAATCAAGGAAATCCATAATGTCGCACAGGAAAAAGTATCACATAAATACAAATACTCTTAGAATTTCATAAATTCAAACTTGACTTTTCTTTCACGACAGAAAGCTGGGACTCATTTATCTCTGTCTCCTCTCCCTCCCCTTCCTATTAGTCCCCAAATCCTGGTGTTCCAACCTCCTAACCAGTTCTGTTAGCTAATAGAAACCATTGCAAAACACTGTGGAAATCTTTAGTGCTGTGGAACTAGGTCAATAATGGACACTGGATTTCCTCCAGTTGTTCCTGAAAGGGAGAAGGAGTTTGATGACAGTTTGAAGACATGTCTTCATGCCTTTCGATACTACTGATAGGTCCTTAGTTCAAGCTCTCATCTATCTCTCATGGATTATTACAAATAGTCACCAAATGGTCTCTGCTTCTAGACATGCCTTCCCCAAATCCAACCTCCTCACCACCGCATCTCACTTCTACCCCAATCCAACTTTTACCATTTTGTTCTCCTGCTACAATGCCTTAATGTTTTCTCTTTTATCCCAGCATAATATCCAAAAGATTTAAGTCCTCTGATGGTAGGATAACTCACCTTTCCAGTCTCATTTTCTAAGCCTCCTCCTTACCTGTGCCCTCTAGTGGTGCCAAGTGCCCATGATTACAAAATCATATATTTTCGTGCTTATATGCTCTTTACACAATGCCATTTTTTGTTGTGGTTATGACTGCTCATGCTTCCAGACTCATCTCTGCAGTCATATCCTCCTGGCAGTCTTTCTTTATCCACCTGTCTGGCCCCTTCTCTTTTCTCTGAAAACACTCTGTGAATTTTTCTGGCTTTGTACTTGTCACAATTCATTGAAATGATCTGTCCCTCTGCCTGTCTTGACAATGACCTGGAAGCTAAAGTCTGTCTCTTATACCTATAGCCCCCACACAGTGTCAAGCATAAAACTGATGCTCAGTAAATATTTCCTGAAAGGTTGAATTCAAATTTGTAAACTTTATGAGCGAGACTAAAGAAAATTATGAAGTTGAGAAATAGCCAGCAATTTGAGATGATAGCAACAATTCAGACATTTTAGCCCAAAAGACACCAGACAATTTTTATGGTTTCTCAACAAAGGATTAGACCAGAAGATTCCATTTAACTTGTGACCTCTCCCCTGCTAACTTGGGAGAACTGAAGGCAGGCCCCTGAGTGAAATAGGCCTGGGATACTGCTGAGCACTGAGTTAGCCTCATCAGAAGGTGGTGAGCAATACTTGTTATTGCAGGCTCCAGGGAATTGGTCCTCTCTTATCCTGGGGTACCACTGAAGGCCATGTATGCATCATCTGTGCCTATGGTGGTTGTGCTGACAAGCACATATTTTGAAGAAGTTCATGGGTAAAAAGGGAGCCGTCTCAATCAGGCTGATCATACGGTGCTAGAAACCTTGATGGTGTAAGACTTCATTTATCCATTCTGGCAGCTTACATTTATTTACTTACTCTGTGCCTGACAATATTTTCAGTGCTTTGTGTTCATTAACTCATTCTTTACAACAACCCCACAAAACAGGTACTCTTGTTTTCATTTTTATAGAGGAGGAAACCAATGCACACAAACCTGCTGCAAACCTGCATCAACCATCATTCTGTCCTGCCGTCAAGGGCTGTCAGGGTCCCGGACATGTGCCCCTCATACTCAGGGATCCCACATCTTCAGCTGTTCACTAGGAATGACAAGAGGGTATTGTTCTTTGAGGATATGTGGGGATACCCAACCGGTAGGCCTGGGTTGCCAGAGCAGCAGAGCTGCTACCAGAGGGGACATGTCAATGGGAGCATATGCACGGCTCTGATCTGTGGGGAAAGAGCTGTACTTGTTACAGGGCAGGAAGGGGGCAGCCCAGACCCCGCAAACATGCCTGCTCTAAATAGGTTCTGCCATCTGCCCCATCAACACAAAACATATGAGAATTTAATGGGAAGGAACTTTAATACAATTAGGAAGCAATACAGGAAAGACAAAGACTATAGTTTCTAAATCAAAACACCCAAAGTTACCTGTCCCCTCATGGGTAAAAGTCCATCCAAATGGGATTGGCCCAGAGCAAGGCCCTAAAGCCTGCCACAGTCTAAAGCATCTTAGAGTGGGGACCCACAGAAAAAGATCAGAAACAACTCGACAAGTCTGGGAGGAAAAGAGCAAAATGAAAATCAAGACAAAACCCGCCATTGTCACCTCCCCATGGGTCTCTCACCCACATCTGTGTCACCCAGTCCACAACCAAAAGGCAAGGGCAGTTTCTTCACATGTCTCTCGGCTCCAGGTCTCCTTCTGGCTCTCCCTCCTACTTCCTTCCTCAGTCTCATCTGCAGTTTCTTCTCTCCCTGCTCAGCTTCCCCTTTCCTTGGGTGAGGCAGGGAACCTGGAACTTCCCCCTTTCCTGGGGACCACCCTGTTACATAATTACCGGCCAGACAAGACTCCCACCACAGCCTCTAGTGCAGGTTAGACGTTGGATAGGGCTTTGGGAGTCTGCTAGAGTGAAACTGTTGGGGTTTTTGGAGTCTGTGGGTTTGGAGTGCGGGGTCCTTGGGTTCACTCTGGGAAAGATTTCACCAGAACTCCTGTTTCAGCGACCCGTGGTGAGTTTCTTCAGAGACAGAGATGGTAGTTATATTTAAAGGGCAGGTTTATTAGGAAAAGAGACAGAAAAGTAAAGTACACTTGCATAGACACAAGCAGACAGGAAGAGCTGCTAAGAGACCTGCATGGTTGTAGACAGGCGGCCTTGAGGAGAGCTGCCTCCACTGAGGGAGGTCAGTGAAGGGAAGACCTGGCATGGTACAGGTCACTGGCAGGCAGGGAAGCTGCTGCCCTACAGAGGGAGAGAGTTGGTGAAAAGAGGCACCTGCATAGTCACAGGTGGGCAGTGGGATTGATATTGTCTTCTTCTGTTTGGGAGGGGCTCAGTCCTTGTGAGTTGTCAGTTTGTTGCTAATTTTGGGTGATTATGTCTAATATGAAAGGGACCAGAAATTCTACAATGAGCTTTATCTCCATATCTTTACCTTTGGATGTGCCTCGGATACCTGCTTGGATATTATGCTTTGTAATCTAGGCATCTGAGCCTCAGGACACTGCCTTCCACAAGTGTGTCTTGGTTTCCATAGCTGTGTCAATGGCTATGCTAATCTCTTCTACCCCCACCTCCTTGTGAGCCAGGTTTCTGGTCTTGTGGTGAACCTCCTTTGCAGTTTTTTTTTTTTTTCAATTCTCGTCCTCCATCAAAATCACCCCATAAGACTCCTCGGAGTGGGATTTGCTGGGACTGGAGGTGATAGTGGAATAATACAGCCATGATGGAACAGCCAAGTGTCAAGATATGTGTGGGTGCTCCACAAAGGTTGACTTTAATTCTCACACCAACCCTGCAAGGTGGACATCTACATGGTGTTACTGATAAGGAGACAGTCTCAGGATTTATGGCAGCAGTAAGTCTTGCAGCTGGGATTTGAATCCAACTTGACTTGATTCTAAGACACAACTTTTTAATCCATATTCACTGGAATATGTGCCTGTTTATATAATTCCTGTTTATTTACTTCTACCCCCCCCCTTTTTTTGAGCTATATACCATTTATTTATTTTATTTTTATTTATTTATTTTTTTAATTAAATAATAAATTTTATTATTATATTCCCATACAATTGCAACCCCCCCTTTCTGATCCCAATCCCTCCCCTCCCGCCCCCCACCCCCCAAAAAAGTGTCTCTGTTTCATAGTTTTTTGTTGATTCTGATTTTCACTTTCTTATAGTTATTCATTTTCCTGGTCCGTTATTTAAGTTTTCTAGATTCCTGCTATGAGTGAGACCATCCGGTATTTTTCTTTTTCTTTTTGGCTTATTTCGCTGAGCATGATCCCTTCCAGCGCCATCCATGTTGCTGCCAATTGCATGTGCTTATCTTTTTTGAATGCTGAGTAATATTCCATGTACCACATCTTCTTGATCCAGTCATCTATTTTTGGGCATTTGGGTTGTTTCCAAAGCTTAGCTATTGTAAACAGTGCTGCTGTAAACATAGGGGTGCAGGTGTTCTTTGGAATGGATGTTTCTGTGTCCTTTGGGTAGATACCTAGGAGTGGAATTGCTGGATCATATGGAAGCTCTGTGTTTAGTAGGTCCAGAAATCTCCACACAGCTCTCCATAGTGGTTGGACCAGTTTGCACTCCCACCAACAGTGCAGAAGAGTTCCTTTTTCTCCACACCCTCGCCAACATTTGTTGTTGCTAGTTTTTTTAATATGTGCCATTCTCACTGGTGTAAGATGGTATCTCATGGTAGTTTTGATTTGCATTTCCCTGATGACAAGTGATGTTGAACATTTTTTCATATGCCTGTTGGCCATTTGCATTTCCTCTTCAGAGAAGTTTCTTTTTAGCTCTTCTGCCCATTTTTTAACTGGATTATTTTCTTTGTTGTTGTTGAGTCTCATCAGCTCTTTGCAGATTTTTGTGATCAGTCCTTTATCATTAGTGTTGGGTGCAAAAATGTTCTCCCAGTTGGTGGGGTTTCTCTTTGTTTTTGTTATTGTCTGTTTTGCTGTGCAGAAGCTCTTTAATTTGATGTAGTCCCAGCTGTTTATCTTTGCCTTCACTATCACTGCTTTGGGTAATGTGTCTGTAAAGATGTCTTTGATGTGCAAATCACGTAGTGTTTCGCCTATATTTCCTTCTCTATATTTTATGGTTTCAGGTCTTATGTCTAGTTCTTTAATCCATTTTGAGTTGATTTTCGTGTGTGGTGTGAGGTAGTGGTCAAGCTTCATTCTTTTGCATGTAGTGGCCCAGTTTTCCCAGCACCATTTATTGAACAAACTTTCTTTGCTCCAATGATAGTCTTTGCTCCTTTGTCAAAGATTAGTTGACCATAAATCTGTGGGTTTATTTCTGGATTTTCTATTCGATTCCATTGGTCTGTATGTCTGTTCTTGTTCCAATACCATGCAGTTTTGATGATTATGGCTTTGTAGTATAGTTTGAAGTCTGGGCGTGTGATGCCTCCATTCCCTTCTTTTTTTTTCAGGAGAGCTTTGGCTATTCGGGGTTTTTTGTGATTCCATATGAATTTCATCAATAATTGTTCTATTTCTTTGAAGAATGACATTGAAATTTTGATTGGAATAGCATTGAATCTGTATATTGCTTTTGGAAGGATGGCCATTTTAATAATGTTTATTCTTCCAATCCATGAGCAGGGGATGTCTTTCCATTTCTTTGTGTCTTCTTCTATTTCTTTTAACAGTGTTTTATAGTTTTCTTTGTATAGGTCCTTTACCTCTTTTGTTAGATTTATTCCCAAATATTTGATTTTTTTGTTTTGATAATAAAAGGGATGTTTTTTTTTGATTTCTTCTTCAGAATTATTGTTTGTGTATAGGAAGGCTACTGACTTTTGCGTGTTGATTTTGTATCCTGCCACTTTACTGAACTGATTGATGAGTTGAATTAGTTTTTCTGTGGAGTTTTTGGGGTTATCTACGTATATTATCATATCATCTGCAAATAGTGATAGTTTGACTTCTTCTTTTCCTATTTAGATTCCTTGGATGTCTTTCTCTTGTCTTATTGCTCTGGCTAGGACTTCCAGTATTATATTGAAAAGCAGTGGTGAGAGTGGACATCCTTGTCTTGTTCCAGATCTTAATGGAATTGCTTTCAGCTTTTCACCATTGAGAATGATACTGGCTGTTGGCTTGTCATAGATGGCCTTTATGATGTTGAGGTATGTTCCTTGTATCCCAAGAATTTCAAGGGCTTTTATCATGAATGGGTGTTGCACTTTGTCAAAGCTTTCTCAGCATCTATTGATATTATCATATGGTTTTTATATTTCTTTTTGTTGATGTGTTGGATAACGTTGATTGATTTTCAGATGTTAAACCATCCTTGTGTCCCTGGAATGAATCCTACTTGGTCGTGGTGAATTATCTTATGGATACATTGTTGGATTTGATAGCTAAAATTTTATTGAGGATTTTTGCATCAGTGTTCATTAGGGAGATTGGCCTGTAGTTTTCCTTTTTTGTCTTGTCCTTGTTCGGTTTTGGTATTAGTGTAATGTTGGCTTCATAGAACGTGTTTGGTATTGTCCCTTCCTTCTCAATTTTTTGGAAGAGTTTGTGAAGGATAGGCACTAATTCGTCTCTGAATGTTTGGTAGAACTCATTTGTAAATCCATCAGGTCCTGGGCTTTTGTTTTTGGGGAGGTTTTTGATTACCATTTCAATTTTGCTGCTTGTAATTGGTCTGTTTAGGTGTTCTATTTCTTCTTTATCTAGCTTTGGGTGATTGTAGAGTTGTAGGAATTTGTCCATCTCCTCTAGATTGTTGAACTTGTTTCCATATAACTGTTCATAGTAGTTACTGATTATTCTTTTGATTTCTGCTGTGTCCGTTGTGATTTCTCCTCTTTCATTGATGATCCTGTTTATTTGTGCTTTCTCCCTTTTTTCCTTTGTGAGCCTGGCTAGGGGTTTGTCTATTTTATTGATTTTTTTAAAGAACCAGCTCTTGGTTTCATTGATCTTTTGGATTGTATTTTTAGTTTCAATTTCATTTATTTCTGCTTTGGTTTTTATTATTTCTTTTCTTCTACTGGTTTTGGGGTTTTTTTGTTGTTCTTTTTCTAGATCTTTGAGCTTCGAGAGTAGGTTGTTTCTTTGAGTTCTTTCTTGTTTCTTGATGTGAGCTTCTATTGCTATATATTTTCCTCTTATTACTGCTTTTGCTATATCCCATACATTTCGGATATTGGTGTCCTCCTTGTCATTCAATTCAAAGAATTTTTAAATTTCTTCTTTGATCTCCTCATTAATCCAGTGGTCTTCCAGTAGTGTGTTTTTTAATCTCCATGAGGTAGTAAAGTTCCTTGCCTTCCTTTTGTGGTTTATTTCTAGTTTGATGCCTTCATGGTCAGAAAAGATGGTTGGTATGATTTCAATCTTGGTGTATCTGTTGATGTTTGTCTTGTGCCCCAATATGTGATCGATCCTGGAGAATGATCCGTGTGCACTTGAGAAAAATGTGTACTCTGTTTTTTTGGGGTTTAGTGTTCTATAGATATCTGTTAAGCCCAAATGCTCTAGGTCCTTATTTAGAGCTTTAGTTTCTTATTTTTTGTCTTGTTGATCTATCCATTGTTGATAGTGGTGTGTTGAAGTCTCCCACTACGTATGTGTTTTCTCTGATGTCTGTTTTCAGAGAGGACAACAGTTGTCTGATATATTTTGGTGCTCCTTCATTTGGTGAGTATATGTTAATGAGTGTTATTTCTTCTTGAAGTATTGTCCCCTTGATCATAATGTAATGACCATTGGGGTCTCTTTTTATTTTTTTGAGTTTGAAGTCTGTTTTATCTGATATAAGTATAGCTGTTCCTGCTTTCTTTTTTGGTCCATTTGCTTGTAGGATTGTTTTCCATCCTTTAACTTTGAGCCTATTTTTATCTTTTGTGCGAAGAAGGAGCTGAAAATTGATATACAAGAAGCAAGAAGAACACCAAACTTCCACGACGAAAGGAAAAATACAGCAAGACACATTGTGTTTGTCTTTCCTTTGATTTTATTTATTTATTCTTTTAATAACTTTTTTTTTTGGCCTTCTTTCATTGTTATTCGTCCCTCTGAGGTTCTGGCTTTAGGATTCCTTGTAGTATTTTTTGGAGTGGGGGTTTAGTCTTAATGAAATTCCAGAGTTTCTGTTTGTCTGGGAAGGTCCTTATACTTTATTCATAGAGGAAGGAGAGCTTTGCGGGATAGAGTATTCTTGGTTGGCATCTGTTTTCTTGGAGTCTGTTGACTATGTCCCTCCACTCTCTCCTTGCCTGTAGTGTTTCTTCAGAGAAGTCCGATGTCAGCCCGATTGGTTTTCCTTTGAATGTTATCTGTTTCTTCCCTCTTGCCAGCTTCATTATTTTTTCCTTGTTCTGGATTCTTGGGAGCTTTACTATTATGTGTCTTGCTGTATTTTTCCTTTCATCGTGGAAGTTTGGTGTTCTTCTTGCTTCTTGTATATCAATTTTCAGCTCCTTCTTCGCACTTGGGAAGTTCTCTTCAATTATCTCCTGGAATATTTTCTCTGTTCCTACATCTCTCTCCTCTCCTTCTGGAATTCCTATAACTCTTATATTTCCTTTCCTCATGGAGTCAGATAGTTCCCGAAGTCTTTCTTTGTTCTTTTTCCTTCGTACTTCTCTTTCCTTTTCTGTTTTGGTTCTTTTCATTTCTGTGTCTTCAAGAGTACTTATTCATTCTTCCATTTCATCTATTCTGCTTTCATTGCTTTTCCCAGAGTTCTTTAGTTCCTCCATTCATTCTTTGATCTCCTGTGTTTCTTTTGCTTCCCTCTTTACAGACTCAATTTCATTCTTCTGATCATTGATTATTTTTCTCATATCATTGTTTTCCTTTATGACTTCTGTCAGTTTTTTAATCACAGCTATTTTAAATTCTCTTTCTGGAAGGCTCAGAAGTTCTTCCAAGTTACTGTCGTTGTAATCTGGAGGGTGGTTTTCTTTTTGTGGTGTGTTTTTTCCTGAGGAGTTGTTAGGTTGCGTGTGGTTCTTCTACTCCCTACTGTCTGTTTTCTAATTTGTCGTATGCATTGGGACATTGTGTTGCTTGGACTGGCCGGCATCTTGGGTGAACTTCTCCGCTCCCCTCTGGCTCCTCCAGGAGCCATCTCTGGCTTCTGAGGGAGCTTTCTGCTGGTTTCAGGCAGTCTTTACTGAAGAAATGTCCCTGTTCTAAAATGGCGACGTGGGACTCAGTCCCTGCACTTCCGGTCTCAGGCACACTCTTCTGTGCACCTGGTCTGCCCCGGCCATGGGTGCCTGTTCCCTCTGTGGGCTCAGACTGCTGGTCGGAAGGGGCCTGGCGTGGGCTAACTTCCCAGCTGGCCACTGTCTCCTCCGGGAGCCTTCTGCTCTTTTCAAGCAGTCTTAAGAAATTTCCCTGTTCTATGGGGTGTTAGTGACTTTTTTTCCCTGGTCGCTAGGTGGCGCCAGAGATCTCTCCTATTGTCCTTGGGGGGGCTGTTTTTCGCCCCCCCCATGGGACAGGGAACAGAGCGGGAATGGTAGGGTAAACCTCAACGGCTTTGGGGTGCTGTGTCTGCCTTGTGCCCCACCGTCGTGGAGAACCCATGCCCCGAACTTCGTGCCCCGGGTCTCAGTTCCAAAGCCCTCAGGTCCAGGATGCGGGCTGTAGCCCAGTCCAGTGGCGCGGGAATGGCGCCTTTTGCACCCCGCTCCCGTGCCTGGGCGCCTGGTTCCTACTTACTCAGTGAGGGACTTTCTCCCCAGTGAGGGCCTTCGTGTGTCTCCCCGCAAGCCTAGGTCGCAGGCGCGGGGACCTGGGCAGCAGCGATCCCGATCCGCGTTTGCTTTTCAAGCGTGCCAAGTGCGCTGCTTTTCCTTGCAAGCTTACCGGCCGGCCCGGGGCTGTGTGAGCGTCTCCAGAGTCTCTTTGATCTTCTCTAATGGCACCCGGAGCCGTTCGCTCACCGCCGCGGCGAATCCTGCAGGGTTCTCCACAGCTCCCGTTCACGGGGTGTAGTGGCTGCAATAGTTCCTTTCCACTCACAGTCCCGCTTGCTGCGTAGTTTGTTCTTGTTGGTCGTTTTAGTCTGTTGTTTTCCTCCTCTCTGCTGGTCGGAGAGTGCCGACTCTGTGGGTGGAGGAGGGGAGCAGGGTTCTGCGCTTTCCTCCCTTCTAGTCCTCTTTTATGGCAACTTTCTTCTTCGGGTAGTTTGCTGGAGTCGTCCGTTTATCTTCCGTGTCCCAGTTCTCACTGGGACCTGCCGCTTTTCCTCCCTATTAACTTTTTTTAATGGGAGATCTTACTCGCAGCGTCTCCTCACTGCCCCTTCCCCCCTTTTTTTTTTCAATTTCCCTTCTGAATCCCTGAGGGAGTGCTATGGCCTTTCTACTGGTCTGCACAGTGAAAATATTTTTCCAGGATCTGGGGAAGTATGAGAATCAGGATTACGACATTTACCATTAAAAAGTAGTGTAAAATTCATATTTTAAATTCCTAGGGGTCTGGACCGAGAATTCCCTTGAATTTTATTTTGCTTATTTCAACTTTTTCATAGGCTCTGGAAGCTGGTTTGTGAGCAAAAGCTGAGCGTAACAGAGACCAGCGCACTCTCTGTGTGGCAAGAAGGGGGTTTCATGGGGCAGTGGTGGGATACAGTGGCTGGGTATAGGGACTGCTGCGAGTTGGCAAATGTCTAGAAACTTAATTCAAAAGCCAAAGGGCACTCATAGAGAGTTGTTGAGTTGGAGAGTGAGGAAATTGATACATATTGTATGTAAATTATTCTGGAGTGTTATGCATGGTAGGAGGGTGGGAAAGAGGCTGAGAAATAGGAGGTACAGTAGGAAGGAGACAAGGTGAGGGGCTGAAATTAGACAGTGGAGTGGAAGTGGGAAATAAGGACAGAAAGGGAGGGCATGAAGACACTACAAATAATAAGTAACAGGACTAGCTTGGTTTGGGGAGTGGTAGAGAGCACTGTGAGATGAGAAAACTAAAGCATCAGAGCAGAACTGGGGACATCAGAAATGCAAATTAAATTTGGGGAGAAAAAGAGGTTAATTTTAAACAGTTAGCATTTTGGCTGGGCGTCTATTTTGAATAGTATCAGGTTGGAAATGTTTTCAATGGAAAGACTACTCCTTGCCTTTCTGAGACACCATCATCTGGGAGATGGGAATCTTTTACTTATCTATTCAGGACTCCTAAAGACAGAGATGAGCCTTCTGTTTCCAGTGATCACAGAGCTTCTAGATGAAATCAGCCTCAAGATAATAAACCAGGTAATTATCTCCATCCTTCCTATGACATAAATGGTGTCAAGGTAGGCAAAAATTCATCAGAGATGGCTTTGCAAGTCCCCAGGGAGACTCACGATTAGGGCTGATTGTCAGAACCTGCCTCTGCAGCACTACACCAGGGTTCTATAATGATGGCTGAGGGCCACATTCTGCCTCCAGAGAAGAGAACTGTGGAGATGAAAAATAGAAAGACATTTCCATCCTCCCATGGTCCCCCACTAAGTCTGTGTGGCTTGTCCCAATCAGTAATTAGAGACACAGAGCAATAAATATTGAAAGAAACTTCTGTAAACATTCTAGAGGACAATGCAATTGGAAATAATAAGCAGATGGGCTTTTATTCAAAGCAAATCATGGCAGATGGACTCAGTACCTCTTTTCTTTTTTTGATAAGAGTACAAAGTTGGTGGATGAAGGGAAAATGGTACGTTTGATGTCAAATGTTTGAAGATTGTTAAAACATTTGAGTCTTCCAAGAAGTCTGATTTGCAGAATTGGCTCAGCATGTCTGGAATAGAAGCATATACCTGACAAAAAAGTTGGATAAGTGCTGCTAATTGGGCACTAGAAAGTGCTGGAACATTGGGCTGGAGACATCCCCAGGAGGGGTCTTCCAAGGGACCATAGAACTTTGGAGCCTGAAGGGACCTTAGAGATCATCAGTTCCAACCCTCTCATTTAAGAATAAGGAAACAATCAAATGGAAACAATGACTTCACTAACCAGGGCTAGAACAAGGCGAACTTGACAATTAGCTCTGCAGTGTGAGTGCCAAGTCTCTTCTCTACTCAGGATGTCTCTTATCTGGGAAAGGACAAAAGAGTGTTCAAGAATAACTGAAAGGATTCTAAATACAGAGGTTAAATCATGGGGCCCTGAGCAAACAAAGCCTGCAGTACAGATCACATGCCCTAAAGAGAGTGGGGATCAGGTAGAGATGGTGGTTGGGAAACAACTGGAAACTTTTACAAAAGGCCTGTGCCCTGGGCCCCTGAGTAGCTTTCAAGCCAATTTCAATGATGTTAATTCAACACTGCTACAAAGAAAATAGCTCCAGTTTTACAGATGAGAAAACTTGGGGAGATTTGGTGGCTTGTCCATCTAAGTTCTAACAGCAAATATTGAGTTAGGATGCAAGAATATGTCCTCTGATTCTGTAACAGGGTGGCCCCCAGGAAAGGGGGAGGTTCCAGGTTTCCTGCCCCACCTAAAAAGAAGGGTGGAGCTGAGTAGGGAGAGAAGAAGCTGCAGAGGAGACTGAGGAAGGAAGCAGGATGGAGAGCCAGAAGGAGACCTGGAAGAGGCACATGGAGCTGAGAGACATGGGAAGAAACAGCATTTGCCTTTTGGTCATGGACTGGGTGACACAGATGTGGGTGAGAGACCCATGGGGAGGTGACAATGGTGGTTTTTGTCTTGATTTTGATTTTGCTTTTGCTCTTTTTTTCTCCCAGACTTGTCTGGTTGTTTCTGATCCTTTTCTGTGGGTCCCCACTGGAAGATGCTTTAGACTTGTGGCAGGCTTTGGGGCCTTGCTCTGGGCCAATCCTGCTTGGGTGGACTTTTACCCCCAAGAGGACGGGTAACTGGGGGGTGCTTGATTTAGAGACTATACTCTACCTTTTCTGTATTGTTTACTAATTGTATTAAAGTTCCTTTTCATTAAAGTCTCATATGTTTTGTGCTGATGCAGCGGATGGCAGAACCTATTTAGAGCAGGCAGGTTTGCGGGGTCTGGGCTGCCCCTCTCCCTGCCCTATAATAATTCCAGTCAGGCCCCACCTCACTCAAATTTGGCCTTTGGTAGAATTCTCATATCAGCCCAGACTTGCCTTCTGCCCTGTTACCCCTCCAGAAGGTTTCCTTCTCCTTGTATTGTATTGTATCCTTTCCAACTCACATTCCAGGTCCTTTGGAGTTCCCCAGATGTCCCGAATTCCTAACTTCAGCGTCCTGCTACCTCTGGAATACTCAGACTCTCCTGTCCCCGTCTCATTCTTCACCAGAACATATTGGTCTCCTTTTTCTTCCTTCCAAACTGTGCTCAGCCTTTTGTTACCCTGGAAAGTTTCAATTTTGTGTAATTTCCACCAATAGCTTTTTAGGTGATCATTTTACCTGCAGGACATCATCCCTAGTTTGCTTCTTAATTTAAGAAGCAAAATACAGTAATGATAACTAGTTTGTGCTCCATGGTGCATTATGAGTTAGAGTGAAGGAGCATGTGCAAAACCATCTAGTCAGTGCCTAATATGGATTAGATATTCAACATACATTTTTTATTAAGAGGATTTTAAGCTCAGAAATTTCCTTGAGATACTGTTCAAGAGTTCTCCCTTTCTTGTGCTGAGTGATTTATTGCTTCATACCTATATATGAACACCCCTACTCTTCCCATTAAACACAGGATCTTCTGGTTATCAGGATCTAGCCTTTTGGAGGGAGGACAGGTTGAAATGGGAGATGGTATGTTAATAAATGATTTTGATGGCACCTACACACGCCCCCTGTGGTCACAGAGGGAACTGCAGCCTGTTCATAGTCTGAATTTGCAGTTCCCAGATTACTCTGCTCCTGCCTGCTTCCCTGGGACTAGAGCTGGACTACAGCTGAAGGGTCAGTGTTAGTCGGAGGCTATTGAGGAAGTGCTGCCTGAGGAACCAGCCTAAGGGAGGATGTTGTTGCAGAATCCCCGTCACTTTAGGTACCTGCAACCCTTTAGGGGGTCTGAAAGCTTGATACTCTCTAGCAGCAAACTTCTTGGCTTCCTGCTACCCTGGCTTCTCCCCTCTACTGTCAGGATATAAAGCAACAGACACCCCAAGATCTGAACCTAGGATCATATTCTGTAATTTTTATATAAGGCCGCATATCAAATTAAGGAAAGAAAACTCTTTTTCTCTGTTTCTTTCTTTTTTTGTATGTGTGTGTGACTCTCGCTGGCCACCGGGTAACGAACTGGCGCAGCAGAGGCTGCGGGCAGTCTTGCAGCCCAGCGCTCAACCGCTGCACCACCAGGGGAGGCCCTCTCTGTTTCTTAAACAGTAGACATTTATTTCTCAGTTCTGGAAACTGAGAAATCCAAAGTCAAGGTGTAAGCATATTTGGTGTCTGGTAAGGACTCTCTTCCCGGTTCAGGTGACAGTCTTCCTGCTGGGTCCTCACATGGTGGAAGGAGCAGGGGAACTGTCTGGGGTTTTTTGTTTTTTTTTAAAGATTGGAATGCCACATGGAAAACTATGAAATTGGATCATTCTTTAATTCACATACGAAAATGTAAGACCCCAAACCAAAAAAATATATAGAAGAAAACATAGGTGATATATTCCTGATATCAATGATAGAGATATCTTTGGACCCAAAGGCAAGGGAAATAAAAGCAATTGTGATGATATCAAAACACAAAGATTCAAAACACAACCTACTTAACGGGAGAAGATATTTGTATATCACACATTCAATAAGGGGTTATTATTCAAGGAATATAAAGAACTCAATTGATTTAACAAAACCAATTGAAAAATGGGTGGACATCTGATTAGATACTTTCCCAAACCGGACATACAGATAACCAATAAATATGAAAATATGTTCATAATCACTTCTTATTAGAGTATGCACATCAAGACCACATGAGATATTATTTCACACCTGTGAGAATGGCTTATATCAAAAAGACTAGTATCAACAAGTACTGGTGAGGATGTAGAGAAAGAGAAATGCTTATAGACTGTTTAAAGAAATGTAAATTGATGCAGTGATTTTGGAAAGTGGTATATATTGTCCTCAAAAAACTAAAAATGGAGCCACCACATGATCCAGCAGTCCCACTTCTGTTACTGTTAAATTCATATAACAATATGAATTTACCAACTCAAAGAGTTATATGCACCACAAAATTAATTGCAGCATTATATTCAATAGCTAAGATGTGAAAGTTAGCTCAGTGCCCATTGACAGATGATTGCGTAAAGAAGATATGGCATTTTTACACAGTGGAATACTATTTAGCTATAAGGAAAGATGACATTTTGCCTTTTATAGCAAAATATGACTCAAGAGGTGATGTAAGGCAAAATTAGTCAGAAAAATAAAGACAAATATTGGATGATTTACCTATATGTACACTATAAAGAAACACAACAGATGAATGGACAAAACAAATTTACTAGTGGACACTGATAAACTAAATTGATTTTTCCAAGGTGAAGAGTTTGGGGGTTTGGAGCAAGAGTGGTGGGGTATAAAGGATGCTGGTGGGTATTTTGTTTCGTTTTCCTTTAAAATATACGAAATATTTATTTATTTATTTATTTATTTATTTATTTATTTATATCATTGTTCATTTTAAACAATTCGCTTCACCAATGCACCTGTGCACCATCACCGCAGTCCCCAGGTCTCCTCCCTCCCTCCCTCTGATCCCTCTCCCTCTTCCTCCCCTGCAGGGTGTCTCTGGTTTATAATTGTTTGTTTTTATTTTGTAAAACATAAGAATATTTTTTAAATGATTTTGTTTCTTGCACACATACTTCCCCCTATATGGATATGGTACAATTTTTGAAACAGGCGGCTTTTTTTTTTTTTTTTAAAGAGGAGTCTTTGAGATGCAGGGGGAAATAGAAGCCTGTCTATCATTCCTTCTACTGCTGAATAGTTCCTTGTTCTTCACTGGTGCAGATTTCCTATTCTGGGTGACCCAAGAGAAGATACAAGTTGTTAAATACAACTCTTGAACTTATTCTTTGCCTCTTTTGGGGGGAGAATAACTTCAAAGCAGTTATTCCAGACAACTCTATTCACTATCTGCAAAGGAATGAATATTTGTGTCCCTCCCCCAAATTCAGTTGAAACCTTAACTCACAAGGTGATGGCATTAAGAGGTGGGGCTTTTGAGAAATCATTAGGTGATTCAAAGTGGAACCCTGTTTAATGGGATCAGTGTCTTTCTAAAAGAGGACCAAGAAAGACCCTTAATAATTTCTACAATACTGTAGAAAGTTACGATGTGACGATACTGTAAAAAGTTAGCCATAAAGAACCAGAAAATGGGTGCACTCAAGAGATACTAAATCTGCGAATGTCTTGATCTTGGACTTGGCCAATTTCTTGGCCTCCAAAACCATAAGAGAGCAACGTCTGTGGTTTATAAGCCACCCAGTTAGGGTATTTTGTTATAGTTGCCTGAATGAATTAAGATACCACCTGATGACTGTAGGGACCCTCCCCACTTATTTACCTTACACAGAGGGGGCACAGGAACTAAAGAGACTGATCCCTCTTCTCATAAAATGAGTTATTAGAGGGCCTCCCTAGTGGTGCAAGGGGTTGAGCACCACAGTATGAAGCAATCCACAGCCTCTGCAATACAAGTTTGATCCCCAGCCAGCCAGGGACTGTAGGGTAAGGAAAAAGTATCAGGCTTTTCTGCCCTCCCGCCATTAGGATAGATGAGGGAACCCTGTGGTCCTGAATGCATGCCTGATAGTGGGCACCTGAAGTGGGTACACCTGGGCTAAGAGACTGAGTTTATAAGGGCAGCATCACAGGGACGCCAGCAGAAGCAGGAGAGAAAGAGAAGCAGAACAGAAGCCGAGAGAAGAAGAGAAGCAGAGAGAACGCCAGAGAGAGCCCAGATAGAGTGATGATTTGCTGGGGGCTGGGAGGATGCCAGCCTCCCAGACCCCCTGCCTGCCATGTGCCTGGTAAATCTAAATAAAAGACCTGCAAAAGCTACTGAGGACTCTGACTCCTCCTTTACCCGGTCTGCTGGATCATAGAAAACCTGCTCAGTGCCCTGTTTCTGCCTCTACAGGGACCAACCCACATGGCACAGCAGACCTCTCCTGTCTCACCCTCTCCTCCCCTTAGCAATGTATTTCGTCAGTCCACCTGTTCTGTTCCCCATTCTGTCTCTGGTGAATTCTCTCACTCCCCACACCTCTGGCCTTTACTCCAGCTCTTGTATGCATAAATAAATAAATCTTTAAAAAAATGAGTTATTAGAAAGAGCAATGTCTAGAAGCCTCAGGCAAGTAAGTGTCTTTACCTTTGTGCTATAGCTGGTCCTGGGTGGTTGAACTCAGGACACCACGCCCTCTCTGGGAGCAGGAAATACAACTTGTTAATCTTTATAGGGCTTGACTATGCCGTGCCCTGCTGGTAGTGTTTGCTGGGGTCCAGGGCCCTCAGGTGCCTGTCCTATTATGAGCTGATTTTAGTAGTTAGTGATTAAGGGCTCAATGCCACACCTGCTTCATATAGAATCCAGTCCAAAACAAGTAATGTTATATGTGGGAGCTGTCAGTGTGTTTATCTGGCAAGTATTTCAATACAGCCACAACTGGGTATTTAAAAGTAGGCTGTGATATTCAGTTTCTATGCTGTGTGTGTGTGTGTCTAAAAAATGCATAAAGAAAATCCCAAGTGCCTTTTATTCACTTAATTATCATGTCTCCTCTTAACCTTCCCAAGGCTAATAGTAAGCAAATCCTATATATTTTTTTCTCTTCACTCTTTCATTGTAATCCCCAGTGGAAAGTTTTTATTTCTTTGATAGGTTTGATTAATGTCTTCAGAAAAAGAAAAGATTAGTTTTTCGAACTTTATAATTAGCATTACTGCAGAGAGAGACAGCAGCTGGAGCCCATGGAAGAAAGCCTGAGACCATGGCTTCATCTGGTGCATGACCTTCACACCCCACAGCAGCCATCAGTAATGGGGCCACCTCACTTGCCTTGAATCTTCAAGTCTGTCCTATTACTATCTTTGCGACTAAAGATAGAAATCCTTCTATTTTCCCATATGGTAGGAGCAGTCTCTCCAACACCCTCTTTATTGTCCCCAAAGCAAAAATATTCCTCACAATGTAAAATATTGCACACACAATTTTTTTCTGGTTTTCTTTTTGAAACCCCCCTACTCCTGTCACCCTCCCTCTTCCCATCCCACAGGTTTTGCAAACTGACTCTGAAACCAACTTTTGCAGTGAAGTGAATCTGCCCAAGGGATGATTTTTACCCTGAATAACAATAACTCTGAACACTGCCTTTTGGCAGAGCTATAGTACTGTTATTTGGGACTGATGGACTGTCAGTCTTTTCTGCCAGAAACAGAAATGCTAATCAGGATCTTAAGCATGTTGGGACCAGGGACTTGCACTTTTATAGTTTGCATAGGCCCACGTGGACAACGGTTTTGCTGAATCTTATTTTTATAGGTCCTTGTGGAGATGGGGCCTATAGGAAATTCTGGCAATTGAGAGAATGTTGTTCTAAACGAGCTCATTGTAGTACATTTTCCACCAAATTACATTAGCATATAAAACTTGGATTATTGATTTCTTTTTCACTCGTAGTTTCTGGGCAAAAGTCCAGTTTATAGGAGCAAAGATACACACCCTTGAATAGAGAGTCATTTATTTTTTCTTTATTTTAGAGACTGGTCATGCTCCAGAAAGGTAGTACTTTGCACTCTGATTTTCTCCACCTGACAGCTCCATCAGACTGCACTCAAGTCTTCCATGGTATAGGCCTTCCATTTCTGAACCCAAATTAGAGAGGGAGTAATGCAGGTGAAGGACAAGGAGCATTTGCCAAGGATAGAGGGGCACCTGCCCCTCTATCAAAGCACCAATTCCGTGTCAGGCAGTGGATGGCACTGTATTTACAACTTCTCTGAAATCTAATGTCCTTATTTTACAGATGAGAAAATGAGGCTGTAGGGTAAGGGAAAAGTATCAGGCTTTTCTGCCCTCCCGCCATTAGGATAGATGAGGGAACCCTGTGGTCCTGAATGCATGCCTGATGGTGGGCACCTGAAGTGGGTACACCTGGGCTGAGACTGCGTTTATAAGGGCGGCATCACGGGGACACCATCAGAAGCCAAGAAGCAAAGAAGCCGAGAGAAGAAGAAGAGAAGCAGAGAGAACGCCAGAGAAAGCCCAGATAGAGTGAAGATTTTCTGGGGGCTGGGAGGCTGGCAGGCCTCCCAGTACCCCAGCACCCCTGCCTGCCATATACCTGGTAAATCTAAATAAAAGACCTGCAAATGCCACTGAGGACTCTGACTTCTCCTTTACCTAGTCTACATGGTTTCATAGAAAACCTGCTGTGTCTATTCCTGCCCCTACAGAGGCTTAGTGAGGAGAAGTGCTTTGTTCCAAGACACTTAGAAGCAAATGCAAGATGAGTGGCTATTTGCTTTGAGAAACAATCTAACAGATCCTTTGACGTTTAAATGAGGAGTTACCATATGGCTCAGCAATTCAATTCCTAAATACATATCCAAGAGAAAAGGAAACACAAAAAAACTTGCACACCAATGTTCAGTCCAGCATCATTCATAATAGCTAAAAATGCAGAAACTACCCACACTATGAAATTTTATTTGATAGTAAAATGAAGTATTGATACACGCTGAGCATGCATGAACCTAAGACATTATGCTAAATGAAAGACGCCAGTCCCAAAGGACCCCATACTGCATGTTGCCATTTATCTGACATGTCCAGAATATGGAGAAAATAAATTACTGGTTGCCTGAGGTTAGGGGAGCTAGTGTGGGGATGGGGGAGTGGAGAGTGAGTACTTAATGATACAGGGTTTCATAGAATTGTGTCTGTTTGGCTCTAAATTCTAAATTGGTTTTTAAAATTGATTGTGATGATGGTTCTACAACTCCATGGATATCTTAAAAGCCATTGAAATGTGCTTTTAAATGGGTGAATGGTATGGTATGAAAAATTAGTTATGAAAAATTAGTGGCTACTGTCTACTACTCTTGTATAGAGAGAGACAATCACCACTTAGATGGGGGAGTAACCTGAGATGTTCCTAATGATAGAAACCCAAGTGACAAATAGTAGCAGGAGCGTGTTGCTTTTATCAAGCATTTGCTAAATGCCTGGCACTCCTGCTAAGTACTTTACATGCATTATCTAACTTAATCACCACACTAACCTCATGATCTACCTGTTACTCATACTCTCATATTCCAAGAAGAGGAAATGAAGCTGAAGAGAGGCTTAGTAATTTTCTCCAGGTCATGTATCTCTTAAGCACTATTGCTGTCTCCTACTGAATTAAAACTTTGGAAACAATGATGTTTATTTGTCCACTTCCCAGCATTGTGTATTCATCATTGAGTTGATCTGTGGTAGGTGGGTTGGATTTGAATCAGAATTCTGCCACCTGGGTCCTGTGTCAATGCAAGTCACTTAAACTTTCTTATTTCTTATCTATATCATGGGATAAAATAATCTTAAATGAGATAATATGTGAAAAGCATTTAGAACAATGCCTGGCATACAGTAAGTGCTCAATGTATGTAACCTATTCTTAAATACACTATTTGTTGGAGGATGCAAGCATAGATGAATAAGACATAGATTGTGTTTCAGCTGCATGCTTGCAGGGAATTCCGATATAGACATAATGGAAACAGGAACCAGGCAGGCAGGAGGCAGAGCAGAAGCGCAGAGGCAGAGTGACTGATGATTAATTAGGGCCACTCATTCTTGTGGTCCTAGATCTTTGGTCTTTTCGGTTCTGGCACAAGAATGTTTATCTCAGCAGATTTTCATCCCTTTCCCTCAAGGTTTCAGGGGAGCACACAAATTATGAAATTTGGTGGGGGCATTTCATGATGGTGCTTTTTTTTCTGATAGCTTGGTAAAAATTTAACACTTGAAAGGGCAGAGCAGAGAGCATAGAACGGTCTTTTATTTGGGCTTCTTAAATACCTAACATTAATTAGAGCCTTAAATTAATATCACAGAAACCTGATAAAGAGACAAAAAGTCATGAAAGGAAGTGTGTGAGCTGATCATACTCTGTAATGGCGTTTCTCATATTCTGAGTGCACTGAAATTTAGGGATGTGTTGGAGATTAGCTAATTATTGATGATTGTGAACTGTATGCTTTATAAGTAAGTGTGTCTATGTAAATGTGTCATATATAAAAGGGGAGAGAGAGGGGGTGGGGGGGAGATTGAATTGGAAAACTATGCTTCCAAATGTGAAGAGGCAGCAGAAGAGAGCGCAAGATAAATGGAGCTAAACAACTAATTCTATGGTGACGGATAGAATTGAACTTTTAGTGGTATAGTTAATGCACTACATACCTGTGTTGATTTTTAATGATGCACACCTGAAACTCATATAAAATTATAATGCAGACACTTCAAAAAGACAGTAAATAAATGGAGAAGCTGTTTGATGCACATGCTCACTTTTGTTCCCAGTAGAGTATCTGGCATGTAGTAGGCATTTGACAAATATTTGCTCAATCTGAATAAATAGATGTTTTTTACTCTAGGTCATCCATTGGAGATGACCTGTATGAACTTCTGATTCAGAATTTAAATTTTCCCTCTGAGAATTCATTCAGTGAGCTCCTTTGTGTGATATTCCCTTGGAGTAGTCTCTATCCTTGCAAAGAAAGACCTGGAGGACTTGGAGTGGCTGTGATACCCCCCTGGCCTCACCCCCCCACTGCAGGCTGCACCTTTGAATTACTTGGGAAGCTTTGGATACACAAGACAGCCAGGCTGGAACCAGGCCAAGCAGATGGGACTCTCTGGGGACAGGGCTTGGGCAAGGGCTTTTTTTTTGCTTCACACACTGTCCAGGTGTTCTAATGGGATGGGGGGATGAGAAGCACCTGACAGAGGCATCTGTAGATGGGAAGGTAGGTCCAAGAGAACTCTCTGAACCTGGACTGATGACATCCCAGCACAGGGACAGCGGGTACCTAAGGGTGCTGTGGAAGAAGGAGGTGAGTTTTAGTATTTGGCATAGTATTTAGTATTTTGCACTACTTTATCGCTATAATTTCAAGATTTTCTGAGACTAGGTACTAAGTGGAGAGTATGAGGGAGGATGGGGCACTGAAGAATCCTGGCACCCCCAAGTCTTGTCTCTATGTCAGCAAAAGACTAACTTGCCTATGCAAAGGCTGCAAACTAACCTCTGAGACCAGGTAAGAGTGCTAGCTGCCCCGTACCCCGATGTGTCCTTGTTCAGCAGCAAGCCTATTAAGATGCTCAAAGAGTGGCTAGAGAGTTGTGTCTCCAGAGAGTTGGTGGAGTGTAACTGTGACCACAGGAGCACATTTTCTCTTGCCCCAAGCAAACTCCCTACAGACACTTCAGTTGTATTTTCAACAGGAGGAGGATATCAGTCAGCCAAATAGCTCTGAGTTTTCCTCTGGTTAGAAACATTATCCAGAAAAGATAACAGAAGTTTCTATAGGCAGTCTGTCTCCTTGGAGATCTCAGCGCTCCCTAGGTGAAGGATGCATTTGGGTTCCCTACTGAGTTTGGGGAGACCAGGAAAAATGTAGGTTAAGGGAAGGGATTAAATAGCAACATAAGCCCTTCTCTAAAATCGAGCATTGGAACTAACACTCCTCTCTGCTTGGGGCTGCGTGCCTGCTTCCCCAGAATTGCTCACAGCCTCCCCTCCCATCCTTCCCTTCTCCTCTCTCCTCCCTCCCAATGATTCCATCTCAACCACATGCACTTGATAGAATCTTGCACACAGGCACATTTATTATTGACCAGCTTCTTTATCTTGGATAGTATGTCACAAGTAGTCAACACTATAGCTCTTGAAGGTAGTTTCACAGATTTAAGATGAAGAAACAGTATCCATATAGTTCTGGAGTCGAGAAAGCCTGATAGCCAGCCAGTAAAAAAAAAAAAAAAAAACACCCTAAGACCGGTGGAGAGTGGAATTTTACTCACTGTAGCCGACTTGGACTTTAGATATGAAACGTTTGATTTATAGTTTCTATTTCACTCTGATAGAAAACTCTGCTTACCCTCATTGGAAGGTCGAATGTGTTGGGTTCTTTAGCTAAGGTAGCTGTTAAAATTTATTTCACATTCAAGGAAAGGGGCTCTTGTTATTCACCATGTTCCCATTTTAATTATGATTTTTCCTGGCATCATTTTTAACAAGAATAACCTAAGGCCTGTAAAGAGTGATTTCCCCTAATCAGTTCTTAAAGCCGCCCTCCCCCACTCACTGCTTTCGCCATAGCGATACAGATGAAATGAAATGGAGAATTGAGCAATTACCTGGTGCATCTGAACAGTGTAGAGTCAGCAGTCAATTAGAATAGTTCAATTACAAAAATCCTTTTTTCTCTCTACTTTTTTGTTCTATAGAATTATCATCTTAACTCTTGCTACTCCGCCTGCCCCTGTGTTGAGGCTCCTTTGCATCCTTTGCCTCTGCTGACCCCACAGCCTTCTCCTTTGTGCCTAGCCTTCATCTCCATTCCCTTCAGAGAGAGGCCTCATATTCATCCTCTGACAGTCAAGTAGGCTCAGAATCAAGCACCCCCTGTGTCAGATTTGAGTTTTCACATTATTTCCTATACCCCCTTGGCCTTTCAGATTCTGAGCCTGGGCTTCTAGAACACCTCTTGTCTTGAGATTCTCTTTACACACTATCGGCTCCTCAGACTCATTCACTGATGGGCCACTGCTTGTTCTTGCTAGCTTTCCTCATTGAAGACTAATACCTGACTCCTACCTAGTGTGATGAGGAGTCCCCGACCACATGTAGACCCGCAGATATGCGCACCCAGTCTCACACCCAGTCCCACAGGCCCTCTGTGGTCCTGGATCAATTAGGACTTGTCTAATTGGTCCTCTGACAATTAGGGCTCGTATCCCTCTTCATTACTGAGTCAAGTTTGTTTGGGTCTTGAGTAGTCCCATCTTTGGATCACCCACTGTCAGCACATTTCCTCTTCATACTTCTCCTTGGACATGTCTTGCTACCACACCAGATATTTATTGATTGTAACATTTACTTAATGTTTGCTTAATGCATGTTTACTGAGCACCTACTATGCACCAGACCCCCTGCTTGTCACTGGGGACTCTGTTCAATTATATATACTTACTTTCAAGGAAAATTTCATACTAGTTTTCTAGGAATGTGTAACAAAGTGTCACAACCTGGGTGATTAACAGGCCTTTATTGTCTCACTGTTCTGGAGGCTGGGTTTCTGAGACTGAGGTAGTGGTAGAGTGATGCTTTCTAAGGGTTGTAAAGAGGCCACTTTCCCAGAATTGTCCACATCATCTTCCACCACCTTCTCTTCTCATCATTCCCACTATGCATGTCCATCTAAATTTCCCCTTTTTATGAGGATACCATGCATATTGTTTAGAGGCTGATCCTGCTCCAGCGTGACTTCTATCATATTACATCTCTGATGACCCTATTTCCAAATAAGGTCATATTCTGAAATACTGGGGGTTAGAACTCAACATATTATTTTGGGGGAGCATAGTTTAATCTGTAACAACGCACATTGTTCTGTGGTGTCAGTAAAGACAGAGAGCAGCAGCTAAGCACCAGAAATTATATTTCTTGAGCACTTACTTTGTGCTGAACACCATTCAGTGACACAATGAGTCTACACAATCCTCTGAAAATAACTGAGACCCAGAGAGGTTAATAGTTCAACTTCATATGAGAAAGGGCAGAGAAGCAGATTGGGTGTATTTTGTAGGAACTGAAACACCCTTGTCCTCCCACCTCCCTGCCACACAGGCTCTGCCATGGAGGATTTCTCCAGTGTTAAAACCTCAACCCGTCCCTTACCTTCTGAACCTGGTCATGCAGCCACCCCATTGCTTCAAGCTTTTAGTCTCTCCAGTTAGAAACTTTGCCCCATTCACCCTTAAAATGGGCTCCTCCCACTTATCTCTATCCTCTTTATTGTCTTTGCTCGGTCTTTCAAATTAATTCTCTCTGTCATTGGTTAACTCTTCCTGATCTGTGAGTCCCTTGAAGGCTGGGACCAGCTTCACCAGGATCTAGATTCCTGCTGACCCACAGAGGCATTCCAGAGAGACCTTTTGGTAAACAGATTCTGCTACGGATAAAATAGATTTCTTTGGGACCATCTCAGAAATGAGGTGTCATTTTTTTTTTTTAAGATTTATTTATTTATACAAGAACCGGAGCACAGGCCAGATACGTGGGAGGGTGAGAGGATTCACCAGACACAGAGCAGGGAACAGAAGAGGCAGACTGACTGAAATACACTGCTGAGGGGAGCAGCGTGTGCAACAGGAGAGGTCTGCCGCGCCATGTGGGACCCTCGCCAGCTGGCCAGGATCGAACCAGCGCTGCAGAGGCTGTGGGCAGCTTCACAGCGCTGCGCTCAACTGCCTACGCCACCAGGGGAGGCCCTGTTATTATTTTTTTTTTAAGTGCAGATTACAAATGACTTTAGCAACTCATGTATTAAATAGTTGAGTAAAAATGAGACATTGAGAGCATCATCAGTGGTGAAGCAGCATCACCTCAGTATAGCAGTGGAGGACTCTGAAGATGTGACTCTCTACTCCAAAGTCATACTACAGCATTTATTGATAATTATCATCCTAAGTGCAGCAAAGAATCCTTCATGGTTCCAGCAGTGTGGTCACAGGTGTCACTGCCACTTAAAGTATTGACTTCCTGCCTGGGGCCCATCAGCATCCCACTCCTACCGGTTTGTGAGAATAGGCTGCAGAGTCAAGGAAAACTTGACTGAATTCACATGTGCGCGGGGAGGGGATTCCCAGACAGACTCTGAATCACTGAGGTAGTGGAGTGGAATGGTGGGACTGGTATTTGGAAAACCCGTGTTCTCACACTGGTCACAGGCAGCTCACAATTTATGTTGACATTGGTGTCCTCATTTAGAAAAAAGGGGTAAATGATTCCTGACCATTGTTGGGTTCAATTAAGATAATACCCCAGAATCCAAAGAAAGCAAAACCACTAATTTGAAAGGAAACCTGCACTTCTGTGTTTATTGCAGCACTATTACAATTGTCAAGATAGAGAAACAACCTAAATGCCCCAAAGCAGATGAATGGATCAAGAAGATGTGGTACAATACACAATGGAATACTACTCAGCAATCAAAAAAGATAAACTCATGCCATTTGTGGCAAGGATGGAGCTGGAAGCAAAATAAGTCATAAAGAAAAAGATAAATGTCAGAATATAGATATTTATATAGAATGTAGGAAAACCAATCAAAGTGTCAGATAAAGACAAACCTTGAAAGATGACCATAGATATGAGAGGTCCATGAAGGGAGGGGAGGGTGTGGGCTTGGGGACAGATGGCAAAAGGCAGGAAAGAGCACAAGGGAATATAGTGATGGACTAAGGTGCTTTGATGGTGGGAGAACTATTGAGACCATATCTGAAGGGAGAAATCATATACTACCCAAATATTAAGTGAAAAAAAAAAAGATAATGCCTGAAGAAGTGCTTTGGGTCCAGCATATATACAAGTAAAGAAGAATTACCTGGAAATAGCATGATAGAGTAGGAAGAATAGGAACCCTGGAATTAGACAGACCTGGACTCAAATTCTAATTCTACGACTTATTGACTGTGACTTTAGTTATTTAACAATCTTTGCACTTCAGTTTTATCATCTATATAATGGGGAGAATCATATCAGTCTACAGTCTAACATGTTTGCGAGGGCTAAAGTGAATAATATTTGAAAAGCTCTCGGCACATAGTGGGTACAGTAGTAATATTTTCCCCATTCATTTACTTTGTCACTTCATCAGATAATGCCATTTTATCAGGTTCCTATTGCTGTCATCACAGATTGCCACAGATTGGGTGGCTTAAAACAATACAAATTTATTATCTCATAGATCTGTAGGTCAGCAGTAGAGTGGGCTGGGCTGGTCCTCTGTCTCACAAGGTTGAAATCAAGGTGTTGAAGAACGCAGTGGATATCTGTTTTTAGGCTTGTCCAGGGTATTGGCAGAATTGTGTTCTATGTATTCCAGGGATTGATGTCTCTGATTCCTTGCTGGCTGGTGATGGGGCCTCAGCTGCTAGAGACCACCCACATCACTTGGCTTCTGGCCACTTTCTCCAGCTTCAAAGTCAGCAATGACTAGTGGAGTCCTTCTTACAAAGCATCACTCTTGACTTACTCTTCTGCCTCTCTCTTTCTTTTTGAAGTCCTCATGGGATCATATTGGACTCACCCAGGTAATCTGGTAATCCATAGTTCTATTCAAAATTAAGTAAACTTAATTTTCTCTGCAAAGCTCTTTTTGCCACATAACTATATTGTGCCAATGTAACACTTTGACTAGTTTCAGGGACACGAACATGAACATCTTCACTGGCCATTTACTGTTCTTCCTACAAGGGTCATATATTGATATCCTATTGTTTCATATGTATAAAAATGTCCCCTCAAGAAATTTGAATATTCAAAGTATTTAGCTCAACACATGTCAAGGAATAAGCTCTTGACCAAAATTAGTTTCTATGTAGCCATGAATAAGCAGATGACAATAAATCTTTTGTTTTCTCCACAAGTCCTAGCAGAAATTCCTAACTGAAGGTTCCCTCCCGTACTGTCCGTCTCAGTTTTCTCCAGAAAACCTTTCTGATTACAGGCCTTGCCCACAAGGCTGGGTTTAGTGTCAGTCTCCTCTGTTGCTGTATCATAGTGCTTTTTTTTGTTTGATTATTCATGCCTCTTTCCTTGTATTCTTCTACTAGAACTCTGAGCTTTTTGAGGTTAGAGATTGACATTTTGGGGTGGCATTTATCAGAGTGTCTGATACATAATAGATGCTCAATAAATATATGCTGAAAAAGTAACTGATAAGAAAATTTACTACACACTTAAAAGTAATTGATCAAATGATTATTGGTTGGGATACATCCCTTAACATAAATATTGAAACACTCACTCAAGTAGGAGAAATGGCTTGCATATGCATGCTGTACTTCCACAGAGTCTTCTTGAAAAATAAATATAGTTTGTAATTGTGAATTTCACAGGCCCATATCTGATGGAGGAAGGCAGTTCTGAAATTGCTGCAGACTCTTGGTAACAATTGAGCTTGGAATTTACTGAATGATTTTTGGCACTTTTCTTCTCTGAGTGCATCAGGGAACAAACAAACACAGTACTGAAATAAAGCCACATCAGCTTGGTTTAATTCTCATTTGCTTACTTACTGGGACTTATTATACCTAATAGCAAAATTGGACTCTAGTGTTATTTCTCTGGAAATTCACAAGTAACCTTTCCTTTTGTTTTACTTCTCCACCCTCCATGTCAAATGCTCATTTTGCATTTATTTTGTGAAATGTCCTAACAATACTACAAGAAGTCAGTAGTCAATAATCAAATAAGAGCAATGTTCATGCAGCAGTATATTTATCCTTGCTCTATGTTTCCTGTATTTTTAACTTTTGTCTATTGTGGTTTGTCAATTGCCCACGTTGACTCCAGATCAGTCAGGAGGCCAGGCTTCTCTTGCCTGGACCAGGATCCCTTAACAGCTGTTTTGAGCTTGGCTGGTCCTTTTGCAATAATTGCTCCCACTCAGGGACTTTGGTCTTTTGATATTTATTTTTAGGTTCGTAAAGTCTCCATTATTTTAAAGGAACAGTTTTATTATGTGCAACCAACATCCACAAATGAAAAATTGGAGCCAAATCACAGGCTTCAGGACCCAGATGGGGCATAAAGAAAAATTGTTGATAGCCATAAATGCTTTCTTCACAGTTTTCCTTCTGTCTGCTGGGCTGGGGCACATTTCCTAACATCACAGAGCAGTGATCAGACATCAGATCATGGCTTGACGGCTATTAGGAGTCTGGGAATCCTAATTTCCTGTGGATTCAGGGCTTCTTTTTGGAATCACGTCCAGTTCAGGTGTGAGGCTTCATTGTGTCTGTGAAGGATTTAATGAGGCCGGTCCTCAGTGATACATCTGATTGACCTCCTCGCATGATTACTTTCAATTCAACAAGTGTTTATTGATCACCTGTGTGTCAGACACAATGTGGGGTTCTTGGTAGATATAGATGCCTAAAACATTGGTTCCTGACTTCCAGAAACTTGTGACTTATTTAAGGAGATAGACTTGTAGGTTTCCCCCACTATCTGAAAGTACAGCAGTTACACACAACCTCTCCTGCGCCAAAAAGATGTAAAGCAAAGAAGCAATTACAATTAATTTATGTGGAAAGAATTTTGAGCATTCCCAGACATGCAAAACAACTGGCCAAATCATACCAAATAAGACACAAAAACGTAAATAATCCTAGAATCCAGGAAGAGCAGGAATGATATGATCATACATAGCCTGTATAAGGAAATTGGCATGGCCACTCCTGCTGCACAGGGTGTTGCTGCTGGAACTGCTGCTGTAAAGCCAATGGGTTGATGTTATTTCACTTTTTTTGCTTTTTGTCATAAGAGCAAAAATCTTTGGATTTCTTTCAGTTAGCAGCAATAGGTAATCATGTGGGCCTTTTGTAGAAGCAAAGTAGCCTAATAGGATCTTTCAAAAAGGAGGGGATACCTGTACATGGATAAGTAGCCTGGAAAGCTGAATCTGTGAAGTTCTACGGTCACGTGCCTCTACAGAGGCATGGTCAGGGAGTTAGGACTTAGAACTGGACCAATTGTTGACTCAATGCCTGACAAATGGTAGGTATTTTTTTTTAAAGATTTATTTATTTATTTATACAAGCACTGGGTACAGTCAGAAGCACGGTAGTGTGAGAGAATTCACCAGAGCCAGAGCAGGGAGCAGAGCAGGCAGAAGGACTGAAGTACACTGCTGAGGGGAGCAGCAGGCGGCAGGAGAGGTCTGCGCACCATGTGGGACCCTTCTCTGGTGGCCGGGGAGCAGCCAGGAATCGAACCGGCGCTGCAGAGGCTGCAGGCAGCTTCGCAACCCAGTGCTCAACCGCTGCGCCACCGGGGATGCCCCTAAATGGTAGGTATTTTGTATGCATAACATGCATTTGGAAGTTGATCTAATTAGAACATAGGGAGTTGGAAAGGGATGCTCAGGAAAGCTGCAGCCAGAACCTCATTGGCATCACCTTCTCCTACTCACATCTGAGTAGAACCATGGTGGTGACTTCAGCTTAAGCACAGTTGGGTGGCAGCAAGATCAGGAGCGACCCTCTGATGGAGGATCCAGCAAGAACCTGTCCCTATGGAGGTGACATAAGTCTCAATATATGTAGATTGCCACCCAGCTTTCTGAGTATGGAGAGTGGACTTTAGGGACTCATCCCCACCAGCCACCTCTGTTCCTTGCTTATCCCAGAGTTGTTGCCCTAGTGTTAACATTTTTTGAGGAATTCGTTCCTCTGCAGAGTATTTGCACAAAGAAAAGTTTTAGCTGCCATGAGGCTAACTCTATAGTGGGACCTGAAAGGGCTTCCTTGACCTGGATCCTGACTTCCACCCCTATCTCCCTTCCCAGACCCCTCCCCCACCATCCGTTTCCTTTCCTCCTACTAATTCAAGCTGCTGTTATTTCTACTTTACTTTCCTCCTGCTAATTCAAGCTGTCATTTCTCTGTGTCTTTCACTGACTTTCCTGTTGCTTAGGACAGAAAGTTTCTACTTACCTTTTAAGATGTAGCTCCAGGACTACCTCCTTTGAAAGTTTTCCTTGGCCTTTGTAGACAGTAAAGCATTCTTCTGAATCTCCATAGCAGTTGGTCATATGTCCCATCTTCCACTTATGACAGTTCTCCAGCTAGTCTGTCTATGTCAATCTTGCCAGAGGTTAAAATACTGTGTTCTATTAGTCATTTTAACACAAGGGTCCGAACAGACTGCCTGGCACATAGCTAGAATTTAATGAAGTTTTAAAAATAAATTAAGTAGATTTGGCAAAATATTCTAAGGAAGGATTAATAGAATATTTTTCATCTTTCCTATATAAATGTGTATTAAGTAAGTTCAGTTCATTCTCCATAATCTGTTTAGTAGACCTCAAGACTTGAAAAAGAATCCTTCTCAGAGAGTGGGGGAGAGATGCCAAGCAGGCAAAGCCATAGGCCTCTTTAACAGACAGGAAGAGCAGAAAGGGTGTGAATCCTATTCACAACCGGTATTGAAATGCCCCGTGGAAAAGGAATCATTGTTAGAGTAATTTTTGGGAAATGCTTTATACTCTTTTCCATTCCTTTTTTATTCACTCAACCTTTCAATTAACAAATATATTCTAAATGTCTACGAGGTACCTGGTGTTTTTATCAGCACTGGGGACACTGTAGTGAACAGGATCCATCAAAGTCCCTGATTTCATGGAGTTTATGTGACAGATAGTCAATCAGCAAATTAAGAACTTAGAATGTATAGGAGTTTAGAGAAGAGTATTAAGTACTATGGGGAAGAAAAATAAAGTGGGAAAAATATTAGAGGTGTTGGGGAGAAAAGGGTTAGAATTTGAACAGGAGGTCAAGGAAGTTCCCATCAGAAGATAACATTTGCAAATTGAATTGAAAGAGGATGAGGCTGGTGGATTCCTGGATAGAGAGGCATCTCAGCAGGGTGAGTTGTGTGTGCCCAGGGTTCAGAGAAGAGCACAGAGGCCAATGTGGCTGTGGCCCAGGAAGGGGAGAAGTTGGGAGATGTGGGAAGAGAGGTCACAGAGGAGAAGTTACACAGGCATTGGGTCATAGTAAGAACTCTGATTTCCATTCTGGATAAAAGGGGAGACATTTCAGGGTTTTGTGGAGAGGGGTTTGTGACTTGTTAAAGCAATGGAGAACTCAAAGTGGGTGTTGGGTTAAGAATAAACTCCAGGGGGGATGGAAAGAAACAAGAGCACCAGTGGTAAAGGAAATTGATAAGCTTTCTATAGGAAGCAGGCCATAAGACTGATTGCTTTTTTTTTTTTTTAAATGATGGTCTTCTTTTACACTGATAGTCATATTTTGGATTTGGTGTGTCCTAATCTTTTATATGAAGAGCATAGTTTTTCAAAAGACTAAACCGAGTAGAAAAATGTCCTATATGTTTGGATTAAGAATCTTGGTGGCATGGGGCCTCCCTGGTGATACAAGCACTATGAGGCTGTCTGCAACCACTGCAGCATGAGTTCGATCCCCGGCCAGGGAGATGACCCACATGGCACAGCAGACCTCTCCTGGCTCTCCCACTGCTCCCCTCAGCAGTGTATTTCAGTAGATCTGCCTGTTCTGTCCCCACTCTGTCTGTGGTGAATCCTCTCACACCTCCTCCCCCTGCATCTCTGGCCTATACCCCAGTTCTTGTATGCATAAATAAAGAAATCTTTAAAAAAAAAGAATCATGGATGCATACGGGGTCCTGTTACCCCAATTGATGAAAAGAGAGAGAGATGTTTTCAACACTGCTTAATTTTTCAAGTTTTTTTTCCAGTTTCCTTGAGTAATAATTAACATTCATGTCAGTATAAGTTTAAGGCCTACAGCATGATGGTTGATTTACATTTCACAGCATGTGAAATGATTACTACAAGTTTAGCTAAAATCCAACTTCTCATATAGATACAATAAAGAAAAAAGAAAGAAGAAAAGAAAAAGGGAAATTTTTCCTCTGTGATGAGAATTCTTAGGTTTTACTCTCAATAATTTTCTAATGTATCATACAGCAGTGTTAGCTGTAGTCACCTTGTTGTATGTCATATCCATAGTGCTTCTTTATCTTCTAAGTGGAAGTATGGACTTTATGACCACCTTAATCCATAGCTTATTTTGATTTTCCTATGTTCAAGAATGCTGGCTGAGGGACTCCCCGGTGGTGCAGCAGGTTGAGCACTGCCTAAGCAGTGCGGGTTTGATCCCGGCCAGCTGGCGAGAATCCCACATGGTGAGGCAGATCTCCCATGGCGCCCGCCTCAGCAGGGTACTCTGTCATCTGCCTGTTCTGCTCCCTGCTCTGTCTCTGGTGAATCCTCTCACCCTCCACACCTCTGGCCTGAACCCCAGCTCTTATATAAAAATTAATAAATCTTAAAAAAAAAAAAGAATGCTGGCTAAGAAATGCTAGGTTTCTTCTGGCTCTTCCATGGACCCTGGAATTAAAGGATCTCTTTAGTGTAACTTTGATCTAGTCATAACCTTTTATCTTTTTAAATACCCATTTGGTTTCAATAACCAATAATAGCATCTCCCAAGTAGCTTAGGTTCCAAATACTGAATTTACAAAACAAAACCAGGTTGTTTAGGATTATGTGAATGATTCATGATGTCACATTTGATAGATAATGAAACACAAAGGAAAAACCTATTGAATTAATTTTTAAGGAAAAAAATTAACTTGATTTGAGGTAGTGAATATTAGTTCTATTGACAAATATTTGTGGCTTTCTTCCCTTCTAAGCACATTGTAGGACTGAACTTCCCGATCTGTGTTACAAAGACTCGTCCTGTGATTGACTTCGGCCAATGCAGTGTACGTAGTTCTGTTCCTGAAGGAGGTGGTGTGGGTGAGAATCCATAGCTGATTTACAACTTTTATTGTTTTACGACACTGAGATTTAGGGTTTGTTTGTTATGAAACTCATCCTGACTAATACCATTTTGATCTTATATTTAAAATTTTAAAATACTGCATTTTCTCATTGCCCTATGTTCTGTGTGGAGAATTTTGAAAATACAGAAAAGTACCAAAAAATCCACTGAAATCTCTTACATGGAAATAATATTTTGATCAAACTTATTTTTGAGTGAAATAGCATGATTAGGGAAAAATCCAGGAATATGTGTGCATCCATACACACACACACATAATATAAATCTTTAAAAATTATCATCAATTATATATACAATATTGATTTTTTTGCTTCATGTATCAAGTCCTTAAAATATATAAATTTGCTGCATAATATTAGTGAAAAAAGCTTTACTCTATTTTTATATTTATGTTATATAATTGCTCACAAAGTAATATGTTATTTTGGTACACTTTCTTACTGTAGCTAACATTCCACTGAAATCTTTATACCAGTTTTTGATGGGATTACTGCTATGTCCTTAGGGTAAATCCTAGAAGGGAAATCACCTGGTCTTGCAGTATGCATATTTTTAAGACTTTTGCTACATATTGCAAAGTTGCCTAGGAGAAAGGTTGTGCCAATTAACACTCCAGCAGAAGGGGATGGGTCCTCTCACCCCCTGTTGAGTCTTAGAGTTCCTTTTAATCTCTGTTAATTTGCGAGGTGAAGAAGCTATCTTGTTTTGTATTTGCATTTCTTTGATTACAAGTAATGTCAAACATTTATTTCATATATTTGGGAGTCATTTGCATTTTTTCTTCTGGGAATTGTCTGAACGGATTCTCCAGCCCCCCACACACACCAAGCTGTTAGACAGAAAGCAATGCGGGAAGCCAGCAGCGTGTTTCTTTTGCCACAGAGCCTCAACATGCTTTTTTGAAGTGTGAGAGTTGAACAGGCTTCTCTTATTCTCTCTCATCTTCCCTGTTTTGATTATTTTCTCTCCAGTCATCTCCCCCACAGTTTCCCTGAAGTCTTGGTCTCCCTCCCAGCACAGGACGAATGTCATGGCTAAATGTGAAATTTTGGAGAGAAAGGGACACGTGGTCAAAAATAATTTTGAGTGGAACAGCACGATTAGGGGAAAACCCAGGAAATGTTTCCCTTGTGAAAGGCCTCCCTAGCCACTGAATGTTCCTGGCAGAGGAGGGTCATCCTCACCTCCATAGTTAGAAATAGCACAGCCTGCTGGTCTGGTTTTAGCCTTGAATCTACTGTCCCTGGTGATGAAACTTAAATTACTCTTCCTGGAAACATTCTTATTTATTTCACAGACATTGCATTACCCCCAATGTCTATTTGGTGCTGTTAAAGAAAAAAGAAAAAGAATCTAAATTTCCCCAAAGTGAATGTTACTTTTTAGCTAGAGCGAGATAAAAGACAGATTGAAATGGAGCCAGAGGGACCTGCCCTTCACCCTCCATCTTCATTGGAGATGGAGCTCACATTGGTATGTCAGGCAGCAGCTGGCAGGCTCTTTTATCATCATTAATTGTCCGCTGAGTTGTCACAAGGAGATACTAGAATTCAGATTTAATTACATCTGTATCATCTCCGATAAAGTTCAGGAGATTCTGGTGGTGCAAAACAGGCTTGGACCAGTGATGTGCCAAGGATACTCTGTGAAGCAGAAACCATGTGTATCCTTGGGGGGATAAGGTGAATTAACCGGATGCTGAGGGAAGTAAGTCTTGTCAAGACTGGGCAACTCTCGTGAGATATAGCGGTGGGAACTGGGGTGGAAGGAGCTGGGAGGCAGCAAGAGGCAGTGAGCTAGTTAAAAGTGAGTTGGTTTATATGGGGCAGGTGCAGTGTCCCTTCACAGGGACCCAGCAAAGACCCACACAAGGGTATTTGCTTGCTTTTATGGACAATCATCAGATAGGATGTGAAGAAATACATTTGGTTTCAGATAGAGCCATAACATAGCACACTCATTCTCATTTCTTTTATGCAATAGGTCTCTTTGGATGAGCTCTGATTTAGTTCTGGAAATACTGATGCAGAGCAAGGCTTATGTGACAATGGCTTCAGTTAAAGCAAGAGCTATTGTACAGCTTAATGGAAGTGACAAGGGCAGGTGGCCCAAGATCTGAGCATGTCAGTGACTTGGTCTCATGAAATAAGGCAAGAAGTGCTAAAATCTGTCACCACACTTAAGACAATGACCCTACTGCCCAGCTTAGCTGCATGAGGTCTCATACCCATCTTTTATCAGTCCTCAGGGATCTCCCTATCTGCTCTGGAACTTTGGTTCCTGAACAACGTCTGAATGTTTTGCCCAGAAAAAGCTTTGGCCCCTGCTCCATTTCCCTTCACTGGGGTCACAGATCTTATGCTAAAGAATGTTGACCACTTGGCTTCATCTTAGCTTTCACTTCCTGAAAGAAAATCTGAAACCATTTCTCAAGCAATTGCTTGTGGAATTAAGTGTTTTCAAAGAATCATACAGATTGGCCATCTGGCCCCTCTGCTTTTCAAAAGGATAATTTCAGTGCTACTCCCATATCTTAGGAAGAACAATTTATTTTAGGCTTTAGGCCCTCTTTCAACATTAAAAAAAAAAGTAGATCACATGAACGGAACCTGAGAAACCTAAAAATAACAATTGTATGTTTGGGTGTGAGTTTCTGTGCACCATACACAATAAAAGGGTTTTGAATGTGATCCAAGTATCTAGAAAAAGAAAACTCCTCTCAATTGAAAGTTTGTGGACTTTCATGTTAGACTTCTCATTCAAACCACAAAACTAATCTTTGTTCTGATTTTTATAGCCAGGAATAAAACTCACAGGGGTAAGTTTGGAAAGACAAGTAAATCAAATTCAGGGCTCTCAGAATTTAAAATACATGTTGATTAAGAATAGATCCATTACATACATATTTTTGGGCATTTGGGCTGTTTCCAAAGTTTAGCTATTATAAATAGTGCTGCTATAAACATAGGGGTGCAGGTGTTCTTTGGAATTGATGTTTCTGTGTCCTTTGGGTAAATACCTAGGAGTGGAATTGCTGGATCATATGGAAGCTCTATGTTTAGTAGGTCCAGAAATCTCCACACAGCTCTCCATAGTGGTTGGACCAGTTTTCATTCCCACCAACAGTGCAGGAGAGTTCCTTTTTCTCCACACCCTCGCCAACATTTGTTGTTGCTAGTTTTTTTAATATGTGCCATTCTCACTGGTGTAAGATGGTATCTCATGGTAGTTTTGATTTGCATTTCCTATACCATGGAATATTACTCAGCATTCAAAAAAGATAAACACATGCAATTTGCAGCAACATGGATGGCGCTGGAAGGGATCATGCTCAGCGAAATAAGCCAAAAAGAAAAAGAAAAATACTGGATGGTCTCACTCATAGCAGAATCTAGAAAACTTAAATAAGGGATCAGGAAAATGAATAACTATAAGAAAGTGAAAATCAAAATCAACAAAAAACTATGAACCAGAGACACTTTTTGGGGGGTGGGGGCCAGAAGGGGAGGGATTGGGGTCAGAATGGGGGGCTTGCAATTGTATGGGGGAATATAAAAATAAAATTTATTATTTAAAAAAAATAAATGCATGCATAAAGAAGCCAGTAGTAGCAAGTGAAACCAATAATATAAATAAAGGTATTCACCTGAAAAAAAAAAGAATAGATCCATTACATAAGGGGATTAAAATTGAATACAAGAAGATAGATATACCTCCCAAATCTTGCATGTGAATGTAAGCTTCTTGAAGCCAAAGCTCTGAGTTTGTCCTATCCAACAATTCTAGGTACAGGGTAGATGGTCAAGAAATACTAAATTTGTACTGAATGTGTAAAGTATTTATGGATGTGTTAACAGCTTGTATGGTTACCATATACCCTGGGGGGCTAGTCATGTTCATTGAGGTGTGAGCAGAGGTAGGGTGAGCGGTAGATGCTAAAATACTGAGTTGCAATTGAGCTCCTCCCAGAGTAGGGACCCATGAGAGCTGCCTGGAAGGGCACAGAGAACAGAGGAACCTGCCTGGGTCTCCAGGGTGCATTTATTTGCTGCAGATGCTGAAAGCTAAATGTGACTTAGACAGGCCTCTGGGCAAGGGGAGGACATTTAACCCTGGGGGGAGACATGTGGTCACTTTTGTTTGCCTCCAACTGCCTTTCCAAGTCTACTCTATGGCACTGTTTTTTTCCTCTATCCCCCAAATGAAACAGACATGCCCTGTGACCCTTCTGTGCAAGCCAGAGTAACACAAAATGTCCTGTCCCTTCGAGTCAAACGTCATCATCTTAAAATGGTAATGTTAATGAATATGTCTGGTCGTGTGTTACTGTTAAAACTCTAAATTTGTTGTAGAAGAAACATTTCTCCCTGTTCAGGCTTATTCTGAGCAGGAGGATTCTCCTGGGCAGGAGGCTGTGGCCTGGGGTGGGGAGTGTTGTCTGGCACTTGCTCTTATCTCCTCACTTGGTGCTTCTAACCCTCCTTCAACGTTGTGCTGACTCTTGGGTTCTGACTAGGGAAAGACACCTCCAGGTTTACTCAGCCTTGTCCCAGTGGCTTGTTTCCTGAGTCTAGTGACTGATTTTTCCCCTTTATATCAGGGTTCTCCAGAGAAATAGTCAGTAGAACATCTATATCTCTATGTATCTTATATGCACATACATATAACTGGCTCATGCAATTGTACAGCCTAGCAAATCCGAAACCTGTAGAGTGGACTGGAGGCTGGAATATTAGGCAATGATTTTTAAACCACAAACTGGTGGTTGAAGCAATGTTGAAACAGCATTGGTTTACTCTATGGTATAATCTTGTGGAAGGATTCCTTCTTCTCTGGGGAACCTTGCTTTTTGTTCGTAAGACTTAAAAAAAGGACAAAACTAGCAGACAACTATAAATCAGAGACATTCAGCAGGGGAGAGGGGTGGGAAAGGGATTAAAATAGGAGTAAGAGGAGCAAAATAGACTATGGTGATGGTTCATAGGTGACTTGGTGGTGGAAATTTTACGGGTATTACATCTGAGAGGAGAAAACAAACTGTACAAAAATGAATACTGACGTAAAAAACATATATATAAAAAAAAAAGAGCAAAAAAAGACTTCAACTGTTTGGATGAGGCCCACTCACATCATTGAAAGTAATCTCCTTTACTTAGTCAGAAGATTGCAGATATTAACCATATCTACAAAATGCCTTCATAGCAACGTGCGGGCAAGTGTTTGACCAAAAAACTGAGTCCCACAACCTAGCCAAGCTGACATATAAAGTGAATCACCACACCTTTTGCCTCTCAGAAATCTCTCTGTCTGTGAAGTATACTATAAGCCAGAGTCAGGGAAGGAGAAGATTAAAACAGTCAATGGAGATTATCTCAGTCAAGGGATGCCTCAGATAGCCCTGCACTGGCCACTCTTGGGCTTGGCCAACATTGAAATCTGACTCCTGCTTTTTTTTTTCTAATATTTTATTTTATATAATTCTTACATCATTTTTCATTTTTGTACAATGTATGCATTTTGTTTTGGTTATATTACATATAAAATTGCACCCCCTCCCTTATTTTGACCCTAATCCTTCCTCTCCCCATGCGCCCCCACCCTGCCCCGGTAGTGTGTCTCTGCTTTATAGTTGCTTGTTGATTTTGATTTTTACTTTGTATTAATCAGTCTTTTTCCTGGTCCCTTATTTAAGTTTTCTAAATTCCTGCTATGAGTAAGACCATCCGGTATTTTTCTTTTTCTTTCTGACTTATTTCGCTGAGCGTGATCCCTTCTAGCTCCATCCATGTTGCTGCAAACTGCATGGGTTTATTTTTTTGATTTCTGAGTAATATTCCATTGTGTATATGAACAACATCTTCTTGATCCAGTCATCTATTTTTGGGCATTTGGGTTGTTTCCATAATTTAGCTATTGTAAATAGTGTTGCTATAAACATAGGGGTGCAGGTGCCCTTTGGAATTAATGTTTCTGAGTCATTTAAGTAGATACCTAGGAGTGGAATTGCTGACTCTTGCTTTTAGGGACACTTTTTGAATTCTTTGGGACTTCTTCACTCTCTTCCTGAACACAAGGGATCTCTACTTTTACTTCCCCACAGGACATTGGCACCTCTGTTCTGGTGACCTCCAGACTTGGCCCCCATGTCATGCATTCTCTTTCCCTGTGCCATCAAAGCAGCCAGTAAGGCTCCATCTCATCTTTTACATTTTATAGGTGGATGCTGGATGTGTGCACAAAAGCACATTTTAGGCCTTCGGAGGAGTTCTTTTGTAGTCTGTTCCCATACATGTAAGATGAGGGCGAGATCTCCACTTCATATACACGCCTTTGTGGGGGAAGATCAGCATCTAGACACGCCTATGTATATTTATTTATTTATGTTACACGTACACAGGCATGAAGTTTGTCTTAGTCTTACAACCTTACATCCTTGGTGTGAGTGAGGGGATGAAGGGTTGAGTAGCTTTTGTTTACTTCCTTTGAAATTTTGCACCATGGCAAAGTGATATCTACATCTAAGTTTCAAGGAGTTAGCCTAACGTTCCATTTAACCTTCTGTATAGACACACACAAATATACATCTTGGTGTACCCTTATCTATAAGTATCACCAGTCACAGAACTAGTAACAAAGAAAGTGGGCTGGGAGTTGCCTCACACTGTCAGTCTTTGTTTTCTCTTTAACACTGTCCAGTATGTTTATTATGATCTCATTTTACCTGCAGGAGAGTATGGTGAGTGATGTGTGTGTGGTATGTGATCTCTGTGTGGTGCACTGTGTGTGGGTGTGTGCATGTGTGTTGTATGTGTAGGTGTGTTGTATATGCATGTGGTATATGTAGTGCGTGACATGTGCATGTGTGTGGTGTCTATGGTGTGTGGTGTGCTGTGTGTGGGGTATATGTATTGTGTTGCACATGTAGCTGTGTTGTGTATGTGTGTGGCATGTGTAGCATGTGGCATGTGCATGTGTGTGGGGTGTCTGTGTGGTGTGTGTGGTGTGTGTGGTGTTCTGTGTGTGGGATGTGTAGGTGTTGAGTGGCTTGGAGTATAGTATGTGTATTGGGGTGTGTGTGTATGTGTGTTTGTGTGTGTGTGTGATGCTGGGAGATGAGCAGTTAGTCTGGGCCCTAAGCTCCTTTGAATTCACTCTGGGCCCCCTGTGGTACAGGCTGTCTGCATGCTCTTTAAACCACACCATAGGATGAATGCCACTGTTGGCATCACAGTTTGCTACAAAGCATTTAAAATAAGGCCCAAGGCAATTAGGACATCAAATAATCCTATTGTTCTTATAATACCTAAATGTTGAATATTTGAAAGGTAAGCAGGCTTGGATTTGTGATGGAAAGAAAATATCCCTTTAAGTTGGTAAGGCGAACCTGGGTTACATTCATAAAAACATGTAAAGTTTCAAATAATAAAATAAGGGCCAATTCAGAGGTTCATTTAGGAAGGTGACCAGAACATAATTAAGGTAACAGACTTTATAGGTGATTTGGAATCCTGTCTCTAAGAAGATGGTTACTGTGAGATATTCAGACAACCCAGAGAGAATGAGCATACAAACTGCACCAAAGAAGAAAATAAGTGGAGGTTGTTAAGAGAGCAGATGCTGGAGAGAGAGAGAAAGTGAGTGGATCCAAATTCCATCTAAATAATTTATGATGGAGAGGACACTTCAAGAAACATGTAGAACTTTCCTCACCAGTGAATTGTTCCCTCTGTCATAGAGTAGTTGTGAGAATGCTTTCAGTGTTCTTAGAACCCTGGAAGTGCTCAGGAAATTTATTATTATTATTAGTCATTATTTCTAGATTTTTTTTCCCTAGAAGTAACAGAAGTCTGATACAAAGATGAACCTTTCCAGTAGTTTATAAAACGAAACCTGCAGTCCAAGCTATTGTTATTAACAGAGACCATTTCAGATTTTATATTGATTGGATTTCACTATTTTGTCAAAAAATATTAATTGACTCAGTTTTAGACAAAAAAGAGACAAAAGTGCTTAATTCCACAAACGGAGTGAATTTCAGTTGACTCTGCTTTTTAAGTGCTTACTTTACTGAATCTTTTTTCTCTGGAAGAGAGAAAAAAGTTGCACAAAAACTGTTTCAACTTCTGACTATATTGCTTTATAGACAAGCCTATTACAGAATCAATTTTTAGTCATGAAGCGATGACCTGTATTATTTGGAACTCATTACATCCTAAACCCAACAACCCCTAACTTTCATAGGGGGTTATAGTAACAGACAGAGATGGACTTATCACTGAAGCCACAGCCTGGTGACAGTTCTGAAGGAGTCTCTCTCAATGCTGATATGGGAGCCCAGACCCATTTTATGCTGTGGCTCCCCTGTTTTCTAGGGTCTTTTTGGAGTCCTCCACTGGATGGATCTTCAGCTTTCCCCAGCCCATGAACAAAGACATAGAATGAGGGTGAGAGTATGTGGTGGGATGTGTTATATCCATTTTGGATATTCATTAATTACTAATGGTTGTTTTGGCCAGACCCTGATCTCAGGCCCCTAACCTAAATTCAAGGGAAGCCAGAAAATGTAGTTTTCCTATATTCCTTTGACAGGAAAAGGGGCAGGAGAGCATTTAGTCAGCCTCTGCTGTGTGACTTGCGTTGATGTGAGATTAAAGAAGAGATTTGTTTTGGGTAAGGCTTTTAAAGATGATTTGAAAGAAGGGATGTTGAGAAACCTTGGCCTCTAGATCAAGGCAAAAGCTTTTTAAAATTTCAGAATGTGAATATTGGCATCAATCTGTGAGGCAGTGAGGACCTCTTTGACTCAGACGTCCCCTAGCCCCCTGGGTAGGCAGAGCTCATTTTTGCCACTTTAGATGAAGATGCTGAGAAAGTGGCAGTAGTTTTATGCTTGCTAGATATTCTATGCTTGCTGCTAACATATCAGAACACTGCCTGATAAATTCCAGAGGACAGTGAAACCCTTTTCCACTGACTGATCTAATTTAGCTTGAAGTTAACTTGATAGCACCTATCTTCCTGTCTCCTCAAGGATTTCTCTTAACATGCTTCAATTTTCACATCTGAGTCTGGGTCGTAACTATGGTCTTTACCCTGTCCCCATTCTCGGATTGCACATTAAAGAGTTACTAAACATCTCTTAAGGAAACATAATAATATTCATTTTGGATTGTCTTCAGATCGTAAGGTAGCTCTGCAAAGAAACTCCAGCTCATGCAACACTCTATTTAATAATAGTAATTTGTAGAAGCACAATGCAATGTCCTAAAGTAATAATCATACTATATGGCTGCCAGGTTTTTATTTGAGTAATTAGCCCCAAATGTGGTAGCGTGTTGATCAACTTTGAGAGGGAGAGCACAAAACTGCCTTCACAAAGTCCTCAAATGCCAATTAGGGTGTATGATGGATGATTTGGTACGACTTCGGGCCAGGCTGGATTGCTTGTGCTTCTTCCCTTCTCTATTCCTGTTCTTCACCTCAGTCAGTGCTAAGCTGGACCAGATAATTGCCGTTCTCTTCAGCTCTTGGAGCCAATCTTTTGTTCTTTCTGCCATCTAGCACACGTAAGGAATGACTTTCTCTACTTCTTCTTTCCTGCCCCAGTGGGAGCCCAAGAAAAAGGAAAAGCAATTTAATTTTAGTGTTATCTGAAGTCAGACATAATTAGGAAGACAAATCTGCTGGGAAAAACCTCTGCATTCCAACGCCAAATACTGTGGTGTTGGCAGTCAGATCAAGCACCGGCTTAAGCATTAACTGTGCTCTACGATGCTTCCACTGAAGGTAATAGTTACGTTCAAGAGGGTGTGATGTGACCCATGGTATTTCCAAATTCTTAAGAATAACACGAAATGAAAAAAACACATAACTTATTTGTATGCTTGAGTTCTAAAAATCATCCTTTGATTTTTCATGGTAGACAGAGTGTCAGACTGGGGGGAACTGTAATCAAAGGGCTACTCAAAATGCTATAAAGATGTGGGCCCCACCCCAGACATAGTATGTTCAAATTTCTGGAGTAGGACCAAATAATCTGAATTTCTGACAAGCCCCCCAGTTTGAGAGTTCATTAATTGTTTGGCAGCCATTAAACAAGTAGTCAAACCACAAAATTATCCTCTGGCAAAGGGGAATATAAACACTAGCTCTGCTGGTTACACAGAGCTACATAGAGGTTCAAAGGAAATCATGGGCCCCAAATCCCTTTGCTGAATGAAATTTCTCCTGCAAAGATAAGCTTGTGTTATTATTGTCAGGGACTGCAGGACAGACACACAGCCATCTTTTGCTTCTATATGTTCTTGAAAATATCTCAGGTCCTCCTGAGTATCAGAGTGTGACACATGTATTTTGGATCCCTAATGTTAGTTGAGGTTCTGTCAATTGCAGCAGCAGCAGCAGCTCCAAAGTGCATGTGGAGTTAACTATAAGCAAGATTCCATTTGCGCACTTACAGATTTTAAAGGGGACAAGCCCAATGTTCTCTTCTGTTGATCAGGGACACAAACAAAGCTATTAGCTCTAGGTCTAGGGAACGGGGAAAAAAATCACTTTTCATATTGTGCAACCAACCCTAAATCAGGTCAATCTCTCCTTCATTGCTGGCTAATATCCAAGTCAGAGTGAAAAGCTGATGTTTTTGTTTAGAATGGATTTTTGCAGTGTTTATAAACCAAGACTCCTTGAAGTTTTCATTAGGAGGATCACACAGTTCACCTCTTGTCCTGCCCTTTCTCCTGGAATAGTTGAGTGATTTTGAAAATTCTCACTAGTGTAATTGATTAGTAAGGAAAATTATTTTTGAAAGTCACCTTCTCCAAAGCAGAACTAAGATTGACCTAATAGTCAATATTCTATGACCTTGGTTTAAGCAGCTTTGGGAATGATGAGACCATGACCTTTACTCATTGTGTCTTTGTTTTTTTTTTTTTTTTAAAGATTTATTTATTTATACAAGCACTGGGTACAGTCAGAAGCGTGGGAGGGTGAGAGAATTCACCAGAGCCAGAGTGGGGAGCAGAACAGGCAGACTGATGGAGTACACTGCTGAGGGGAGCAGCGGGCACAGCAGGTGATGTCTGCTGCCCATGTGGGACCCTCGCTGGCGGCCAGGGATTGAACTGGCACTGCAGAGGCTGCGGGCAGCTTTGCAGCCCAGCACTCAACCACTGCGCCAATGGGGAGGCCCTCATTGTGTTTTTGAATGTGTGAGTGAGAGAATAAACACGTATCAACTTGGTGCCAGCACTTTCCTAGGCACACGAAACATGTTATGTTATTGAGTCCTAATAATTTATTATACTGGTGACAAAGATATTATTATGCCTACATTTATGGACAAGGAAGTAGAGGCTCAGGTAGTTAACTTGCTAATAGGCTATGGAGTCAAGATTTTTCTATGTAACAAATTACCCAAAATGTAATGATTTAAAAGGATAAGCCTCTATCATCACTCACCATTCTACAGCCAGTATTGGTTGACAGGTCAGCTGAGCAGCACTGCTGATCTGGGTCAGTTTCAGCTAATCCTGGTTGTGTTTACAAGTGCATTTGCAGTCAGTTCTCTAGTTGGCTGGTGCTTGCGTGTGTGTGTGTGTGTGTGTGTGTGTGTGTGTGTGAGAGAGAGAGAGAGAGAGAGAGAGAGAAAGAGAGAGAGAGAGAGAGAGAGACTGGTTGAGGGGGCCTTATTTACATGTCTGGCAGTTGGTAGACTTTTGGCTAGGGTGATGGGCATGTGGCAGATTGTACTTTTCAAATATGGCTACCACAGTATGTCCTGTCTCACATGGTCTTTTTATAATGTGATATGGCAGTTTATTCATCTACGTCCTTTTCCCTTGAATCTGGGCAGGCCTTTGTGTGATTGTTTTGACCAACAGAATATGTCAGAGGAAATGTGGGCCAATTTCTAGGCTTAGTCCTTGAGAAACTTGGAGCTTCCATTTTCTTCTCTTCCCTTTCCCTTTTGCTCTCAGAATCTACCTAGAACACTGTGAGGAAGCCAAGCAGCCATGTGGAGAGGCTCTGTGTAGGTATCCAGCTGAGAGTCCCAGCTGAGCTCCCAGCTGACAAGGATCAAGCAGGATCGTGCAGCAGATGAGTGAGTGAGTGAGTGAGTGAGTGAGTGAGTGAGTGAGTGAGTGAGTAAGTGAGCCTTAGATGATTCTGGCTCTGACCTATGGGCTGCCCCCAGCCTTTGAGCTGCTCCAGCGGGAGCCATGCAAGGCAGGGAGGGGTGACTATCTACCAGGCTCTGGCACAGGGCTAATTTGTAAGGAAAATAAATGATTGTTTTAAGCTACTGAGTTTTAGGTAGTAGTTGTGCTGCAGTAGATAACTGTAACAGAGAGTTATTGGGTCATGTGTCTCCCTCAGCAAGGTAGATTGGGCTGGTAGATTGGCACAGTTGCTAGCAGGATTCTAAGAGAGAGAATAGGGAGGGAGTCAGGGTGGGGAAAGTGAGAGAGACTGAGAAAGAGGGGTCTGTTGCAGTCTAGGCTCAGAAAGGGCATACAGGCACTTCCAGCATATTCTCTTATGCAAAATAAATCGCAGGGCCATCTCAGATTCAAGGGAAGGGGAAACAAAGTCTGGGAGGAACTGAAAAGTCATACTGGAAGGTGCTTGGATAAAGGGAGAAATAAAACTTGTGGTCATTGCCCCTATACATTGCATTATGTCACTTCCTAAAGCTTGTGGACTATTCAGGTCAGTAGAAAAGGTGAAATGACACTTTTAGGACATTAACAATTGTATTTCACATAACAATATGTAGAGAACAGGGCCTGGCATTCTGGCAAGGTTTAACTACATAGAATGTTTCCTGCATGGATATCTGTAGTGGCAGGAATGGACTTGGAGCAGGTTTTCTGATCCAGCAGACAGGGTAAAGGAGAAGTCCTGGAGCCCTCAGTGGCTTTTCAGGCTTTTATTGGGACTTACCGGGTACATGGCAGGTAGGGGTGCTGGGGGGGCCGGGAGGCTGGCAGGCCTCCCAGCCCCCAGCAAGTCTTCACTCTGGGCTCTCCGGCCTTCTCTCATGTTCTCTCTGCTCTTCTCATGGTTCTGCTTCTGCTTTTCTGCTTCTCAGCTTCTACTGCTTCTCTTCTCTCGGCTTCTGCTGGCATCCCCGTGACACTGCCCCTAAAAGCCCAGTCTCAGCCCAGGTGAATCCCATCTACATATGCCCACACCCTATTCCAGGTGCCCGCCATCAGGCATGCATTTGGGTCCACAGGGTTCCGTCATCTATCCTATGGTGGGAGGGCAGGAAAGCCTGATACTTTTTACCTTACCCTACAACATTGCTCTCTCAAAATCCACACAATTTATGAATGGTAGAGGAATATAATCCCCCATGGACTTCAGAGGAGTCATGGGAATAAATCTTGTAAGGAATGGGGACTTTTTCCCTCTAGGCCAAAGAATATATGGGGCATGTATCAAAGCCTCATTTACACCTATTCACTGACATCAGGAAGTTGAAATGATGGTCTTAAGACTATTGTCAGGACATTACTGGATCTAAGGATCTGATCACCCACCTCTGAAGATGGGTTCTGTTGGGAAGCATAGAATGTCAGGGGTAAATGACCTATTTGGGTCAGTTTTAGAGCAAGCTTAGTGGCTTCTGGGAAAAGCTTGGGGAAAAGGTTCAGTCAGTGACCCCTTTCCTGGCCTGGGGAACACAAGGAGTGGTCTCTGGACTGGCTGTATAGAGCTAGGCCTCTTTTGATGTCTTCAGATTGACTAAGCCAGATTCACTTCAGCTCTATTTAGTCAAGTCAGCACATAGTTATCCTAGTCACCATTAGGTGAGAACTAAAATAAGATGTAAGCCTGGCCTCAGAGATGTTCATGGTCTCACAAATAAGCCAGTAAACCAGTTCTTACCATACAACATGCTTAGTGCTGTGCTCATCCCAAGGAGGATGTGAACAGGAACACACATCCTGGAGAGTACAGCTTAGTCTGTAAACCACTCTGGACCTGCCCCCGAACTTAATAGCTAATATTTAGATGTTCTAATGCAGTGCAAGAAAGATCCTTCCTTTGGCTTTATAAAATTTTATAATTTACAATTTGTATAAGTTTTCTTTTGTATCTCCTCACAATCTGCTCAGGTGTGTGGAACAAATATCATGAACTCATTCTGTTAATAAAGAAATTGAGGCACAGAAAGCTCTAGACTATCCACTGTGACATATTGAAAACATGGACCCAGGTCTCCTTCTCCAAGGCCATGTTTTCTCTGTCCCATTATCTTCTTCTTTGGGCAAGAACAGCCAATAAATGGTCAAGATTTTTGGGACCTGGAATTAGATCCTTTAAGCAAGCATGATAAGACCTGGCTTAGGCGACATCAGCCTCCCCTACAGATATGAGTCTCCTCCATTTGTATCTTAGCTTTCACTGGTCAGAAGCTATGCCTGGCTGTGGTATTTGTGGTATTTACTGTGTCTGTCTGGTTAGAATGGGCTTCTTACAGTTCTTTTGGGAACACTAATTAATTTAAAAAAATTTTTAAGATTATTTTTTAAGGGTTACAACACTGTGTATGTTTCAGATATATAGCTTTATACCTTAGCAAATGTGCATATGCCATATCATGCCCATCACCAAAGGTCTAGCTTCTTTCTACCACCATCCAGTTGATCCTCTCTATCCATTCTCTTCCTTCCTCTCACGTAACCATAGTATATTATCAGAATACAAGGGTTTGCTTTTGTTTTGTTAACTTTATTTTCTACAGATGGGTAAAATTATACAGTATTTGTCTTTCAACATCTGGCTTATTTCACTTAACATAATTTCTTCAAAGTCCACCCATGTTGTTTCATATGGCAAGATTTCATCTTTTTTTTTTAATAGCTTAGTAGTATTCCATTCTGCATATATAATGCATCTTCTTTTTAAATTAATTTATTTATTTATACACTGGGTACAGTCAGAAGCACAGGAAGGTGAGAGAATTCACCAGAGCCAGAGTGGGGAACAGAACAGGCAGACTGATGATATACACTGCTGAGGGGAGCAGCGGGCACGCCAGGAGAGGTCTGCGCGCCATGTGGGACCCTCGCCGGCGGCTGGGGATCGAACCAGCACTGCAGAGGCTGCGGGCAGCTTCGCAGCCCAATGCTCAACCGCTGCACCACCCTATACCACATCTTCTTTATTCATTCATTGGCTATGGGGACTTAGAATGTTCCCTGAAAATAGTATGGGAGTACTTTATCTATCTATCTATCTATCTATCTATCTATCTATCTATCTATCTATCTATCTATCTATCTATCTACCTACCCATCTATATAATAGATTTATCTATATTTTTATATACACATCAAATTATAACATATATAAAATATGATTTTCTGCTTTTATACATAGATATTATTTTTCCTTGCTGCATCACATTTCTTCCAATACAATAGTTATTGAAACTCAATTACCACCATGAAACCTAGGGCCATAATTCATGTCTGAAATTAACAAAATGGGAGTGTAGGTTGGTAACCTTTCACTAGATCAACAGGGTCAGGGATCAGGAGAGGTAATAACAATGTATAAATATCCTGCTTTTCATGATTCCTTGATTGACAAGCCTTGATGTGTCACCTGCCTGCCAGGTAGAGGGCACTGACACAAATAATGTTTTGGAGAGTACATATTTTAAAAGGATATGTTGCAAACCTTTGTTGCAACCTCCAACTTCTCAGTGATATATCAAGATGGTATTACCCAATGATTAGTTTCATATGGCAGCAAGGAGGGGAAGCTAATGAAAATATAAAGGATCACAGTGAGTATAAGATAAAGGATCTTTAGGGCCTCCCCAGTGGTGCAGGGGGTTAAGACACAACCTATGAAGCTGTTCGCAGCCTCCGCAGCATGAGTTTGATCCCCTGGCCGGCCAAGGAGCAACCCATATGGCGCAGCAGACCTATCCTGACACGCCTGCTGCTCCCCTTAGCAATGTACTTCGGTCAATCTGCCTGTTCTGTTCCCCACTCTGTCTCTGGTGGATCCTTTCACAGCCCCACACCTCTGGCCTGTGCCCCAGCTCTTGTTTTTTTTTTTTTTTTTTAAAGATTTATTTATCTATGCATACAAGAGCTGGGGCACAGGCCAGAGATGAGGGGGGCGGACGGTGTGCGTGTGAGAGTATCCACCAGAGAAGTGTGGGGAACGGAACAGGGAGATTAACTGAAATACACTGCTGAGGGGAGCAGTGGGCAAGACAGGAGAGGTCTGCCTCACCACGTGGGTTTCTCCCTGGTGGGCTGGGGATCGAACTTGTGCTGCAGAGCCCTCACAGTGTGGTGTCCAACCCCTTGCGCCACCAGGGAGGCCCTGTACCTCAGCTCTTGCATGCATAAATATATCTTTTTTAAAAAAAGGATTTTTTTAAAGTATATGGGCAAAAAGTCTTAAAAATTGGCTCCCAAGAGACAGTCTTTGAATAACCAATGGGTTATATTAAATTCATTTGAAAGATACAGCATCAAGTTCCAACATGGACGAATGGGCATATTCTCATGAGAATAAGTACCACTCTAATTATTCATCTGGGGAGATATCCTCTACTTTTTAGGAAATTGCCAAGCGATAATGGATCTGGAGCTCCATTTCTCTGCCAGTGCCCGCCACAGCTCAAAACCCTGGAAGTTGATGGTCCCTGAGGGGGAAGGGGACGCTGAGCCAGGAGACAAAGAACCAACATCTTGCTCTTGCTTCAGTTATGAGTTCACTTTGTGATTTCAAAGTGAGATCACAGTCCACACATCAATTTTCTCATCAATCCACTCTTGCAAGTAGGGATGCTGTGGGGATACCTTAGCACAGCCTGGAGGAGGTTTGAGAACTGGAGGCAGGGTGACTGATGCCTTAGCAACTTCTCTCCAAGAAGAACCTCAGGGGTAGAATAACCATAAAGAAGCCAGCTAGGTTCCTAGTCACCTCCCCCTGATGTCCTGTTGAGTTAATGCAGAGCTGGGCAATATCAGAAAACAAGCTGATATTCCTCATAACCCATGATCCATTCTCAGGAGCCTTTGTTCTGACTCCAGTCTTTGGAATTCCAAACCACACACTCTGCTATAGTGTTGTGTGGTTGGTATTCCTATAGTGCTTTATTGTGATTTGATCTGAATCTTTGGGAAATCCTTGTGAAGAGTCCAAACTAGCATTAGAAGTCCCTAACCTCAGCCCCCATTGTAGGTTGAATGAAACTAAACAAACCAGTTGAGTGGTCCAGAAGTAGTTGTACACTGCTAAGACAGGAATTAAATTATTCTATATACAAAATTCCTACCTTAATGTCTGACTACAACTGGATCTGAAAATAGTGATGATTATGGTTTTTATCATTGGTGCTGTCAATGAGCCTGGGTGAAGGTGAGGTTGAGGCCGAATAGCTGCTTTTCTGCCCCCAGGCTCTATGATGGAACTGTTTCCTGGCCTTCCTGAAGCAGTCTGGCTCCTGCCCCCATCCCACACACTCACTGCCAGGTTTCCTTTGGCAGTTCTTTGAGGTGCTGCTGATTCCTGTCACCTGCATAAAGATGATCACCCAGCTCTGAATCATGTCCTCTCCAAGATGCTCCCTAATATAGATACTGCCACTCATTCCTCTAACTCCTTCCCCAGGCTCTCTGGAAAACAATTAAGAAAGTGGGTTATTTGTGCCCAGTCAGAAGCCATTTTGGCTAAGCTGCATGGTTTGAATCATAATACTGTAATGATAAAAATGTATGTGTCTGGGGCCTCCCCGGTGGAACAGTGGGTTGAGAATAGCACTGTGAAGCTGTCTGCAGCTTCTGTACCGCAGGTTCGATTTCTGGCCGGCCAGGGAGCTACCCACATGGCACAGCAGTCCTCTCCTGATTCGCCTACTGCTCCCCTCAGCAGTGTACTTCAGTCAGTTTGCCTGTTCTGCTCCCCACTCTGTCTCTGGTGAATCCTCTCACCCTCCCATGCATCTGGTCTGTACCCCAGTTCTTGTATGCACGAATAAATAAATCTTTAAAAATAATAAAAATTTAAAAAATTATTAAAAGAAGTATCTGTATTAAAAAATATTTAAAAAATGTATTAAAAAATTGTCTGGCCCTGGCCAATGATAGAATTTCTGTGGTGTTTAGGTGTGTTCTCTTATTATTTCACTTATGCTTATTCTAATCCTTTTGGACTCCAAGACCAAGTTAATTCCACCAAACTTTAACCAAATGTGGAGTCCTGATCATCTGCCCATTTTTTTGTAATTTCTATGTATATATTTTACATCATTATTCATTTTTGTACAGTTTGCTTTCTCCTCTCAGGTGTAATCCCCATAAAATTCCCACCACTGAGTCACCATGAACCATCACCATAGTTTCTTGTGTTTTTCCTGTCCTTGTTTTAGTTCCTCTCCCTCCTTCCCTCCTGAATGCCTCTGATTTATAGTTGCCTGCTAGTTTTGTCTATTTTTTTCTCCTGATTACTTATTTGGTTCCCCTATATTCCTCCTATGAGTGAAACCATCTGATAGTTTTCTTTTTCTTCTGGCTTATTTCACTGAGCATAATCCCCTATAGCTCCATCCATGTTGCTGCAAATGGCTGAGTTTATCTTTTTTGATTGCAGAATAGTATTCCGTTGTGTGGTATATATACCACATATTCTTGATCCAGTCATCTGTTTCTGCCTGCCCATTTTTCATGCATAATTTATCCTTAAGAATTCCCAGAGCTCAGAGTTTCAGATCATTTATTAATTTGGATTCAGCTAAGGAACCACAAAATATAATTATTCTCTTTACCTGATAGTCACAACTGGTCTCCTTTCTATACCAGTCAACACCCCACCGCCTACTGGACAATTTATGTGTATTCTATAAATAATAAGATGTTTCTTATTATGAGAGAATCCCCACAAGTTCACCAGTGGCTCCTGTCCCCTGACTTTTGCTGTGCCTTTCAGCAGCACAGCTGGGCTTAAGGCAACAGACTTGTAGCAGTGACGGTGGTGGTGGTGGTTTCCTGTAAAAAGAAAGAGAATCTTGGAATAGAATCACAAGACTTGATGTGGTCTGGTCTTCAGGAATGCTGCCCAAGCAGGAAGAGAACTCCTGACAGGGATTATGCTCATGTAGCCAGACTTAGGAGAAAGATGGAAAAGTGAAGGTGTGTTTATGGGGATTTGTGGTGGGTTTGTGTTGGGAAAGGAAGTGAGACTTGTGTTCTAGGTAGGTGATGGATCATTCTGGTTTTCCTGGGACTGTGACACAGGATTGTTACTACTAGAACCACGGCAGTTCCAGAACAACCAGGATGTCTGCTCCCTGAACTGTAGGAGTCACACTTATTTAGTCATTATTATTTTTTTAAAGATTTATTTATTTATGCATACAAGCGCTGGGGTACAGGCCAGAGATGCAGGGGAGTGAGAGGATTCACCAGAGACAGAGTGGGGAACAGAACAGGCAGACTGACTGAAATACACTGCTGAGGAGAGCAGCAGGCGAGACAGGAAAAGTCTGCCTCGCCATGTGGGTTTCTCCCTGCCCGGCTGGGGATAGAACTTGTGCTGCAGAGGCTGTAGATTGCTTCATAGTGTGGTGCTTAACCCCTTGCGCCACCAGGGAGGTCCTTATTCAGTCATTATTTTGAAAGACATTGCAGTGCTATGGTTAACAGTTCAGGGGTTGGAGTCAGAATACCTGGTTTCAAAGCCAGCATCACCATATGCTGTAAGACTCTGGGCAAGATAGACCCCCATGTATCAGTTTCACCATCTGTAAAGTGAGGTTAGTAAGTGTACTTACTTCATAAGATTGTTTTGAAGATTAAATATAAAGCCCCTACATAGACTTAACTTGTACAGCTGTCCCAGGTTTCAATGTCATAGCCTCAGAAGGGGGAGCATGAGGAATCAGTGAACAGAGGGTCCATGTCTCCATGAGTTCCCTTCTTGGAAGAAGGTAGAGGTGTCAAAGGAGGTGATGGGGAAGTTACCCAACCTGGGGGTCAGTCTCTCAAAGCACACCAGGCTGTTCTAGTCATCAGTCTATTGTGGTGACATAGTCTCCTTCCTTCTCTCTCTCTCTCTCTCTCTCTCTCTCTCTCTCTCTCTCTCTCCCCCCTCTCTCTCTCTCACTCACACACACACACACACACAATTTTCTGCAGGTCCAGTCATTCTTCAGAAAGCAAATTATAGACTGTACTTTTCCCAAATTACTGGATCTCTTGTCTCATCTCCATTAGTGGTACAGACAATGCAGACCTCCTTCTCCAAATTTCTCCCAGTGCCTATTTCTGTCTTGGTCCTATTCCATGTCTGACTTTTCTTCCCTTTGCTTTGAAGAGTGGGGACCCTGCTTTGTAGGATAACAAATAGAACTGTCAAACACATCAGCACTGCCGCCTGCAAAGATAAATGGGGCAACATGTAGAGCAACCTCTGTGGATCCCAGGGCCCCAGCAGGAACTGACATTGTGACAGATGGGGGGCCAAGTGGCGCTGACACAATCGGGTCGTGTGAATGTCGCGGGGGTGAGGGTGGTGTCTGCTCCTCTGTTGGCTCCCCCTCCCTCTCTACCACATACACACTCTGTTGCAGAAGATCATAAAGAGATAGCAGGCAGGTCACTGCTCCTCACCAGGCCTTGTGAATCTTCCCTGTCAACAGCACAGGGAAGGAAGCAAGATGTCTGGAGAGCGACCTGTTATCTCAGGGGTGACAACTGAGTTACCTTGCAAAGAGAGCTGGTCCTGAGCCAAAAACCAGGCCAATGTTTGTGTTTAACCTTCAACCTCATCTATTTCCAAGCCTGTCCTGCTTGTTTACACTTTCTCATCTGTCCTCCATATGCCCAGGAGACTCAGTTCCTCTCCTGCTCTCTCTTAGGCCTTGTCAGTTAATCTGCAAACTTCCCCCTGCCCCCCAGCACTGGATCTTTCCACTCCTTCTCAAATCAAAATTGACACTCCATGTCCCATCTCATCAGGAATCAGTAGGATGTCCTGCTGATCGTTCCCAAGCTGCCTTTCTTGTTGACCAGGGTACACATCAACACATTTCTATGGAGAGAATGGGCAGGACATTCTTGAATCTGTAAGGAAGGATGCAAAATATGGAAACTCTACTCCAAAGGAATCTAAATGTTTGAGAGTATTTGGAGAAATAAATCCTGGGTGGTTATTGTTCACATTCAATATCTTTTTTCATTCTGTCTAAAGAGAAGCTTCCCTTTACTCAGAGCTGCAGTTCTGAGCTGGTGTCTCTGTCTTCAATATGCATTGTGGATAGGCTGCTTGGGACTCCAGTCATCTCAGGATTCACTTTCTGGGAAGCAGTGTACTAGCCACTTCAAGTAGGGGGAAAAGAGGAGGGGCTGCAGAGATAAATGAGCATCATCTGGCACTTTGGGGGTGCCAATTTAGGTGAGAAGAGAAACATGTCTATTAGCAACTTTAATCCAAAGCCTATCTTGAAAGAGTTAAAGGGGAAGACTGAGGACAGGTAGAAGAAGATTAATCTCAGCTTGAGAGGAATGAGGATATCCTGAAGTAAGAAGTGTGATTTGGCAGGGTCTTGAGGGATGAAGAGGATTGGGACAGGTTGAAATGTTGGTGGTGGGGGGGTAACTCTTTATTGAAGGAAGTGTAATTTTTCACACAGATGGGAGATGCAGGATAATACTGGTCAGACATAAGATCGTGGTATATGACGAGAGAGCGAAAGAGGAAGAGAGAGAGAGACACTATTTGCTTGGGAAGAAAGACCAGGCAGTGGCTTAGGAGTTTGAACTCATTCTATAATCAACTTTGGAACAGAATGTTTCTTTCCTTTCAACTTCATCTTTCATTGCATCATTCATCATTTCATTTCTTCTCAATGGAATTGGATGCTGCCCTTAATGATGAATAAGGACAATCTCACAGATTTCTCTTGGAAACTTAAAAAAAATTTTGAAATGATGGGCAGTAGGGAAAGAAAGGATGACTTTTAGTAGAATGAATGAGCTTGTGCCAATGACTTTGCCTCTTGCAATATACCTTAAATAGGGACAACATACATGACACCTGGCCCCAAATGGGGAGAGCTTCCTGATGTAAACCTCACAAGAAAAAAAATTGTATGTTAAGTGTGTTTAGCACAATACACACAATACGCAGTGGCTATTATGATGATTAGCCCCCTGCCTCTGATCCATCTTAGCAGGCAAGAGCTTTCAGATGCTGTTAATGGGCAGCTGGATGAAAGGAACACGTGGTGTGTCCACAGGAATGATGGTGCTAAGGATGCTCAAAGTCTAGATGATGAGGAGACTTAACAAGATCAATACCACTTTCGGAAAAGATTATATGCTATACTAGGCAGCAAATAGACCATTGAAACTGGATTTGGAAAGCATTTATGGAATCTATTAGAGATGGTTAAACATACCAACACAGAGAAAAATAAATAGTGGATGACACACAAGCAGCCTCTAGCTCTTTCTCTTTATGTTTCTCTGTCTCTCCTCCTCCCTCTCCTTCCCCATTTTCGGGTCTAGGTAAGTCAGACTGATCAAAGAACTCTTCTAAGAAAAGTTGAACGAGAGGGTCCCCCCAGGTGGCGCAGAGTTTGAGCGCTGGGTTGCAAAGCTGCCAGCAGCTTCTGCAACGCCGGTTCAATCCCCGGACACCGGGTGAGGGTCCCACATGGCACGCAGACCTCTCCTGCCACCCGCTGCTCCCCTCAGCAGTGTACTTTGTCAGTCTGCCTTCTATGCTCTGCTCCCTGCTCTGGCTTTGGTGAATTCTCTCACCCTCCCGCGCTTCTGACTGTACCTAGTGCTTGTATAAATAAAATAAAAAATCTTAAAAAAAAAGAAAAGTTGAACAAGAAAACCACATACTAATATGGCTGTGCAGATCTTGCTATTTAGAGTATATGGAATTTCAGGAGTCAACAGGAAGTCTTGCCTCAATTTACAACAGACAGTGGATGAGTTCTCCCTGATTACTAGGCAGATGGGTTTCCCAGGAAGAGCTTAACACCTATTGGTTTACTTTTTAAGGTTACTACTGAGCAATTTAGTGCATTGAAGCAGTAATTTTGTGTTCTCTAGTGGCTTGAAATAATTAGATTATTTTGTGGAATGAGTAAATGAGAAGTTAACTCACTGGCATGGATCAGTGTGGAAACATGATTTATTTCTTGTAAAGGTAAATGCTCCAGAGTCTTGACCCTACACATAATTGTTTTGACTTCCTTCCCTCTCTCATTTATAATATGTTTTGGGTCATTTTGGGAGGGAGGCTGCCCAGTGGAGTGGGAAGAGCGTATGGACTGTGGGATCAGCCAAATCTTGATTCAGTTTTACTAGGTGTGTGACCTTGGGCAAATCATTTAACATGCCGGAACCCACTTCCTAATAGCAAAGGGCTGGTAATAAAATTTACCTAATATGAGAGGTGTATGAATTAATTCTTGAGCACCTGACATAGCTTTGAGCCCACACTAGAAGCCTGAGAAAACATTAGATTCTTCTTAGTCCCCGCCCCCATCCCACCATATTATTTTTAAATGATTAATGTTTATACTAAGGATAAACAGCCAACACATTAATTAATTACAGCTTTACTCATTTGTTATATTAGAAGAGATGCTCTGCATTGATATAGTGCTTTAGTGAAAGTGTTTACTGATTCTGTTTTTGGTTATGATGAAAAATGCTTAAAAATGCAAATTCTCTCATGGAAATCGATATGAGCATTTTACTTTATGGCCATTAATGACCTGATTCAAGGCAAAACTTGTATCTTCAAATCAGTGAATGGTTAGTTTCATATGTACATTTAAACAGAATCATGATTGGGATTGATTGCCTTTGCATTCTCTGCTGTTAGGACATTACACATGGTGGACATCCTGCAGCCCTTAGATAAAATACCAAAAGGAAAAGAAATCATAACCAAACAGTATTTACAGGTCAGAGGGCTGTTGTGTTTTGATTAGTTGGTGATAGAAGCAGACCTTATTTTTTTTTTAATTTTTATTTTTTTTTAAACAATATTTGCTTCCCTCCACACCCTCAGGTTTCATCCCCATAGAATTTCCTTCCCCAAGGCACCGTGCAACATCAACACAGTCCCCTGTGCTCCTCCCTCCCTCCCTCTGATCCCTCTCCCTCCTCCTTCCCAGAAGCAGGCCTTATTTTTCCCCAAGTTGGCTGTTTGGGATACTAGCAGAATGCCCAGCCATGACAGGTCCATATTAATTCAGCAGGGTGGGAATGGAGCTATGTGCTCTCATTCCTGCTAGAACATTACAGCATTGGAATTCTTGTTACAATTTATTTCAAGCCTCAAATCTGTATACCACTTATCTGCTGAATTGAACAAATTGAAAGTGATCACATGTAGGAACTGTTGGTGGGAGGTTGGTGCTTCCTCCTCTTTAATAACATCTTGAGAGCTAACTCGGGGTTCACCAATGTTCCTTAAATCCATCCCACCTCCCTCAGCACAAATGAACTCAGTTGGAGGTCGGGTTTATTGATGTTTAAATGAGTATATTTGGCTCACTGTAGCGTCTATCTAAATGAACACTGCTTTGGTGCATTGAAATTTAATGATTTACTCTGCATCCAGATGAGAGAGGAGAATGTTGTAGCATTCAGGTGGGGATAAGGACATATGGAGCCCATGTTTCCTATCCAAGAGTAGTTGCAAATTGAATTAATTTCTTGAATATATCAGAGAAAGTTATTTTGATATTGGAATGAGGGAATTTTAATAATGTTCTATCAAGGCTGGAAAAGGAAAACAATAGTAAGAGAGGGAGAAAAATATGAGGAGTAATGCCCAAGTGAGACGACTAACATATCTAGTCAGTGGTTTCTTACAACTTCATCTTCCTCCTAGAAGGCAGAGGACAGTCCATATGGGCTTTGGCAACTGAATTTAGAATTTCTAAGGCAAAATCCAGGAAACCAATGTTCTCTTCCTGTCAATACCTGTAAATACCATCGCAGAATTGCATCCTTGATCCCACATGCCCTCTAGTCAGTGCTATTTCTCGGATAGTATTTTATTATCGCTATTATTATTATTATTAATTAATTTTTTATTTTCTTACAACATTGTTCATTTTTGCACAATATTTGATTTCTCCTCTCAGGTGTAGTTCACATAATTCTCCCACCACTGTGGACCCATGAACCATCACCATAGTCCCTTGTGCTCTCCCCTCACCTACTGTATGCCTCAGATCATGGTTTGCCTGCAAGTTTTGTCTTTTCCCTGATTCTTTGTTCAGTTTCCCAATATTCCCCTTATAAGTAAAACATTCCAATATTTTTCTTTTTCCTTCTGACTTATTTTGCTTAGCATTACCCCTTCCAGGTCTCCCCATGTTGCTGCAAATGGCATGAGTTTATCTTTTTTGATTGCTGAGTAGTATTCCATTATGTAAATATATCACATCTTCTAGTATTCTTATCTAAACTTTTCAAAAAAGCTATCCACACACATCATTTCCATGTTGTCTTTACTTCCCAGTCTCTCTTCAACTTACTCTAGTCAACTATTGCATTTCATTTCACCAAGATCACCAAATGACTTCCATGATATTAAATCCAAAGATCACTCTTGGTTCTCATTTGTTTACCTCTCATTTCTTAAGACAATTTTAACTGTTTCCTCCTTCTTGAAACACACTCCATTTTGACTTCCATGAAAATTCTTTTTTTAAAAAATCCTTTTCTGACTTCACAGACCATGTTTTCTCTTAGCTGCTTCTCCTTGCACCTCAACCTCTCCTCTAAGTTTTAGACTTTTAAATCCAATTGTCTTTTCACAGTGCCACTCAGATATTTCAAACTAATTATTTCCAGAAGACACTCTTTCAGTATGTTTCCCAACTTTTCTCCTACTTCCTCAAGAGCATATCCATCAAAGTCCTGCCACTCCAAATTCTGCAATATGTTTTGCTATGTCCACTGCTATTCTCAGTTGTGGCCCACATCATTTTCCATGTGACCTAATGCAACTGCTTCCTACTTGGTTTTTCTTCTTCTACTCCTTATATTAGAGTCCATTCTGTACATAGCAACAGCTTCTTTGTTTAAAACCCTTCAAATTTTCACAGTGCTTCTAGAACAAAATCCAAACTCCTTATCACGTATACTAGACCTTGCTTCTACTGGTTCTTCTTATCTATTAATCTTTTACTTTTATTTATTTATTTATTTTTAAAGATTTATTTATGAATACAAGAACTGGGGTACAGGCCAGAGGTGTGGAAGGCTGAGAGGGTTCACCAGAGACAGAGTGGGGAACAGAACAGGCAGACTGAATGAAATACAGTGCTGAGGGGAGCTGCAGGTGAGACAGGAGAGGTCTGCTGCACCACGTGGGTAACTCCCTGGCTGTGGATTGAACTTGTGCTGCAGAGGCTGCAGATAGCTTCATAGATTGCGTCTTATCCCCTTGCACCACCAGGGAGGCCCTTAATCATTTACGTTTATAACCATTCTTTCCTTCTTATTTATCATCCATCAATCATGCCAATCTTCCTTCAGTGCCTTGACACACCACACTCCCTTACACATCAAGGGTTCTGCACATGCTGTCCCCTTTGCCTGGAATAGTAATTTACATCACTAACTTAATGGCATTTATTATGGGCCAGGCCAGTTCTAAGTGCTTTCCATGGATCAACACATTAAATTCTCATATTACCCACATGAGATAGGAACAGTTATTCTTCTATTTAACAGATGAGGAAATTGACTCACATTTACTAATCTGAGTGCTCTTTCCCCCTATTTCTTTGACAGCTTCCTCTCATTTTTCAGGTCTCAGCTTAAATAACACTCTTCAAGGATGCTTTCCTTGACTTCCCTGTCTAAAGGGCTAATTTCATCTTCAGTGTCCTATTTTAACTTTTACAGTAGTAATATAACTTGTGAGCCTCCCCGGTGGTGCACCGGTTGAGCGCTGGGCTGCGAAGCTGCCTGCAGTCTCTGCAGCACCAGTTCAAACCCCGGCAGCCGGTGAGGGTCCCACATGGCATGACAGACCTCTCCTGCCGTGCCCACTGCTCCTCTCAGCAGTGTACTTCGTCAGTCTGCCTGCTCTGCTCTGCTCTTTGCTCTGGCTCTGGTGAATTCTCTCACCCTCCTGCAATTCTGAGTGTACCCAGTGCTTGAATAAATAAATAAATAAATCTTAAACATATATATGTGTATATATATATATATATATATATATAAAACTTGCTATTTCTTTGTTTACTTGTGTTTTTGTCTATATTCACTGGGATTAAGTCTTTCTTTTTCATTCACTGCTGTGTCCCCATGGCTCAGAGTAAGACCTGTCTCTCAATTCTTTGTTGAATGAATGAATGAAGAATGAGTGCCACCTTCCATGGAATTTAGAAAAAGGAAGGTTGTGGGAAGGTATGTTTTATGGAAACTCTCAGTGTATCACAGACGTACTATCCTGTTTCACATGAGTTGTTCCATTGTGTTCTAGCCTTCCTGAAACAATAACAATTAAACAAATGAACAAATGAAAGATTGAGAAAGAATCGAAAGAGAAAACTGGCTATGATCATAGCCTAGGCCCTAGCGTACCATGCCCATTGGGCATAGACTCAGTGGGATAAATGGTATAAGACACAGGTACAGAGACAGAGTTTGCGGAATGATTATAGCAGTCTCTCTGGGGTATCGGTTTGGGTATGAGTTCAGTTAAAGAAAACTTCAGGAAATCAGGATGGAGACTCTGAATGCTTGTGAAGCATTGATGTGATTCATTGAAGGTGAAAAACCACTGAAAATCTTTGTCCAAGTAACTTTGGAAGTACTGAAAATCATGAAACCCTCAATATATTACAGATTTTTGAATTGCAGTCTAAAGGCCTTGCTGGTTATGCCCTCAGTTTGCATTGAAGAAATAATAAAAAATGTGTTTGTTTATGCTGCTTTTGTTCCCTCTAATATAGTCAATAAAGTCAAGTGAGATAAAATTAGCAAATAATAATCTTGTAGCTAATTGTGTTCAGCCTTTTCTAGGGCTGAAAGGAATCTGGACATCAAATTGAAATTATTTAAATAATTGTGTTGGTTGTTTCACCTTGCATTTCTACCTGCTTACAACCCCCTGGCTTTGTATTACTGTTAAATGTGGAATATTTCTTAATTTTAATGTTGTTATTATGTATATATTTTTAGTATTCTGCATTTTATGTATTGTTTTAATCTCCCTTGGTCCAAGAGAGTTATCTTTTGTTTAAGAGACACACAAAAGAGGGTTTCCTACACTTAGGAATATGTTTAGGTGTATTATTTTTGCCTGCACTGGTGCAAAGGTAACAATGTTTAAGTGAAATGTTTATGTTGTACTTTTTCCTTTATGCTGACTTCTTTTATCCTGAGTCTTTTGGTCCCCAGAAGGATGAAGCAGGATTAATGGAGGGGAAATACTGGTATAGCTACGATTTCGCCTTAAATTTCATGGGGCCTGATGTAAAACATATTAAAAGTTCCTGGGGAGTTGCTGTTCAACCTTAAAAAAAATAATAAACTAGTTTTGGAGGGAGGCCAGGTCCCAGCTTGACTCTGTCTACCTTAAAGGGTACCTGCTCAGAGGCTGGGCAAACTCGGGTATAGCAATTCCCTTTCCCCTATAACTTTCCGGTTTCCCTCCTTTTTTTCCATTTGAGGAGAAAAGTTATGTTCAGAGCACCGGATTTCTAAATGTGATCCAGGAATCCTTGGGAGGTTATTAAAATCTCTCAACGGGTCCATGAAAGCTAACCCATTTTCAAAATAATATTGAGATATTATTTGCTTTTTCCCTTACCCTATTCTCATGATGTACAGTGGAGTTTTCCAGAGGTAATCTGACATGTGCTATTTTAAGAATTGGATCTAGAAGCAGATATGGCAATCCAGTTATTTCCTTTCAACCAGGTGCTAAAAATATTTTCATTAAAATTATTTTTATTTTAAAAAATCATTAAAATTCATTTAAACATGCAGCTTCATTATAATTATAGTTAAATGAATAAAATATTTTAAATATTATTTTCAATTTAATATATGGCAAATATTAGCATTAACAGTTCTTGCAGAAAATGAAAAAGAAGTTGCATTAAACAAAAATCCTTTGGGGTCTTCGAGTAATTTAAGAATGTGAAGGGTTGAAAGACCTGAAAATTGGATAATCATCACTTCAAAACTAGCACTAGCACACCAATGGTCACTTTTCCCTGGTGAAAGGGAGACCATTTGGAAGTATTAAAGAAATAGAGTACAAAGGTGGTATTGAGGTGGAAGGTTGAGTGGTCAGGGGTTCATGTAACATTAAGGTTCTTGCAAGGTTGAGGCTGTGATCTGCCCCAGCCATCTTTGTTCTTCCCAGTGCCCACCACACAGGAGCATTTCTATGTAATTTCTGTAGTGAGTACACTGATGAGTGAGTGGGAAAACTCAGTTCAGATAGTGAAAAGCACATTTGCCGTGGAATACAAGACCTGATTAGGGCCAGCCCTGCATTAGCAATCAAATGAGTTTTCATTCACACAGTTTTCAATTCATCCAGTTATTCCATAGTTATTTATTGAGTACCTATTATGTACCAGCTCCTATGTATAAGTCACATTACATCTTTAATTTTCTCATCTCTAAAAAGGAAGCTCAAATAATCTGTGAAAACCCTTCTAGCAATCTCTTCCTCTGGATAATACAAGAACTCTCTCTTTGTCGCCCCTGGATAAAGCTAACACAAGAAAGAAGATAACTTTCCTCTGGCAAAAAGCATTGTCTGCTTTAAGTGCTGCTGCAGAAACTTAAGTGGCAGATGGTCTACTGCCTTGGTGTTTTACAGCTAGAAATGGTCAAGTTTGGAAATGGTAAAAAAAAACAAAAAAAAAAACAAAAAACAAAAACAGAAACCATGAAATCAGCTAACTCAATCTTATTTCCTAGATTTATTCAGTATTAGACTCCAGTTGAATAATTTCAGTTTAGGGAATTTGGAAACCCTATCAATGTCTCTCCCCTGGTAGAATGGTCACTATCAAAGGTCTTTTGTGTGAATTCTGAGAGATGTTGTGCAGTGACTGTGAGCCAGGAAACTCACTGCTCTAAATGGGCCATGACTTTGGTGAGAATGAGTGCCCCTTCTCTTTTCATCACTTGTCCACAGCTTCCATTCTGGTTGGCAAAGTCTTCAACATTAAGGTGCCACATGCCTGTTTATTGGAGTCTTGTGTGGATGGGTCCCTGATGTATTAGTCAGTCTCCATTAGGATACGTTGCAATAACCGGTAGCCCCCTCCTCTCGGTGGCTTACAATACAAGTTTATTTCTTGACCCCATTTCAGAACAACTGTGGGTCCAATAGTACTGTTCCTACTCCAAAAAGCTTCTTCCTTTAAGAATCCAGCCTTCATCTGGGCTAACCATTCTCATGGAAAGTGAAAAAATGAAATTAAAATAAAAAAGCAGCATGGCTGAATTACACAATGGTTATTATGTAGAATGAGGCCTATGCCATTTTGGGTCACATTCAGTTGGTCAAAACAAGTCTCAAGCAGTCTGAGGTCGAAAGGGACCAGGAATGTACTCCTCTTAAAGGTATTTCTATAAATCGCTTTGGTAATGGGCAGTGATATATATTTCTCTTAGAGAAACAGAGTGAACAATTGAGAACACTAATAAAATCAAACTCACCATTCTTTCTTTGAAATATACTATATAAATGAATTGCTTTCTCTATCCAGTTTGTTTTACTTTATGATATCTAAGAAGGCCAAGGAATTTTTCTTAGTTAAGAAAGTTAATGATTTTAATCATGAACTTAAAAATATCACAGGCCTACTAGAGACAGCTCTGGGCATTTCTCAGCCTCAGAGGTGGACCTTGACCTTTATACCATGAACTTAAGGGGGAAAAAGACAAAAGAAAGAATATAGTCCTTCATCAAATAGTAACAAAATAAACACATACTCCCTGAAAACAGCCCCCTCCTTGTTACTGGTGTCCCCCAAAGAAGAGAGGCAGTGGACTAAGGGGGCTGGTTAGTATGCATTTTCTCCTTCATCTCTTGGCCTTCCCTGTGCAAACTCCACCTGTTGAATCTCAAGCTGAGACTATAAACAGAGGCAGTGACTTATCACTATATCACTATGAACCAAGATTCAAGAAAACTGCCCAGAAATGCAAAATATACTGTTTAATTCCCTTTTCCCCCAATTCTTGGAACTCTCTGCTTTTTTAGTTTTGGCTATTAATACTTTGCTTCTGGACTGTTATGCTAGTCTACTAATTTGTTCCTCTCCCTTCATATTTACTTTCTGATAATCTATTCTCTACTTGATCCATCATTCTACAGTATAAACTAAATCTTGTCAGCACCCTGTAAACATTATCCCCTTGTGCCTACTTCGTTGAGCTACAATTGCATTACCTGAAAAATGGGATAATATCTTCTTTGGAGGGATGGGTGTGAGGATAACAGGGGATAATACATGTTAAGTGCCTGGCACAGTATCACAATAAATGGCAGCTAATGATGATTATGATAAAATTCAGAATCTATTAGTAAGATCCACTAGGCTCTCTAGCTATAGCAGTTGACAACCTCAGCATCCATATTTGGTCGCTCAACCCCACCCACCACCTCTCCCTGCAGCCCTTGTTCTAACTTGGCCCAACTGCACTCAGTTTTCTAATCAGTCATCCGTTTTTCAGCTCCATGGTCCTGCCCATGTGCCATGTGCACCCCTTTGAACAGGACATTGTCCTCTTTTGGTTTCATGTTTGTCTTTTCTGTTAGGCTCTAAGTCTTACAAGGGCAAAGACTGAATCATCTCTCCAAATGGACTGCAATATCTAGTATATAGTGGGTACTTAACAAATGCTTTTTGAATGAATAAATGTGAATAATGGAGGGAAATAATAACAAACTGCAGGAAGGGGTTGAATAAAAGATAGATTATGATTAAGCAAAAGTCTCAGTGAGATTCTAGGATTTGAGAATGGAGTAAAAATAGACAATACGTCTATATCCTTTACTGTGAGGTGCTCACTGCAACCTTAGGTAAGAGTGGCTTTAGTGTATATGCCCTTAGGAAGATAAATTTATCATGAAAAAAAGTCCTGGGTTAGAAAGGCCTACAGATAGACTTTTTCTTGAAATAGTAAGCAGGCCCTTTATAGATGAGCTTCTTAGAATCCTAACTCTTGAGATGTCATGCTGCTCCCGGGGCTAGCCAGCAGCCTTAAGCTGAGTAGGCGTGCCAGGGCAAGATTAAACAAGTAATTCTATTTGCCTGCTGCACACACCATTGTTTAGCTAGAAAAATTAAATTCCTATTCAAGCTTCTCAGCGTGTTTAATAAATGCTTCAGGTGCATAGAACTATATGTGAGGCAGAAAGGAGCAAAGCTATTTCCTGGGAGTGACATATTTATTCACCTCACTGAGTAATGCAGGCCTTGTGCCTGGGAGGCTGGGCAGGTAATAGGCAAACCTGAAAACCAGGGCCTAGGCCTTCTTGAGGTCCTTCTGCCCTTTCTTTTGTGACACAGCATAACTTGAGGGAACAATGCTCCCATCTTAGTCCCAGGTAGCCCTGGGTTTGAATGCAAGCACTGCTGCTTTGAAGCTAGTTACCTTGTATGTGTTATTCCTTACTCTTTGCATCCAGACTTAGCTGCTGCCATTTCTGGAGGAAAGTTTAAGTACTAGATAGTTTGTGTGCTTTAGCTGTTTTGTTATAAAATATACACACTGTGACAATTGACATTTTAACCATTTCCGGTATACAATTCAGTGGCATTAAGTCCATTCACAATGCATCTACTTGAATCTTCCGTCAATCTGAAGAGGAAGGTATTACTATGTACTTCCTATGACAGACAAGGAAACCAAGGCTCTTTGAAGTTAAGTAAGGATAATTCTTGTAAGAAGATTCTTCATATAGGGCCTCCCCTGGTGGCGCAGCAGTTGAGCGCTGGGCTGTGAGGCTGCCCGCAGCCTCCACAGCGCCGGTTCATTCCCCGGCCGCCGGCGAGGGTCCCACAAAAAAAAAAAGAAGATTCTTCATATAACTGAGATGCTAAATATGAGGCAGTTATTTTATTATTTTTCATTTAAAAAAACCCAGAAGATCCTATTTAAGCCTGTAGAAAGAGAAAGAAGAGGATGGAAATTCTAGGTCTATTAATCTTCCTGATGCATCAGCCAATGGAGGGTGAACCTTAGACTCCCTCCTTCCCTGTCTCTTGTGTCCAGCAAGGGGTGTCCAGACCCAGCTTCCACTATCACAAAGGGCTGACTCACTGCAGCCTCAGCCCCGGGGGAAGGAAATGAGTTAAGCCTGTCTTCAGACACGTTTGTATTGATTCTGTCACTTTCTTGCTGCTTGCTGACAGGAGATAGATGGCTCATAACGCAGCTGGGCACAGCACATTACGTCCCCGTCTTGGGGCTCCTAAATCATTTCGAAATTTTAAATTCCCTGATCAATATTTTATGGCAAGCACAAGACAGCGATCAGGCCTGCTTTTCTCCAGGGTGTGAGCGAGTACTCTGGGGCCTGGTGGATGGGAGTGACTTGGAGGGGTCATCCCCATCTGGGGAAGGCTGCAGGCCATTCTCCAACCTCACCCCAGGATGTCGTGTAGTGCAGGTCAGAACTAGAAGAGCCCTCGGAGTCATGTGACTCCAGTGGGTGCTTTGAAAGGGAAAGAAACCCAAGGACCCAGAGCTGATGCAGCTGGCCCTCTGTCATCCAGCACATAGCAACACTGAGAGCCGATGCTGGTCTTCAGCCAGCTTTGGACTTCTAGCCCAAATCTCTGTCCATGAACTAATGCCTTGCACAGTGCCTGGCACATAGTAGATGCACACAAATATTTGCTTCATGTTGAACAGACGTTAATACTTGCATCACAAGTTTTGTAAATGCAAAAAACCATAGTCTGGGTAAATAAAATTTCAACTTACTACATATCAGTCTCTGTTCTTAGTGCTTTACTTGCCAAGGGTCAATCGATATTCACCAGCCGAAGAAGAAATGGGGACTGGTGATCCTCATTTGACATATGGCAAAACTGAGACTCAGTGAGATAAGGGGATTGGAGGTCACACAGCTGCATGTGAGAAGGAATCTGCATTGGAACTCAGGCATCTGAACTCCAGGGCTCTGTGTTACATCGGCTCCCCACTTGGATTGGGTTTGCTGATCCCCAGTGGATTTTGGAGTCATATACAATTAGGCACCCAGGTTTGATCACATGGCATAGACAGAAAAAAGGAAAACATGATTTTTCTTTTATACCAGAAGGTAAAGCCATGGTCTGTCAAATGGGAGGCCTTCCATGAGGGTGGGTGAAGAGGAAAAGCAAGGGCCAGACTTGAAGTTGTTTAGAGGAGGCAACAAATAGATGGGATGACAAGTCTTTGGTTTCCCCCAGGCTTATAGCAGTAAGTAGATGTTCGACAAAGAGAATTTGATGAGGACGGCAATCTGCAGGCTCATTTAAATCTGGCAGTGGAGAAAGGAAAATATTCTAATGCCCCACACCAGCTCACAAAGCCATCCCTAATACATTTGCCCCCTCCCTCAGCCCCCTCACCCCCACCCTTTTCTCCATCCCTTTCTCCTGCCACTTGCCCTACTCGCTCATTGTGCCTCAGGATTGCTGCTTTAGGGACTTCCTTGCCACCCACTGTCCCCATGGCTTGAAGTGCTCATCCACATGGTTGTTTCATGGCTGACACGCTATGGGGGGAGGGAGGTGGGGAGAGGAAGGACTAGGGTCAAAATAAGGAGGGTGCAATTGTATGGGGAATATAACCAAAATGAAAATGCATACATTGTGCAAAAATGAAAAATGATGTAAGAATTATATAAAATAAAATATTAAAAAAAATAAAGTGCATGTTAGAACATAAACTGCCTGCAAGCGAGGTTTTCCTCCTGCGTGGCAGCACCTGGCATGTGATAGCTGAGGAGCAAACAGCAACCCAACCAAAGAGGGATTTAAGGGATGTTTTGAGACAGGCCCCTCAGTGTTAGGTCAAACACACTGCAACTAGGAGAGTGGCATGGGAAAGGAAATTGTAAGCTAGCCTGGCCAGAGGGCCTCTGGCCCATGAGTGACCATCTGCTGGGTCAGGGATCTCACACCCCACAGTCTAGGAAAGTCCTTGCCACATTTGGGCAGTTCTGACAACTACAGAACACTCTTTTATCTGGGCACGAAACCTGGCTCTTTGTAGTTTCCACACATTCGCTGATCCTGACTCAAATCCAGAGGCCCCCTGAAAGCCAAACTCTGTCAGCAGAGGCTCCTGAGGTGCAGAGAGGAGCCCCGCCATTCAGGGCCGACTGTGCAGGCCAGGACAAGAGAAACCAGGGAGAAGCTGTAGGATCTGAGCTGTGGGGAGCCGATGACACAGTGTGTAGTGGGTTTAGCTGTCAGAGTTAACTTGCTTTTCCAAGAGAACATGCAGGGAATTCTGGGTCAATGTCTGTGCAGTTCTCCAAGACCAGGAGGAGGTTTTGCCTTGAACAGGGAAGGAAAGCCAAGGACTTGGCTGCTTTCCCTTCAGAGGGCTCTAATGCAAAAGGAGGCATAATAATCAAGCTCTCTTAGACTTCTGCATTATAAGTTATAACGCCCTTTTGGGCCTATTATTGGGTGTCTTCATCATTCTTTTTTTTTAAATTAATTTATTTATTTATACAAGAACCAGGGTGATACCTGCATGTGGAAAGAAGTTGTGGCGTCATTGCAATAAGAGGTGGAACACTTCCTACATGCTTTGTGTTCTTGCCTCTAGTCCTGGCTAATCTCTGGGGTGGAGGAGTTGGTTCTACCCAGTTTGGGGACATTACCCTCTCTTCACACTGTGTTGGTTGCCTAGTATCTACAGCTAGTGTCAATGGTATAAAGTCCTCTAGGTCCAAGTAACCTGTCCATGCCCAACCAATGTGTGTGGAATCAATTCTTGCTAGACATGTGTGCAGTATGTATCTATGTGTGTGTGTGTGTGTGTGTGTGTGTGTGTGTGTGTGTGTGTGGCCCCTTTAATAGAGGCTCTTTCTTTTCACTTGAATTCTAAAAGGCAACCAACCACCTGGACAGGTGCCTGGCAGATACAGTCTGTGTCCTTTTAGGACATGCCCCTATGTGTGACACTGGTTTTCCTTGAAGTTCTCCCTCTCCAGTAGCTGTAAACTGTTCCCACTTCAGATCCTCCGTCCAGCCCATGCTGTAGAGTTTAGAAAGACTTTCATTTTCTCAAGTGCTTGCTTCTTTTACTGGAAAACCAGGGTTCTGAAGATTACTGTTTTTTCTGTGAATTTAAAAAGTTGAACTTAATGTCAAAGCCTTCTTCTTGGAAAACTTGATTTCTTGTTCTCTGTGCCTCTGTACCCTGCCCTAAAGCCATGGATAACTCAGACTTTGAGAGTAGAGGGTTGGTGGGCAAATAATCCACCAATAGACAAGCAAATTTCTAGGAATGAAAAATACATAGAGTAATATTTCGAAATATTACTCCACTTGACCACAGGTACAAGTGTATATGGAATAAACAATGGTGGTGTGGACTCAGAGTAGATTCTGAGCTAAAATTAGGGATCGCTTTTAAAAATATTTATTTTCTTACATCATTGTTAATGCTTGGACAGTATTTGTTTTCTCCCCTCAGGTGTAGTCCCTGCAGTTCTTCTACCACAATAGCACCTGGGATCCATCACCACAGTCAAAAGTAAGGATCATGACGAGGTCCTTTGAGTCTTGGAATATTAACTAAATGAGGACTGATTGGAGACTTGAAGATACCACCTCCTAGAGAGAGCCCAGAGTGACATGGTAATGATTATGACAACAATATTTCATTTACAAATATTTTCCCTATAGATTGTTCTGTAATTTGTCTTTCATTTTATTGAGAAGTACATTGTGAGGGGTATAGTGCTAGAATACATTCCTATGTGAGAGGGAGAAAATTCAATAAATTGGCAGTGTTTATGAATTTCCTTTTTTTCTCTAACCCATCACTATAACCTTTTTATCTAGCCCAAATTTCTCCCCATTGCTTTCCCAAGAGAAAGGATTCTTATGTGTTGAGAGAAGAAAGTTTTTTCTCCCTTCCTCTCTCTTCTTCTCTCCTCCCTCTTTCCAGGAAGTTGTGAGCTGGGTATTTAGTTTACCTTGTAAAGACTTGCTCTACCATGTAAGGACAAGAAGTTTGCCCTAGAAAGTCTTGATTAATTTTGTATTGTCCTTTGGAACAGCACTTGAAGTTTCTCAAAGAAATGGCTTCTTATGGGAGTGTCAGAATGAAGGAGTCAGGCAGCATTCTTAGTGGTATTTTGTCCCTAACGTTTAGACTCCAGGCTTAGTATCTGCCACTCCTCAACTGTGCTGATTAGATTCCTGCTATTCCTTCATTCTCAGAAAGAGCCTGTTGGAGTTTGAGGACCCCACCTACCACACCTAGCTCTTCAGATCGGGTAGAGATGGGCTGCCATCCCTCCAGGGACATGGAGATCCCTTGTGTGGGTCTCCCTGTAATCTACCTTATGGTACAAGCACTCACCGGCTGTTATTGGCTGCTGTGCTCAGGTGCTGTTTGACATGAAGCATCACTATAGCAATTTTTATTTAGCACAGTGTGTCAGGCACTGGACTCAGTTTTATGGTTATTTCCATTTTACAGATGGTGAAACCAATTCTTAGAAACCTTAAATGACTTGCTCAAGATCTTAACGTTAGGAAGTGACTGAACTGAGATAGTCCATGCTTGTTGACTGCAAGCCTTTCAGAAAAAGTGCTTTTCCTATATCACCTCCTTTTTAGGCTTTTTTTTTTTTTTTAAAGGTTTACGGTGCCTAACTTCTCACAAAGGGACTGATTCTCTCCAGCTGGAATCTTTGCTGACTGCCAGTTCAGTGGCTTTTAAATTTTAGTGTATTGATAAATCAGAATAAATAGCAGGCTGCTTCAAACATTGATTGGGCAGTTCTGGAGTGGGGGCCTGAGCGTTTGCATTTCTCACAAGGTTCCAGGTGACGCCTGTGTGCTGTACAGCCTCACTTGGAGACCCACTGTCCTAGTGGATTGAGGAAGCAGGGAACTATGGGACGCAAATCCCCGGTATTCCCCTCACTCTGTCCTGTGGCTGCTGTCAGGGCAATGCTGCCTGCCCTAAGTCCTACTTGTTTCCTGTTCCTGGAATTAGTTCCCAGGAAAGCTGTAGCTTGGTCGTTTACATCTATTTCAGTTTATTGTCTTCTCTCATCTTAGTGTGGTTAAGCCAGTCTGCTGCCCCCAAATCATAAGAGATGCCTGTTAACAAGTTACACTTTTGCAATGTATGAGAAATATATATTCAAATGCCCCAAATATATATTTATCATACCTATTTGGTCTTTATCCACAATTCCTTGCTCATAGTTAAAAGTGTCTCTTGGGCCTCCCCGGTGGCGCAGCGGTTGAGCGCTGGGTTGCGAAGCTGCCTGCAGCCTCTGCAGTGCCAGTTCGATCCCCGGCTGCTCCTGATCACCGGAGGAGGATCCCACATGGCGCGCAGACCTCTCCTGCTGCCTGCTGCTCCCCTCAGCAGTGTACTTCGGTCCTTCTGCCTGCTCTGCTCCCCGCTCTGGCTCTGGTGAATTCTCTCACCCTCCTGCGCTTCTGACTGTACCCCGTGCTTATATAAATAAATAAATAAATAAATAAATAAATAAATAAATAAATAAATAAATAAATCTTCAAATAAATAAATGAATAAAAATAAATCTTTAAAAATGTCTCTTGTTATGTTAATGAAAAAATAAGAGGATGGGACCTGGCATCTGGGAAGTCAACACAAAAAGTGAAACTTTTAGTTCTACCTACTGATTTCCTGGGAGGGCAGAAAGCACCTGGAGAGGGCATGGAAACTCTATCTTTCCCCCATACCTTTCCCTATGTATTTGTTTCATCTGATTGTTCCTGAACAATATCCCTGCTACTAAGTTGGTGATCTAGTGAATTACTTGGTTTTCAAATTCTGTGTGCTACTCAGGCAAATTAATCAAACCTGAGGAGGCTGTCCTGGGAATTTGATTTGGGGCTGGTTGGCCAGAAGCCTGTAGCTTGCCTTGTGCTTAAATCTGACCTCTGAGGCAGAGGGCAGTCTTGGGAGACTGGGCCCCTAACCTGTGGAATCTGATGCTATCTCTGGCCAGACAGTGTCAGAAATTAGTTGAACTTTCAGACGCATGGCTGGACTTGAAAACTGCTTATTGGTGTGGAGAAGCTTACCCACACTCTGTTGGAACTGGATCCAGGGATCCAACACAAAAGCTGATGGTGTTAAAATCATAGAATAACATAAATAAAGGCCTAAAAGTGGAAATCATGTTGACTTATGGGCAATTCCCGGGAGTCAGTAATCTAGTTTAGAGAATAAAAGAAGTCTGGCTGATCCACTCAACTTGATGGCTCATTAGAAATGTATGAGATTTGCAAAATGGAATTCACCATTTGCCATTTCCTAGATTTCTTTCCTTATGGAGCATCGCTAAAGTTCCAAGAGGTGCCAACTTCGAACTTTCATTATGGGACATCAAGCATGTTGGGGTGGACTACTAGGAGTCTCTCTGCATGAAAACCAGATGGGCATCCTGGCAGGGAGGTTCAGCTCTTAGATAGAGCTGATTCTGACAGCTGCTCTGCCATTTAACTACTGAGTGTCCATGGGCTTATTACTTAACCTGTCTGGGCCTCATTGTCTCCAGAATCAAGACTGGCATAAAAAATATTTAGCCAACAGATATGACATGGGCATCAGACATTCAGTATGGATGGAGGCCAAATCAGAAACAATGCCAGCTGTAAACAAGCCAGAATCAGTGTGGACAACTGGCTTGCATTTTCAAATATGATGTGGCTTCCATCTGTGGCTTGTCTCTGTGCAGGGAAAATGGGCTTTACTAAGTAAGGAAGGGTGTGTGTGTGTGTGTGTGTGTGTGTGTGTGTGTGTGTGTGTGTGTGTTTGGAAATCTTGGGCCACATTGCATTTGACCTGTCTCATCTCCTTCCTACAATCTAGTAGTTGATGTAAGTAAAGCCAAGAATAAGAGAGGTGGCCCCTTTGGTTGATTTCTCTTACTTTACTGTGTTTGGGGAGCAGTAAGACCAGAGACTTATTATTGTCTGAGATACTAAAAAGTAGAAAAGAGTGTGTCTCTCCACCCAGGCACAGCTGGGAGGAAGTGAAAACTCCTTGCACTGCTCTGCAACTATTGTCTACCTTGGTTTACCTTTTCTGGAAAATAGGGCACTGCTAATAGTTTGATAACATGTTTTATCTGTAGAAGTGCAAACCTGTGCCCCTAAAATATATATAATGTTGTAAACCAATATTACCTCAATAAACATACTTAAAAAAAAATGGGACAATGCTATTGATTTAATTGAGAAGGAAATGATAGGTGTGAAACATCAGGCATATTGTGGGTCCTCAATAAGAAGAAGCTCTATGTTGGACTATTAATCTCCTAGACCATGATTATGTATGTGGCAGGAGCTCTCTGAGGCACAGAATGACTCACTCTACTGCCTGGAGCCTACAAAGCTTGGGGGGTGGTGAGGGTGGGAAGGGTTTGCCTGTGTTGCTCTGTGGATCTTATTGATACTGAGCTGGTCCTTATGGAGAAAACTGTACAAGTTTTAAGACAGATGAAATTTTTTTAATTTTTTTTTAGCTGGGAGGTCATTAAAATAAAAATCCTGTTGAGTTTTAACAACCAGGGTGAAGGAAGTCTTCTGTTTGGAAACTCCTGAGAGAGTTTCGAATCGGTGGTGGTAGTATTACCTCAGTGCAGAGGACAGGACATGGCTGGCAATGGGATGCTGGGTCAGTATCTGGGAGTGGGAGGGAGGATGACTGTGGGACAAATGCCCTCCCTAACTTCTCTCCAAGGTCAGGTGTGGCCTCCATCAGCCCTTGCAGGATATTCTTCAGGCAAAAACCAGTGCTTTAGGTTCCTGCAGACTGTGGAAAACCTGGGGTAGGGCTGATGAAGACACAGGGCCAAGGCTTCCATTGTCTGTGTGCTTGTCTGGACTGTAATTGCCTGGAAAACAGCCACTGACTACATCTATACCTACTGCTGCTTCCCTCAGTTATCTCAGACACTGTAATCCTCATCTTGCTCTGGGTTCACTGTCATGTACCATATAAGGATTTTTTCACCATTAATGGGTGTTGCATAGGTGATGGTGGTCCCGATATAGAGCCTGGGTGTGCAGTAGGTTCTACCATCTAGGTTTGTATAAATAAGATCTATGACCTTTGCAAATTGTAAAATTGCTTAACAACACATTTCTCAGAGCATACCCTATCATTAAACAAAATATGACTGTATTGTACAGTTAGGCCCCTTCCTACCTAAAACTCCTTAGCCTCTTGAATAATGAGTTGCTCTGATGATTTTCCTCTTAGCTGCAAGACTCCTTCTTTGAAGTCTCTTCCCTCTCCCTGCAGCCTTATTTTTGGTGCCTACTTTCATTCACATACTAGGTATGTGAATACTAGGTATGTGAATACATACTAGGTTAGGTAACCCTAACTCGACTTCAACTGCCCTAAGCATGGATGAACGCCATATCTCTTGTTATCTTCAGCCAGGAATCCTTTCTTCAATACTTGGATGCCGTGTGGGTATTTCCCCTTTGGTTTTTGTCTGAATTATTGAATTGACCTCCGAACTTGGATCTAGTTCTGGCCATATACTTCTGCCATGTGTCCTCTTCCTGCTGCCCAGGACTTTTTATAAATTATTTGTTTGATCATATGTTCCTAGGGAGCGTCAACATCTCACCAGTAACCACAAGATAACCAGGTAGAAGAGCTTAAAAGAATCTTGATGCTTGGGGCCTGCTTTCTTGTTACTGGAGGTGTGGGGCCAGCTTCATTTCATGTTACTCCAACATCCCTGAATCTGTTTTAGTCTCAGCTACACCATGCCCTTCCACCTCTCCATTTACACACGCCTTAACTTCTCCTGAAATGCTCTGCCTCTCTGCTCTGTTGGTGTTCTCATTGCCTTTTTGGATTTGGCCTCAGATGCACCTCTATGAAGTGGTCGTTGACTGAGAGCAGGCCACTTAGAGGAGCCCATGTTCAGAAGATCCTTGCATTTGGTTTATGCTCTGTTGCTACCATCTTAAAATTCTTAATAAATTTTTAAAGAAGGATCCCTGCATTTTGATTTCTTGCCGAGGCACATAACTGTGTCTAGTCTCCTTGACAGCCCCACAGTAACACACACACAGCACAGTGTGATGCTGAGTAGGTTATGTTGTAGTAATTACTGTCTGTCTGTCTGTCTCACCCAGTGGAGAATGAACTTCTCGAGCAGAGGGACTTTGTCTTGTTTGTCTGTGTTCCCAGCAGTGAATGACATGTAATAGGGGCTCAATAAATGCTTGCTGGTAGAATTAATTCATGTCCAAGGGGCATTTTCCCTTATGTCTGTGAGAATGAATTACAGAATGGTATTTTCCCCTTTAAAAATACCCTCCCTTGTGTGAGAAGTAGGTGCCAGGAAGTGCAAGTTCTAGTTTTAATTAACTACAGAAGAAAACTTGACTCTGTGCTCCAACCTAACTCACCTCTGGAGGCCTCAGTTCATCTGTAAAATGAAGCCTGACTGAACAGGGGGTGCTGGGCTGTAACTCTTACCCCATCCCCATCTTCTCTAAATCAGGGTCTCTCCTTCAGGACACTCTTAAAAATCCTCCTCTTTGTGCTCTTTTCTCCCCTCACCTTCTCTCTCCCATCACTTCTTTTTTTTTTTAAAGGTTTCAAATTATGTTTTATTTATTTATTTATTTTTAAGATTTATTTATTTATACAAGTACTGGGTACAGTCAGAAGCGCTGGAGGGTGAGAGAATTCACCAGAGCCAGAGCGGGGAGCAGAGCAGGCAGATGGACAAAATACACTGCTGTGGGGATCAGTGGGCGGCTGGAGAGGTCTGCGCGCCATGTGGGACCCTCCTCTGGTGGCCGGGGAGCAGCTGGGGATCAAACTGGCACTGCCGAGGCTGCAGGCAGCTTCTCAACCCAGCGCTCGACCGCTGCGCCACCAGGGAGGCCCTCCCATCACTACTTCTGTTTTTCACCGTGAACAGCAAGGCCAGACTCTTCACTCAGCAAAAGCTGTATTTGTTGACATTTGGAGAGGAAAAAAAAAATGAAGAGAAAAGTCAAAGATCCTTCAAAATCTTGGTGTTTGAATATTTTAAAGACTGGATGCTAGAAATGTTGACAGGTCCTGTGTCAGGCTTCATTGGGGTCCCAACGCCCATTGTTTATGTTCTAAAAAAGAAAGACGCTCACTTCCAGGGGCCTTGTGCCGAACAAATTTGCTGTGTGACTCTCCTACCTGTCCCCTCCTCCCACCACAGCCGCCCCAATGTTCAGCTGCCATAGTACTCAGAATATTCCTCACCCAAGTGGGCTTCGGGGTTAGGAGTAGGGGCATGGGGAGAATGAGTGGAAAAGAAAGGACCAAGGAGGAGTTTCAGGTAGGAGGAGCTCTGGACCCCCACTCCCACTTTACCCAGTTTCACTACATTTCCTTATTGGGGTTCTGTGTATGATGTCACTGGGGAAAAGGTTTGCAATGCTAAAAGATGCACAAGAAGCTCTGTCTACTGGCATAGGGTCAGATCTCAGTCTGAGTGGAGAGCCCTGGCCAGCTACACTGACTTTGTGGTGTGACTTGTCAATAAAAAGGAATGCAAATTATTAATGCTTCCTCTTCTTAGTGGCAGCCAATTGATTACATGGAGGAGTAGGGTTTCTGGGCTGGTCTCCTCAACATTTCTCCCCGCCCAACAGCCTCGATTTTGGCCACATGTCCTACATCGGGGCCGAGGCTAGAGCAGAGCTGTTGATAACATCACCACAGATGTTAATTGGTTGTGAGACCTCCTCTTTGGCTGAGGGCCCGAGTGCTTGCTACAAGACCACGGACAGTGAGATGGTGGGAGGGGGCAGGGGAGTTCAGCTGGCCCTGAGTCCCCTGCCCTCCTATCCCAGACCCAAGCCTACTCCCAAGCCTCCAGAGAAACTTCTGGTCTGCCCCAAATAGAGGAACTACAAAACAGAGGGAGGGCCAGGCTGTAGTGTGGTGTGGATGTCTAGAGTCCGACAGACTTGGGTTTGTGTCTCTCCTCTCTCCCCTCTGCCCTACAAGCACCCCAGAAATAAGCCCCGGAAATGAGGAGAAACTGGACATAGTATCTTTCACTGTGTGGAAGGTTGGGAAGAACCAGAGGCTATCGGCCATGTAATTAGTTCAAAGTGACATCGACAGAAGAAATATGCGTCTCTTCAGTAGTGCTGGTGAGGGGTTTTGACAGGAAATAAATCCCTATAGTTTGAGATGTGTCTGGTATATTTAGATGTCTCAGGAAAGAGCAAATTACAAACCAGCATGGGAGAACCTAAATTCCTTTCTCCCCCTCATAGACCCAGTCTCCAGGCACATATGCAGCAGAATATGGGAGAAAAGACCTACCTTTGACTCACCATGGATGACAGATAAGATGCTCAAGAGGACTTGGCACTACAGAATGCTTGGAGGAAGGCAAAGAGTTCTGGATGGATAAGAGGAGAGTGAGGAAGGAATGGAAATTTCGGGAAGGAGTTAAAAGCGACAGAGACAAAAGGGATAGGCAGAACAGCAGCTTTGGTCCCACAGAAGACCCCTCTTGGTTGCAGGAAGTGTCTGTATGCAGGCATTATGGGAGCTGAACCCCAAGGAAGTATACTGAGGGTATCTTGAGTAGCCAGGGATGCCTCATGCATCAGACAATATTTGAGATGAACCCTGAAAGATCCAAAGATTTTCACAGACACGTGGAAAGGATTGATGAGGACATTTCATGAGCTAGACTCTAATGGTTCATAGGGGCTGTTTTAAGGCCTTCATCTCTCCTGTCTCCTCCCTCAGACAGGACTGCTACCACTTCCTACTTGTCCTAGGCACCCAGCAAGGGCTCTGCCCTCTCCTCCAGGGACTCTGAGCACGTACTCCAGACTGGGACTGGCCATTTCTGAGTTTGGAGGAAATGCAAGCAGACCTTGCCCTGCCTTGGAAGTCTAAGCAGTGAAGGCGTATTTCCCATTTTCAATTATGACACAATCTGGTCGGTGTGGAAGTGGGAGCCTGTTGACTTTAACAACCCAGCTGTTCCTGTTTTCCGGACAGCAGTCAAAATATCTTCTGAGCAGAGGGGTGAACAGTCTGAAGTTCTAATGGGAGTCCTTCAGGCTGCTGGGAAGAGCAATATGTCCTGGCAATGTGGCCCTGGGGCCTCTGTGATCCCACCCCACACAATGCAGATGGGAGCCCTTTCCTAAATGTCACCATCACTGACAAGAGTAAGTCCCCTTTTTCTTAAAATTTCTTAAGGCCTGAATGACAGACGTGTCATTTATTTGGGCTTCCCACCACCATCCCCCTTCTGCGCCTCTTCTCCTCGTCATGAAGATGTAGTAGATAAAAAGACCACATTTCTTTCTGATCAACACGAACTTTGTCCTGCCTACTTTCCCCAACTCAGCCTATTCAGGTCCCTCTTCCTCTGACCTTTCATTCACCGCCCCCGCCCCCAACCCCCTTCCCCTACCCTCCCTGCCCCACCCCAGCTATGTCAACTTTTCCTTCCTCTGGGAAGGAACAAGCCCCTCATACTCTCTTACTGCCAGGTTTTTCAGGTGCGGTTCTGGAGCCTGCTTTTGGCCTGGGGGTTTCTAATTTCTAATTACCTTTTAATGCCTTCCCTTCTTTTCCTATCCTCTCTTTGAATCCCATTACTAATTTCCAGGCTTGTAGAAAAGGCAATCTTACAAAATTAATTGCCAAGCAATGGAAAATGTAAATGTAGTAGAAAATATGATTAATCTCTCTTCTAAAACCAAAATATGGTTAAAAATGGTTTCTTCATTTGCTTTTTAATCCCTTCCCTGGTGAACAGCTGAGCTGGTGTAGCTGCGTGGGCTTCCTGGAATAAGTTAGTGTGAGCAAAGGAGCTCTCTCACCAATCTTTGCATTTGAGGTTTTACCATAAAGCAGCAAGTGTGATATTTCTACATAAACATACCAGCATTTTGGGAAATGAAAGCGATCCTCTTCAAAGTTGTCAACTTAGCGGTACTTTACACATGCCACTATGTTTAGAATTGTAGATGCAAGGGTTCCCCATCAAAGTGTATCTGGTCTTGTTCATCAGCCATTGATGAAATGTGTCAGTCAAATATTTCAGCATCTAAGTGATATTTGCAAGATTGCCTCTAACACCTGCAAGTGGCTTTAAAGTTTCTTAAGCTTCAGCGTGTGTCACCACTGTCACATGCACCCTCATGTCCGGGATGCTGCCATTATGTGAAAAATGTTCATCAAACTTCAGGATCAGTTTATACGTGGTACCAGAAAAGTGCTTTCATTTCTCCAGCGTCACCCAAAGGATTTTTACCCTTTTGACTCCAATAACTTTGGACTGTTTCATGCTCAGAGATGAAATATTTTTGGAACTGAAGGTATTCAAAGAATGGCTACAGGCTCTGAATAGGAGCTCAAAAATGTTCTGAACAATTGCAGCATCGAAAAAAAGGATGATGTTCTAAAGGGTCCACTTGAAAGAGATGGATGTTGGGTTGAGGGCAGAGGTGTCTTCCCTTGACTTGGTGTACCTGTACAGAGGACAGTGCTTTTGACAAACACTGTCCATTCTACTCCCTGGCTCCCCCACTCCTCTAAAGGGCAAAGCATAACTGAGTCTGATGGTAAGTAAGAGGGAAAAACTGGGCATAGGTTGCTCGGTCCCTTCTGGGATCCATTTTGAAATCTCTTGGCCCTGCCATAAGGAGTCTTTCCTACAGAGGTCTGCCCGGGTAGGTTTGATTAACTCTGAGATAAGATATAGCCAGCCCTCATGGTCACAGATCTAATACCTCATGGTCAATCATGTTGGTGATATTTTGAGTTCTATCTGTATGACTCCTGTGTATCTCTCTCATTTGGTTTTCATCTCCAGATGATGAAGAAAGAGGTGTTATTTATTAGCCTTTTAAAATATCATTGGTTCTGTTCATTTGGGCGTATAAATTTCTGTTCCTTGTTTTATAGGTATACCTGATAGAGTAAAAAGTAAGGAGCCACAGGAGAGGGAGTCTTCCTTAGCCCTGTCCTTTTACTTAATTATCTGAAAAAATTCAGCCAGGAAAGACAGAAAAAGAGGAAAATGCCAATTTCCTGATTGTAGAAGGAGGCTGTAAGCAATTCTACTTGACCCTTGTAATGATGGGTTATTTTTTGAATTGATGAACATGGGCAACTTTTGCTGTTATTCTTATTTCTTCCTAGATTGTAAACTCCACCAAGGCAGGACAGTTGTTCAATATGCTCATACTTTCTCTCACTGCTGTTTTTCTGCCACCTCACTGAGGTTCAGGACTGGTTGTTAATGGAGTTAATTTGGAGATCATCCAAAGATTCTCCATGTCTGTGAATCAGTGTTGTAGCTGAACTCTAGGAATAGCTTCTTTTCCTTCTGTTCTCTGAGTTTTTCCAACCCAAGGAGAGGGGAGACTTAGCTCACTGGTCTTTAGATGGGAGGCAGGAGGTGGGGGGCACAAGGAGAATAGTACACTCACCCAGAAATGAGGTGGTGAGTGTGTGTGTGTCCAAAGCATTCATGTATACCAAGCTGCTCTATGATCACAGGTTCTGACCTGGGCACTCAGAACTAGGTCTCCAGACTCTCAGCCTACAGTAGAGAGAGCCCTACCAGCTTTGCTCACAGAGTTCCTGAGACTTCCCTCACATTCATCCCAGAACTTCTTAGCTCCAACAGCTCCTTTGTTCAGGAAACAGAGATAAGTTGGAGGTAGAACTGCAGGGGGAAAATTGTGTGATCAAACCACTATCTTTCCAGAAATTTCTTGACTCCAGGCTCTCCAAACTAGATATCAGACCCCAAGAAGCACATATCTTCATGTTTAGAGCAATCATTTTGAAATCCTCAGGACACTTGAGAGCATGTTGGGCCCCAATTGGGGGGTGGGGAGGAAGATCAGGCCCTCCAGCTGCAGCTGATGTAAATTAATATGCAATGTACAATAACTGGACCCTGCTCTAGCCTGGGGCTGGTAATTTGTCCAGGCTTTTCTCTTTTCTTAGTAGTTCTTACCTAGTCAATATAATTTCCCTTTGGCTTCTCTACTCAGCTCTGCATGTCTGATTTCCTTGATTCTAGCACCTCTGGTCTCTGAATATGAGTTTGAATCTCATCTTTTCTGGCCTTTGTCTTGGTTGCTTTTCTAGATTTTTTTTTTAAATTTTATACAAGAACCGGGGTACAGGCCAGATGCGCAGGAGGGTGAGAGGATTCACCAAACACAGAACAGGGAACAGAACGGGCAGATTGACGAAATACACTGCTGAGGGGAGCAGCGGGCAAGACAGGAAAGGTCTGTCATGCCATGTGGGACCCTCGCCAGCCAGCTGGAATTGAAACTGTAGTGCAGAGGCTGTGGACAGCTTCACAGTGCAGCGCTCAACCGTCTGCGCCACCAGGGGAGGCCCTTCTCTAGATATTTTAAAAAGATTTTTATTTATTTATGCATACATGAACTGGGGTGTAGGCCAGAGGTGTGGGGGTGAAAGGGTTCACCAGAGACAGTGGGGAGCAGAATAGGCAAATCTACTGAAACACACTGCTAAGGGAGCAGTGGATGAGATGGAGAGGCCTGCTACACCATGTGGTTTAGCTCCCTGGCTGGGGATTGAACTCATGCTGTAGTGGCTGCTGATAGCTTGATAGCACTGTGTCTTTAACCCCTGCCTCTTCAGAATTTATCTCTAGTGGGAAGCTTCCTCTAGGATCTAATCCCAACCCTGCACCATTGGCAAGGAACCTTGACTGGGGCCAGCTGTGACCTCTCATTAGTGATAATAAGACAGGCGCCTCATGTCAAGTGTGATAGAACATAGGGGCTGATTTGGGGGAGTTTTGCCTTATGTAAAAATCATTGTTCTTAGTGGAAGGTTTGGAATTGAGTAGTCACATCATGACACATTTCTGGAGTGGTTTTGGTGAAAATGATTTTTTACTACCCCAGTGTACCTCCAGTATTTTTACAGTTTTCAGAAAGTTCACATACATGGGTCTCCCTGGTGGCACAAGGGGTTAAGACACAACCTATGAAGCTATCTGCAGCTACTGCAGCATGAGTTCAATCCTCGGCCAGGGAGCTACTCACATGGCGCAGCAGACCTCTCTTGTCTCGCCTGCTGCTCCCCTCAGCAGTATATTTCAGTCAATCTGCTTGTTCTGTTCCCCACTCTGTCTCTGGTGAATCCTCTCTGGCCTGTACCCCAGTTCTTGTATGCATAAATAAATAAATCTTTAAAAAAAAGTTCACATATACTTCTCAAAACAAAGCTACTCTAACTTTTATTTTGTTGAAAACAGAACAATAATCCATGAAGTAGTATAAGCAGAAAAAGAAGTGGAATTGTCAAACAAACTGGAGACAACATTTGTAAGGCTCCTTTCTGTCCACTGTCCTCACATGTAAGCATGTGAAAATTGGGCCAAAAGAGGCTTAAGTAGGGAAAAAGGAATTTAATAGTAGAGGTGGCTTGCCTCTTGATGTTTTATTTTCTCGCTCTTTAAATACCAAAACCAGACCCATAAGTCTGGGTATTTTTTCTGTTTCTAGGACACAGAAAAGAATCTAGAGTTTTTCTGAGCAGTGACAATATTTGCAGTGATTTCATCAAAACGGATACATGAGGTAACCAAGGATCAAACTAGAGAGGTGAACCATCTAGGGCTACCTGGTTAGTAGGTGGCAGCTGTGGAACTTGATGCCAATCTCCTGATGACCCAGCTAGTTCTGTGTCCACTTATGTCCCTTCTTGGCCAGGGGAGGGAAAGGAGGCCAGTGAAAGGGGAGAAATGTGGTCTCAAGGTCCCTGCTGTCACTTTGGCACCAAGGCTCCTCAGTGGAAACTGAGAGACAGGGAATCTGTTAAAGTGTGGCAAAGTGCTTCTAAATGTCAAGCTTTGGTCGACTGGTTAAGAAAAATGCAGAATTCATATTTAGGTGTTCTCTAGATTTCTCTGAATTTTGCAATATGCAGTATGTAAGTCATATGTTTAAAACAGTATCCAAAACCTCACAGAAGCAGTTATGAAATATTTTGTTTTACTGGCAATGGGACAAAAAATAATTGGGCATTAAATCAAGGAAATGGGGAAAAGGGAGCTGCAAATCAAGGGAAATGGTGGAAAATTAGGTCTTAGTGGAGAGAAATGTGTACATATGAACTGCCTGATGTTTCAGGGAAAGAAATATGAGCCTGTAAATCTTCCCTTTAACCCTTTACACTCAAGGGCTGAGTTATGCTTGTCTGATTGCCAGTGGCTGCTTTTTGTGGGGAGAATTGGCTTCTCCCTTTCCCATATTGTCAGAATGGAGTGGGCTGGTAGAGACACTGACCTGTTTTAAATAGGAATTTGAGATTCATTCAGTGACCACATTCCTAGGAATCCCATAAAATCCATGTTTCCTTTGTCTCTGAATGGGCAGAGGGCAGAGGCTCAGGGAGGAGAGGACGGAAGTCCTTCTCAGGAGCGCCCTGGGCCCTTGCTGATGTGCCACCTGGCTTCATGAAAATCCTTCTGGAAGTGAGTCTTAATATCTACCTTCTATATACATAATTTCTATAAATTATAAATTAAAAAAATAAATAATAAGCACCTTTTTAATTGCATATCGCCTTTCTCTCTTGTCAATTAAAGTGAACGTGCAAAGCTGCTTAACACAAAAAAGCTACACAGACATCAGCTCTTGTTAGATGTGGTACAAGTCGTTACACTGATTTTCCCATAGCTGTGAGGATTAATCACAGATAATCATCACAAAGGATCACACCCATATAAATAATATAAAAATAGAAAAATGCCTGAAGTGGAGTTACCGAGAAAGAAGAAACCTGCTTAAAAGATGGGCAGCTCTGAGTTACCACTTTTGGGGCAAAGGAGGAGAAAAGAGGAAACAGAGCTCACTTTGGAAAAAAACCCCATCTTCTCTGTTTGATTAGGGATTTGGGACCAGAAAAGAGGTTTGAGTGACTGGACTTTTATCCCTTGTCCTTGATGGTATTTATTTGTCGGAGAGCAGAGCAGCCTTTAACTCATGTTGCCTAAATGTGAATTAGGTCATTGAATCTTCTTGGAGACAGGGCGGGTGCAGAGCTGGGAGAAATGACTTAACCCAGGGAGGGAGAACTTGCACAGTGAAGGCTGAGCTGGTGACTGAGGAAGCCATGAACCTGATTGTTTATAAATCTTTTAAATGCAAACCAGTTCTCTCAAATGGCTTAGTTTTGGGGGTGGTGGCATGAATGGGGTGGCCTCAGGGACTTCCCGTGGTCCTGGCTCCTGTGATATCTTATGTCACTCCAGAGCTGTGGTGGCCCTTAGACCCAAACTATAAGCAAGGTGGTTAAAGAAACATCTGTGAAATTGTGTCCTTGCTAGTGTCCTGCAGACAGGATGTGGCATGCTTCTGTGAGGTGACAGTCTCGGAGAAGAGGGGGAGGGGGCACTCTAGGGGCAGGACAGAGCTCTGCTGCTGGCTCACAGCAGGGGCTCAACAGATGTGATCTGGATGGACAGTCTCCAATGCTGGCAATCAGCATGAGGTCGGCAGGTGGGGGCTGTATCCTATTCTGCAAAATTCCCATGAAAACCAAGGAAGGGCTTCATCCACTGACATCTTTTGTTGAGACCTCCTGCTGTTGGTGCCTGCAAGTCCTGTCCAGGGAGCAGATGACATGCTCTACTTTAAGACTGTCTGTAGTGCAGTCTCCATTTGCACCACAAATCAGATTATTCCCTTGGTTCCTTTTTGAGTGGGGCACACAAGTATCTGGGCGCATGGCACAGAGTCAGTCAGGAAGAACTAGGCATCTTCCTACTTTGGCTTCAAGGTGTCATGAGGGGCTGATGGTTTGAAGTCATTTGTGAAGAAAGGAAATGCACTCACTCTGGGAAGATGACCTGGGACCAAAGGGCCCACCATATTTGGGGAACGGAGGTGTTGACATAATTGTGGCTCTTAGGTCCAGGTGCTTGGTGACAGGACAGTCGGCGAGAGCTCCCTCAGTATTGGAGGCTAAAACATGCATTGTCCTCTGGTGGAGTAAAGCGAAAAGGTGCTTAGGGGAGAACTTGGCGGGCAAATACACAGAGGTCTGAAGTGTTTATCTTCAGATCATTGATGAAATGGTGCTTCTTCTCAGCCTCAGTTGGCTCAGCATTAGAGTTTATAGGGCTGTCAAATCAGCATCTTTCATTGAAGGTAAAATCCATAAAGGAGATGACTTTACCTTGCATCCTATTCCCCTACACCTGTATGATTGGGATTCACAGCCGCTTTGAAAGGGGCAGAGCCCTTGGGCACCTCCCAGAGCAACTTATATCACCTGGGCCTCCGGAAAGCCTAGCTGGGGCTTCTCAAGCTGTACCCCAAGGAGCTCTCTTGCTTTAACCTTCAGGTAGTTCTTCCCCTCCTCTTTCTTTCTTTCTTTCTTTCTTTCTTTCTTTCTTTCTTTCTTTCTTTCTTTCTTTCTTTCTTTCTTTCTTTCTTTCTTTCTTTCTTTCTTTCTTTCTTTCTTTCTTTCTTTCTTTCTTTCTTTCTTTCTTTCTTTCTTTCTTTCTTTCTTTCTTTCTTTCTTTCTTTCTTTCTTTCTTTCTTTCATTTATGTATGCATACAAGAACTGGGGTACAGGCCAGAGATGTGGGGGGTGAGAGTGTTAGGGGGAAAAGGATGTCCTAAAGCTAATTCCATACAGGCTTTGTGGACTCCACCCCCACCCCAGGCCAAAGCCAAAGACACTGGGAACTCCAAATCCCATCACCACCAAAGAGAAGGTGGCTGGGACCTGAGAGTGGGGTTAAGCAGCCAGGTTGGTATAAAGGCAGACACGTGGGCTTTGGGGGATCCCCCATTTTTGGGTCTCCGCCAGCTCGCAGCATCCAGCCAGCTCTGAGAGTGCCTTTGGGTTTCCAGGTCGGCGGATCGGGAAGGACGCATTAAAGACTTTATTTCCCTATTTTCTCCCTGAGTTGTACATTTCCTTATTTCCATTTCCCTTGTAAATAAACCTTTTATTAACCTTTTGTGTGTGCCTGTAGTGGAGTATTAATAAGTCCCTTTTAAGCGTGCGAGTGAGGACCCACAGCCAGGCAACCCGTTTTATTTTATATTGGGGTTGCCCTATAACAAAAGGATCCACCAGAGACAGAGTGGGGAACAGAACAGTGAGACTGACTGAAATACACTGCTGAGGGGAGCAGTGGGCAAGACAGGAGAGGTCTGCTGTGCCATGTGGGTAGCTCCCTGGCCAGGGTTCGAACTCATGCTGCAGAGGCTGCAGATAGCCTCATAGGTTGTGTCCTAACCCCTTGTGCCACCAGGTAGGCCCTTCCCCTTCTCTTTCTAATCTCCTGGTTTGCTTTGCTTTGGAATCCTGTGGCTGTCAGTCCTGGAGATGGCGAGACAGGCGTCTGCTGGCTAATGAACAGCTGCGGGAAGATAATTAATGCTCTCCCACCTTCCTTGCAGCCTTTACCACCTCACCACAGCACAGCTTGCAACATCTGTGCTTCCCAGCAGCTGAGCTGTAAAACACCCTTCCCTGCTCTTCACAAGACAACTGTCAGACAGGCCTGCACCCACGTTAAGGGCAAAACTTACAAAATGTTACAAAAGATGAGCTGTGTTACTCCCAAGTCACAGGTGTTTTCGTCTTTCCACAAAAGAGGATGGTGGAGAGCATGGTTTGGGATGCGCTTGGTTCCCCTGTGGTGAGCCTGGGGACTGAGGAGGAGGGTGGCGGCTAGAGTTGCAGGAGGGAAGACTTCTGGTCCTTTTCTTCCAGGGAAGGTTGCTCAACCTGCAGGCTTTTACATCAGTCAGAAAGAGCTTTGCAATCACCAGAACCAGAGGAGAGGATGGGGTCATCTCAGACTTCTTAGTGTCTATGGACCCTACAGTCAAAACATTAAACAGAGTAGCACAAGTACCATTCAGACCTGGGTTGTAAACACTTTGGACATCTGTTCTGGTGACTCCTGATGGCATATTAGACCTGATCTCCTAACACGTGATCCTTCTTCAATTTCGAACATAATCCTATTGACTGAGTACTGACTTGAAGCCAGAGTACGCTCTAGATACTTTTGATAATTTTGCACAACAAAGGGGATGACTAAACTGTTTTTAATGTTCCCCCCCCCATTTGGTTTAATGAATGTTAATCTGCGCATAAAGACTTCAGCCCCACCTGCTTCTGTGAGAGCTCAGCTTCTATGAGGTCTTACCTACCCCCCCCCCAACCCAGTTATTTCTGGGCTTCCCCAGGGGGTGTCTCACCAATGTTGAAGAGCTAGCCTCTCAAGTTCTCCTGGTCCAGGCTCCTGATGGTAACTTTAACCCAAAAGACACAGACAGGACACCATCTGACAAAAAGACTTCAGTGCCTGCTGCCTAGAATAGGAAAACCATTATCTATTAAAGAGGTTTAATAATTTCTGAGCGTACCAAGTAGCAACACTTCGATATCTAATTTAAATATATTCCTTCTCTTCTCCATGGATGACACTCAACTTGAGCCTGACATATGAGTTCCTCATGATAATTGGCCCTGGGAAAAACGGAGTGAAAGACAAGACTTGCTTGTGGTCAGGTGGGGGGAAGTGAACAAAAATTAGCATAGGGCATGATAGCTGTTGTACAGGAATGCATCAGCTACAATAAGAACATTTGGAAGAGCTGGCAAAGCAGATTTGGCAGCGGGAGCTGGGAGGTGGATTAAGGTAGTATTCAGGGTAGAGCTGAGTTCAGAGTTGAATCTTACCACTCAATAAGTTAATCAGGTGAAAGGGATCCTCAGAGTGAGCAACCTGTACAGAAGTATGGAACTTTGGAGAGCACACGGTATGTCTGAAAAACTGTTATTGTTATAGAGCAGCCCCGATATTGAACGGGTTCCTGGCTGTGGGTCCTCACCCGCGCGCTTACAAGGGACTTATGAATACTCCACTACAGACACACACAAAAGGTTAATAAAAGGTTTATTTACAAGGGAAAAGGAAATAAGGAAAATGTACAACTCAGGGAGAAAATAGAGAAATAAAGTCTTTAATGCGTCCTACCCCACCCGATGACCTGGAAACCCAAAGTCACTCTCAGAGCTGGCCTGACGCTGCGAGCTGGAAGAGAGCCAAAATGGGGGGGGGATCCCCAAAACCCACGTGTCTGCCTTTTATATCAACCTGGCTGCTTAACCCCACCCTCAGGTCCCAGCCACCTTCCCTTTGGTGGTGATGGGATCTGGAGTTCCCAGTGTCTTTGGCTTTGGCCTGGGGTGGGGGTGGAGTCCACAAATCCTGTATGGAATTAGCTTTAGGACATCCTTTTCCCCCTAACATTATTACAAGAGCAAGATCAAAATCAAGATAAAAGTTGCCATTGTTATTCTCCCCAAGGGTCTCTCATCCACATCTGTTTCAGCCAGTCCACAACCAAAAGGCAAGCGCAGTTTCTTCACGTGTCTCTCAGCTCCATGTGCCTCCCACAGGTCTCTTTCTGGATCTCCCTCCTGCTTCCTTCCTTCTCAGTCTCCTCTCCAGCTTTTTCTCTTCTCTTTAGCTCCACTCTCCTTTGGATGGGGCAGGGAACCTGAAACTTCCCCTTTTCTTGGGGACCACCCTGTTACATTATTAATTCATTATAGTTCAAAGTGTTGATATGAGCATATTAGGGCAAAGTTAGGAGTCTTGGAAAGAAACCAGATCATGAAGGGCCTTGTAGAGGAAGGCCCATGAGCTGGCATCATAGATTGTCTATAAAAGCAACAGGCAACCACTAGCTGATTTTCAGCATGGGTTGACATGAGTAGAGTTGCTTTTTAGGATGCTTGCTAGAATTCCATGTCTTATATCATCATTCAGTGTCATAGCTGAGACAGAACTTGGTCTTCAAGGTAGCACTGGTGATTCCAGTGATTATATGAATTTCCTGGTTTTGTAACAGGGTGGTCCCCAGGAATGGGGGAGGTTTTGGGTTTCCTGAAGAAGGGTGAAGCTGAGCAGAGAGAGAAGAAGCTGCAGAGGAGACTGCAGAAGGAAGGAAGGTGGATGGAGAGCCAGGAGGAGACCTGGAGAAGGCACATGGAGCCGAGTGACATTTGTAGAAACTGCGTTTGCCTTTTGGTCGTGGACTGATTTACACAGATGTGGGTGAAGGACCTGTGGGGAGGTGACAATGGCGGGTTTTGTCTTGATTTTGATTTTGCTCTTTTCCTTCCAGACTTGTCTGGTTGTTTCTGATCCTTTTCTGTGGGTCCCCACTGGAAGATGCTTTAGACTTGTGGCAGGCTTTGGGGCCTTGTTCTGGGCCAATCCTGCTTGGGTGGCCTTTTACCCACGAGGGGGCGGGTAACTTTGGGTGCTTGATTTAGAAACTGTAATCTTTGCCTTTCCTGTATTGTTTCCTAATTGTATTAAAGTTCCTTCCCACTAAAGCCTCATGTGTTTTGTGTTGAGTGGCTGATGGCAGAACCCATTTAAAGCAGGCAGGTTTGTGGGGTCTGGGCTGTCCCTCTCCCTGCCCTGTAACAGATTCTTCATGGTTTTCCCAGGAGCACAGAGAACTCTGTCCCATTTATTGGAGCTAGAATGGACAGCTTGTAGCCCACAGGAGGGTATCTGAGTCTTTTTGGTGGATCATTCTCAGTTTACATGGAGAATTTCTGATGTGCCTTTTTTTTTTTATAAATTTATAAATTTATTTATTCATTTATTTATTTATTTGATTTTTTAAAAAAGATTTATTCATTCATGCATACAAGAACCGGGATACAGGCCAGATGCACGGGAGGGTGAGAGGATTCACCAGAGACAGAGCAGGGAGCAGAACAGGCAGACAGACTAAAGACACTGCTGAGGGGAGCAGCAGGCGAGACAGGAGAGGTCTGCCGTGCCATGTGGGAATCTCCCTGGCCGGACGGGAATTGAACCTGTGGTGCAGCGGCTGCAGACAGCTTCACAGCGCAGCACTGAACCCACTGTGCCACCAGGGAGGCCCCTGATGTGCCCATTTTTGGCAAAGTGAGAGAGCGAAGAAAATAATGTTAAAGAGTCTTGCCTTTTTGTCCTTGGCAAGCTTTCTTGGTAGTTTACATGGACTAAAGTCACTGTTACGAGTGAGATGATCAGGGGGCTGCTAACTGGCTTAAGGCAACTTCACTGGCTGGTCAAGTAATTCTGTTCTCAGCCTTGTGGATTTCAAGAAGTTTTATTATCCAGCACACTATTATTTGGACAGAAATAATACTTTTTTCACACTGCGTTATTTCTGAAAATTTGATGTATTTCTCCACTTGCTCTACTTGCCTGGAAGATGTTTTTCTAAAGGCAGGCAGAAGAAAACCTACACTAGCTGCTGAAAAGTGGATGCCTGCTATTCACAATGCAATTACCATGACAAGTATTTCTAATTGCCACTTCCCTTCCTCCAAGCCCTCTTCTTTTTTCAGACATTGCGAATTTCTGGTAATCTTGGGTTATTATCACACTGAGCTGCTAACCTGAGTCTTGACACTCCTCCTGGAGACCCATGTCAGAAATAATTACAGCTGAAGAGAGGTGATTCTTCCTTCGTTATTAGCAGTTGCTGGTGTTGGTATCTAACATTGATTAGCAATTTGGAACAGTGCATTCCTTGGGTTCCAACACATATTTTGTTTTTTCTGTGCTTTGGACAGCACACATTGTTCTTCTTCATTCCTTTGCCTCTCTTTGCCCTTGTGTCTGTCTGTGTGTATGAGAAGGCTCCTTTCATGCTCCAGTGACTTATTTACTTCTAATGTTATTTTCTCCTCTCTCGCTTTTTTCAAACCATTTGCTGGTTTTGTTGGTGAAGCAGAGAGAAGTCACCTCTTGGAACTGGACGCTAAGTGTGGCTGTGGGAGTTCTGAGAATGGAGGCAGGGTCACCTAGTAACCCAGGTCTTCAGCAACAAGAAGTAGAAGAGGGCAGGTTTGAACAGGAAAGTGGGGAAGAAGAGGTTGATGCTTACACAGATACAGGCTGCCAAGAAGCCCACTTCTTTTCCTTCAGACAACCCTAAAGTGCTAGGGGAGTGTAGGGTAAGTAAATGATAGGCTGTTCTGCCCTCCCGCCATTAGGACTGTTGATGGATCCTTGCAGTCCTGACTGCATGCCTGATGGCGGGCACCTGGAGTAGGGTGTGGGCACGCGTAATTGGGGACACCTGGGCTAAGACTGGGCTTATAAGGGCGGCATCACGGAGACACCAGTAGAGCAGAGAGTGGAAGGGAACAAAAGAGCGAAAGGAGCGGAGAAGAAAAGGCCATGAGAGAACACCAGAAAGCCAGGCAGAGTGAAGACTTGCTGGGGGCTGGGAGGGCTGCCAGCCTCCCCACCCCCAGCACCCCTGCCTGCCGTGTCACTGGTAAATCCCAACAAAGTCTGAAAAAGCCACCAAGGGCTCCTTTACCCCGTCTGCCCGGGTCATAGAGAACCTGCGCTGTGCCCATTCCTGCCACTCCAGGGAGGTTCCATGTATCCCACCCCCATTTACAGGCAGCCCCATTGTGCTAGCTGTGGGAGCTAGGGAGGAGCTGAGCCGCCCAGATGTGCTCTTGCTTTTGCCCAACTTGCATCCTGGTATTTGTTCTGGACTGGACCAAAAACAACTTGGTACCTGGATGGAGACAGGGAAGGAGCTACTTGGAAGAGAGACATGGAGAGACACTTGGAAGAGACTTGCGGGTGAGAGACATGTGGGGAGGTTGATAATGGTGGGCGTTACTTTGATGTGGTGTCTCCTTTTGTACCAAATTTCTGGGATCTGCTTCAGAACCCCTTTCTTATTGTTCCTTACCATTTCCTTTTTGATTGAATTAGGTAAGCAAGAAAATGCTAGTAAATAAGATACTTTCTTTGGGCCTCCCCTGGTGGTGCAGGCGGTTGAGCGCAGCGCTGTGAAGCTGTTCTCAGCCTGTGCAGCGTGGATTCGATCCTAGCCAGCTATGGAGATACACACCTGGCATGGCAGACCTCTCCTGTCTCGCCCGCTGCTCCCCTCAGCAGTGTATTTCGTTATTCTGCCTGTTCTGTTCCCCACTCTGTCTCTGGTGAATCCTCTCACCCTCCCACGCATCTGGCCTGTACCCCGGTTCTTATATAAAAATAAATAAAATAAAAAGAAATGGAGAATGTATTTAAAAAAAAAAAAGATATTTTCTTTCTTGGTCTGTTCATTCTTCTTAAGATTTAACTAAAGCCAGAATCTTAGTCCCTGAGTATAGGTGCTTTTTGCTGTAAGGATCTCAATGTAACCACATCATGTGATATACAGTTTATTTGCTTATTTTTCTATTCAACAAGCATATATTAAATGAACTATGTTCCAGGAGGCTTGCACACACATTATTATTGTGTTGCACACAGATCACTAATATGTTCTTTGACCTCAAACAAATCTTCAAACCTCAACACACTTATCTGTGAAATGGGGAAGATATTAATTCTTATCTGGCAGTGTAATTGGTAGAAATCGATGACTTAATATATATTTATTGCTTGTGTTACCTCGCACATCATAAATTTACATTATCTGTTCTTACTTAATTGTTGTAAGGCCCTGAAAAGTAGTTGCAATTCTATTGCCGCTCTATATAGAGAACTGAATATTACAGATTTTGGAGAATTTATACCCTAGAATTTAGAACTTTAAATCACCGCTTCTAAATTTAGTGTTTCAGGGTTGAAGCCACTGCAAGGCAGAAAGGTCATGGAATCAGGGCCAAAACCAAAGTACCCTGACTTTCAGGTCAGGTCTCCTTTGTTTCTCAACACATCCCTCCATTTACAGTCTTCATGACCATCTAGAAGGAAGCTCTTTGAACTGTCTGCAAATGTCTATCACCAACTAATGTTAGAATCAGCCCTCCTTTATTTGAAGGTTGACTGCACAGTTCATATTTTCCAGACCATTTTCATCTCTCTCTGTGCACTTTGGGCCTTTCCGTCCTCATTAACACCTCAACCAGAAAGGAAATGTAAAGGGAAATAAAACTTAAGCCACTCCGTTTTGCTCCTTATTAGCAGTTCTTTTAAAAAGATTTGGTGGATGGGGAGTCTGACTTTTAGCTACGTGGGGTTTTTTGATTACAGCCATGGATTTAAATTAACTGGGCTACTTTTCTTCCTGTTACTATGGATAAATGAATGTGAATGTCTGTGCCCCCAGTGGGCCTGTGGCCATAGAGACCCCCTGACTGCCTGATCCTTCTGCCTCTCCCTCTGTTCCCCCCAACCCCCACCCCTTGGGTCCCTCTACTAGGGCCTTCTCATTTTACATCAGAGATAAAGAGGAACCTCCCCAAGGTCATTGTGCCCTTGGTTATATTTTTGAGGGCCACCACATTGCATATGGGAATTGCATAAGGCATTTGTGCAAGGCGGGGCCTGGGGCTGAAAAACACAAAGCTGGAAATCAAAACACATTAGATGTTGCCTTTTATTCTTGCTATATTTTAAAACCTAGTTCTCTTTCTAGCTGCACCATAGTCTCCTCGGAGAGTGCAAGCTTTGCTCAGCCTGAGGTCCTCGGGGCTTCCTGCTGCTTGTTATCTGGATGACTTTAGCCACAGCCAAGGAAGGTAACCTGGCAGCCAAGCCACCATTACCTTGCCAAGTGGGTCTCTTGTTGGTTTTTGATCTGGGAGTGTCAGCAGAAACAGTCCCCAAATCTTCGTACTCTTTAGTTCTCCACTTCTTAATCTTTCTGCCCAGTTTATTGTAGACCTTTCACATGTCCTTTTGTCTTTTATTACCCCTAAAGGATTTCCTCTGTGACCTGACTTCCAGCAACCATATGATTGTTTGAATTTTCATGGTTGGCATGCTGGAGCAGCCAGTTGGGAACTGGGGCTGACAACCTTCTGAATGGCCTCAGTTTTCTCTCCTGATTTTTTTTAAAGATTTATTTATTTATGCATACAAGAACTGGGGTACAGGCCAGAGGTGTGGGGGGTGAGAGGATTCACCAGAGACAGAGTGGGGAACAGAACAGGCAGATTGACTGAAATACACTGCTGAGGGGAGCAGTGGGCAAGACAGGGGAGGTCTGCTGCGACATGTGGGTAGCTCCCTGGCCTGGGATCGAACTTGTGTTGCAGTGGCTGCGGATAGCTTCATAGGTTGCGTCTTAACTCATTGCGTCACCAGGGAGGCCCTTCTCTCCTGATTTTTTTAAAAAAATTTCTACAATGACTTTTGTCATCATAAACTCAGCAGAGTTGAAAATATATTTGTTAAGTATATATAGCAAGCTGTTTCCCAGAATTGAAGAGAGGGACCTGTTTGCCCTATTCTTCTGGCTCTCCCTCTGTCCCCACCCCTTGTGTTCCTCTACTAGGGTCTTCTCATTTCCCATCAGAGATAGAGGATCCTCTCCAATGTCACTGTGCCCTTGGTCATATTTTTTAGTGCCACCACATTGCATATGGGAAGGGAGGGCATTTGCGCAAGGCGGGGCCAGGGGCTGGAAAAACACAAAGCTGGAAATCAAAACACATCCGTTTGTTAACTTCTGTTTTTCAGTATATTTACGGTTCTTGAGACTCAGAGAAACTTAAATGTTTCTGATGGAAAAACTGGGTTCCATTTAATATATGCATGTTACCCCCATTACCTAGGAGGAGCCTTACTACTCACCTTTAACAATGCACAGTTATTGGCCTCAGGTATACTCCCCTGGGACTTCATGCTGGAACAGCCAAGCCCAACAGGCTCTCAGCCCCTGAATCCCCCAACCCTCACTCACATCTCCTTCCCTTCCTATCTCCCAAAACAAACCAGTGTCTTTCACTACTTGAACCTACACACCACAGGCTGGGATAGAGGGTCCTCAGGTCTGGATGTCCTCATTTCTCTTTCTGAAGTCCACCAAGTCCAGTCAGTCCCAGTCTCCTATTGATTCCACCCTGCTGTTGTCTGACTCATTTACCCACCTTTTCTTTGCCCCTTGCTCCAGCCTCAGCTGTACCCTCCTTATTTGAATTACTACAGAGACTTGTGCCTTGTTTTCCTGTCTCTAGCACGCCCCCTCTACGTTGTTCTTCATGTGGCACCCAGAACGTGAAATATGACCCTCCTATACTCCCTTAAAATCTTTAGAGGTTTACTATATGGCACTAGAAAAAGCTCTTAATTTCTTAGCAAAACCTAAAAGCTCTTCCTGATGTAGGCCCTGCCACATGTGCTTTTACCACCTCCTTGATGTTGAGCTTCAGTCATGCTAAATACATCCAGTTACCCAGGGCTGCAGAAGTGCTCTCCAGTCTGGCATGTGCTACCCCACCTTCTTTTGTCTTCCAACCTCTCTCCCTAGAAATCTGGTTGTGCCCCAGGTTGAGTGCCCATCTTATGTCTTCCATAGCAGCTTGTTCTCTCCTTTATGCTGGCTCCAATCCTATTGCATTAGAATTGCCCCTTTAAATGTCTGAAAGCAAGAAGGCTTGGGCATTTTGGGCAGAGATGGTATTCTATTTGTTTTATTTTTCTAAGATTTATTCTTATTTATGCATACAAGAGCTGGGGTGTAGGCCAGAGGTGTGGGGGGCGAGAGGATTCACCAGAGACAGAGTGGGGAGCGTATCAGGGGGACTGACTTAAATACACTGCCGAGGGGAACAGTGGGTGAGACAGGAGAGGTCTGCTGTGCCATATGTAGATTATCTCCCTGTCCAGGGATCGAACTCATGCTGCAGTGGTTGCCAATAGCTCTCACGATAATGCTGAGACTTAACCTCTTGCACCACCAGGGAGGCACCCATAGAGGTGGTATTTTATTTGTCTCAACATTCTCCAATACCCAGTACAGAGGGTACAGCAGGTTTATTCAATCTCGGGTAAGTATTTTAATGTTACATAGTAATACATCAAGTATTCAGAGACTGAGAGAATGGGGCAGTGGGTGCTTATGGCCCCTCACTGGCAGTGTACACAAGAGGAGTGTGATAAATAACTGTTTCTAATATGTAACGCCCACAATTGTAATAAGTCTTCATCCTTGTCTGTGCTTGGGGCTTTTGATACATACTGTTTCTGGATTTTTGATATTCTAGACATTCTCAATTTACATGTAGGCTTAATGCACTTTGAGGAAAATAAAACCAAGCCCCCAAGTGGTATAAAAGGAGGGCAAAATACCTTTTAAAAATATTTTCTAAGTTTAGATGAGTTAGTTCAGATTGATAAACCTTTTTTTGTCATTATACGCAAAATTTCTTCATGTGTTTGTGTATGCATTGTGTGTGGGGTACTGTGCGGTCAGCTGTGATCCAAAGGGGAAACTGCATTCTGGAAGCTTGACTGGACAAGCCCAGGATGACTTTGACTTTTAACCTTGATTTGATAGCAATGTCTAAGCCAATGATGATAATGATGATGATGATGATGATGATGATGATGATGATGGAAACAACACAAGAAAGTTTTATCTGTGTCAAATTTGGGCTGGAAATGAGAGTGATACTTTTATACCATAGTGGTCACAAGGTTCAACCTTTTCTCACAATAAGTTTGACATGGTCTTTGACCAAGTCACTAAACGCTCTTACAGTGGCCTTCTAGAAGTCCCCAAGCTTTCATTCAAACCTCACTCCATGGAAACACTCAGAAACACTTCCATTTAAGATCCTCTAGCATTTTTCTGTTGCATTTGGAGCTGAGGTCTTTATAATGACTCCTGAGGTCTTGCCACAATCTGGATGGGGCCTGCTATTCCAGACTCATCCCATTTCTTTCTCCCTCAATCACTCCTTTCCAGCCATGTTAGCCTTCTTTCAGTTTCTCAAATACCCTATCCTTTCCCCTGTTGGGCATCTCCTCTTGAGTCTGAAATTCTCTCCCTGTGCTCTTTGCAAGATTTCTTCTCTTGCTTCAAGTCCCAGCATGGGATACCCTGGCCAACCTTCCCAGTGCAGTCTTCCCCAGTACCCTATCACTGCTTGCTTCTCCTTGTCCTCATATCATTTCTCTCCATCTGTAATTATGAATTTCTCTTTCAGTTAACTTTTGTATGGCTGCTCTTCAAACCTAAGCTTTAGCTAAAGCTTAGATTTGAATGACCTTGGGCAAATTATGTAACCAACTTTCACCCCAATATCCTTATCTGAAAATGGAGCTATTTTTCTTGAGATTATTACAATATGCCAGGTGCTGTGCTAATCGTTTAACATGGGCAGACTTATACCTCTCAACACAGGGACACAGAGTTAGTACCAAAATTGCCCACGGTCACATAGCTAGTTAATGGTGTATATAGGATTTGAAGTCATTTCTTCTGGCTTTAGAGTCCATGTCCTTTGCTGCTTGGCCAGGCTAAGTGCAAAGCAAATGCACATGAGAAGTTTCCTCCTAATATTTCTCTGAAAAATTTTTTTTCATGATAGCAGAGGCAATTGCCAGTCTACTAGATCCAGCTAGAATGCCTGGTTGCAACTCTCCCCCCCCACCCTGCCCACCACACCCCCCTACTTATCTTCCTAGGAAGGAAATGTGCTTTGCTGGCTCCCTGAAACTATACTACAGGCCCCGGGGTGGCCCCCATGAGGCAGGGACCTCCCTCCTCTGTTCAGCAGGAGCAGGTTTCAGACAAATGTACCTTGTGCTGCTGGCTGCATCTGCTGCCTACAAACAGCCAGCTACAAGGCATTCACCCTGGGTTGATTCTTCTTTTCTTCCCTTTGACAAAAGGCAAGAACTGTGTGGGGAGGAAAACCTTTTCTCTGAAATGAATTGCTAAGTACAGAGACAGTCAGCCTCACTGTTCAGTTCAGGGGTCTCAGGAACCTAGAAGTGGGGGTGGGGGCTCGGCCCAGGAGATAAAACCCCACTTTCTCCAGTGGTCCTGCCATGAGCCCATGAGCCAAGGTGTGAGAGGTACCTCGGGAGAGATGGGCTTTGCCCCCTGGCTGCCTATGACAGATGTCATCACACTGGGCTCCACATTTCCATGTTTAGCTCTTGCTTCTCCTTGTTTTTTTAATGAATAGAGTATATTGAGGGCCTGTAGGGATTGTGCTGAACCTCTCTCCCGGCTGTTGAGGCCCACCTCTGGGCTTTGCCTGCAGTGGCTGCATTGTTCCTCTCTCCTCCAGTCTCCCAGATATGTCTCTGTATCAGGCAAGCAGCAAGAATCTCTTAAATGAATATAATCCTCAGTGCTTCTCAAACGACCCTGAGCAAGTTTTCCCTGCAGGGAAGGGTGTCATAAAGAGAGGAGGTGATGTGAACAAAGGCACAAGATCAGGAAATTGTGGATGCCATTAGGAAACAGTCAGCTCATGCATTTGACTGAAGATACGATATAAGTGAGGGGGTGTATTCTCCTGATGCCCCTATTTCTATTCTTTATCTCTTCTTTGCCTTTCTTGTCCCTGCTCTGTGCCCCAGGAGGCTGACTTCTGTGCTTCAGTTATAATGACTCCTTTGGCCTTAGGTTTCTTTTTGGCCAATAGGAAGCATGGCAGGCCACTGAGGATGGGGGAGGGGGAGGGGCCTCTTGTTTCTCCCTTTATCCCCCCGCCAGGGCTGGTTGAGGTTCTGGTAGAGATACAGCCCTCTAGCGACACTTTGCCCAGGCTCATCTTGTCCAGCTCCCACTCTCAAGGGGATCTGGGGACGCTCTACCTCCCATGGGTGCCTTCCGATCTCAGGGACAATTATGGCTTCTAATGGGTTGCTGGTTCCTGCAGGACTCATCTTCCCTTACTGGTTCCCTAAACCCTACTCACAGCCCTATAACTAGTGCCCTGAGTGAATTTCCTGTAGTTCCTTTTCTTGTGTGAGCATCTATTCCTGGTGGAGCCCTAACCATCACAGGCAGGCCAAGGAAACTAGGCTAGAGAGGATAGAGTTCACTGCTGGAGAGCATTGAGGGTTCTGCTCAAGATATTTTATATATTAATCAGGCAAGTTCATTAAATCTTTCTGAACACAAGAAGGACTTGAGTTGAGGTACGTGGCAGCAGTTGAAATAAAGAGCAGTGGATACAGGAGATACTGCAAAGTAGAGAAGTGGTGGAAGCAGGCAGCTTCCTGGATATGTGAGAAATGTAGAGAGTGCTTTGTTTTTTTTTAAAGATTTATTTTATTTATGCATACAAAAATTGGGGTGTAGGCCAGAGGTGCGGGGGGTGAGAGGATTCACCAGAGACAGAATGGGGAGCAGAACAGGCAGACTGACTGAAATAAAGAGCAGTGGGTAAGACAGGAGAGGTCTGCTGTGCCATGTGGGTTAGCTCCCTGGCGGGGGATGGAACTCATGCTGCAATGGCTGGTGACAACTTGGTAGCGCTGAGGCTTTAACCCCTGGGCCACCAGTGAGGCCCTGTAGAAAGTGCTTTGAAGTCAAGTTCCCTTCTCCAGGATGAGACTGAATGAGAGAATAATGGGGCCACCATTGAGCTGCTAAAGGGAGGGAACATTGCTGGTACCTTTGGTTTGAGTCAAGTTGAAAATGACTCAACTCTTCCTCTATCAATCATGGTCTTGGTTGTCTACCTCAGAAGGGCTGCAGTGCTATCAAACAGTTCATCAATCAGCCCCAAGTCTACTGTAGCCCAGAAAATATCACAGAGGTGCTGCCCTTCCATGGAGGCAGAGAGCTCCCCACTAGTGGTTCTGTACAATGTGGGTACTTTAGAACATCTATCCATAATGACCATCTGGTGGAGTTGCTGGCTAACAACAAGATCTCAATCTTTTTGTAGATGTGGATTTTATTTTGAAAGGAGTTGCGGTAGCAAAATGCATCTGATGAGAAAACTCTGAGGGAAGGAGGCTACTTAGCTCAGACAAGAGAAGGCTGAGGGGGAAAGGTGGTTTATTCTGTGCCACACCAGAGGGTAGCTCTGAGAGCAATGAGTGGAGGTGTCAGGGAGGTAGGCTTCAACTTGGAATAGAGGAGACCTTATAAAGATTGATTCACTTTGCCCATTGGTAGATTAAGTTGAAGCTAAATGCTTGCTGGTCACTGACTCTATTTAATAAGACATTCTCTATTGTGTTACAAATTGGGCCAAAGAAAGTCACATCATATTCCATTTCCCTCAGTTCCAGCTCAATGATTCTGTGATTCTCCTAACTGCCCAGGCACAGACACAGAGGTGATTTCATGGCCACAAAGCTCAAACCAGCAGCTGGCCAGGATCTTGACCTTTCATTACAGGATGCAGAGCAAACAAAAACACTTTGTGGGTCAGAAGCTGAATAATCTTTTCTTGTAATCCCATTTCTAGACTGCAGTTATCTTTGTCTCCTTTAAATAATATCCCATTTCCAATCGATTCAGATTAGCAGCTAGGGTCTGAATGGTCAGCCATGTGAAGAATATGTAGAAGAAAGAACAAATGTGCTTTGGTTCCCTAGTGGTTCTACCAGTTGGGGAGTTTCAAAGATTTCTTTTTACATCTCAGTTGAAGAAGGGATCAAGGAAATATGCTATGATGAAAGCAGGTCTGGGATGTAGAAAAGTGGTAAGTGAGGATTTTCTTGCTAAATGGGGGGTAAAAAAGACTGTTTCCTTGGGACAAGGGTTGTTAAAAAGATGGCTACTTCCCTGGGACCATGATATCTTGAGGGAATTTAGAGGTTTTTCTACTTTAATCTTTAAGCTGACTAAGTATACATAATATTCATAAATTGATTCAAATTTATACACTTTTTTTTGATGTGCGATATTTTATCTTGTGAAACAGGCATGGTAAGTAACTCTTTCCACTTATCAGATGAGCAAACTGAGACTCAGACTAGGTTTTTTGTTCAATGACAGGTAGATACTAAGTAGATGAGCCAGGCTTTCAATCCTCTGGGTTTCCTACCACATCAAACGAGAGATCAGGTTGTAAACCAGCACTTACAATGTATTTGTCTTATGGCAGGCACTGGGCTAATCACCTTGCGTGCGTTAGCTCATTCAATCCTTACTATAATCCCTATTTTCCAGATATGGAGAAATATGAGACTACTCCCTCCAGCCTCTGGCTCTTCCAAAGCACAGTCTGCAGTTTAGGCTGAAGGTAATTTGGGGTTCTAGGATGAAAAATAAATGCCAGCAGCATTCAGCTCCACAATGTATGTGCAGGTCCATGTGTGTTTGGCCTGTGTGTGCCACAAGCCCTCCCAGAGCACTGTGATACGTCTCTAACTGCCTTCTGGGCATCTTCACTTGGTTATACTCACAGGAACTGAAAAATTCCATTTCTTAGACTAAGTTCAGCATCTTTTCCCTAACACTGTTTCTCCTTTTGCATTCTCTGTCTTAACCAGCATCAGCATTCAGGCTCAACAGTACACAGCACAGAGTTAAAGACCTCTAAGTTCTTATTTTTTTTTTTAAGATTTATTTATTTATTTATACATACAAGAACTGGGGTACAGGCCAGATGCAGGGAGGGTGAGAGGATTCACCAGAGACAGAGTGGGGAACAGAACAGAGAGACTGATTGAAATGCGCTGCTGAGGGGAGCAGTGGGCGAGACAGGAGAGAAGACCTCTAAGTTCTATGTGGACAACGTTGCTCATGGCCATTCCAGACTTTCCTTCCCACTACCATGCCTTGGGTCAAACCTGTATTACCTGGACAGGCAGTAGATGGCTAATGAGCCTCTCTACTCCTCTCCCATTCCTACAGATTGTCTCAAGCTCTATTTTCGAGAAACATAGATCTTATCCAATTATTCTCTTTTTTTCAAAATTTTCGTTGGCTTCCTGGTATAGCAAGTCATTCTTCAGATGTTTGTTGAGCAGCTGTTAAGTGCCCATAACTCCTCTAGACACTGGGCATTCCAGAATGAGGACAGCAGTTACAAAGTCCTATCTTTGTGTAACTTAAAAAGTGCATGCTCTTCAGCCTCGTGTTTGGAGCCATCTACAATTTGCCTCTTTTTATCCAAGTGGGCAGTTATTCAACCTGGATTCCTGATCAGCTGTCCAGATTTCCTTAGACCCAGCACAATTGCACCTCTTCCCTGCATTCTTTCCAGATTATACACCTCTCTCCATAACTCTAGTCAAAATTGATCTCACTTATTGTGTGAGCACAATGGTTTTGTATGTTATGATCATTATCACAATCTGCATTATTTTAAATATGTGTCTATTTCCTCCTTGGACTGAGATCCTTAGCAGAGATATGTGTGTGTTTGTATTCTTCACATAACACATAGAGTAGGTGCCTAATAACTATAGCTGCACTTGAAATGATTAGATGTTGAGGTTGAGGTTCTTGATAGTATTCTCCCTCCCCACCCCTCATTTCTGCTGCCCCACCACCCCCAAATCCACCTTTCTCTTTCCAAAGCTTTCCAAGCTTACTTCTGTAAATAAGTAAACCACACACTGATGTGCAAGTTCAGGAGGGATCCATTCAGCCTCTAGGTGGCAGTGTTAGTGTGTTCAAAGTGATGGAGTTTGCAGGGAGCCGGGGATTGTATCCACCCCTTAGGGTACCTGTGTGGTTGTCCTCCCTTGCTCTTTCTCTCCCTCCATTTTCCCTTTCTTTTTTCCTTCTGTCCTGCTCACCCTCTCCTCCCATCTCTGCTTCTGTTCATCCTTTAAATATCTTCACGGATTTTTGAAGCACCCAGGTATAGCAGTAAGTACTGAGTTAAACACACAGGCCTTTTGGAGACCCTGCCTCCTCCCTCACAGTCTCCATGTAGAATTTAAATATTAGTATTTCTCATAAATTCCATTTAAATTTTGGAGCTGTGCGAGAGTTATGATCTTCAGAGATGGGGAGATAGGAAGGAGTTGTTTTTGGAGAAGGAACTAAGGAAATAATTCAAAATGGCCTCACCCTGAATCTGGTGTTCCTCTCTACCCCTGAGGTGTCTTGTGTGCTGGAGGCTGAGCAGAGTGCTCACCTTTGTGGGGCAGATCAGAAACAGCCTGGCTGACCAGGCTGAGGAGGGCAGTAGGCTGTATCAACAAAGGGTGTTTCAATTCAACTCCTGATGGAGATGGACTGGCAAAGTTTGCTGGAAGCCCGATTCAGAAAAGAGAGGGGGTAGAAGGATGGCAGGCTAAGCAGGGTGGAAGCCAGCAGAGAGTTCTAGAAAGCAGGGGAATGAGACAGGCTTTGCTTTCTGGTAACAGATCTAAACCTCTCCCTGCCTATTTTTCCTTAGTGCCCACTGCTTTAACTATTCAGCATTTGAAAGGGTGGGGTGGGAAGATGGTGGAGGAGGGAGTTGGCAATTTAAATATGAAAAATGTCATTTTGCCTCAGAGCAAACTGCCTTTCTCTGTTCTGGCTGCTTTTGTGTGGTTTGGATTTAGGCATATCTGCGAGATCATTTGCCCAGGACTAATAGGAAGGCTGACCGTGCTGGTTTGTTATGAGATGTAATAGAACTTTTTCTCAGTGGGAGGATAGCAGCTACCTGGCAGCACTGGCTTCTATTTTTTTGGTCACTAAGAGAAGAATCAATCATCTCTCTCTCTCATACTCTCTCTCTCTCTCTCTCTCTCTCTCTCTCTCTCTCTGACACACACGCGCACACACACACACACACACACGAAACAAAGAACCTCTGGATTCCCACTTATAAATTACTCTTTGAGACTATTAAAAATCCATCCACTTTCCTCCAAATCCAGTTCTTACACTCATTTCTGCCTTAGGTTTAAGGTCATTTGGTTTAGAAGAGAGACCCTCTCACTTGCATGCAGTTAATTAATCCTACTCTTTCCTCCTGCCAAACTCCTCAATATCTCTTGCTTTCAAAACAAGCTGTATTTTTCTCTCCTTTCTCTTTCAAGGAGGATGTGTTTATTGTCTGTAACTTTTGGAACCCATGCATTCATCATTCTGTATTTGATTTCACTATTGTTATTTATCATTTTTAAAGAAAATGTGGGTATAGCTTTAAAAGAGGTTTAGCACTTTACTTGTTTTTTCTTCTCCTCATAAAAGTATATTCCTTTTAAGGAGTCATTTTTCACTTTCCTCCAAATTCTTTGGTCAGTGCCATTGATCTCTGCTATCCTTGGGAACTGTCAGGCCCATACATGAGGTGCTGTGTTCTCTTGAAACTGGCTAGAATCTCATGGCATTGTTGTTTTGAGGAATATAAACTTTTCTCCTTCTGTGCTTTAAATATGGGGGAGAAGAAATAGAAGCATCTAACAGATGGATGTGGGAAAAGGTCAAAGTCTTTCTATTTCCCCAAAACTCCTTGAACAAAATAATAGTGTTCTTTTCTTTCTCTTGTTTTCCCAGATGGTTTTTCAAATGTGGCCACACTGCTTTGTTCCTGGGTCTTGGCTGATACCCCTTGTAGCACCTTGCTGCATTTCTCTTCCTGTTGTAGACTTCCTTACAATTTGACAGTGCCTAAAAGCCTTTGGAACCACAGGCAACTCACTGACTAACAGTATGAGGTGTGCAAAGCCTACCCCCTGTGCCTTTTTTGTTTGTTTTGCCAAAGGCATTTCTAGTAATATCCTAAAAAAAAAAAAAAATAAAATTGACTATCATGGAAATGAAGCTGTTTGGGAGAAGAGCAGCCAAGAACTAACTGCCTGAGCTACAGCTGAGGAAAAGGGATTGGTAAGGTTTAGGGGTTGAGTTTGTGGGTTTCTAAGCTGGTGGAATTGGGTTCATCCACAGAGTGATTTTAAGAGAGTGGCTTAGCCTCTTTAGGCCTCCTTTCTTTCTTTAAAATAGGGATAGTCAGGGTCTCCCTGGTTGTACAAAGGGGTTAAGTCTCAGCACAAAGAAGCTATCGGCAGCCACTGCAGCACGAGTTCAATCCCCAGCCAGGGAGCTAACCCACATGGAGTAAGAGACCTCTCCTGTCTCACCCACTGCTCCCCTCTGCAGTGTATTTCAGTAGATCAGCCTGTTCTGCTCCCCACTCTGTCTCTGGTGAGTCCTCTCACCCCCACACCTCTGACCTACACCCCAGCTCTTGTACACATAAGTAAATTAATCTTTTTTTAAAACAAAGATAGTCATATCATCTCAAAGGGTTATTCTCAGAATCACACATAGGCAAAGTTCTTAACACGCTTGGAACCCACCAAGGGCTGAGTGAACATCATCTGCAATCTATGGGTAAGCTGCTGGATCTTCAGGCTGGAAGGCTGGAAGGAACCTTAGAGCTCATCCGCCCAATCCTTAGCACTGACAGCTGAGCAGGTAACACTCAGACGGCTGTCCACTGCCACTCAGCTAGTAGAAGACAGCAGTTTCTATTGGATGTTTCCTGACTCCCAACCCAGTATGTTTTCTTCCATGGTTAAATACCCTGGACCGCCCATCCTATTCTGATGATGGTAGTGAGTGGGATGCATAGTTATGATTACATAGTCTTTCATTCAATACATATTTATTGAGTAGATGCATTGTGAGAATACACAGACCCTATATTCAGCAATCTTATTTTGTCATAGGGGAAATAACATGTGTACCAGTGACTAAAATTTGGAGCGCTATAAATGCTTATTAAACAAGGATAAAAAAAGTACCATAGGGGGCAGAGAAACTAGGCCACATAAAGTTGATTGATAAGCTAACACACAGTGACCAATTATTGGGTCCCTGTTAATGTGCCAGGCATAATGGGGCATACAAGCTTTAAGAGCTCTGTCTAATTTATCTTTGAATGCCCAGAATCTAGCATAGCACACACATGTGGCAGGTGGATAACAAAGACATCCAGGGGGATGAGTTTAGAGGTCATCATGAGGACTAGTGGTGGCACTGCCATTTCTGCTCCATCTTCCTCTGCTCCTTCCACTTTCTCCGGTTCTGTGCTGTAAGTGCCCCAGCAGGACAACGGCCTCAGAAGTTAGCTCTGGGGTGGTTGCCATAATTGCTCTGCCTTGGGGAGGACCCTGCTCACAGTGGTCTGCCTTACCCTGGGTAGACATTCCCTATATCAAAGAACTCATGTTCTGCACCCCAGCCCACAGCCTACAGCACCATGCCAATCTGATCAATGACTCCGTTCTGTGTTGTTACCACCCAGCTGGGGCTGCTCTGTTAGAAAGGAGGCTGAGAGGTGTGATCTGATTTCTCACTAGAAAAAGTGGCTCTGCCACTTTAGCTGGAGGGTTGTGAGGAACAGTATGGTTAGATTTATTTCTCAAATAACTCTCCCAAGAAACCTGTGTTCCCTGTCTTTGTAGAACGAATGGATATTGTCAATGCCATCGATTTGACCCTTTGCCCTCTCCTGGTGGACAGTGTCTAAGCCCACAAGGTTCCAGTCTCTTGGGTGCAGGGAGATAATTTAGAGTCATTTCTAAGAAACCCATTATCTTCCCTTTGACATTTTAGAGAAAGAAACACATTTTTGACATGAACACAAAATAATGGGGTTGCAATATATATACCAGACCCAATTCTCAGTTGTGTGGGCCATTGGAACCCACAGAAAACAGTTTGGGGGACGCAGTTCAAATATGGGCTTTTATTTCTGGTGGAGGTTCCTTCTCTGCTGGGAATTCAGACAGCTGGTTGGGCTTTTCAGTGGTTGTGGGTGGTACAGAGAGAAGAACGTTCTGATTTTCCCCTCACTCTGCAGTGAGGGAAGAATGGATGCTGGGGAGCTTTCTTTTTAGTCTAGAACTTAGGTTGCTATGGTAGGTGGCACTGAGTGTTTCTCACATAGCGTAGGGGGAAGTGCTGGGAAGTGGCAGACTTGGTAGAATAATCTGAATACCTATACATTGTTTTGGTATTGTATTATAAAATTATACATGAAAAATAAAGAAAGATCTACAGTAAAATCAAGTAAAATCAGTAAAGTCAAGAAAGATCTACAACAACCACCTTTTGGGGTCAGAGGATGGAAGCGCATAATGTCTTCTCCAACATTAATTTCAAAAAAAAATCAGGGCTGCTTTATGTGGACTGAAGTAAATAGTGAAGGTATCTTGTATTTGCACATGTTATCTTATTTACAAAACATATATAAGTATACCATCTTATTTAATCTAATGACTTACTGATTTAGGGTATCTTATTGTATAATGAAAAACCCTTGAGGCTCAGAAGGATACAGTGATTTCATCCAATTAAATAGCAATTAAGTTACAGGACAGGGACTTGGACTGAGGTCTTTTGATTTCAGAACTAAAGTACAATCTACTAGATTCCAGTCATCTCATCATTTTATGGGAGCCCTATGTATCAACCAGTGATTGCCATAACAATATATAACAAACCAACTCAAGATTCAGTGGCTCATAACACATATTTATGTGGTCACTCACAGACTGATTGGCTGTTGATCTAGTTGATCTGATCTGGCCTGTGCAGTTCTGCTTCAGGCTTCAGATTGGCTGGATTTGATGTAAGCCTGTTCCCGTGTTCACAACTGTTGTGTGTGTGTTTATTCTGAGGAACAGATAGAAGCAGGTCATCTTCTCATGGCAGATCACTAGAATACAAGATTTATGATCAACCACATAAACACATTTAAAGTCCCTGTTCCCATGTCTGGTGACAAGCCCTTGGTCAAAGCAAGTCACTTGACTGAGTCCACAAAATGAGAGGGGACATGCTACCTACAATTAGAAGGGGAGAGAAGTGGATAATAATACAAATCATCACACTCCTATTCATTGATCTCTTGTATGCAAAATATTCTTATCCTCACCTAATACCCTTAAATATCTCATCCTATTTGCATCAGATTGAAGCCTAAGATCTTGAAAGTATACCAAATCCTATTGACTGATACAATAATGAGATAAAGAGCATGTTATTGGGGCCTCCCCGGTGGTGGTGGCGCAGCGGTTGAGCGCTGGGTTGCGAAGCTGCCCGCAGTCTATGCAGCGCTGGTTCGATCCCCTGCTGCTCCCCGGCCACAGGAGGAGGGTCCCACATGGCGCGCAGACCTCTCCTGCCGCCCGCTGCTCCCCTCAGCAGTGTCCTTCGGTCCTTCTGCCTGCTCTGCTCCCTGCTCTGGCTCTGGTGAATTCTCTCACCCTCCCGCGCTTCTGACTGTACCCAGTGCTTGTATGTGTAAACAAACAAACAAATAAATAAATCTTTAAAAAAAAAAAGAGCATGTTACTTTCCAACCACTCAACACACTGTGTTGACAGGGGTAGAATAAAACGAAATAAACAAATACCCCTATTTGAAAAAGGGAAGGATGATAGATGCATTACCATCATGGATTCACAGCAATTCTGAAATCCTGCTGTGCAAGGATAGCCAGGTTTCCTTATCATATAGACATAGAATGTTCTTTTACTATAGGTCAGGGATTGACAACTATAAGGGGCCAGATAGTAAATATTTTAGACTTTGCGGGTCATATGGTATCTGTTACAACTTCTCAAATTTGTGTTAGAGCAGCGTAAAGAATATGTAATTATACGGGTGTATGTATATTTACTAGAGGAGTAGCAGGCAGGTTTGGCCTGTTGGCCATGGTTTGAAAAACACTGAATTAGGCCCAATTCTGCTCCCTGGGAAGGACTCACACATTCATTATTTTTTATTTTATTTATTTATTTATTTATTTATTTATTTATTTATTTATTTATTTATTTATTTTTGCGTAGAAGAGCTGGGATGTAGGCCAGAGATGCAGAGAGGGCAGGGGTGAGAGGATTCACCAGAGACAGATTGAGGAGCTGAACAGGCAGATTTGCTGAAATACACTGCTAAGGGAAGCAGCGGGCAAGACAGGAGAGGTCTGCTGCACCCTATGTAGGTTAGCTCCCTGGCCAGGGATTGAACTCAGGCAATAGCAGTGATAGTGCTAAGACTTAACCCCTATACCACCAGCGAGGCCTATTCATTAATTTTTGTGTCTTTTGGCTCCAACATCCAGGAGGCCCTCCCTTTTCCATTATCCATGATGCATGATCCCCACCAAAAAGAATTATACAGAATATATAACCTTTTTTCCTGGATCAGCTACTTTGTAAGTCTACTTTTTGCTTATGGAAATGTGGGGGCAAGAGATCTTTTTTACATCTCAGATAGTTATATTACAGTCTTAGGTTGATGGCATTTTGCCAATACAGGTGTTTCAAAAGTTTTGTGAGTTTCCTCTATATTTGATTTCAGTTAACTCCATATTGGTTGAATCGTTTTGAAACCTGTCTGACTCTTGAGTCTCAGTTTTGGCTGCCTTGACTTTATCAAACCTCTGTGGTATCATACCTTTGATATTTCTAGGTGTACTTTATTAGCTGAAAAGAATTGATACGCACCACTTTAGTTCTTTCAGAAGTTATAACAAAGGATGTGACAATCACACTCTTGATTTAGTCTTTGTCCTGAGGGTTATATGATAGGTGAAAACAGCTTTGCTTTTCAGATCTGCAAGTCCTCAAATTTCTAGGACTTCTATATTCTCTCTCAGTTCTGTTGGTTAACTGTCAGTTCCTTTCAAATCTCAGCTTGTTGAGTTTTGCAATACCTCATCTAACTAGTAACAACCAAATTACAATATGAACATTTTGCCTTGATAAATACCTGCTCAATGCTTCAAGTTCATTATGCACATTTTCTGTCTTTTAAATTATCACAGATGAGTCTCTCCAAGTGTTTCATCACTAAATAGCATGGGATGGCATGTTTCTAGCCTTCCATAACAATTTCTTCATCTGCTGCCTAATCACCAAGTCATAGTCATCTGTTTTAGGTTTTCATTATGGCAGTATTCCACTTCTGATACCCATTTCTCTGCTGGCCAGCTATTGCTCTATTACTACTGTGTAGTAAACTACCCCCAATTTTGTGACTTGTAATAACAAGCACTTATGCAGATGATTGTCATTCAATTGATCTAGGCTTAGTTCAGCAAGTGGACCTGTTGTGGGTTACATATTGACTGGGGTTAGTTCTTGGCTATGATTTGCACTGAGGTCTTCCACATATTTGTTTCCTTTCAGATCAGGCTGAAAGGGTTAGCAGGTATTGGGGTATTATGTATCAGTGAGACACTAGCCCAGTGGAACCATACAACACATTTAAATCAGGGAAGAACATAAGGGGACAAGGTGATGGTTCAAGGGTGATATGGCAGCAGGAAAACTATGGGGACTACACCTGAGGGGAGAAACCAATTATAGTACAAATAAGAACAATGATGTAAAAAAAATCTTATCCACTAACATTTCATTCAACAAAAAACAATTTACATATCCAAGTCTAACATCAATGAAACAGGGAAGCATACTCTGTCCACACTGGGAAGGTAATGGGATAGGGTTTTGCTGAATAATAATGCAAGTGATCAAACTAGGATTCACTTTCAAGATAGTGATGTCAAAAAGAGAAAGAAAAGATGTGTGCATTTATCAAGTGTCTTACTCAAGGCAACTGATTTTCAATTTATTCCTCACGACAACTCTGTGATCAAGCTCTGACCAATGTGATGCTAGTGATGTCTGCAGCTTCTGAGGTGTATCATTAGGAGAAATGGGCCTCCCCCCTACTTCTCTCTTCCACCTCCTGCTGTTTGGGACATGATGGTGGGAGCCAAAGAGCCCATCTGACCTTTAAAACAGAAGCCACGGGGACATCGCTGGTGGCACAGACTCAGCACTATCACCGCCATGGCCTGAGTTCAATTCCCAGCCAGGGAGCTAACCCACATGGCACAGCAGACCTCTCCTGCCTTGTCCACTGCTCCCCTCAACAGTGTATTTCAGTAGATCTGCCTGTTCTGCTCCCCACTCTGTCTCTGGTGAATCCCCTCAGCCCACACACCTCTGGCCTATACCCTAGTTTTTGTATGTATAAATAAATAAAGATAAATCTTAAAAAAAAAATAAAACAGAAGCCACATTTTGGTAAGGACAGATTGGACTGCTGGATTATGGATTATAATCCTAGACTTCTACATGGAAGAGAAATTTTGATCTTGTTTATATTACATTTTTTTTATATTTTTGCTTTAGCAGTTTAGACAATACGTAATACTTCTAAGTTGTTACACGATAAAGGAAACATTATCTTGTTAAACCACTACATTTGTGAGTGTCTCAGTGAAACTTTGTGACTTAGTTTGTTCCTTAACAAAGAGATTGTAATACCACCATTTAAAGTTGTTGTGGGGATTAAGTGAGCTACTGTGAAAAAAAAATCAGAACCTGAATTAGTGGCATGTGTAATAATAGTAATAAGCAATATTAGTAACAGAATTGATATAAAATGTAAGCCATTTAATAAAATGTATAAAATACAATTGATGTAATTGTTATAATCATTGCTGGTCAAGTTTTGGCCATATTCTGTACATATTTACTAGTTCCTTATTGTGTGGGTATAGAATGTCAATCTTTTTCCCTAGGAAAAGCTTCTTTCTTTCTCTTTCTGTCTCTGTCTCCATCAATGCAGTAGTTGTCCCTGTCATCTTCATTTGTGGCCTTCCAGCTAGCTTGTCCATTTCATTGGTTTCCAAAATAAAATAGAAGTTCTCTGCATTTTGTCCTTTTGCCACCACATATTCTGGACTTTAAATATATAGCTTGGTCCCTGCCAGAACTTTCTCAAATGCATGTAGGTGGTTCAAGGAAAATTCATCACCATTTGTGGAAAAACAGCTTTACATTTAATAGCCTATGGACAGAAGATCAATAATATTCTCCACGCATAGGAAGAGTAGTATATTTTCATTATATATTCAGGGTTTATAGAGACATGTCATGGGACTGGCAAAAAGAGTAGTGGCTCTAATGCCTCAAAAAATCTGTCCTTCATTCCTGCAATATGCATTTATTGAGCATCCTCACAGCCAGTGTTTCTTTGGGAATCCAAAAAAAAAATGAGATGTGTTTTCTATCGACAAAGAGCTCACTATCTAGTAGTTGTGAGAGCATGGACTTTGCAGTCAACCTAGTGGGTTCAAACTCTGACTTTAATGCTCAGTGACCTTGTGACCTTGGGCAATTTACTCAACTAACTTGTGCCTCAATTGCTTCTTCTGTCATAGAGAAATAATATTAATGTACTTCATAGATTTGTTTTAAGCATAAAAAAGGTTAATACAGGTAAAGTCCATAGATCACTTTCTGGCACATAGTAGGTACCCATGATATGTTCATCCACTAGACTGTAAGTTCTGCAAGGACAGGGCTATCTTATCTCCTTGCTCACTGCTATATCTTATGTCTGGAACCAAGGACACTCACTAAATATTTGTTTAATGACTAGATGATGGATGAAATGTTATTCAAGATTTTGTTCTCCAGATCCTCCACCCTATAATAAAAGGGTGATATTTATTGAGCATTTACCATGTTCCAGGCTCAAGTTTAGTTGATTTCTCTACACTTCATAAAATTTCTGAATAAGAAATCATCATCATCACATTTTATAGATATGGAAACTGAGGCTCAGAGAGAAAAGTAACTCATCCAAAGTCATGCAGATGCTAACTAAAAAATTCAAAATTTAAACAACACTTTCTTGCTCAGGTGCTTTTAAGCCACTGTCCTCTCCTAGTCCCTGTACACAGCCAAGTTGATGGCACCATCAGCACTCTCACACCCACCCACCCAGTTCTCTTGCATGGGTGTCATCTGTGCAAGCAGAGGGAGCTGAGCACTGTGTGAAAGAAAACTCATAGAAATCTGCTGTCAGGGTCTTGGCTGCTGTGTGCACTTCACGTGGTTTATCAGCTGCAATATGGAGAGCAGGCCTAGGCTGTGAGAGCTGAATGGCTCATTGCCTTGATTGCTCCTGTCTTCCTTCCTGTTCAGGAAACAGAAGATGTGGTCGAACTTTGAGCTAAGGAGTCTGTGCCATGCATTATTTACCCAGGACAGTGTTATATCACAGGAGCTCCTAAGTGTTTGACAAAGAAGAAGGTATCTCATTAGTGCCTGAGAGGTTATGAGGTGGGCAGATGGTTGCTGTTTTCTTTTTCCTGGACAGAAACATAGGTATTTTGGAGAGTGAAGAAGAAGTTTAAATTCTGGGGACTCCAGCATACAAGTCAGACAATCACTCTCCTTGTTTTCTTCCTTAAACTTTGCTAAATGTAAAATAAAACCCTTTCTACCAGCTTGTTGTGATGCAGGTGCTTCAAGTTGGTATTTACCTGCATTGCATTCATAAACGGAAATGAGAGAACAACAGTTCCTCAATTACCTTGATACATGTATTTATTATCTATGTATATATGATGTAGAGATACATCATGCATTGACAGAAGATTGCAGTGAATTATAATAAATCTAGGTCTTCCATCTCCAGGAGTGAATGACTAGAAGGACCATGACCTGATTAGTTAATAATGCCCCTCATGTTGTATGGAAAACAATAATAGTCACAATAATAGTAACCAGTATTATAACAATAGATAATATTTACTGAACACTTATGTATGCCCACACAGAGCTAAGTGCTTTGCATGCATTATCTAATTTTGTCATCAGCGCAATCTTATGAGGTTATTCATGTAACAAAAATTAAGCACCTGTTATATGCTCTTTATTTTTCCAGCATTAGGAATAGATCAGTGAACAAAACAGCAGGGGAGAATAAACAATAGACATAGTAAATGAGTTACATGGTATGCTAGACGGTGATAAATGCTTTGGAAAAAGAAGTCCAGAGGGTAAGAGGTATGTGGAATAAGCAGAAGGATAAGGGACAGTTTGCAATTTAAAGGAGGATGGTCATGGAGGAGGTGATGTTGGATCAAGACTTGACAGAGTGGAAGGAATGAGCAATAGAGAGCTGGAGGCAAGGGCTGCAGCAAAGACCCAGGGTGGGGCATTCTGGGTACTTTTAAAGAAGAGGGAGGGAGCACGGGCAATGTAGTGAGGAACAGATTGGGGAATGGGGTAGGAGATGCTTTTAGGGGTAAGGGAAGAGGTAGAGAGTGTGAGACATAATGAGGAGTCAAAGGAGCATTTTAAGTAAAAGAATGATATGGTCTGACTTATTCTAGCTACTGTGTAGATTACTAGTTTATCATTTCAAGTTTATAGCTGAGGAAATTGGGATTTAGATGGGTTTGGTAACCTGCCCAAGGAGATAGAGCTGGTCACTGGAGAAATAGGACCGACTACTAGGTCTACCTGGCTGCAAACCCCACACCTTTAATGGTTACATTATAATATCTATATATGGCCTGCACATCCTTTGTGGCAAACATGATATTTATTTGCCCCTTTTCTGTCTTCTTCCTGCTGAAACTGCCCCTCCTCTCCCTGCCTAATCATGTTGGAATGCTGCAATTTTTGTTCAGTCTTGTAAAAAGCTCTAATTTCTTGTTGTTCTGGTTGTTTATTTTCAGAATCCTCTCCTACTAAGAGAGAATTCCTTGAGATTCTCTCTCTCTCTTGTTAACCCCACTAAAGAAGTGGTGAATGTGTGGAGATCACGTTTCAGTTCTGCGCCCACTTTGGGACTAGAAGAATGATTCCCGGCGCTGGACACTCTTAACATCCTCTTCAGTGGCCTGGGGAGTTGATGGTGAAGGGATCATAGCCACTCAGTGGGAAATCGAGGTTCTATTTCATTCCTTTTCCTGGAACTGGCACTTCTGTCTCAGTAGGGGCCCCTTAATGAATCAATTAAGGAGGGTATTATTATTGGAAACTGTTTTCAGCCCAATTAAGACCTTGCGACATGTCAGTTGGGATAATAAAAGTGAGTTAAGTCTCAATTTTTCTTTATTAGGGTGTTTATTAGAAGATTGAAACGTTCATTAGGTGGAATAAAGTGATACATTTATCTTCTGCTCATCAGAAGCACGGTGGAACCTGTATTGCAGTCAGGGTTAATGTGGTGGCCTTCTTTTTTACACAGAGAGCTGAGTTCTAACTCTGCTTCTGCTGCAGTGAAAAATAATAGGTGAGGTTCACGACTCAAAATAGGGAATTTTCTTTTCCCTCATGTGACTGTGGAAAAGTTGAACACCTCTGCATGCTTAGGAATAAGACAGTCAATATTTGGAATATTGATGTCAACTGCAAGGCTTGGGGAGGGTGGAAACTAATACCAGACCGTGTGGTTAGCTAAAATCACAGGCTTTGTAAACTTTATAATTTTGGGCCATTTTTTTTTTTTTCAAATATGAAGCAAGTATAAGGAGTACATTATGAAGCCCACATAACCTCCCAGTCTTATCAAACCTTAACATTTCTGCTATATTTATTTCCATTATTTTTGTTAAAACATGGATTTAGTTGAAGCTTCTCATGCTGTCCTCCCTTACCCCAATAACTGACCTTACCTTAGTCCTAAGATTTAATTACCCTCCTAATGTTGATATCTATCATTCCTTCTATTGGTTTACAGTCTGAATGTGTGCATTTGTAAAATTTCAAAGTATTGTTTTGCTTATTTTCAAACTGTGTATAAATATTAGCATGTCATGGACATTCTCCTACTGCTTGCTTTTATCCCTGCTATATTTTGTTTTTGGGATTTTTCCATGTCAACATATATAAGTTTAGATGATTTTTCCTTGTGGTATGCATATTTACCTTAATTAATTTAGTCTCCTACTGATGAATGTTTAAGATATTTCTAGTTTCCTGATTACAAATAATACTGCAGTGAACATCTCTGTGCATGTCTTCCTGAGCACACTTGCAAGAATACTCTAAGCATGGTTCCTCAAACTTAAAAAGGAAAGAGATGCATTTTAAATTCCAACTTAGTTTGTGCATGTTTGCATATGTACAAAATGCACACCATAAACAAAATTTTCCTGAAACAACATTCCTTATATCCATGAAACATTGTAACATATACTTTGATGTCTATACTGCTTTGTCTTATGCTATCCTTTCCTATTCTTTTCTTGTAGCCTATTTTTTTTTTTAATTAAAAAAATGTTGGTTAACAGAAGGGGAAGGAAGGAATGAGGAAAAAACAAGAGAGGGAGTCACCATGGACTACAGTGGAAGATTTTGGGTGCTTTGGTGGTGGGTATGGTCTGGTAACATATCTAAAGAAGTGTGAACCTATACTGCTAAATCATAGACAGTGTTTGCTCAATAAAAATGATACAACTAAAAATAAAATATGCTGATTGTGATTCACTGAAGTTGATTTCATTACCCAGAATGAGTCACAGAATGTAGTTGGAAAGCACTTCTTCAATACTTTACAAAGAAGTGAAAATCTTGCTCTTTGGTTATTTTGGATTTCACTAAATAAATATTTATTGCTCTCCTAAGGTGTTTCCCCTTTATTTTTAATTTGCTTAAACCCAAAGGCAGTTGGAATATGGCAGGAAGAACAGTATTCAAGGTGAAGAAGGAATCTGGTTTGATCTTGGACTTTACCTCCTTGGATTAGTCATGCCACTTCCTTAAGGTCAGTTTCCTTATCTGTTAAATGTAAGTGATAATCCTGCTTCTTAGGATGGTGTTGAGGATGAATTGAGATGTGTGTGTAAATGCACGATAACTAACGAGTGCTCACTGACATTTTAAAAGAAGAAAATCAAAAATATTTGACAAATGCCAAAAATACTGTCTTCTTGGATGGATCCCTACCTCAATGCACATTTCTGTAACTCTACCTATAGGCTGCCTCCCTTCCACTTTCCTGACCTTCATGACGTTTGCAGTCCTAAACAACTGGGGGACACTGAGTTGGTGCAGAAGATTCTGACAAAGATGGAGGAATGCCATTCCACATCTGCGATAAATACTATTCTGAGGAAAAATGACTTTGAATCCATCAGGGTTTTGCATGTTCGGATTTGGGAGTGATCCTTAGCCTTTCTGGAGACTTGTAGTCAGAGAGCTGGGGGTTGGGGCACTTGGCTTATCCTAATTTCTCTTACTTTGATTTTTCCCCCCTCTCCCAATATCAAAGTCTATGTGGAGACATTTTGATTCTGGTTTTTTGTTTTTTGTTTTTTTTACAGGATTATTTTCCATCCCTCCTACTTGCTTTTCTACTTTAGCTTCCCCTGGCTTATTGTATTCGGGGCCCTCTCCCCACCCCCCTTTTCATTCCCTTTGCATCTAGGAATTCTTGCAGGATTGGAGAGAACAGCTCAACTCCCACCAGCACTCATTAATGAGACCCTTTCCTAGCCATTGAGTGGGAGACTGCCAAGTCCTTATTCAAATTTTTCCTCTTCCACTTTACTCCTGATTCAAGTGTACTTTCACTGCAGTGTACCTGTCTGGTGTTATTGCCAAAGGAACTTCTGTGATGCTAATTCAGTTCCAACCCTACCTCTAAACTTTTCTCGAGAATCTTCAACATAAATTCTAACTATAAAAAGGAATATATGCTAGATAACAGTATTGGATTAATTGTTAAGGAAAGGGCATCCACACAGTTCAAAGTTCAGGCACCATTTTAAAAGAGGGTGGTTGAAGAACACTACTGTAGAAACTGAGGCCGTCACATATATTCATGCAAGAGAGAAAGGGTCAAATTTGCTGTGGGGCTTCCCTGGTGGCGCAGGCAGTTGAGTGCTGCGCTGTGAAGCTGTCTGCAGCCTCTGCAGGGCCGGTTCCACCCCTGTCGGTCCTAGAGATAACCACGTGGTGTGGCAGACCTCTCCTGTCGCGCCCTCTGCTCCCCTCAGCGGTGTATTTCAGTCAGCCTGCCTGTTCTGTTCCCCGCTCTGTCTCTGATGAATCCTCTCACACTCCTGCACATCTGGCCTATACCCTGGTTCTTGTATAAATAAATAAAAAAAAAAACTGAAAAAAAAAATTGGCTATGCATCAGATATTCTGGGGTATTTGTTTTAGCTTCAGATTTCTGGTCCCTATTTCATACTTACTGATTCATAATTTCTGGGGTAGGAGGGAGATGTTAGTGGATGGTTCTAACATAGGGCATGGAGTAGGGCACAGATGATTCTCATAGATCCTGTGGTTGAGAATTGTTAGACTATATGATCCTAACATTTGTCTTAGTGTTGCATTGGGCTGGGAATCTCACAGAATCTTAGATTTTACTTGATATTTACAAGTATTTTTGCCCTATTTTTGTCTAAGGAGGGATGACTTGGTTCATGTAATATCCTGACATTTCTCTGAAAGGTAAAGATCTTAATTTCGAATTCATTAAAAATCCATCTCCAAGTCTAATAAACGCCACTTGCATCCAAAAATATGCAAGTCATGGGCAGAAATGAACCCTCACCCAATATGAGTTGGGGGAAAACCTACTGTTTATATGAGGATAGGAAAATGGATGATGAATGTGTTTCACTCACAAGAGCAGTTGTTCTCGACCTGACTGAATATTAGAACCACTCTCCCCAGCAATTAAGTCAGAAATGCTAGAGGTGGGGCCCAGGTGTTGGTTTTTTTTTTTTTTTTAAGAGTACCCCCAGGTGATTCTAACATGCAAACTGGGCTGAGAATCTCTGCATTAGAGAAAAAGATTTGCTCTCAGGGGAAAGGATAGAAGGCAGGTTGTTAGAGCAACACAAGTGAATCTCCTGGCTAAGAATAGCAGCTCCTTTCTCATTTGAACAATCAAGCTGGGTGGGCTTATTCTCCGGAAACTTCAGGGAGACTTGGCAGAGAAAGAGAGAGAAGGAATGAAACATGATTTGCACTTTAATTTGGAAGAGAAGGAGATGCTGGCTGAGCTCTTTCTACCATCCAAAAAATGCGTCCCTGTGCTCATTCCCACCCAACACCCATCAAACCACTAACATAATGGCATTGAGATTTAATCCTAACCTCAAAGAATCCCAAGTGGGATAACAATATTTATAATTACCCTATGTGGGGCTCTTTGGATGAAGTTAACCTATGAAGCAGGCCGACTGCAGAGAATCTTATTCTTATCTCCCCAGCACCCCCACCGCCCCGTAAAAACTTTGTTTCCATTTTGTCTCCGATTTGGGAGGGGGCTCCAGAGTGGTTATAGACCTGCTTAGCGGCTGCAGGGAAAGGCTAAGGGTGAAGCCCTGGCAGCAGAGGGAGGCAGAGCTGTGACACCAGGGTCCGCTGGGATCTGGAGGCTCCTAACTGTACAAACTTGAGGGTGAGCCTACCTACAAGATTCCAGCCTAGCTCCACCCAGCCCAGGGTCGGCAGCTGGTGGAGGTTAATCATTTCCTGACGAGTTTCACCTCCGCTTTTAGGAAGCGGCTCTCCTGGAAGTCCCGGGAAGTGGGCTGAGCAGGCAGAAACCTGGGTCACAGGCCTGAAGTTCTGGAGCCTGTGGCTTCCGCAATTTCCAGAGCTCCACCCCTACTTGCCTTGGGGCACTTGCCTTGGGGTGGCCTTGGGAAGTCACAATGAGGGTATTCACAGGAGGGTGTGCTCCTCAGCCTCTCACACTTCGCCCCCACCACCGGCTCAGACTAATGCAGCCCCAGGCTCCGGAGCTGCAGTGGTCCTGGTGGACACCGGACCCCAGGGAGTTGGCGTAGGAGGCTCACAGCTACCTCCCGACCAGGTGGTGGATGGTGGCCCAGGATGGGGTCACTCTGACTGCCCTGGGAGCTCATGGTTGATCGACAACAAGGAGCTAACCCTAAAAATCGGTGTTGGCAGGTCCAGGACATGGAGGAGGACCAAGAAGGTGGGTGGTGACTGGAAAGGAGTTGGAGGGTGATAGGAAGCTGGAGCTAGGGGAGTCCCTGGGTCTGTTTCCCCCAGACACTGTTGAGGCAGTAGACATATTTGGGGCACTGCCAGCTGCTGCCTTAACCTTACTGTTTTAGAAAGAAATAGGCAAGGTAAGCCAGTGTGGAAGGCAGGGCTAAGAATAGGCCTGGGGTCTGTTGAAATGCATATCTAGGCCCAAGATGGAGCGGCTACTTGCTGGAATTCCAGGTTAGCAAAAGGAAAGTTGGATAATTTCCTTGTTCCTGTGTAAGTGCTTTCCCTGGCCAGAAAAGTAGTAAATGCCCTATCGACAAGTCAGTTCCTGGCCTTCTCAGCCCAGAACTAGGCGATGTGGCTTTGGCTAATCATATTTTCTATATGTTTCCTTTGTTCTTTATCCTATAAAAACTTCTTGTCTTCTGCCCCATTTTGCTTTTCTCCAAAAGGAGACGATCCATAAAGCGTTAAATTTTGTTTCACTTAAATTGTGTTTTAAAATAATTTTTTGGCAGTTTTGATCTCAAGAAATGGAATCCAAAGCCTACTGCTGATGCTGTGAGAAACTGCAGGATTACATAGAAGAGGTGCGCCCAGAATTCTTTGAAATCGCTCTTCATTCATGGGTAAGTCACTCTCCATTTCCTATGTGCAGCTCTCTGATCCAAACAAACGTTATTAAAAAGAAGTGTGTGTGTGCACGAGTTAAATTTCCAGAAAGTTTCTGGGCCCTTCAAAGTTTCTAAGGGCCATTAAAAATCCCCAAAAGGTTCTGAGCCTTTCTGACATGTCATTTTTGAAATTCACAATGGGTAGCAGCTACTGGGGAATTCACAAAGTCTAAAGGTGAGTCTATTGTTTAAACCACTGTAGACTTAGGAAAAATAAATCACAGTGAGACATTCAGACTGTTTTGACCACCAAAATCTAAGTAGACATGAGTCACGCTATTAAAAGCTATCAGGACATCCACCACTGCAAAGAAATCTAGAGTAATAGATCTGTTGCTAATGGGAATGTGGGAAACCAAAGACAAAATGGTGGGCCTGGGTTGAGCACTTCAAAGCTGTTAGAACACTCACTGCCCAACTGGAAGATTCTCGTGTTAGGATAAGTTGGTCTCCAAATGGGTTATATTGACACTAGGTCACCCACCAGCCTCAGGAAAATTTCTGAGTAACAAGGTAAAATACACATAATCTCCAACCCCATAACACATCCCTTTTAGGTATTAATTTTACTCTGAGAGATCCAAGTTGAGTCTTTACAAGAACGGAAAAAGCCCATCTATCCTTTTTGCCATTACCCAAACCTTCCCTAGTCATCTCAACAGGCTTATAAGGTATTGTGAAAATTCTGGCCTTAGGAATCAAGATTCCTCCTTGGAGGAACTTGCATTCTTTTTTTGTGTTTTTGAGATATGAATGTGATAACAGGTCCCTAGGAACCCAAGTCATTCTTATCAGAAGAGTAAAAGAAAGGTTATTTGAAAACTTGGTGAATGGAAAAAAGTTTTCTTGATAAATCTTAATAAGTTTAAGCCATCTAAGCAGGTGAACTTCATTATTCCATCTGCCAGGAAAACAATTTGGATCCAACTGTGAGTTTTGCATTATATCTATCTCATGGCTAAAGATTTAAAACAAAGGTATAAGATCTGTTTGCAGTTGTTTTTGTATGTGTCTGTAAATATGTAATAAATGAGTGATTTTTTTTTTCCTGTCCCTGGATGGTCTTGCCAAAATTAATTGTAAAAGTTTTATTGGCGTAAAGAAAATTAAGTGTGTGTATAAACCAAGTATAATAACAGAAATATAGAAACTAACCTAAATGTTTTTCAAATTCAAGTGATTGAGGATAAGCTTTGGTAAAATGAAAGTTTATTGGTTTAATTAAAACAGGCATAGCTTTAAAGTTATCAGCATTAAATATAGTACTTTTATTCTAGGTTTATACCTAGGTTTACTTAAAGTCAATAAGCTCATGTTATCTCTGTTATAGAAATTGTCAGCAAGAAAGATAGCTGAAGATGATGATTAGCTATTTAATGTTTCATGAAACTTTCATGAGCAATCTAAACATTTAAGAACAAGTGAAATAAATGTAAGAAAAAAGTTTAAAAATAAACTTCACAACAATAATTATGGCTTTTGGGGTGTCAACTTAAAAATAGTTTATAAAATCTTTGGGAAACTTAAAACCTTTAAGCTATGCTGAAATAAATTAATCGATGGATTTCACTGAATATTTAAGTCATTTCCAAATAAAACACTGCAACATTAATTATTGAATATAGGTTTATTGTATATTTTAGCTTCCTTTCAGAGTTATTAAAGCTATTTGGGCCTTATTTGTAAACGTATTTTATGCCACCTTGAAAAATTTGTTATTAGGAAGACTATATTTCAAGAAGTTATTGAACATATTTATAAATTTGTCAGTGCACAGAATGTTAGTGTGACAGTCCACATTGCTTACTTCTTAATTTTCACTAGGAATTAAGGATTCTAAGGGTTAGAGGAGTTAAAATTAATGTGTAATTGAAACTGTTAGAAATAATAAGAGAAACATATCTATGCAAGGAAAGAAGGATGTGTTTTTGATTTAAAAAAAAAAGTTACAGGATATGGATATATGCTTTTGTTAAGGGAAAATGTGAGTAATTTTTCCTAAAATAAATCATTCCAGAATGAGCAAGAAGAGAAAAAAACGTAGGAACAAGTTTGAATGAATGTAAGAAAGGTTGTAGGTATTTTGTGGAGAAGGAATTGTGGGCAGGAAATGTTATGTATGGCCAAGCTGGCTAGGATTAGAATGGATTTATTAAAGTTAAAAAATTAATATAAAAATATACAAATTTGATTTTTTTCTCTTGAAAGAATTTCTTTTGGATTTTCCTTGATCTGCTGTTGCTAAGAGACTTGAAAATTTTCTTTCATTTTTTTATCTTTTGTGTTATCTACCTGGAAATCAAAAATTTTGTGTATTACTAGAATCATTTACTGTCGTTCACATTGTCTTTATTAGGTCAGTGTTCATAAAAGAAAGCCCAGTCTTCTCAATATTAAGTTTTGTTTGTAACTATATAACCTTCTACTTTAATCTTTAAATATCTTCTCTTGTCTTTTTAGTTAAATAAAAAGATCATGATCCTGTTTAGTTAAATGTTCAGACCTTTTGATATTTTAATATCTCCAAATCATTTTTTTTCTTACCAAGGTAAAAATAATAACATTATTTGTTTTGGGTTACAGCCTCATGATTAAATATTTGTATATATTGTGAAATGATCATCACAATAAGTCTAGTTAACATTTAGCACCATGCATTGTAACTTTTTTTTCTAGTGATGACCATTTTTAAGATCTACTTTATTAGCAACCTCAAATGTGTAATACAGTTTAACAAGTCATTCTGTTGTACATTATAATTTGCATGTTTTCATACCCTTTGCCTATTTCTTCCAGCCCCTTTCCCTACCACTGGCAATGTCCAATCTATTATTTGTATAAGGTGCTTTTTTTTTTTTTTTAGTTTTGTTTAAAATTCCATATAAGTGAGATTATGGCATTTGTCTTTCATTGTCTGACTTTATTTCACACACAGCATAATGCCCTGGAGGCCCATCCATGTTGTCGCAAATGACAGGATTTCATTATTTTTTATGGCAATAATATTTCATTGTATATATGCCATATTTATCCATTCATCTATTGGTGGGCACTAAGGCTTTTTCCAAATCTTGGCTACAATAAGTAATGCTGCAATGAGCAAGGGAGTGTGTATGGTTTTGAGTTAGTGTTTTTATTTTCTTCAGATAAATACCCAGAAGAGAAATTTCTAGCACATATGGTAGTTCTAGTTTAGTTTTTTTTTTTTGAGCAACTTCCATAGTGGTTGCTCCAATTTACAACACTACTAAAAGTACAGAAGGGTTTCTTTATCTCCATATCCTTTTCAACATTTGCTTCCTGTCTTGGGGTAGCTATGTTAAAATGTGTGAGGTGGTATCTCATTATGGTTTCGATTTGCATTTTCCTGATGATCATTGATATTGAGCATCTTTTCAGGTACCTGTTGGCCATCTGTATGTCTTCTTTGGAAAAATGTGTATTCAGAACCTCTGTCCATTTTTTAATTAGATTTTTTTTCATCACTGAGTTGAATGAAATCTTTATGTATTTTTGGATATTAACCCCTTATTGGATATTTCATTTGCAGATATCTTTTCCCAATCAGTAAGTTATCCTTTTTGTTGATTATTTTCTTTGCTGTGCACAGTTTTTTAGTTTGTAGTCTCATTTATTTTTGCTTTTTCTGCTGTTACTTTTGGAGTCAGATCTAAAAAAAAATCTCTCTAAGGTGGGTGTTAAGCAGTTTACCTCTTATGTTTTCTTCTAGGAGTTTTATGGTTTCAGGTATTACATTCAATTATTTGGTCTATTTTTAGTTATTTTTCACTTCTGCTATAAGATAGTGATCTGGTTTCATTCTTCTGCATGTGACTTCAGTTTTCCCTACACCATTTGTTGAAGAGTTGCTCTTTACCCCTTGTATGCACTGACTATATATACACACATACACACACACACACACGTGCGCGTGCACGTATATACATACACACACATATGTGGACTTGTTTCTGAATTCTTTCCCTCTGTTCTACTGATCTGTGTGTCTGTTTTTATGCCAATACCAAACTGTTTTGATTACTTTTGCTTTACAATATGGTTTTAAGTCAGGGAGCATGAAGCCTCTGGATTTGTTTTTCTTTTTCAAGATTGCTTTGGATATTCAGGTCTTTTAAATTTTAAGATTGTTCATTATATTTCTTTAAAAATATGTTGGACTTTTGATGGGGATTATACTGAATCTCTATTACTTTAGGTAATATGGACATTTTAACAATATTCTTTCATTCTATGAAATCTTGGTTCTTTGTGTCTTTAATTTCTTTCAACAATGTCTTATAATTTTAAGTGTACAGGTTTTTCGCCTCCTTGTTTAAATTTATTCCTAAGTATTTTAGTCTTTTTGATGCAATTTTAATGAGTTTTTTTTAAGTTTCTCTTCATGTTAGTTCACTTAGTGTATAGAAATACAAGTGATTTTTGTATATTGATTTTATACCTTACAACTTTATTGAATTTGTTTATTAGATCTAATAGTTCTTTTGTTTGATTTTAGGGTTTCTATATGTAAAATCATGCTATCTACAAATAGTGACAGTTTTCTAATTTGGATGCCTTTTATTTCTTTGTCTTGCGCTGCTTCTGCCTCTTTTTAATATATTTTTTTTAAATTGGATTGTTTGTTTTCTTGTACTGAGTTTTTGTTTGTTATATATTTTGGATATTAGTCCCTTATTAAATATGATTTGCAAATATATTCTCTCTTTCAGTAGATTGCCTTTTCATTTTGAGTTTATTTCTCTGTGTGGTCTAAGGTAGTAGTTCAGTTCAGTTTCATTCTTTTGCATGTGGCTGAGTTCTCTGCCTCTGTTTCTGAAAAATTTCATTGATTCTAGGCCCACTCAACCATTTTACTTGCTTATCCTGTTTCTTCATGAGGAAATAGAAGGGACTCTACCAACCCTTTGTTGGTATAAAATCAGCCTCAACTTTCAGGTTTGTATAGCCTTGATGAGAGATGAAGCTCCAAAGGAAAGCTGGTCCACAGAACCCTCTTCTCCATTAACTCCTTCTAAGCTGCAGGTGAGGCAGTGAGCTTCTGCTGGCAGTGCAGCTTTGAAACAAATCATAGCCAAGTTCCTGCCTGCAGGCCCCTACTGAATAGACTTTCTAGAACTTCTGCCTGCCTCTCGTACCCCCATCATCTGTTTCTTATGCTTTTCACTCTATGAAGCATACAGCATGCAGTTTCATCTTTATATATACTGCTGTTATATTGTGTCTTCTTCCTGAAATGACTGCTCATAGAGGACAGAGGACTAGCTCTCACCACTTTCATATCTGACCAAAAGCCCAGTGTACTGGGCAAAACACCCAGACTGGCTAGTGGGATGACTTCCCATCAGTGCCCTGCCTTCTTCATTTCTCCCTGGTACCACTGATTTTGGTCTAAACAGCAGCCTGCTGGTAAAATCCTTGCTTTTAGCAATGATACTGCAATACAAGTTGGAGCAGAGAGAATTAACCTGAGGAACATAAAGACCTAGCTGAGAGGAAAACTTGACCAAAAAAAAAAAAAAAAGTTAATGACCAGCTGAGTCACCGTCACATGACATTGAGTTGTGACTGCATGAGGCTCCTGTTGTGGGACCTGCTGATATGATTTCTTTCTTTTTGAAGGCACTGTGGGTGGGAAGGAAGGTGAGTGAACTGAGGAGATATCCTGGGTCTGGGGCAAACTGGCCCTTGAAAGACCATGAAAGGCCAATCAGAAATGTGCAGAAGCTCAGAAGACTGGAGCCAAAGCATCCCCTCTGCACTGGAGTTCCCTGAGTGTGTCTCAGAAGAAAGGCTGTGCTAGCAGGTTTGGAGAGGGAGCAAAGATGCTAATGAAGCGTGAACTGGCTGCTTTCAGCAGAGACTCTGGGCACCATGCCACCATCTCGCTTTCTTTGCTACCCATTTATTTATTTATATTCTTAATTAATGGAAATTTCAACTCCCATTAGTTCAGGAGGAGTCAGTAATAAACAGCCACAGCATTAGGCAGGCTAGAGCTATGGGGGAAGGACAGAGGCCCCTCTTTCTGCTCTCAGATTCCCATCACATGGCTGGCCTGGGTTTGGCAAGAGAAAACCCATATGTGGGTTCTGTGTAGGAGTGTTGGGAACCTGTGTTCATGAACCACTGACCTCCACAGGATCTGTGTGTATTTCTTTAGGTATCATTGAGACTTTCCCTCTTTTGCTCTATTGGAATCAGGAAGCTCATTTTTAAATTCCCACCTGGCTGTGCAACCTTGGGCACGTTAATTAACCTTTCTCCGTGTTAATCGTCTCTGTTAAAGAAAGTGGTAGTATTAGGTCAGAGGACATTTGTGGGTGTAAAATGAGGAAATGTTTGTGAAGCACTCAGCTGGGTGTCTGGTGCGCAGTGAGTGCTCACTGCAAGGTATCTACACTCCTATCATCCATGGGCGTGCATCAGTGTGGTGCCCTCAGGGGTCTCAATCCATCTAGTGGCAGCTCCTTTTAGGAACAGGCCTGGTGAGCATCCACTTCAGACATTCCCTGCTCTGGGTTCTGGCATCTCATTTGGGGGATGGCATTGTGAGTTGGGTTCAGGTGGGCTTTGGAATCCATAGTTTTGAATCTCAGACCTTTTGCCATCATTTAAGAATCCTGAAAATCTCTGCATGAGTATAAGCTGGGGTTTAGATGTTAATGTGGGGTTTAGGCACAGCCAAACGCCATCGATAGATTGAGTGATGGTGGAATATCCCACAGTAAAAGGGACTCAATGGGATACAACATTGAGTCATGGTGTATCCCACAGTAAAAGGGAAGCTCCCAGCTTGGCTTTAAAGAAGGTTCCAGTGGCTCCCAGATCCCTGGGCTGAGCCCTGTGGAGGCAGGACCAGGATGGGGCAAGACTTCAATCTGATGTTATACCGTCTAGGTTTGGCTCCTGGCTCCACAACTGACTATGGGACCTTGGGCAAAGTTTATAACCTGACAAAAAGTAAGGATGATAATAAGTATTCTCAAAGAATTGTGTTGAGGATGACTCAAGATAACAAGAAGTGATGATTCAAATGCCTGGCAAGTTCTCACAAACTGGTAGCTATTTGATTAGATGGAGAATGTGAGAGTTGGGACAACTTCTCCTAACCTTTCTGGGCTTGCTCACCTGAATGGAGAGAAGCTTACTTGGTGACCTTGAATGCCACTTCCAGATCAAGCTATAGGATTCCACACCGGGTTCACAGATGCCAGGTTTGCAGGTGCCTACAAGGCACAGTACCCCTGGGGTTGAAGGTAGCATGCTGTTTCACATGAAGGAACAAACTTCTTCCTATGTTCTTGGGAAGATGACATTATGTCCAGTCTCATGTTACCTAACAATGTCTTCTGAGAACCGTGTTGTTAGGCACTTCATCATTATGCACCCATCATGGTGTGCAATTTCTCAGACCTTCAAGGTATAGCCACCTACACACCTAGACTGTGTAGAAAGAGCACTGACGGTGATGTGATGTGTAGTTGACTGAAATGTCATTGTGTGGCCCAGGACCATCGGGACAAAGAACGAAGTAACCAAGGGCCTGGATGTTGCTGGAGAGGAAAACCAGAACTGCTGTCTTTGAGTCTGAAATTATTAACAACTTTTGGGTAAGAAGGATTCACTAGTTATCTTGGATGCACTACTGGATTTCGTTTCTTGAGTGAAGGGGCAATGCAAAAGGTGAGCGAGATACGACTTGGTATTAGACAGAACTGGAGCACAGTAGGGGAAGAATTACTACTCCATGTGGTAAATCTGTGTTCTCTCCTCACTCCGACTGCCTCATTCTCTTTGAGGCTCCCCTAAGCTCAGATAGGACACAGCAGAAATAGAAAAGGTCCCTGGAAGGGCAAAGCAGATGGATCTGGGGGAAGGGGAGACTTCCACACCAAGAAAGAGGAAATCTTTCGTTTTGAAAGGAGCAGAGGAAAGGGGTGAGCACACTCCGAGGTGTTGAGTGTAATGAATGGGGTGCAGCAAGCCAATTGCAGGCTCCCTCCTGCCCTTTCCTCTAATCGGAGAAAGAGGCAGCACTTGACAAAATTAAAAGGGAGCAAATTTAGAACTGATGAAAGGAAATGCTCTCCACACAATGTATAATTAACCTATGAAGGAACCTAACCTGCTTGCTATTAACTGAGGCAAATGGTGAGCTGGATTTGCAGATGGAAGAATAACAGCTTTTTGCAGTTACACTGGTTAAGGCTGCAGTTACTGAGGTAATTAATTATTTGCTGCAAGATATAAAGTCATGGCTAGGTTAAGAAAGGCACTACCCCAGGGATGCAAAATAGTAGAGGTGAGATCTGGAATTTAGTTGGAGAGGATATTAGCACTGCAGGAGGCTGTGGGGACAATCCAGGGAAGATAGGAGATTTGACTCTGGTAAAGTCCAGAATTGTATCCTCCTGCTTATTAGTCAGAGCCTTCTTGTTTGCAGCATGGGGCCCAGAATGATCTCAGAGGGCCTCAGCACGGACTCGTGTCAGCTGAGACTGCTTTCTTTTCACCCCTTCTGTGCTCACTGAACAGTTGTGAGCAGTTGCCTTCTATGGAAGGATATGGAGAGGAAAACCAGAACTGTTGTCTTTGAGTCTGAAATTATTAACACCTTTTGGGTAAGAAGGATTCACTAGTTATCTTGAATAACTAGTGAATTATTGGATTTCATTTCTAAAGTGAAGGGGCAGTGCAAAAGGTGAGCGAGATACTAGTTGATATTAAGACAGAACTGGAGCACAGTGAGGGAAAATCACTAGGGCCTGGAAAATCACTAGGGTGGGGTTGGTCTGGGGAACTATTCAGTGTATATTAGTTAGGGTGGAAATTCTGATTCACTTTATCACTCCATGACCTCAAGTCTCTTGCAAAGAGCAAAACAATAAATAGTATACAACAGAAAAGATAGCTTATGTTTAGGGAGGAGGTCATTTCAAATATTGGCTCAAATACCATCTTCACTACTTCTTAGGTGTGTGACCTTGGGTACCTTACCAAATCTCCGTGTAACTCAGTTTCATTGTCATACCTACTTTATAGACATGTGACAGATAAACAGCACAGCATGAGTAGCATTTAGCATGTAGTAACCATTCAGAATTATTAGAACTTGGATTAGCATGAGGTGACCCATTAGGAGGAGACCTTGTTTTAATCTATCAGACTTATTATCTGTCTATCCTTTTATTCACTCAACAAACACTTTCTGAACACCTAATCTGTGCCCTGTTAGGTACTAGATGTCCACAGGTAAATGAAGTATGGTTCCTACCTTCTTGCAGTTCAGTTAGGTGGAGGAGACAATCCCGCGAAAGGAAATGCAGTATGATACACAGGGCCTGTGGGGTGGGGATCTATCAAGTTCTGTGAAATCAGAGGGAGCTTTTGTCCATGAAATAAATACTAAGTACTAACTCTGTGCTAAGCACTGTGATAGACATTTGTCAAGTTACTTGTCAAGTAAATCCCACCCTCAGGAAAATGACATCTTGGAAAGGTGTTCTGTACTTACTGGAGATCCCAGAAAACATTCCAAGAATCTGAGCTTGTGTTGACAGTGTAATCAAACATAGCTGCAGTGAGCACTATTTATTACCAGAGACTGTTCTGAATCACTCAAAAGTGGTTCAACATAGCTTTTGTTGTCTTGGTGAAAGATTCTGGTCAAGAAGCCCCAGTAAATGATTAGCAAAGATTCTGGAAGATAGCCAGGGCTCTTAGAAGTACTTTGTGGGCCTTCAGCCTTCTTACATTTAAAGGTTTATCCGAGACTTTATCAAGCATCCTAAGCTTGTGATGTGATATTAAATACCTTCATATTCCTCAGTAAATTTTTTTGCTGTAAAATTTAAAGTTATTTTCTAATTTTGGTTTTAAAATTATCTGAGTGATTTTTGAAACTATATCCATATTCAAGAAGACTCATGGGATGAGACCATTTGCAATAATTTTCTAATCACTTTTTCTGATGAATACTAAATTGGGCAATAATGAAGTTGATAAAATATTACATCTTTTAGACATTCAATTAAGCACTTGAAATTTTCAATTTTGCGGTTTTTTTTTTTTTGTATTTAAAGCCCTTTCCTTTATTCTTTGGTTTTTAGGTCTAAGACATTACTTTTTAAAAAAAGATTTATTTATGCATACAAGAGCTGGGATATGGGTCAGAGGGGTGGAGGCTGAGAAGATTTTACCAGAGACAGAGTGGGGAGCAGAACAGGTGGATGTACTGAAATATATTGCTGAGGGGAGCAGCAGGTGAGACAGGAGAGGTCTGCTGCACATGTGGGTCACCTCCCTGGCCAGGGATTTAACTCTTGCTTCAGTGGCTACAGATAGCTTCATAGTGCTAAGACAACCCCTTACGCCACCAGGGAGGCCCCACTAAGATATTTCTTTAGGCCTTTGAGAAGCTCGTAGGCTAGAAGCCTGCTGTGTCTGGGTAGAAAAGGCCACAGCAATAGCAGATGTCTCCCTGAGGGCAACCTCCTCCACCCTTTGTCTCAACTTTGAGGACCCCTGAGCATGAGCCGATAAAGTGGTCCCTTTGCTGCTAGTGATCACATCATACTGGCTTTAGGTCCCATGGCTGGCTCGGTAGTCACCTCTGAGGCAGTTGTTGGTGGGACCTGTCCCCAGCTCTCAAGTGAAGCTAGATTATCCATCCTCTTGGCCCATCTTTCTATTTGTCATTCCACTGTCCTTTCCTCTTATACCATCTCTTCTGCTCTGGCTATCCATCAAGTGAGAAGCCAAGAAGTCTCCTAGACCTGCCCCACCCTGCTGGTGCCGTTGAAGTCATCCCTGTGAAAAGCATCATGGAAGAGGGGTTGGAGCCAAACACAGCACTTGGAGAAATAAAGACAGTTAAGGAGACACTTTGATTAAAACTGGCGCTACAAAGTGCTTGTCGTGTATTTCTTTTCAAAGTCAATGTCTTGCTTGATATCTTTTTCAGAGTAGCCAATGTGAAATGAGTTGCTGAACTTTTGTCCTTGGTAAAGTTGTACTGAGCAGAGAGACTGCTGGAATTTTCCTCTTAGACTGCATTAGAAGCCTGCTTTGCTCTGGTGCTGTTTCCTCTGTATAGAATGCCCTTCCCCTGTCTGCCTTGTGGCTGTATCCCACACATCCCAGCTGCAAGTCACCTCCTGATGAATTCTTCCTTGACCTCCCTGAGACAATCTGAGAGTCCTTTCTTTGGTGCTCTCACTGACCCTGACTGTGTTCACACATCCATTAAAGCAGTGCCAATCCTCTGTTGTAATTGTGTGTTTTATTGGCATGTCTACTACCCCCTGAAAGGACCTGTCTGCCTCTATCTTCATATCTTCAGCTCAGAGCACAGCACTTGGTACATAGTAGGGCCTTAAAGGAAAGAGATTACTGGTTGGGATTCTTTAGGCACTGATTTTGGGTCCTCTTCAGCTTTATCTAGCCATGTAAGGAAAATTCTTGTTCCCTCCCCAGGATTTATTCATGATGAATGTCCCCTTCCTCCAGATATCCCAGAACCATGACTCATCAGCTCCAGGATCTACCAGTAGTATAGATAGTTTACAAAGTGGGATAAAGAGGCAAGAGGGCACACAGGAATAAATACCTCTAGTGGTAAAAGTGAAATAAATCAATATCCCTTCTCTGTGGCCAGAGATGCTTAATAGGCAAAGATCACTGCCAGATTATTAAAAAAAAATGTGTTACCAGGCGAGGAGGGAAAATTTAAGTTGCAGAAATGACTAGCCAAACTGCCTTTCTCATCTTAGATTGAAACATTTTCTCTGGCATTAGGTGATAAATATAAGTCTGCATCCATGGGATTTGATTTCTGCAATTGCTGGTCTGTCTTCTAGGGCCTAGAAAGTGTGAGCTTTTCAGAGTCACTTACAAATTTCAGCTGGCATTGGAATTACCTGTTCCGGCTGTTCTGTTGGCCTGGGAGACCCCAAAGTCCATTATCAACCCCTTCAATGCATCATCTCTGTACCACTGTCTGATTAGACAGGATAAAGTGCCTGATGACCCCACTGCCTACTATCCAGTCTTTTCAAATTCCTTTCCAGGTATTTTCTCCCTTACATCTTCTCCTCAGGCCTCTCTGGGCTCCTAAGACCTTCTGTAGATGTGCCCTTTATGGTCTTGCACACTGGCTTCTGTGTCGCCTCTCAGTATGGACTACCCCTAACCCCTTCACCTTCAAACCCAAAGACACTTGATCATATCTCAGTACTCAAGCCTCTCCGAGGACATATCATTTGAATTCAGACATCTGGGAGGAAAAGGAGGATGTGACTTGTTCTTCAAACCCAAAGTCACTTGATCGTATCTCAGTACTCTTCTAACTGGGAACCCTCACCTTCCTGGAGGAACTGATTTCTCCTTAATCTTTGATCCTACAAGACCTTATGTGTCCCTTAATTATGGCTCATGCCACATTCTGTCATAGTTTATTTCTACAATGATTATAATTAATCCATCAGCAAATTCTGTCAGCACTACCCTCAAAATAAATTCCAAATGTGACCACTTGCCACCACTTGCACCTCTCCCACTCTAGTGCAGACCACTGTCATTTCTCATCTTGATTGCTGAGCCCACCTTTGCCCTGCTCGCCTGGCCTCCATCTTTGCCTCCCTGCAATGTGCCTTCCACACTGGGCTGGAGTGATCCCCATAAAACATGGATCACGTGTTACTTCTCAGAACTTTTGTAATGAGACGTGTGTATTAGTATATTATGTGTATTTGTCAGGGTTCTCTATAAAAAAGAAACAATAGGATGTGTCCATATATAGAAGGAGATTTATTATAAGGAATTAGCTCAGATAATTATGAATCTGGCAAGTCCGCAATCTGCAATGTGGGCTTCAGCCTGGGGAGCCAGGAGAGCTGATGGTGTAGTTCCAGTTAGGAGGCCAGGAGCTTGGAGACCTGGAGGAGCCAGTAGCGCAGATGAAGTCGGAAAGCAGCCTGCAGGAGAGTTCCATCTTGCTCAGGGAGTCTGCTCTCCCTGTTCTATTAGGTCTTTAGCTTATTAGATAAGACCCACCCACATTATGGATGACAGTCTCTTTTTCGTGGTTCACCAATTTAGATGTTAATTTCATCTGAATACACTTTCCGAGTTGACACATAAAATTAACTGCGCTCCACATCACTCAGCCCTTACGGTCCAACCTGGCCATACATGAATGAATAGCCCCTGGCTATCTTTCTTCTCGGTGCCTGTGCTCCATCCTCCTTGCTGTTCTTTAAACACTAATAGCACACTTCTGTACCAGGGTTATTCTCTGCTCTCCAAGTGCTTAGAGGAATGCTCTCCTCCCATATATTTGCATGTCTGGCTCCTTTTCCTCCCAGATGTCTCTATTCAAATGATATCTCCTCAGAGAGGCTTCCCTGACCTATTTCTTCTCTTCTATTATTCTCTTGGCCCCTGTCACTCTCTAGTCCCTCTGTCTGTTTTGTATTTCCTCATGGTTCTTAGCACTGTCTGACATTGGATCACTTATTTATTCATTTTCTGTTTCCTCCATCAAGAATACAAACTCCGGGCCTCCCCGGTGGTGCAGTGGTTGAGTGCTGGGTTGCGAAGCTGCCCGCAGCCACTGCAATGCTGGATTGATCCCCGGCCACTGGCGAGGGTTCCACATGGCACGCAGACCTCTCCTGCCACCCGCTGCTCCCCTCAGCAGTGTACTTCGGTCCTTCTGCCTGTTCTGCTCCCTGCTCTGGCTCTGGTGAATTCTCTCACCCTCCTGCGCTTCTGAATGTATCCAGTGCTTATATAAACAAATAAATAAATAAATAAATCTTAAAAAAAAAAAAAGAATACAAACTCCATGGACATGGGCATTTCTTTTGTTTGGTCGCTGTTCTATCCCTAGCACCAAAATCAGTGCCTGGCCCATTAGAGATATTAAATAAACATGTATTAAATGTTTACATTATTTAAATGAATACATTAAAATATATGAACGATGCTAACACATATTAAATGATTACCATCCCCTTTTAGGAAAGAGTGACTTGAATAACCCAAGTCATTCCGTGAATGGACACAAGAGCCAGAATTTCACCTGGATGATCTAGCCCTGCAACTCAATCTTTAATATTTATTTCCCCAAGTTGACAATGCATTTTATGAGAAATGTGGCTGTGAGTTGTCCATCTTTACCCATTTCCTGGTATATTGCTGGCACTAAATAAATGTTTATGAATAGAATGCATCCTGCTTCTTTCCTCTTCCCAGCTCTACAGTGACTGAGGTAGACCCTGAGGGCTCAGAGGTCAGAACTCCAGGGGGTGATGTTGCATTTAGCTCATCAGTGCAGGTCTACGTTAGAGAACTCAGAATTTGCCTAGAAACAGACTCAGGTCTTTTACTGCTAGTTGTGTGACTTCTAGTGTTATTTTCTATCTGCACAATGGAGATAATAGTTATGAGTATTTTTAAGGGGGCTTTGAAAGTAAAAATAACTAAAATTTAGGTCTGGCATACTCTGATTGCTTAATGAGCTTAATGAATACTAGCTGTTACTACTTGCTCACTCCTTTCTATGGATATATCTTGTTATTTGCACTTGGTATGTCACTTCTTGGAGATCACAGTACATCATAATTACATCGTGGTGAGCTTCTGGAGTGGGATGAGATGGGTACAGACTAGGCTTTAGACATCCGTGTTCTTGCACAGGGTAAAAGTGATGCTTTGTGCCTCATGATTGTTCAGATTGAAGTAGATTGATGGATTCTTGCAGCTCCCACAAGAAATGTTGTGCTGCTTGATCTCCATAGGATGTAGCAATATCTAAGCCAGGTTTCAGCTGATGAACTTGGGAACTTTTTCTACAACAGTATTCTAGGGAATCATGGGTTGGGTGACAGTAATTTAGGCCGCCTGAAAACAGAGTTGAAGTGTGTCTGTCAGCACATTCCTTCAATGTCCTGCCAACCATTTCTTTTTACCCATGAGAAGAATAATAATAATGCAAATGTCAAACAGAAATACTGAAATCCTGCTTTGACATTGATTCCTAAACACTTAAAGCACACCTAGAATTCCAAAGGAATCTAGACCACAATGTAAGCAGAGTGATGTGGTGAGGGAATAAAAGAGCATCGGGAGAAAATATTTGATAAGGTGATCAGGAGAGGAGATATTTAAACAAAGATCTGAATGGCAAAAGAAACCAAGCCATGCAAATATAGGGAAATAAGCCACCCTGGCAGAAGGAATAGCAAGTGCAAAGGACCTGTGGTATCAAGAATTAAATATTTTTGAGGAACAGCAAAGTGGTCAGTGTTAGCTGAGAACAGTGAGCAAGGAAGGGTGGCTAGAGATGAAGAAATGGCAGGCTAGATCATTTGGAGCTTCATAGACTGCGGTAGGGACCTTGAAGTATATTCTGAGATTGGAAACCACTGGAAAGCTCTGAGAAGATGAAAGACATGATTTAATTTCATAAGAGATCTCTTGGGTTACTTTGTGGGAAATGGCTTGTAGGGCAAGAAGTATGAAAGCAGGAAGACCTATTAGAAAGCTGTTAAGTTGTCCAGGTGAGAAAGGATGATGATTTGGTGGAGATGGAAGTGATGAGAAGTGATTGGCTTTGAAACTTATTTTGAAGATAAACCTTATAGGAGTTTTTGATGGATTTGAAGTATTTGAAGAGATACAGGATAAGATGAGGAGGTTACTTTTTGTTTTTTGCTGGAGTAACTGATTGAAAGATTTGACTCAATAACCTAGGGAAGAAAAAACTTTGAGGGGACAACTGTGGAAATCAATCAGTTTTGGATATGTCACATTTAAGTATCCAGTGGAGATACTGAACAGGAAGTAGGATAAAGAACTTTGAAGTTCAAGGTAGAGGACACAGGTATTAATAGATATTTCAGAATCATCAACAAAAGGTAGGACTTAAAGTCAGAGGAGTGATGAGACTATCTACGGAGTGAAGACTAATAGGAAAAGAGGAGAGAGAACATTTCAGTCCTCGGACACCTTGACATTTAGAGGCTGGGAAGAGTAGAAATTAGCAAAGAATACTGAGAAGTGGTAGTGATGTTGGAGAAAAAAATATAAGGATAACTTCAAGTTAAAGGTCTGTTTAAGGAGGGAATGACCTGTCTCAAATGTCTCCTGGGGGCAAGTTAGGTGGGCATTGAGAATTGACTATGGAGGTCAATATAAGAATGCTCACAGAAGCACTGTTTACTTTTAGAAAAATAATGGAAGCATTCCCAAATGTCTGCCAGCGTCACATTGGGTGAATACATTGTGGTGTGTTTGCACAAAGGAATTCTACTCAGTAAATGAGTTAGTCACGTGGGTGAATCCCACAGACATGGTAGTGAGTGGAGTGTGTGTACAATTGAATTGCCATTTATAATGTTTACGCATGCGAAAACATGTTGCTTAGTAGAAATCATACAGTAAAGCTATATATGTGGAAATTCAAAATATTAAATTCAGTATGGTAGTTACTTCAAGAGTGGGGGAAAGAGAAGCAAATTGGGAGTGCTACAAGGAGACATTAAAAATATTGTGAATAATTTGCTTTTTAATCTTGGTGGAGGGTACACAAATAATCACTGAATTATTTATACTTTTTGCATAGTCTAAATATTGCCTGGGAAATTCTAAATGAGAAGAAAGACAATTCCAGACGTTGAATTAGTCAACGTGGAAGTCATTTGTGACCTGGATAAAAGCAGTGTAGGGAGGGCAAGGGCGAGAGAGAGAGAGAGAGAGAGAGAGAGAGAGAGAGAGAGAGAGAGAGAGAGAGAATGTGGACTAAAGACATCTTTAGTTATGGAGATCTTTTGTTATTAAGGGGCGTTGGGGGAGATGGAGTACTAGTTAGTGGGTTTGATTCACTGAGTGACTCCAACTGTAAAGTTTGACAAGGCCAAGTAATGTATGGAATTAAATTACAGTTTATGTTTAATTATTTATCTTTGCAGATGAACCCTACGCCTTGGTTTCCCTTTTGTGTTTTGGCATTTGACAATCTGTGTTCATTAGCATCTTCACTACAGGAGGAGCTTCTCAAATCAGTCTCCTTGGAGGCCAGTGAAAATAATTTAGTAAAAGCCTCAATTGGGGAGGAGTTGGAAACAACTCATTTAATGAGGTTTGGGATTTCTTTTGGATTAATATATAGCGAGAGCACTGAATAAAAACATCACACAATGTGTAAATTATTTCAGGTTTTTTAAGAGTGTGAGGTTTCTGGAATTAAAATTGTTGTCCAACATCATGTGTACGGGCCACTGACAATCGTAACTTTCAGGAAAACTTCTTGAAGGTGGATTGGGGAGGGTTTTAATGTAATTGTTTTTTTCCAAGTGAAAGATTGATTGTCTTTAGGGAATGGACATTGAGTTGTAGTAGGGATTTTTGCTGTTTTTTTCTACTGACTGGCATGAATTTTTAAAGATTTTCATCTTCTCTCCTGGAACTCATATCAACAATACCCATTGGCAAGATAATGATTGTAATAATAAAATGAATGATATGGAATATAATTTAGAGGTAATCTGTTGTGTGACATGTAATGTTCTGAGAATCATAACTGATTCCATAAAATTCTTACAACCCCCATGCAAATGAGTTTTTATTATCCCAATGTACAGATGAAGATACTGAATTAGAATGGCATTCTATGAACAGTAAGGTCCAGAACTGGAGTTGGAACACAGGATATCTAATTCCAAAGCCTGGACTTGCCTTCTTCTCTGTGTGGCCTCTAAAAATGGTGCTGATCAGGCCTTTGACACTGATTCAACTTAACTTTCCTCTTTGTCACTATCATTTCCAACTCAAAAAGTCAATCTTCTTGTTTATGGTGTTTTGTGTTTCTATTGTCTTGTACCCAAGACATTATGGGTAGCAGTGACCTCTGAGAGAAATACAGCAAGCTTTAAAGATCTGCAATGAATCTGGAATATAACTGTAAGCACACATTTCTGGCCTTTTACTTTGTAGAACATCCCGTGTTTCTAAAACATCCACAGTGACTGTTGTTGTTCTCTATTATTTAAATGAGCAAGTGTCCTAGTTTCAGGAAGAAGAGATTTTTTTTTTCAAATATACTGCACATCTGTTTAAAGAATGTGGCAACCTTATGCATAAATTCTCCAATCAAAATATTACAGAATAAGCCAATTTTATGATATTAAAAATGTATGGCCAGACACAGTGTGCTGAAAATATGAAATTACCACGTGGTGCCTTTTCTCTTCTTCTTATATTGGACAGTTTAGCCCCAAATTAAATCTTGTGCAAAAAATATACTAGACAAAAAAGGGCTTAAACTTGTCCCTGAACAATTAAACTGACATTATAAAAGTATGTCTTTATAATATGCCAACATTCAAATATATTTTTATAGTAATAGAATTTTGTAATATCTTAGATAGATTTTGAAACATTCAAATTATATATGCCATTACATATAATGATGTTTTATGGATATTGGATAACATAATACAAAGGACTTCTCAAACTCCTTTTGTGGAAAATCTTCAAGTGTTTTATAAGCAACAAGGAATCTTGTTAATGCTAATGCTAACTAGTGCTTTGTTTATTTTGGGTAAGCTCATATGAATGATGATCTGGGTGGACTTTTACATAAGCAGGTTAATATTGTTAGGTTTCAAAATAGGGCCTTGAGAACCATCATTTCCATGGACTACCACTACTAACATATTCATTGTACCAACACTGAGATTTGATTGCCTTGTAGTTACAAGTAAGTGGTTAGTCATTTGCTTATAGCACTAAGTCTTCAAAGTGGTCCTATGAAATGATCCTTCTTAGCCCATATTTAGACTGAGATATTGATTTGGAGGGCCAGTTAAGTTGCTCTAGGTTACATAGTTATGGTCTCTACTTTTGAGAAGCTTGTAATGTTTGACATTTTACAGTATTAATCTGTTTCATTGTGAATGGTTCTCATAACAGCCCTGCAATAGATTACATGCTCTTTGGAAAAGCCAGTGTTTCTCTCAAAGTCATCAATGGCGGAGGCTGACTTTTGGATTATTGACCAGTGTTTTCCACCAAACTTCACAGAAAACTTCACCATGAAACAAAATCTCTTTATTAATTGGGTCTGTGATGCAACTCTTGAGGAGAAATGGATGACAGATGGGGAGTTGGGGAGGGAAAAGGAATTCAGAGAAAAAAAAGAGTTCTCTGCCAGCTAATCTCTATGGCCTTATATCTATTTTTTCAGGAGAGAAAGATGACAAGCAGAAACTTAGAATCTGGCTTGCACACAAACCCTCTATGAGAAATGGTGAATACCTAAAATCTTTTAGGATTGCAAATTTGGATCTTGGTCCTCTGGGTTATCTTGAAAGAAGGGAAGATACCTTTCTTCAGTGGCTTGCCCACAACTCAGAGTGGCACCGATAGAGAGAGGCTTGGTGTGAAGCTAGCATGGTGCAAGAGTGTCCCTGGATGCAGGTATGAGCATGTGGTGCATTGTGGCCAGCATTGCTGACAGGACTGGAGCAGAAGAGGAGACAGTGCTCTGACAGCAGCATGTGGTAGTTACTTTGTGGTATCTTGGGATCATCCCAGGAAAAAAACTGGGAAGGGGTTGGCAAAAGCATGGCACTGAGCTGACTTTCCAACACTAATGCCAACTTTTGTATGTGTTATAAGATATATACACACATATATAATATATATATATAAAGAAAAATATGTATGCATAGACATTTGGAGAAAGAAACATGGGCTGTTGGAGACATGGATAGCAGATCAGGATAACTGACTAGAGGATAATAAAAAATGATCAGGAACAGAGTAAGATAAAGCCAGAGAGGTGGTTTGGGAAAGGTTCTGGAATATAAATCTCAAGTGGGTTTGATAGTCAGTGGGTATCACTTGTAGATGTGTGAGCACAGTATAGAGTGACCAGAGCTCAGCTTTAGAGAGATAAATTAGAAAGTGATGCAGTAGATGTTGTAGAGTGGAAATGAAATGGAGCATATCTGGAGGAAAGGGGGTGACCTGGGTGGTGGACCCCTTACCCATGTGCTTAGACTGCAGGGCATGACTCAAAAGCAAACATGTGGGGAGAAACAACAATAACAGGATTTATTTACACAAGGGAAGAGAGAGAGAATATAAATAAAGTGTAGACTGGCATGTGACAGATGCAGCCTGTCCGACCCTAGGTAGTGTAGAAAGACCTGAGGGCAAACCTGGAGCTGGCAGCAGAGAATACAAGGAATGCACCTGGACTGGAGCTGCCCATGTGCAGGATGACCCCAGGTGGCCTGCCAAAGGGAGAACCACACACATCTCACAGAGTAAGAGAACAGTGTGACTGCCCTGCTCAGCAGAGCACATGAGGGCTGCATGTGGAGCAAAGGACAGAGTGGCTGCCTGTCTTTTAAAAGTTCATGTAGAGATCCTGCTCTGCCCTTCCTTCCAAGACACCCCTTTCAGGACTTCTGGCTTTGGAGCTTTCTAGTCCAGTGCAACCTCCCAGGAAACAGTAGAGCAACATGGAAGCACAGGGTACATGTTGGAGTCTGTGCCATCTGGGGAATGTCAGTTGGAGCAGGAAGTCATAGAGCAGAGTGACTGAGCTAAGGGGCTATAGCCCCATCAGCCCAACTCAGAGGCCATTCCTCCAACAAAGAATTTTAGAAGATATAAAGACTTGTTAGGTGACTTTTGATAAAAACAGCATGATTGCTCCATTTTAGCAAGGGGCATAGGTTTATGAAATTAAGAATTCTTTATTTCATTTTTTATTTTTGTGTAGAAGTACTGGGGTATAGGCCAGAGTGACAGGGGGGTGAGAGGATTCACCAGAGACTGAGTGGGGAGTAGAACAGGTGGATCTACTGAAATATACTGCTAAGGGGAGCCGCGGGTGAGACAGGAGAGGTCTGCTATGTCATGTGTGTTAGCTCCCTGGTTGGGAATCTAACTCAGGCCGTAGCAGTGATTGTGCTGAGACTTAACTGCTAGGCCACCAGGGAGGCCCAAATTAGCAAAAATTCTAATGCCTGCACATATGTGTGTCAGTGCACATTTGGAGTATAGCAATAGAGAAAAGAAGGTCTCAAGATCTGTCTTTTGGTCAATCTGGGACATAGGTAAAATTGTCCTACTGTTAGCAGAAATGGGCACACAATGCCTGGAGTGGCACAGATAAGTTGGGGATTGAGGCTTAGGTGAGACACACAGATGCCAAAGAGGCAATTTAAAAATGGTAGCCTTGGTTAGAACTCAATAAATTCAAACTAATGAATATCAAAGGAGTGTAATGATAAAAATAAGTGACTGTCAATATTGTAATGGTAGGACAGTTGCTGGAGAGTCAACCCTCTTTCCTACAGGCATCTAGTGGAATAAAGCCTATTCTATTAATAGTAATTAATATTATTGTTATTGTTGGTATTGGTGATGTCATCCTTAGTACATAAATACACAAAGTGTAAGTACATAATACATAAAGCACAATGATCTCTATTACTTCCTCTCAAACTCCCAACAATTTCATGAAGCAGGTAGGGTAGATATTCCCATTTTGTAGATGAGAATGGATATAGGGTGATTACAATCTCTGTAGGAGCACAAGAGGCATCAGAGTGGTTTTTAAGTTGGAGCTCCCTGAGAGATTGTGAGATGTACCCAGGGAGAGGTTAGGATCCTCAAGTTGTATCGTGGGCCTCCTCTTCATTATAGTATTAATGACATACTGAATTTGCATGTAGGACCTATGTGTCTGGTTCTCAGGCCCCTTCTGCAGCCCTTGTCAGGAGAGAAGTCACTGGTGGCATGTGGTCATTTGTAACTGCAAGGTTACAATTTGGCCAATAGCTTCACAATTTCTTCCTTGAGTTCCTTCAGCCCTTGGGTGGGTGCCATCAGCTCCTGGTAATTTGTTTCTAAATTTGTCAATCAGGTTTAGGCATCTAGTGTTTTATCACCATGTTTTTTGTTCCCTTAATCCCTGTGTTTTGAAAGACAATGTGTGGCTAAGAATTTCTTTAGCTTATTTCTCAATTAGCACTTGAAAAGTACAGTTGGGGTTTATGTAGGACCAAGATTGAATTTATATTGGCTAAAGACAGATATATTTTGTCTGATGCAGTTTTTATCCAGATAGAAAGTGGGGAGAAATAGTCCTCTTCTCCCATTAAGGGTTGTGGTTGAGGGGGATTGTGTAGAAGTAGCAGTTCTTATTCATGGGTGATGCTAATCTCTCCCATCAGCTCTGTATCCCAATGAAGAAGTCTACAGAGATCTTCTGAATGTCAGACCTAAATGACTGGCATTTCTTTTGTTCTACTGGAATTTTCTGTTGACATTTGACAAATTTTTTTAGGCCCAAATCCTAGGACTCACCCTGGATTCTTCCTTCTCTCATTTCCCTCATAGTGATGATGGTAATATGGTTTTTCTTTTTTAGCTTGTTAATATTATGAGTTGCATTGATTTTTGGATGTTAAATCAATATTGCATTCCAGGAATAAATTCTACCTGGCCATATGTTGTTGATTTGTTAAAATTTTCATGGGTGTTCATGAGGGAAATTGGGATGCCATTTCCTTTCCTGGGATCAGGATTTTGTGATCAGGATGACTTTGACCTTACAGCTTGAGTTGGCAGGTACTTCTTCCTCTGCACTTTTGGGGAAGAATTTAGTTTAGAATTGGTGTTACTTCTTTTTTAGTGTTAATTATAATTTACCAATGGAACTATAGGGCCTAGAGTTTTCTTTGTAGGAAAATATAAAGTAAAAATTCAATTTTTTAATAGAAGTAGGTCTATTTATTTTATGTATTTATTTGTGACAAAAATCATTAGCTTGTATCTTTCAGGAGATTTGATCATTGCATCTAAGTTGTAAAATTTATAGGAATACAGTTCTTAATATTCCCTTATCCTTTTATTATCTGTAATTATACAGATTATATGATGTCACCTCATACTCAATATTAGTAACTTGTGTTTTCTTATTCTTTTTTCTTGATCAGTGTTGCTAGAGGTTTATCAGATTTATTCCTCTTTTTAAGAACTAGCTTTTGGTTTCATTATATTTCTCTATTTCCCTGTTTCCTATTTCATTGATTCCTGTTTTGACCTTTGTTATTTATTTCCTTTCTTCTGCTTGTATTTGGACTTACTTTGCACTTCTAGTTTATTAAGTTGGAAACTTAGCTCATTGATTTGTGACTTTAATTTTTTTCTAATACAAATATCCCCTTAAGTACTGTGTTAGTAACATCCCCTGAATTCTGGTATGTTCTTTTTCAATTTTTATTTAGTTAAAAATTTTTATTTCCCTTTTGATTTCTTACTTCATCCATAGGATATTTTGAAGTCATTTAGTATCCAAATATTGGGGGGATATTGGGGGGATATTTTCCATGTGTCTTTCTGTTAGTGACTGTTCATTTAATTCCATTGTGGTCATGGAACATACTTTGTATGACTTTGAGTCCTTTTAAATTTATTGAGACTTGTTCTATAGCCCAGGATGCTTTTTTACATCAGGGGAATTAAATTTGTGGGATCACATAGATGATGGTCAGCTCATAATGCTCTTGTTAGAAGTTTACTACTTTTTAGTAGGCAACATCCAAGTCTGTCTCTCCTCATAACATCCTCTTGCGTCCTCATTCATTCATTCTCCAACCTTTTATGTTTTGTCTAGAGAGGACTCTCTTGGAGCAAGCATGAAATTCATTTGCTATTTCATAAAACTGGGGGAAGAAGTGTGGCTTTAGGCTGAATCTGACTTGAAGCATAGGAAAGAGGGTGTATAAAAAAATAATCAAAGGATGCCTGGGCTGTGGCTGTAAAGACATTTTATTCCATGGCTCTAAACAGACTTTGAAGCAATTCCAAAAATATTTTGATTAATGGCAATAATACTGGGTGAAGAATTGTGACTTTGGAGATCACTTTGAAAGACAGTACTCATTTGGATGAGTACTGAGTATTGTATGAGTTCCAGAGTGCTTTAGAAAAAAATATCATTCTTAGCTAAATATGTAACTATTTTAATGAAATTCCAGACTCAGGCATATAAGCATCCAACAATTTTCCTTTCTCTGATTACTACTTTGTTCAAATCTCTTTCTTAGAATGCTTTCATAGAAGTTTTCTGACAGCTTTTTGATCACCTCAGTCATTAAATGTCCGTATAGTCCCATATAGTTTTTCAGTCACATTTCCTGGACTGGCGAGATCTGCAGTGAGGAAGGGACGTGACCTTCTTTTGCTTTCCTTTTATCTCCATGTTGGGAAGAGGGACTGAGGTAGCAAATGGACATGTATCTCATTTAACTGTTCCTTACCATCCTGCTCAGCTAAATGAAGAGTATGTGATGACAGTGTAGGAGAGGGCACCAAAGAATTATTTGTAGAAACTGGGTGAGCCTGCATTTGGGAAGACTAACATCGTTTCTTAGGTGAACATATGATTATGTGGATAATCTGCATTTTGGCGGATTTATTCTGTGTAACTTTGAAGGTTTTTCCCTTTTGTCACACAGGATTCTCCTACATTCTTGACATGACTGTGGATTCCCCATCCCCTCTTATTCTTGGGATTTTGCTTCGTGCCCAAAGTTGCTGCTGGTCAAGCTAAAATGTAGAGTTAGGCAGGGGGCCTCTTACCAGGACAAGAGTCTTGGTATGAGGATATCTGCTGAAAACAGCAGGCAGACATTATGGCCAGATTAGCATAACCAGCTAGACCACCTTGACAGGAAGTCAAGTGTAAACCGGGCTAGTGATAGGATGTTTTGATCAGTAGCAACAGTGGAGCCCCCCACGCAACAACTCCTTTTCACTCCCACCTAGCTTATTCCAGACTATTACACATCCCTAGTACACATCTCCACCAAGCACATTCCTTCACACATTCCTCCACATATTCCTCCACATACTTGCCCACCTTCCCTGAGTCTGATACCAAATAAATGTGAGACTGGCTGGGGGGAAGGGGCTGCATCTCCATAGGTGTAAGCCCCTTTAGGTCTCTCTCTCTCTCTCACTACTTGGACTTTGAGTTGTCTTTCCATCATCCCATGCTTGCTGCACCCAGCGCCTCTGCCCTGGGAGGCAACACATGACAGTGAATGTTTAATCAATGAACTTTTACTTCACTCTCTGCCTTGCTGTCTCTCTCTCATTCATTTTTTACTCACTCTAATAGGCATTGAATTTTTTACCTTAGCAGATATGCAACAGGGGAAGAGAAGGCATGGACTTTTTTGGTTGGCATCCTCAATCTCTGTAAATATTTCTCTTTGAGCCCTCATATTTGACTTGGAGGATGATAACAATCTAAGTTGGAGGGATGGGGAATCCCAGGTACTCCCTCTTTTAAAAGAAGGATTAGGATATGCCAAGTTCTTTTGTGGTAAGAGTGACCCACCTCAAGCTCCCAAGTCTCAGGAACTTAACACAAAAGAGGAAAAAATCTTGATAAATTACTTGTCTATTGCCAGTTGGACATGTAGGGACCTTTGCTCATCATTGTTGACATAGAAGCCACTGTGTTAGGGAAAAGAAAGCTCATGCTGGAAATTTGCCAGTGTGGCTTAGTGGTGTCAACAACAAATACATGGTCATATCTCAGCAAAAGGATCAGCTTGTGCAACTTTAGTGTACTGTATTCCTCCAGGGAGAGGACCCAGGAAAAGACTCCACTGAAAACACTACCATGTTAGTCTCCACCCCATGCCTTCTTGGGCCATCTGTTTCTCTCCTTGCCCATTCCCCAGTCTTCTGCTTACATAGACAGTTGGGAGGTGGGGGTGGCAGACAGGTGGCCAAGGCAATGGGTAAGGAAGGCAGAATCTCATTCCACATCTTGTTTCACATACATTCTTGCCATACACATTCACATGCATATGGATGACAGCTACTATAGCAACACAAAGTTCAGGACTAGTTGCAGCGATGGAGAAACTTGGGTTTGTAGCTAGCTTTCTGACTCAACACTGGGCATATTTGAATATAGACTCCATTGTGCATTATAGTTATTTGAAGAAAAAGTTTTTTGAAAGACAGTGTGGCAGGGGCTGAGAGATAGGGGTCAATAGAGAGAGGATTACACATTTTAAGATCTGGGTATACCCCAGGAGAAGGGTCAGAGTGAATCCAAGGGCTGAGGGAAGCTATAAAACTTGAAGTGGTAGCTTAAGAAAGTTGGAATCCTTTTCACTTTAAATATTTGACTGGTAAATAATATGATTGCAATGTCTATACTGTGACAGGGATTTATACTGAGAATAGTGGATAAAAACTAAAATCAGCAAGCCATTGTTGAAACATCTTTAAGTCATGTAAAATTCCACCAACTAATAAACAAGAGTGATTTTGTATTTTCTAATTTGATGTAGTTAAAATTAAAGAATTATGCCATTTATCCCTGCTTGGCATCTCCCCCCCCCCCGATGTCTTCCATCTAGGATGTTCTGCTCATCAAAAGATGCATACTCCATCCGAGTCCAAGCAGACCACTGCCCCTACCCTTATTTCTCTCTACCCTATTTCTCTCTCTTTGAACCCCTGTACTTGCAGTTGTTTCCACACAACTGTTTCCTCTATAAGCCTCATTGCCTTAGCTGGGTGATGATTTCAGTGTATGGACCAACTCTCTGTGTGAAACACTGTAGTATAAGGGATCTGGCTGATGTCAGAACAAATGAAGGGCAAAAGAGGATCTACTGTGGCTGTTTGGGGAGGGTGGGTGCTGGTAACAGTATTGTAGGAAGGACCTTTTAGGTCTACTGACTTAAGCAGATTTAGTTACAAGGAAAGCATTTCAGTAACATTTTGGTTTTTTGGTTGGAGTGGGGGAGTGATATGTTGATTTTGGGATCTGGGTTTCAGATACATGGATTTAAGCTTCTGGGTTGCAGAAGTCAGTTTAGGGAAGATAGGTGTGGGGGAGGAAGAAGCTGAACAAGTCTTAATCCCATCCACTTCCTATTTTACAGTATTTCAGCAAATATTTTGCAAAAGGATTTTCTGGATGAACTTCAAACTGCAGGAGGTTCATTTTGGTGTCTTGAAGAGCTGTATAAATGTTGCTTTTAAAAGGAAATGAACATTGTTTCAGATGACATTTAAACCTCTATTCTCTTTTACTAGCCTGTCATATTGCTTCATAGGTTTTGGTCAGACACACTTCCCAAAAGAAGAAAAAGATATTTATAGGATTGTAGGATTGTAATGTGGAGTCCTGGTATCTGTCACTTTCTTATATAAAAATTCTAATAATAGGACTCAGAAGACTGACCAACTTCTGCCTCTTTTACAGATTTGGTAGCTCCCATGGAAGTAGCAATTTAAAATGCCAGTAGAGTTTAAATAAGAATAACCGTACCTAGAGATCTTTTCAACTCTATCTCCTCTTCCTGACAGGAATATGAAGTACTGTAAACCCAAGGGTTGAGATTTTTGGTTCTTTATTCCATTCTTTTTTCACAAAAGTACGTTCAAATTTTTGAGGCCACACAACCACATTTTGGATCTGTAAGACTATACATAAGAGTCTTTAATACATTCTCTCAAAGTAGTCTTTGGGGGCTAAGTCCATGGTCAGCACACTGTAGTGTATGGATTACTGGGTTCACTGCCTGTTAAATAAAGTTTAATTGAAACAGTCATACTTGTTCCTTACATATTATGGATACTTTCTTGCTCCAATGGCAGAGTTGAGTAGTTGCAACAGAAGACTTGCTTGTAACAGTAAACTATTACTATCTGGCTCTTTACAGAAAAAGTTTACCAACTTCTGTTTTGAATGATTGACACAATAATAAAGAGATAATTGCAAGAGCAATTTCTTTGAATCTCTGCTACAGGGCAACCCTACTCTAAAACGGGTTGCCTGACGTGGGTCCTCACCTGCGCGTTTAAAAGGGACTCACACTGCAGGCACACACAAAAGGTTAACAAAGGTTTATTTATAAAGGAAAGGGAAATGAGGAAATCTACAACTCGGCAGAAAAGAGGGAGATAAATTCTTAAATGCGTCCTACCCATTCCACTGACCTGGAATCCCAAGTGACCCGCCAAGACCAGACCTGCCTGGCCAAGAGCACGAGCCAAGTGCCCCCCAAACCCCAATAATGTGGCTGGTTTTAAACCGAAGCGTGAGAAAATGGCTGCTTCACTCTGCCCTTAGGTCCTCACAACTTCCCTTTGGAAGATCCTGGGATTTGGGGATCCTGGGATTTGTAGTTCCCAGTGTCTTGATGGGGTGGGGGTAGCATCCACAAAGCCTGTGTGGAATTAGCTCAGGACATCCTTTCCCCCTAACATCTCTACCTCCCCACTTCCCTATTTTCTTCCTTCCTTTCTTTGGTTAGGAATCTTCAGGAGAGTGTTGCTCTAACCATACACTAATCATACATTAGGAATAATCTTCCTATTCCCCAGTAAATGAAGATGATGATTATGAATCCGAGAAGGACCCTCTATTTTCTTATTTCTCCCCCAGCCAGTCCTCTACCTTTTGAATGTATATCATTCTGTTCATGTGCTATTATGTCTATTTTTGTTTTGTGTGCATTTTAGTTTTTGAAAGATTGTATGTATTATGTGTCTCATTATACTTTTTTTATTTTTCCACTGAGAGCTGTGCTTTAAGAGCTCTTCCTGCTGATATGGTATATGTATCTGCTGCATCTGAGGTGGCATGATAGTATCAAGTGTGCATACTCTACTTTTTATTTATTCATCCTCCCAATGATGTACAGCCTCCTGGGTTGTCATCAACTCCAGGAGCTGCCATTTGCATAGACTTCAAATAATCCACATAGTGAGCATCTTGAACACACCTCCCTTTGGATCTATGTGAAAATTTCTTTTAGATATACAACCTAGGAAAAGATTTGCTAGATCATAATGTATGTGCATTTAGTTTGTGTAAATAGTGCAAGACTGTTTGCTAGAGATGGTATTGGTATATATTCTCACCTGATATATAAGGGAATGCCAATATATTCCTATCCCAGTGCTTAGTGTTATCTTTTTTCTAATTTTTGCTAATTTAATTGGTATAATGAAATCTCAATGACATTTTTCTAAGTAGTGATGAGTTTTAACATCGCTTGTTATGCTTTTCAGGTTTTAGATTTCTTCTTTTATTAGTGTAGACAAGTACCCCATTTTTCTAATGGAGATATTCTCTTTTTAATATTCACTTACAGTTCTTCCATATTTTAGTTATTAATTTCTTACAGTTTTAAACATTGGAAATGTTTGTCTTCTAGCCAATGTGCCATTCAATGCACAGGAATATTAAATTTTGTTGCCATAGAATTAATTGAATTATTGTTTTTACAGTTTGCACTTAGAGATTTTATTTCAGAGGTTCTATACAAAACCTGTAGTGAATTAGTTTTTCTCTAGTGAATCAAAAAGACCAAATAACACTATCCATCGATTTATAGTATTTCTTTATTGTATACTATATCTTGTAATAACATGCATCTCTGAATTTTCTCTTTAATGCCTTTGATCTATTTACCTATATTTGTGTTAATACTACAGGGAACTTTTAAAAGCCATCATCTTATAATATTTTAGAGGGCAAGTCCCTCCCATTTAGTCTTCGTTTTTAATGATGATTTATATACAGGTAGAGATATCTTTCTATATATGTAGAGAGTATGTTTATCATGTTTCACAGAATTTGTAGATTCTAATTCAGTTGCTTTAATTCATTTATTAATTGAAAGAAAAACACTATCTCATGACTCTTAGATTACCCTATCCAAGAGCATGAACCTCTTTACTTCATGCATAATATTTTTTCTATACTTTATTTGAATTTTACCTTTTCTCTTTTAGAGGCCTTATGTACTTTTTGGTGAAGTTCATTTTCAGATATTGTTTATTGGTATTGTGATTGGTATTTTCTTCTTTATTAAATGATACTTTGTAGTTGGGTATTAAATGTATAGGGAAATTACCTTGATTTTTGTAGATTGACCTTGTATCTGATTGCACTAGTCTTTCTAGATAGATTATCAAATCTATCTAGAAGACAGTTGCTTGCTACATATCATATATTTGCTACATATTTATAATTTATATATAATCATTACGTAATTTTTCTTTGCTATGAATGTGGTCAATTTGTTAAAACTTTGCTGCATTCCTAGAAAACATCACTTGATGTTAGCCAATACTTTATTTAGTGTTTTTGCATCTAAAATTATGAGCCAAAATGACTCTATAATTTTCTCTTCCTATATTGTTTATCTGGTTTCTGAATTAAGATTTTATTTTCTCATCAAATGAGCTGGGTGGGTTTGGCTTAAATTTTTTTTTTTTTTTAGAAACCCTTTAAAATTGGAATTCATCATTACTGGAGAATTTTGTAGAATTTTCCCATAAACCATCTGGGAAAGTTTGGGACAGGAAAGTCACTGAATTTCCTCTCTAGCTCTTTTAAATACTCATCTCTTTAAGCTTCCAAAGTCTTTACGTTGTAATTTTGGCATTTAATTTTTTTTTTCAGTTTTTTTTCATTTTATCCACATTTTCAAATATATTCACGTAATCTGTTTGTTAAATTCCTTCTTCCCATCCTTCTTGGATATAACTTTTCTCTTTTTTTCTTGATTAGTCTTGCCAGAGACTTTATATTTTAGTTTTGTTAGAGAACAAACAAAACATTTTTTGATTTTGTTAATTTTCTCTGATGTGTTCTCTGTTTCATTGATTAATGCCCTTACTGTTATTTCATTTTCATTTCTTTGGATTTGCCCTAAGCCTCTTTTTCTAGTTCATATTGTTATATGCTTAACTAATCTATTTCTAACTTTTCTTGTTTCCTGATAATTTATTTAAAACTATAATTTTTTCTCTAAGCACGACTTTACTAAGGTCCCACAGATTTTGACAGGTGGTGTTTTAATTATCATTCAGTCCTGAATATTTCTAAATTTGTCTTATTTCTTGTTTAACCCAATAACTACTTAATGAAATGTGATTTCATTTCCAAATATGTTATTTAATACTTTGTAGATAATTTCTAATTCTATTTCATTATTGTTGAACATAGTCTGTGATTGTTCTCCAGTAATTTAATGGGATTGCTTTAATGCTCTAGTATGTGGTCTACTGTTGTAATTGGTGTATGATAAACACTGCATTCTTTACTTACTGGGGCAGAGTTCCCATTTGTATTTTTCACATACTTGCTAGAATTTACTGTAACGTTGTTTAGGTTTTTGATATCTCTTTTGAGATCATTTTCTTCTTTTTGATATTTTGATTTCCAATAAATCAATCAAAACTACAGATCTCTATTAACCGCTTTCTTTCTGTATTTTTGACAACTGTTGCTATATATATATGAGGTGGTTTAGGTTTATGTTTAACATTTATGTTTATGTTTAACAAATATATATTTGAAGTTGTTTATGTTTAACATGTTTTGTTTTTTAAAATATATGTTTAACATAACATTAAGTGTTTATGTTTAACATATGTTTATGTTAATTATAATTTTTTCCCTTTTCTGGAATAGATGTTATTGGGTGTTGCACATTTTTTAGTTTTAAATTCTATCTTGTCTAAATGTTAAGATGACTACTAAGCTATTTTTTAGTTCATGTTTTATTAATACATACTTGCATTTTTTTGTTTCCAACCTATCTGTATTTTTAAGTCTGTATCTCACAGTTGATATATTATTGGCTTAAAAAAATCAGGTTTTATATTTTAATTAATGAGTTTGATTTAGACTTATTCTAATTATTCTTTTAGAACCAAGTGCCATCTTATTTATTTTTTCCATTTACTGTATTTTAGTTTTTTATTCTTGCAGCAGTATGCTTCTAATTTTTCAAATTTTATCAGTAACAATTACTCTATACTTTTCTTTGGTGCAGCCAAATCACATATTAACAGATGAACCTTTTTTCCTGTCAAGATGAAGTGGAAGCATTCCTTTGAATAGCAATACATCATTACTGCATTTAAAAAAAACATTATATTACACAAATATGAACTATTCCCCCCCATAGCTCTTTTAAGATAAAAATATTTCTCCCAAGTCTGAGTTGGCAGCTTGTTTTCTGCATTTTTAGTTAACTGTTATCAAAGGACCATTGTCTTACATTCTTGCTAGTGTTTTGACAATGCTGGATTTGCCGTCCCAGGTGTAGTCACCTCCAACACGAAGCACCCATGGTCCTCCACCATAGTTCATGATACTTTCCACTCATCTACTGTTTCTGAAAGCTGCAGATCTATAGTTGACTTTCGAGGTTTGGTTTTAAAATTTGTCTTCCTGATCATTTGTATTTTCTGCATTTCAAATATAAGTGGTAACATCTTACATTTATCTTTCTTCTTCTGGCTTATTTTGCTTAGCATAATCCCTTCTAGTTCCATCCATGTTGCTGCAAATGGCATGAGTTTATCTTTTGTGATCACTAAGTAGTATTCCATTATGCATAAACACCACATGTTCTTGATCTGCTCATCTGTTTTGGGGCACTTAGTTTGTTTCCCTGTCTTGGTTATTGTAAATGGTGCTGCTTAAGATCCAAAATTGTATTTATTTTGCTCTATTTTTATTAAAATCTTTCTTACTTCATCCCTTATTTCCTTCTTTTCTTTTTCATCTCATCTCCTCTACCCGTTATCTCTCTATCTCTATTGCTAATCTCTGTTTCTCCCTCTTTCTTTTATAATCGTAACAAAAATGCATTAGGCTGTTCTTCATCCCACTCTCCTAACCTCTTAGTCCATTAGGGATAAATTGTGAAACGTATACATACCTAGCACAATCCAGTACACAAAATAATTATCTGATTGCATTACTTTTCTTTCCCCTTTCAAAGAAAAACTTTATTTCATGTCATCATAAGTCTAATGTTAATAACTGGAAGTTTTTAATATTAAAGCTGCCATTTTCAATGTGTTTATTGAAATATAAGGCGCTAGAGTGCATAGGAAATGAAAAGGCATGTGTGCATGACATCTAGAGAACAATAGCACTGTGCTGTTATTTATGCATGACGAATAAACATTTTGGTAGTCCAGATTTTTGACATATTTAAACATAGATGTGAAGACATGGTAGACAAAAGAGGGTTCTAGAACTTTTGATGCAAGCAGCTGTCACAAGCAGTTTTGCTGCAAGTTTTTTTTCTTACTGCATAACTAACTGGTCTTCTAGCTATTTTGTCATAAAAGAGAGAAGAATGAAAAATAAAAGAGGAATATTCAAAATGGCACAATGAAACAGGAACTGATTTTCTTTTGTAGTCAGAGAAACAAAATTAAAAATAAAAATTCAAATACAAATATATTGTAAAAAATATAAAATATTTGAACATATTAAAAATATGAGTATAGACTCATGGCAATACTGCATGAAGAATGGATTTTCTTGTGTGGATTGTACCTAAGCACTTGTTTAAGTCTTTTGTTCCTTCAAAACATTAAACATTTTAGGGTATTTTTGCTGACGAAACTTACAAGTGTGAAATTAGAACTCAGAAGTAAAGCTAAGTGTAAATCAGGGTATTGCATTCACAGTACTAGAAAAAGATAACATCCATTTGCAGGGAGCTGTTCCTTTTATTGTTAATGGAGAAATGAAACCAAGTTCTTTTCTCTTTTGTGGCAATATTGCCTTTAGGCCAATTATGTGGTGAAAATGTTTGCTTATGGAGTTGCTCATGGCAAAACTACCATATATGGTCAGAGATACTTTGAGCTTTAAATCTTTCCTTTGGCCCTGGATCTTCCTTTGTTCACTCAACAATGGAGAGGTAAATCTCTCTTAAAAGAACAGGTCAGTCAAAGATAGATGTTAAAACTATTCCGGGAAAGCTGACCATAGGTCTGAGGCATCCAGGAGGGGTGGGGTAAGGGGAGCGGAGAACACAGTGGACTATGGTGGAGGACTGTGGGTGCTTTGGTGGTAGTGTTAGAGGGAAAAGGATGTCCCAAAGCAAATTCCATATAGGCTTTGTGGACTCCACCCCCACCCCAGGTCAAAGCCAAAGACACCAGGAACTCCAAATCCCATCACCACCAAAGGGAAGGTGGCTGGGACCTGAGGGTGGGGTTAAGCAGCCAGGTGGATACAAAAGGCAGACACGTGGGCTTTGGGGCTCTCCATTTTTGGGCTCTTCACCAGCAGCAGCGTCTGGCCAGCTCTGAGAGTGACTTTGGGTTTCCAGGTTGTCGGATCGGGTAGGACGCATTAAAGACTTTATTTCCCTATTTTCTCCCTGAGTTGTACATTTTCCTTATTTCTTTTTCTCTTGTAAATAAACCTTTTATTAACCCTTTTGTGTGTGTCTGTAGTAGAGTATTCATAAGTCCCTTTAAAAAGCTCGGGTGAGGACCCACAGCCAGGAATCCGTTTAATATCGGGGTTGCTCTATAACAGTAGGAGTGCCTCAGTGACCACACCTGAAGGAGAGATCCTATACTGTCAAAATACTAAAGACGTGATAGTGAAGGCAAAGATAAACAGCTGGGACTACATCAAATTAAAGAGCTTTTGCACAGCAAAAGAGACAATAACAAAAACAAAGAGAAACCCCACCAACTGGGAGAACATTTTTGCACCCAACACTAATGATAAAGGACTGATCACAAAAATCTGCAAAGAGCTGATGAGACTCAACAACAACAAAGAAAATAATCCAGTCCAAAAATGGGCAGAAGAGCTTAAAAGAAACTTCTCTGAAGAGGAAATGCAAATGGCCAACAGGCATATGAAAAAATGTTCAACATCACTTGTCATCAGGGAAATGCAAATCAAAACTACCATGAGATACCATCTTACACCAGTGAGAATGGCACATATTAAAAAAACTAGCAACAACAAATGTTGGCGAGGGTGTGGAGAAAAAGGAACTCTTCTGCACTGTTGGTGGGAGTGCAAACTGGTCCAACCACTGTGGAAAGCTGTGTGGAGATTTCTGGACCTACTAAACATAGAGCTTCCATATGATCCAGCAATTCCACTCCTAGGTATTTACCCAAAGGACACAGAAACATCAATTCCAAAGAACACCTGCACCCCTATGTTTATAGCAGCACTGTTTACAATAGCTAAGCTTTGGAAACAACCCAAATGCCCAAAAATAGATGACTGGATCAAGAAGATGTGGTACATATATACCATGGAATATTACTCAGCATTCAAAAAAGATAAACACATGCAATTTGCTGCAACATGGATGGCGCTGGAAGGGATCATGCTCAGCGAAATAAGCCAAAAAGAAAAAGAAAAATACCGGATGGTCTCACTCATAGCAGGAATCTAGAAAACTTAAATAAGGGACCAGGAAAATGAATAACTATAAGAAAGTGAAAATCAAAATCAACAAAAAACTATGAACCAGAGACACTTTTAGGGGGGCGGGGGCGGGAGGGGAGGGATTGGGGTCAGAATGGGGGGCTGCAATTGTATGGGGAATATAACAATAAAATTTATAAAAAAAAAAATACTAAAGACGATGTAACCCAATGGTACTTCATTAAATAAATAAATAAATAAATAAATAAAACCCTCCTAATGGCATCTACTGATAGTTGAGATTTAAAGCACACAAACCAAGTCAGTTTGTGTGCTTGATGTGCCGTAAACCAAACACTGAACAAGAAGTGTTGGAAGTCAGCAGAGGTTTATTCTCCAGAGAGCACCCATTGAGGTGATGGGGGCCTAAGCTCAGATCCACCACCTAATGAACAGATTTCAAGATTTTTTTTTAAAAGATTTATTTATTTATGCATATAAGAACTGGGATACAGGTCAGAGGTGTGGGAGGTGAGAGGATTCACCAGAGACAGAGTGGGGAACAGAACAGGCAGATTGACTGAAATACACTGCTGAGGGGAGCAGCGGGGGAGGCAGGAGAGGTCTGCTGTGCCATGTGGGTTGCTCCCTGGCAGGCCAGAGATCAAACTCATGCTGCAGTGGCTGCGGATAGCTTCATATGTTGCGTCTTAACCCCTGGGTCACCAGGGAGGCCCCGGATTTCAAGATTTTTAATAGTGGTGAGTGTTAGTCAGGTGGGAGAAGGCTTGCCAGGTCAGGGAAAGGAATTTAACTCTTTTAAGTGCATAAATCATCAAAAGGTTTTAAGGAAGCAGACATCTGGACATGGGCTCAAGTCATTTATCTTAGTCACTCCAGCGTGGTTCCATCCTATTCATCACTGCAACACAGGTTCCTGCGTTATCATCTTGTGAGCTGACTTACTCATGCAGGAAACAGAGAGGTTGGTGCAAGAGAGAAAGTTGTACTTTTAGGGAGGTCAGTTAGAGAGGGCCACTCCTTGATTCCCACTGGGGCCTACATCCCTTCTATGGAAGAGGTCTAGAATAAGCTTCTTTTGCTTGTAGCCAAATGATCCTAATTGGTAGATACCTTGGAGTACCACATAATTGGTTTTATAGCAAGAACTGTTTGGGGGTTTCTAATACAAGTTAGATTTCTCAGTCGTGCATATGACTCCAACTCCTTGGAGTTTTCCCAGTAACAAGGTGCTATTTCAGTAATACCAAAAGCATTTGTGAATATTGATCCTGTTATAGATGTTTTATAAGCACTAGCTATTTTAGTACTTTACATAATTTCAATAATTCAGATGGGGAAACTGAGGAATCAGGAAGTTAACAGCCAGGCAACTGTATGTGACAGAGTGTGGATTAAATCTGTCTGTGCTGACTCTGACACTTCTTTCCACTGCACCACAACTGCTCTGGCATGGCTTTAAAAAACTTAAATGAGGGGAAAACCCCATATACCTCTGAATCTTCCCTCATTTTATTTCCATCTACTATAAGGGCCTCACTTATACAACTTATTATCAAAGACACATGTGTGACTAAAGGTCAGCATCCCATCTAACTCATTTTACTTGAAACTCAAAATCATATCGAAACTCTGATCTGAGAGATGAAATGCTAGGTTTTGCATTTTTTTTTTTCTTGCTGGGAAATAATTTTGTCCATAGGTCCTTGTCAGTTTCTCTTTCCCTAGTGCTGAGGTGGTGGACTGAGCTGGGGGATGGAACTGGGCAGAGGAGGCAGTTCCAGCTTTGCTTTCATTGGAAGTGAAGGGAGAACAGGTTCCTTTGCTGAACTTGTTTCCAGCACTACTGTTATAGGTCAGGGAGAGGGGCAGCCCAAACCCCGCAAACCTGCCTATTCTAAATGGGTTTTGCCATCCGCCGCATCAACACAAAACACATGAGACTTTAATAGGAAGGAACTTTAATAAAACTAGGAAACAATACAGGTAAGGCAAAGAGTCTAGTTTCTAAATGAAGCACCCAAAGTTACCCATCCCCTCGTGGGTAAAAGTCCATCCATATGGGAATGGCCCAGAGCAAGGCCCCCAAGCCTGCCACAAGTCTAAAGCATCTTCTAGTGGGGACCCACAGAAAAGGGTCAGAAACAACCAGACAAGCCCAAAAGGAAAAGAGCAAAATCAACATCAAGATCAAAGCTGTCATTGTCACCTCCCCACGGGTCTCACCCACATCTGTGTCACCCAGTCCATGACCAAAAGACAAGCGCAGTTTCTTCACATGTCTCTAGGCTCCACGCGCCTCCTCCAGGTCTCCTGGCTCCATCCTGCTTCCTTCCTCAGTCTCTTCTGCAGCTTCTCCTCTTCCTGCTCAGCTCCACCCTTCCTTGGGTGGGGCAGGGAACCTCCCCCTTTCCTGGGGACCACCTTGTTACACTACCTCTGGCGAAGCAGTGGGAGGGGTGGGGGAGATGCTGAGGTAGATGATAAGAGTCTTCCCCCTTCCTCTTCATTACTAAGAGCTTTAAAAAGGTAAATGCACCAGGAGGAGACTGATGGGGAAAAGTAGAACTCATTTGCAGCCCAGGCCCAGCTTCTCAGGGCATCTCCATCTCCCGGTGAAACAGATGTCTGCCTCTTGCTCCTGAAGCAAATCACTCTTATGAGGCTAAGACTCTCCCAAGAACTGAGGAGGGCAGTACATATTCCTGAAAGTCACAGTGACAGGTGGGAATCTGGCCAAATGCCCCACACCATTCATTCATCATTCCCTATAACAGGCTGCTGCTGTGCAAGGTTCCCGTGGGCCAACTCGACCCAGCCAGCTCCTCCGTCTCCTTCAGGTAGTTGGTGGTTTTACCTTGACTGACCTTGGGCTAGGGTGGTAGAGAGTTCCAGAGAGGTAGATCAGCTTTGTCAGAAGACCTGCTTAGTATATCCTTATGTTACACATACACAGTATCTTTCGTTTCTGTAACAACTTTTGATTCAACTTTTTAGCTGTTCTATAATAATATATATATATACATGTTTCATAATATATTATAGAACAGATAACTGAGGTCTAGGAAATTAAAAAATTTCCTAAGGGCCCACGGCTAATAAGTAAGCATTGGATTAAAAATCGTATTTGATTCCTTGTCATCTTTGTGCATTGATCCTTCTCAGCTGGGCTATTTACACTGCTTGAAAGTGCAGCCCCTCCCTGGCTTTAAAAACATGAACAATAATATTAACTAACAAGGAGTGTGATCTCAGGAAGAATAAGTAAAGCTTCCATTGGAAGCTCTTGAATTTTGTTTGAATTCCATCTTGTCTGAGTTACAGAAATTAATGAGCAGCTAGATCTGGACCTGGTGTGCCTTGATGAAAAGACTTATTTTTAGTGCCTTAGCATTTAAAAGGATCTGTTATAATTTCATGCTTAAATAACACTAAATAAGGGCCTGTGTTTGTCTAGCATAATTGGAAGAAGCATAGGAAAGGGAAACAGTTACTTCCAGACGAATGGCATGAATGTATCTTGGGAGAAATTTAAAGAGAAACCCCTCCACTCCCCCCCACCAAACAAACCAACAGAAAACACCAGGGGTTAATTATCCTCCTGGAACAGCATTTCCCACAGGCCAGAGAAGTGCTTTAACTACACAAAGACCCCCACAGCTAGGCTGAGGGTGTGCGGGTGTCAGTAGGGGTTAGAAACTGGGGGTGGGGTTGTCTTGGTTCAGCAGTGTTGCTAACTTAACAGTTTATGGGTTTTACCAAAAGACAAAGGCGTGTATTTCCTTTCTTTCTCCTTCTCAGGGATTTGTATGTATTTCATGTCCCCATTCTTGTGGCCTCTGAGGATCACCTAAATCACAGTAGTCAAGGCGATGGGGAAGAGCTGACTGAAGTAAAGAAGGATGGAAGCAGGTAGAACCTATGATATGATAAAAGAACTGCTCTCCCAGCTCTCTGGATGAGCCTCTTTTTCTGTCTAGTCTAAAGGGTTCCCTGCCTCGGAGGCTGTTAATTTCGAAAGTTCTTCCTTCCACTGCTGTTGTGGCCAAGCCTTCTCATGGCCACGCCCCTCCTGTGGCCACGCCCTGCTCCACTCACCCAGCACCCTGTCCCCACTCCCGCTTACTCCTTTCTCCCACAGTCAAATTTTGCTCTCTGTGCATTTGCATTTCTGCTGACTGCAAGGATCAGTTTAATTTCATGGGTGTCATTTCCTTCAAGAAATCTCTCTCTGAGCAGCGGCCCATCGAATCCCCGATAAAACATATTTTCCTACGGTAATGATTTTATGGGCCCATAAGTCATGAATTTATTATGATCTCAGTCCCTGCTGCTGATTGCTGTAAAATGCAAAGTAATTAACAGCAAGAGGTAGCAGTTATTCCCACCTGGTAACGTGTTCCTTCGTTCGCTGATGGGTTTGATTAAAGTAATGACTAAAGAGTGAAACCCGGCTGTAAAATATTAGCATGATTAATGCTGTATCCTAAATAAGAAACAAAACTAATGGGCATAGTATGAGAAATTAAAAAAAAAAAAAACAACACACAATCTTTCCTCTTCCACCCCCTCTATAGACCCCCCCCCCCCAACTTAAGCAATTGTTATGGCTCATTTAAGGTATGTTTTTCTTCCCATTAAGTAAGGTATGGATTCCAAGGCCAGGGGCTGGCTAGCAGAGCATGTCACACAGTTTCCATACTATCTTAAGTGCTGGTGTTACTGTATCCCCCTGTTCTCTTGGATTTGCAGAGTGGAATTTGGGATGGTGTTACACTTTGAGCTAAAGCCTAGATAGCTGCTAAAAGTTTGCTTTCATCTCTGCACAGGGCAGGGTCTTCCTGGTCCACCTGGGTATGAATAAAAGAGACTTTGATGACTTTGCTCCCCCCATGACTGACTGCAGCCTGGAGAAAGCTGTGGAGTTAGGTAAAAGGTTATTTGAACCATCTCCAACCAGAAAAGTACTGTTGAAGTTGTTGATCTTCAACTTTCCTTTTCTTGTTAGGAAAAACTTGGTCTTATGTCGCACTGATTTGGTGACAATTAAGAATTCATACAAATGTCTGTTAAGAAGCCCAGGCTTTATTCCTGGTGCTGTCAAGAAGTATACCATTTTTGGAGCTCCACCATTTCTGGAAGGCCAATTGGAAGCCCACTTGACTGTGGGCTTGGAAGCAGTTCGTGCATATGGAATTCAAGTGTCTTGCCCTCTCAAATGTGAGAGCACCCACTTTCAGAGAGCTAAGAGACTAAGCAGACATAGCCCCTTCTCCCTCCTCAAGAGCTAGGCAGGGGGCTGGGGTAGGTTGAAGGAAGTAGCCTGTTGAGAAGTCATGGAGCTATGGGTATGAGAGCGGTGTGCCTTTGACCTCTTCCAGTGACTCCAGAATTAATTGTACATTTCTATAGGCAATAGCCATTTTATTCACTTGGGGATCCCTGCTATGTATTAGGCAAGGGAATACAGTTTCTGCCATTAAGAAATTGCTAGGCTAGGGATGGAAAGGGAAAGTAATACAGAGAAGCTTGTTGGGAAGAGAGATGGTAATTTTGGGAAGCATGACTTGGGAGGATTGTGAAAGAGGGGCTAGAGAGGGAATGCCACCCTCCGATGTGGGAGGCACAGGGGGCTCACACCCCTTATGGGAGCAAGGAGCATCATGATACTGGTGCATGACTGCGCAGGGTAGGCAGGACAGTGCCATCAGTTGACATCTCTTCCTGTTTCAGGCGAGCTCAAAGCTTACAAAATACAGGATCCCTGTAGAGGAAGAGGTGAGGGGCAGGTATGTGTGGGTGCAATGGAAGGATTTGGGGACCTGCTTATGAAGAAATAAGTGATTTGTCCAAGGTCCTTCTCAATAAGGGGCAGGCAAGAGGCCGGCCCTTATGACTTGCCCATTAACTTGCTCATTTGCTTAATGGTTTCTGTTTCACTGGCCAAGTTTCTGGAGACCACACTTGTAAACTGATAGGCCACGTGGCTGTGTTTTGTAAACCACAAACAATGGCAGCTTTCACAACTCTGCTTGCTACCCCTGGATGTCACACGTGCCACCCTGGGAAAGAATCAGGTAGAAAAAAATTTTTCAATTTTTTTCCTGCAGCAGGAACACGACTGCTTCCCTAGCGAAGGCACCTTGCATTTTCCTAATCTAGGATGAAAGCGATGAGGTGAGGTTCTGTGGCAGGTGAAAGGAAATAGATCTATCAAAAATCATTTTTATTTTCCTTTCCCTCTTCCCCTCTGTAGGGGCAGAAAGAACACGGAGCAGGTTTTTTAGGATCCAGCAGACCGGGTAAAGGAGGAGTCAGAGTCCTCAGTGGCTTTTTGCAGGTCTTTATTGGGATTACCCAGTACACAGCAGGCAGGGGCGCTGCCAGGCTGGGAGGCTGGCAGGCCTCCCAGCCCCCAGTAGGTCTTCACTCTGGGCTCTCCGGCCTTCTCTTGGCTTCTGCTGCTTCTTTCTCAGCTTTTCTTTTGGCTTCTACTGGCGTCCCCGTGACGCTGTCCTTTAAAAGCCCAGTCTTAGCCCAGGTGAATCCCATCTACCTATGCCCACACCCTACTCCAGGTGTCCGCCATCAGGCATGCATTCAGGACCGCGAGGATCCATCATCTATCCTGATTGGGGGGGCAGAAAAGCCTGACATTTTTTCCTTACCCTACACCCTCTTAATAAGTTAAAAAGAACAACCCTTGTTGCGTGATGTTTCAGATGAAATGCAATAAACACATCCCTTTCTGCCTTTTATTCCTCCAGCCCTTGCTCCTCGCAGGGGTAGATGAAGGGAAAGTTATTGGCATCGAGGAGCTGGCACCAGGAAGATAAACGCAAAGCCCTCCCTCTCTCTACCGCTGAGCAGGTCAAAAAATGATTGCGTTGGGCGTGAAGGATTTATGTCTGCCGTGAGTCAGTCAGAGTGTCGGGGTAAATCAAGGCTGACATTTTTAGCATCTGGGAAAAAAAAGCAATTGCGTTTTATGTCTACATTTTGCTCGGCTAATCAAGGTGCGGAAGAGACAGCCTGCCTGGGGAAACTTTTCCACTTTTTATTATTTAGGTAGGGTTTGGTTTTTCCCATAGAAACATGGAGAAAGTCTATAAAGGATTCAGTGTAGAGTAAAGAAGAAAGGAAAAGGCCCTCTCTGTCAGCTTTGATTTGAAGAGATAAGTTGGCAAAATGTATGGTCTGCTGAAGAAAAGCGCCTGGGGAGGGGCTGGGCTTGGGGCGTCCTGAGTACTGCTAGGAGCATATAAGTAGATGGTCATCTTTGCAAAGAATTTCTTCTTGACACATATCTCAGTAGAACATGGCATAATAGAACCATTAGGAAAAAAACAGTTGGATGCTTTTGACTAAATTAGCTAGCTACTAATTGACTACTGATCAGTTCTTTAACCGAAACAACCAGAGATCAGTTAAAACTATTGAATCAGTAGATATATATTGACAGAGTTTAAGATCAAGCCACAGTTAATGTGCGCAAAGGGAAAAGAAAATGAACAAATTAACTAGTAATATTTCTTTTTAGTTTTTCCATTTCCAGGGCTAATTATCAGTTTATCTAAGAGGTTTGCCTTAGTAAATGAGAATGTATTTGGATTTCACAAGTCTTCTATTTTACACCAGGGGTTATATCCAGCAAATATATTTTCATGTGTTAAGGGATCGTAATCATGCTACTTTTTTTTGTGTGTGGGGAGAGTTGTTACCATGTAAAGTGCTTTTGTGTTTCAGATACATTATTTTGTTAAATCTCCAGCACCTCTGTTTTCAGATAGGAAAACTGAGGCTAATATACTCAGGTTACATTAGCTCTTCCTACCTGGAAAAAGCTAAAGTTTAAACAGAGGCATAACTGTCTCTAGAGCCTTCATTATCCTCTCCTATACCAGCCACTTCATATGCAATCAGAGCAGAGACAGTTATCCTAACAATGGTAACAAGAGCCCCAACAAAAACAGATTTCATGAATGACTAGATTTTCCTTTTCATGCTTCTGAAAAAGCTTGGGAACCTGAAAGCATGTACTTATGGTGATAATAACAGCTAAATCATATTGCTTACTGTGTGCCAGACACTGTATTAAGCTCTTTGTGTATATTTACTCATAGAATTCCCACCTAGACCTGAAAAAGTGGGGCAATTAGGAACCCATGTTCCAGGTGAAGAAACTGAGAGCCTGATAAGTTTAGAGTTGGCCTTGCATGTAACCAGTAAATGACCACCAGGATACAGTCAGGCAGTTTGGCTTCAGAGCCCAGCATTGCCAAATATGTGGTTTTGCCAGGCCAGGGTGTGTTTTGGTGAGATCATAGTGTTGAAAGTGGTTAGATCTTTGCCTTCCTTCTTGTGTGTGTGTCCCAAATAATGGCTATGTGATATCTGATTTGAGAGGCCTCTAAGTTTTAAAACATTGACATCCCTCTTAGAATGTATTTAAAAAGAAATGAATGGGGAAAGGGAAAAATATCTATTTCAATCAGTGTTTCCCTGCCTAGGGTTCTTGGACCCCTGGAAGACAATTATGGGGGTAGTAGGGACTGTAAAATTATCTTCAATATATCAAAAAGCTAATCTACAATTGATGTACTGATAATAAAGCATCAGAGTGTAATTTCAACACCAAGTTCGTAGAATTATATTAGCTCAGACAGTAAATGCAGATTATTGCATACTGATTGTTCTTTGATGAATAAAAGATAGGGAAATGGAATATCCTTTAATAAAGGTCGCCAATTAGACAAAAACACATTAAAAACAAGAAACTGTATAGGGAAAAGGGTAAGGGGGGGGTCCTTGGTGACAGAAAACCCCTTGAAACAAAGGTTTTTTTCTTTAGTTCCCTATAGCTTGACTATTTGTTGGAATTGTTAGCAAAATATCTTTCAAAGCCCAATGAGATAATTTATGTAAAGTATTATGCAAATACTAGTTTTTTGTTATTAATATGAACAGTAATAGTTATGGTAATGAGCTTGCTGTGGAGCAGGTGATTTCAGGTAACAATTGTATTAAGAACCTTAATTTTAAACTTTTTAATTCCTGAGGTGAGATCTCTTCACCAAATCTTGCATCAGCATAGGTGTGTTTTGAATGCTATGTGTTCTGTGCACACATGTATGCATGTCTCACATGTGTGTACACATGTGTGGTGCATGTGCACACCCTATCCCCCATGATTTTTTAGTATTATCTTGTTCTCACTCCCTCTGTTGTATGCAGCTGTACATTCAAAAACTCTTTGTTCAGAAGACTTGTGTGAAAGGGTGATGAAGCATTTGGGTTGTGGTGTGGGTTTTTACTCCCACATTTTTGCTATTAATTAGACAGACCTCACCACTTCAGCCTCTCCTGCCTCTGCAGGCAGAAGGGTCTGTGTGAAGCTAGATTTGAAAATCTGGATGTCATTGCCTTGGGCCTGTGCCTATGCAAGGTGGTTTGAATGTCACAGGAGGTTGTGAAATTGCATGTCCCCAGGTATGCCCCGACACATACTCTGAATGCCAAAATGGATCTGACTTAATTCTTCCTTTTTACCTAGTTGTTTTGATGCTCTTTGGAGACAGCCTGAGTAACACTATTAACTGGGCAGAGATTAGGCCGTAATCAAATCACAACTGCCTTAAAAAAATCAGAACCCTTTTTATTAAAATAGAATAAAGTGTAAATTAGTCTGTAGCAGCTTCACTCCTGTTTGAAAAAAAGGATATCAAGTAGAATAAGACCAGTACCTACTGTAGTCTTTAATTGTTATTAATTATTTCTTGGCCTATCCTTGTACTTCCTTTATCTTGTTTCAAAGTAAACTGTAACATCCTCTCACTGGTCTCTGAAGTTTTATAACGTCTGTTCACAGTTTCTGTGCTTGCTTGCCTTATCCTCCTGTCCTATCCTGTCCTATTGCTGTTTCACCCTGGCTCAGATTCTAGCTCACACCCAACCTAGAGTGTTCGGAGCACCCAGTACTTTCAGGGTCTCCCTCTGACTCTGGAGTTTTCCCCTGCATCTCTCCTCTGCATAAAGCTTTTTTTTTTTTTTCACTTGGTGTGGCTTGGGTGCTCCTGGTCCCTTCCTAGTGCCTAAGCAGTAAGACATCGTCCCTAGCTCTACATGCACATGTAAGGATGGCTTGTTTTCACCCATGGTCACCCCCTTTCCAATCATCCTGTCATTACCTCCTTGCTCAGAAATTCATTGTTAATACTCCCTTTTACGTGGATTTGGCCTTTACATGGAATAAGCCAGGATTTTAAACATCATTGCACCCCCACACCACATTGCATCTTATTTCTACCACTTAGATTGAAAAGGGTGGTTAACACTAGTGTGTGCACATTTCCCACCAAGAGGAAGCACAACCATGAACTTCCAGGGGAGAGCCAGTCATTACTGGGCCATGCTTTGAATTTGGTGGGGATGGGCTGGTGGGTTTGAATTGGTGTTTTGCTTTATGGCAATCTATGCAGGTTTGAGGAGATGGAAAATACAAGGAACACAATTGTGGCCTAAAAGATGTTCCAAGAGAGCCAACCCATTGCCTGGAAAAAGTGGGAAGGTGTTCAATCTTTAGTGTTTGACTTGTGTTCAAAGTCTGCCTCCATTGTTAACTAGCTATGTAGATATTGAGTTTCAGTTTCCTATTCCACAAAATGAGAATAATGATGTTTTTCTCATGGGGTGTTTGGACAAGTTATGTTTAAAGTGGCCAGCAGAACACATAGTAGTTCCATGGTTATCATTTGCAACAGTACATGGAAAAAGAGGTAGATATTCCTGGGGTATGTAAAACTTAAAAATTATTAGCACAACCATGCTTCAAGTGAATTATGAACACTGATTTAAATAGGTGAGCATAAAATGGCTAGAAATGAAATTTTGAAGGAAACCACAACCCTTATTTACTGTATGCCGAGCCCTGTACTTCCTGTGGATCACAGGTGCTCAGGGGACTTTGCCCATGAGGTGTCAGTGAAGCAGGAGGGATGGAGCCATCATAAGTGAGTTCTTAGCCTCCAGGCAGTGGCTCTGGTGGGGGGGAAAAGACATGATTCAAATCTTTAGAATAGCTGGGAGAAGAGAACAGAAGATAAATCTGTACAAAGAACTAAAAATGAGAAAGAGACTTAGGAAAACTCCAAAAGGGTAACTTCATAGAAAATCAGGTGCAGTGGTTTGAAAGCAGAAATATGGGGGAAAAGGTTGCAAACTTAGGGAGGCTAGAAGCAAATACATGCCTGTTGGAACTTCGATCAAAATCACTCAGGTAACAGGAATAGATGAAGAGCCTTATAGTGAAGTATGGTATCAGTTGCAGTGGTATAGGTGTGTGTATGTGCATGTGTGTGCATGCTCCTGTGTGTGAGTGCATGTGCAAGGGTGGTGGTCACTTCTGAAGCCTCTAAACTGAAGGCTCTTCAGTTTCTTCCTATCCTCAGAATCATCAATTTCTCCCTTTATTACTACATCATTCCTGACAGTTTGCACACACATTCTGGTATTTTCCAAGTTAAAATCAAATCTAAACAAATTCTTCTCTTGATCCCCTATGTGTTCTAGCCAATGCCTGAATTCTCTGCTGCCCTTCAAAGGAAAATTACTTCTGAAAGTTCTCAAATTGTCCTTTTCTTTTCTCCCTTCTTCTCTTCATTCCTCCGTTGCCCCCATGTACCCCGAGGAAAAAGGCTCAAGGTCACTGACAGCTCTTTGCATAAACCAAGGGCAACTTTTCAGTCGTCTTCATCACTATCCCAGCCGCTATCCCCAGGGCTGGCCGTGCCTCTGTTGCTTCCTCAACTCCACATATTTCTTCTGTGTTCCTTTCCTCTCTGGTTCACCCCTTCAATCTGGGCTCTCTGAGTGCTGGTGTGCTCCAGGGCTTAGTTCTGGACCCTCTCCCTATATTTCTATGTGATCTTCTCTATCCCTGCAGCTCTAAATGCCATCTATATGCTGATGACTTCCAAATTTATGTCTCCAGTCTAAAAATCTCCACTGAGATTCAGAGTCATATATCCACCTGGCCACTTGATATCTCTACTTGGATGTCTTACAGGCATCTCAAAAGAAGCATGTAAAAATAGATTTTTTCATTTTCCTTCCCAATCTGTTATTTTCCCAGAATATTCTGTTTCCATAAATGATGCCACCATCAGTGCAATTGTTCAAGCCCATAGTCCTCAATTTATAAACATGATTCTGTCATATCTACTACATTCATTTGTTCAATTAGCCAGTACAGCCACCTCTTATTATTTGCCATAGACACGTGCTATATAACATTGCCAGGAACACTGTTTAGCCCACACTGACCCTTTGCTCCTAGAGCAAATACAGGGCCAGGTTCCTTGAGCCTCCAGTCACAACAGTTTTGTCAGCTGCTTTGTGCATTCTATGTGTGTTTCTGTTTAGAGACACCTTTTAAAACAGATACTGATGTTTCATTAACACTGAACTCACAGCCAGCAGCACTATGACTCATGCCTGAACAAAGTTTATTTGACACAAATTTTCTTCTTAAGGCACATCACAGCCTTCTTGCCCTTAGGAACAGTAACCGACACTTCAGCTCTAAGGTTGGTGGTCATTTTAAGTAGGAAAAAAAGCATAAAAATGTGCAAATGGCACTAAACAGACAGTGGAAAGGACGTGTTTGTAGGGTGAGAGCTGAAACAAGAAGGCAGATCCTTACTGGACCTTCACTAGCAACATGTGTGTCAGGCAATTGAAATTTTGATCTGTCTGCACATGGCCACAGTTTGACTTTGGGGTTACAAATTCATAAATATGTGAATTCACAAATACATCATCACCAAATAACAAGGATCGACTATTGATGTTTTTGTAGTAGGTGCTAGGAGCTGGAGATACACTGCTAAGCAAAACACACATGGTCACTTCTCTCCTGGAAAATACTCATTCTGAGTGTCTTCTGAATCCATCTGCTTTTTCCAAATATTTTCACCAACTTGCTTAGTTCTTACCACCAACATTTCTCATCACCGGTGATTACTTAAGTGACCTCCTTCAGTCTTGTCCCCTTCCAATCCATTCTCCAAATATAGTCAGCGTAATCCCTTTCAAATGTGGATTGACTGTGCCACTTTGCCTTTTTATCCTTTTCATCCTTTAATGGCTCCCTACTCAAATATTTACCATGGCAGCTGTCACTTTTATCTGTGGTCTCATCTCAAACCTTCTGTCACTCATGCTTACACTACACTCACATCTTTTCAGATTCATGGGTGTGCCAGGTTCTTCCAACCTCTGAACTCTGCTTGTGCCTTTCCCTGTGCCTGTGCCTAGAACACTCTGTAAACTTCTGTTCCTCCTCATACGCAACGTAAACCTATTCTCAGGAAAGCCTTCTCTCAGTACCAAGGCCTGCCTTGTTATTCTCTATACACACACACCTTGTTTGTTTCTTTTATAGTACTTAATTCTCTTACAACACACTTCTTTTATTGTTGTTTACTAGTTTGTTTCACTCTCATTAGACTTACAGTTCCAGGAGGGCAGAAACTTTGTTAATTTTGATCACCCCTAACTCCTTAATATCCAATACAGTGCCTCATTACAATAAGCACATAATCAATATTTGGTGAATGAATAAATGAAAGAATGATTAAACAAATTGGATAGAGTGTCAAAGAACCACTGTTTATTAGCTTATATCAGCTAAGGTGGGAAAGCCCTAGATTGTATTCATCCTAACTTATTTTGCAGTGTCCAGTTATTCTAGGCAGCTTAATTGTAGCTCCTTACTCTGGATATATAATTTAGCATTTTTGTTTAGTACAGTAGTTCATCCTCCTATAAGCAGAACTAGATATTTGCCATAGCAACCCACCTTATTGAAGAAGGTTTTAGGGTTCCCTTGTTCTACCCCAGGTCCTAGAGGGCATTCCTGATTCTCTCACAGCCAATCAATTCCTTGGGAGTTCTCCCCAGACAATCCCATATCCTCCCAATTCCACTCAGCAGCTTAGTTGGGTTACACTAGGTCGTTTAGGTGAGCAAGAGCCAACAGTGGAACCAAATTTTCAGAATATCACCTGTCAGTCTGCCCTGCCAGTAATCTGTGGCTCAGGCTGTAGACACAAAATACTCTGAACTATACAAAGGGGAACTTGGATCAGTGGTCAGAAATTTCAGGAAGTCCTGTTTGGCCTCGATACATATAAGGGAGAACTTTTATGTAGCTGATATGAAGACAAAAATGATTATTTGAGTTGGCAGGGAGCACTCAGTCCTGTGAGAGATAGGTGGGTTCTGCCTGGAATGCTAGACTGAATGATGGTGTTTGATGAGTAAATGATCTCAAAGCTTTTCAGACTGTGACCCATGGAGCACCTGCATCAGGACCATTTGTGAATGCTTGTAGGACAGTGGGGTTTAATAATAGTGAATATCTTGTGCATCCACAAGTGGTTGTGCTGGTGTGTTTGTTAAAAATCTATTTCCAGCCCTTCACATAGATACTCTGGAATTTGCAACTTGGGGAATCTCCAAAGCTGGTTAATTCTGACCTAGATAGTCTCTAAGGTTGTGTTCTACCTTCAGAATTCATAGTTATATAGTCAACAAATGTTTATTGAAAGCTTCCAAGAGTCATTCACTGTTCAAAGCATTAGCGATGGTGATAGTTAATTTTGTGTGTCAACCTGGCTAGGCAATGGTACCCAATTATTTAATGAAATACTAAGTGATACTCTAATGGTATTTTATAGAGGTGGTTAATATCTCCAATCAGTTTACTTTTAGTGAAGGAAATTACCCTGGATATTTGGGTGGGCTTCATCTAATCAGTTGAAGGCTTTCCAGCATTTTGGCCTACCTGACATATTTTGAACTTGGCTAGCCCTTACAACTGCATAAGAGAGTTCCTTAAAATAAATCTATTCTGTATATTTCAAAAATTAACATTTCATTTGTGAAGATGAGATATATAGTATATATAATTATATATTTCAGGATTAAAAATTATATATCTATATCTCTTACTGATGTGCTTGTCTGGAAAGTCCTTCTTGATCCAGAAAAGAGCAAAATCTCTGATCTTATGGAGCTTAAAGTTTAGGTTTCACAGAAGGCTATTATCTTTTCAGTCCTTTAACATTGAAACTTCTTTTATGACTCAACATATGGTCTATTGTGATGAACATACTGTGTGCCTGAGAAGAATATGTACTGTGCAGAGGTAGGTCAAGATGGTGGAAAGTATGTTTTAGGTAATCTATAACTTTTGATTTTTTTCATCTAAAAGTTCTATTCATTGTTGAGGGATAGGTGTTAAAATCTCTTACTGTGACTTAGAAGTTTTCTATTTCTCTTTTAATTATGTAAAATTTTGTTTCATGTGTTTTTAATTTGCTATTAGGCACATGCCACACTGATAGTAGTTACACATTCTAAATTAATTGATCCAGTCATTTGAAGTGTCATTATTGTAGTTATTACTTTTCACTAAAAAAATCTACTTTATCTGCTAATAAACAGTCACCACTTGTTTTGCACTATTTGTCTAGTATACAGGCAGATAAAATTTCCAATCCATCTTCTCTCTTTCTCTCTCATCAATATAAATAAAATGGAATCTTTTACAGCCAATATGTACTTGGGTCTGAATGTTTTTAATTCTTTCTAATAATCCTTGACTTAGATCAGAGTGTTTTAGTCCATTAACAATTAATGTAATTATTGATATGTTTAGATTTTGGTAGGCCTTCTTATTTTTTTTTTTTTTGTTTTCACTTTGTTTTTACTTTTTGTTTTTTTCTGTTTTTTTTTTGGATTAAGTAATTTTTAGAATTCAATTATTTACTTACTAGGTTACATTATTTTTGTATTTATAGTGGAACTGAAGTATAAATCCTTAAGTTGTTACAATCAACTCGGAGTTAATGTTATACCAATTCATGTAAAATGTAGAAATATTACAACTGTATAGGTTCATTTACCTCCCTATCCCCGACCAAGACTTTATGCTTTGTCATATGTATTAAATCTACATAAACCCTCTAAAATAATATAATTTTCCTTAAAGTAATATTTTATAAAAACTAAAAGGAAAATTTTTTTTAAACTCACATATTTGCTATTTCCAGAGTCCTTCATTTCCTTCTAAGGTTTGAGTTTCTGTCTGGTATCATTTCCTTTTAGCTAGGAGAAGAACATATTTTAACATTTATTATAGTGTACATCTAGTGGTGATAAATTCTCATTTAAAGAAATATCTGAAGATGCCTTGGTTTTGTCTCATTCTGAAAGGATGGTTTGCTAGATACAGAATTCTGAGTTAATGGTTTTTCTGTTAGCACTGTGTAAGTTTTTCTTTATCACTTAGTTCCATTTTCATTTGGCTTGCAAGGTTTTCAACAAGAAGTCTGGTGATTCTTGTCTTTTGTTTCTCTACAATATGTTGATTTTCTCTGCTTGCAGGAGTTTTTAATTTTTTTTTTCAGTTTGGTTATAATATGCCTAGACATGATTTTCTTCAGAATTATTTTACATTGGGCCCTGACATTCTTGATTATTATCATTAAATTTGGGAATACTTTGATCATTATTTCTTCAAATTTTTTCTGCCCTGTTTTCTCGCCTTTATTCTGGCACTCCAATTATGCATAGATTACATGTTTTGATGTTGTGTTCTATGCCTAAGGTTCTATTTTTAAATCATTTTCCCCAATATTTTGAGTGGATAATTTCCATTGATCTGTTTGCAATTTCTCTGACTTTCCTCTGTTATTCTGCTGTAAAGACCATCCTGTGGATTTAATTTCAGACATTGTATTTTTTTCATTTTTAGAAATTCTAGTTCTAAAATTGTTTAGTTAGGGCCTCCCCGGTGGTGCAGCGGTTGAGTGCTGGGTTGCGAAGCTGCCCGCGGCCTCTGCGGCGCCGGTTCGATCCCCGGCTGCTCCCCGGCCACTGGAGGAGGATCCCACATGGCGCGCAGACCTCTCCTGCCGCCCGCTGCTCCTCTCAGCAGTGTACTTCGGTCCTTCTGCCTGCTCTGATCCCCGCTCTGGCTCTGGTGAATTCTCTCACCCTCCCGCACTTCTGACTGTACCCAGTGCTTGTATAAACAAACAAACAAATAAATAAATCTTTAAAAAAATAAATAAAATAAAATAAAATTGTTTAGCTAATCTGCTCTTATTTCCTATCTTTTCCATCTAACTTTATATTACACATAATAGATATAATGCTTAAAAATCCTCTGCTAATTCTCACATCTGGATTGGCTTGTAGTTAGTCTCTGTTGATAACCTTTTCTCTTGGTTCTCTAAATTTTATAGGTCATAAAGTCTTAAATAATTTTGATATTCCTCTCAATGTTATGGCTGTTTTGTAGTGGGTACTCTAGATTCAGTTATATACCTCTAAAAAATGTTGAGTTTTTGTTTTGTAAGACAGTTAATTTGGTTAAATTTAAATTCTCTTGGCCAACACCCAAGTGTAACTCTTTTATCCTGAACTGAATTGTGGTTGAATCTGGCACTCTTAGGAGTGTGCCAGAGATCTGGGTGAATTTATGCATTTGGGACTCCATCTACAGGTTTCCCCTGCTAGCTAAAAATAGAATGTTCTATTTTCTATGATTTGATAGTTTATTTTGGGGGTCAGGGAGTGCTCAAAATTTTTTTCCATATATATTAATGGTAATAGCATTCCCAGATTCATAAAATAACCTACCAAATCATACCAAATGTTATGTTTTACTTCCAGATTGCAGGGGAAATCTGTATCTGATCCTTTCATTTCTTTATAGTGAATGTTGTTGTCCCAAACTATCCTCTGGTCCTTCAAGTCAAAGATTTTTTGTTTTGTTTTGTTTGATTACTTTAGTTTAAACTACCCTGTAAAATCCTGGTTCATTCTTCAAGTTTAGAAAAATGGAAACTTTGGGCCTCCCTCGTGGTGCAAGGGGTTAAGCACAATATCATGAGGCTATCCACAGCCTCTGAAGCACAAATTTGATCCCTGGCCAGCCAGGGAGATACCCACATGGTGCAGCAGACCTCTCCTGACTTGCCCACTGCTCCCCTTAGCAGTGTATTTCAGTCTGTCTGCCTGTTCTGCTCTCCACTCTGTCTCTGGTGAATCCTCTCATTCCCCACATCTCTGGCCTGTACCCTTGTTCTTGAATGCATAAATAAATTAATCTTTAAAAAAATAAATAAAAAATGGGAACTTCACTCCCTGCAGTTTCCCTCTTTAAACTGCTGACATTCCTCCATAATCTTCCTGCTTCTGTTTTTCATTGTTTTGAGCTCTCAGGTCTTTGTCATTTTTTTTTTTTCCTGTTTAGATTTTGTCCAGAGTTTATAGCTGTTAACTGAGGGAAGGTTGTGTAATAAGAGCTTAAATATACTGGGCCATGGCGGAAGTGAAACTCTGAGAATCACCTTTAATTTTGGACAGATGTACCTCCAGACCCTCATGAAGCATGTGCCTTTTGGAATAGATGGGAATGAGGGACAAAGTCAGGAGTCACAGGTTTTTTTTCTTTTTTAAAGATTTATTTATTTATGCATACAAGAACTGGGGTACAAGCCAGAGGTGTGGAGGGTGAGAAGATTCACCAGAGACAGAGTGGGGAACAGAACAGGCAAATTGAATGAAATACACTGCTGAGGGGAGCAACGGACGAGTCAGGAGAGGTCTGCTGCACCATGTGGGTAGCTCCCTGGCCGGGGATTGAACTCGTGCTGCAGTGGCTGCGGACAGCTTCATAGGTTGAGTCTTAACCCCTTGCGCCACCAGGGAAACCCAGGAGTCACAGTTTTGGAGGGACCTTATCAAAAGGACAGAAGGTATTGCCTGGTTAACATGTTGCTGGTCTTTTTGTCAGGCATTTCATTAGAAATTAGTAGAGAGAGAAATATCTCTCCTTTTTGTGTGTGATGATAATTGGAATAATTAATAATTAATAAAAAATAATAAGACACTCAGGCTTGGTAGTCAGATGCAAACCAGTGCATCTCTGCAGCAGCTCACTTTGTCTGTGACAATGGGTATATGTTATTAAAAGTTACCTAAAATTTATCACTGGGAAAATCTATATAATGATACCAGCCATGCATGATGGTTGTGAATATGCAACAGGATAAAATGCTTAGTGACCCCTGACACTTAACAGGTATTCAACATTTTCCCCTCTGCTTTTCTGTACTTTAGGTAATGGTTTAATTGCCTTGCAGTGCACATTTCCCAATGTGATCTTGGGGACAATTGAAGTAAACCAGGATCACTAATGCTTAAGAGATATATCTGGATTTCACTGAGTTCTGGAGTGAAAGTTTAATTAATTTTTTTTTTTTAAAGAACTGTTATCATTAACTAGAGAAGCACAGACTTTGAAATCAGAGACTTGGGGTTGAATCCCTATTTTCTAATTACACACAAATTACAAATATAAATTGGTCCAGTTGTTCTCTCTGAGTTTTGCTTTTCTATCTATGGCATAGGAGTAATAAAATTTACCTCCTAGGGTTTTATGAAGATTTTATGAGCTCACATACATAAGGCTCCTAAAGCATCCACCACGGCCTGCTACATCACAGGCAGCCAGTAGTTGCTAGTTATTGTCATGATTATTATTACTTAAGACAAGTGGAGGATATCACTTTAAAAATCACTGATTTGTAAAGCTGAGAAAGATCCATTGGGAAGGACTAACCAAAGGAAGTTGGTGGAGGTAGAAGAAAGTCTGTTTTCATACATGGGGAGAAAATAGGGTACATTTTTGATAGGAAGGCTGAGCTATCCATTGGAGGGAATTTGAGATGGGAAAACCCTGTGGAGTTTTGCCAGTGGTTAAGTTAGGCCTACTCTGAGCTCTTGCCTCAAGGGTTAAAAATGAGATTAAATATTTAATGTCCATTCATAATTAGGTCCTTAGGGATCCTGTGGAGCTTTCCACTGGCACAGACATTTTTCTCTCTGTATTTACATTTCCAGCTCTACATGAACAAGCTTTGATTCTACTGTGTGGAATGAGTGTTCCTAGCAAAATCAGCATTTGCAGGGGTAGAGGGAAGAGGGTGGTCTTAGTGTCCTAGAGAATGTTTACAGGCCTCAGCCAAGGAGAGGCATGCACATTTTACCTATCAAGCGAGCAGATCTCCTCTACTTGGCTGGCACATAGGTGGCAAGAGGCATCAGAAGAGAGAAATCATGTCTAGAGGATAACCCGGCTCATAAAAGGAGGAGGCCTTCTAAGGACTAGGGTATTTTGTATCTGCAGCAGGAAAAGCAAGGACAGAGGGAAATGGCAGGTGAGGCACAGGCAGTCCCAGGGCCAGTGAGATCAGTGTCAGCTATCCCCGTGGTCCAAGCAAGGCGCATAGTGGGCACATTACAAGTCTGAAGGTAACAAGCTTACATCAGTTGCCCCTGTACTTCACATCAGTTATTGATTTATTGGACTTATTTAAAATATGTCTCTAGCTTTGGGCCTTTGGGCCTATTCCAAACCACTACTTGACATTTATTTACTTTTCCTTTTTTTTTAATTTAAATTTTATTTTTTATATTCCCCATACAATTACAACCCCCTTATTTTGACCCCAAGTACTCCTTTTCCCGCCCCCCACCCCCCATAGAGAGTCTCTATTCATAGTTGTTTGTTGATTTTGATATTTTCTTTCTTATAGTTATTCTTTTTCCTGGTCCCTTATTAAAGTTTTCTAGATTCCTGCTATGAGTGAGACCATCTGGTATTTTTCTTTTTCTTTCTGGCTTATTCGCTGAGCATGATCCCTTCCAGTGCCATCCATGTTGCTGCAAATTGCATGTGTTTATCTTTTTGAATGCTGAGTAATATTCCATGGCGTATATGTACCACATCTTCTTGATCCAGTCATCTATTTTTGGGCATTTGGGCTGTTCCCAAAGCTTAGCTATTGTAAATAGTGCTGCTATAAACATAGGGGTGCAGGTGCTCTTTGGATTGATGTTTCTGTGTCCTTTGGGTAAATACCTAGTAGTGGAATTGCTGGATCATATGGAAGCTCTATGTTTAGTAGGTCCAGAAATCTCCACACAGCTCTCCATAGTGGTTGGACCAGTTTGCACTCCCACCAACAGTGCAGGAGAGTTCCTTTTTCTCCACACCCTCGCCAACATTTGTTGTTGCTCGTTTTTTTAATATGTGCCATTCTCACTGGTGTGAGATGGTATCTCATGGTAGTTTTGATTTGCATTTCCCTGATTACAAGTGATGTTGAACATTTTTGCGTATGCCTGTTGGCCATTTGCATTTCCTCTTCAGAGAAGTTTCTTTTTAGCTCTTCTGCCCATTTTTTGACGGGATTATTTTCTTTGTTGTTGTTGAGTCTCATTAGCTCTTTGTAGATTTTTGTGATCAGTCCTCTATTGTTAGTGTTGTGTGCAAAAATGTTCTCCCAGTCAGTGGGGTTTCTCTTTGTTTTGGTTATTGTCTCTTGCTGTGCAGAAGCTCTTTAATTTGATGTAGTCCCAGCTGTTTATCTTTGCCTTCACTATCTCTGCTTAGGGTGATGTGTCTGTAAAGATGTCTTTGATATGTTTTCAGGTCTTATGTCTAGCTCTTTAATCCATTTTGAGTTGGTTTTTGTGCATGGTGTGAGGTAGTAGTCAAGCTTCATTCTTTTGCATGTAGCAACCCAGCACCATTTATTGAACAAACTTTCTTTGCTCCAATGCATATTCTTTGCTCCTTTGTCAAAGATTAGTTGACCATAAATCTGTGGTTTATTTCTGGATTTTCTATTCAATTCCATTGGTCTGTGTGTCTGTTCTTGTTCCAATACCATGCAGTTTTGATGATTATGGCTTTGTAGTACAGCTTGAAGTCTGGTAGAGTGATGCCTCCATTCCCTTCTTTTTTTTTTTTCAGGAGAGCTTTGGCTATTTGGGGTTTTTGGTGATTCCATATGAATTTCATCAATAATTGTTCTATTTCTTTGAAGAATGACATTGAAATTTTGATTGGAATAGCATTGAATCTGTATATTGCTTTTGGTAGGATGGCCATTTTAATAATGTTTATTCTTCCAATCCATGAGCAGGGGATGTTTTTCCATTTCTTTGTGTCTTTTTCTATTTCTTTTAACAGTGTTTTATAGTTTTCTTTGTATAGGTCCTTTACCTCTTTTGTTAGATTTATTCCCAAGTAATTGATTTTTTTTGTTTCGATAATAAAAGGAATTTTTTTTTTTATTTTTTCTTCCTCAGATTTATTGTTTGTGTATAGGAAGGCTACTGACTTTTGCATGTTGATTTTGTATCCTGCCACTTTACTGAACTAATTGATAAGTTGAATTAGTTTTTCTGTGGAGTTTTTGGGGTTCTCTATGTATATTATCATATCATCTGCAAATAGTGATAGTTTGACTTCTTCTTTTCCTATTTGGATTCCTTGTGTGTCTTTCTCTTGTCTTATTGCTCTGGCTAGGACTTCCAGTATTATATTGAAAAGCAGTTGTGAAAGTGGACATCCTTGTCTTGTTCTGCATCATTGAGAATAATATTGGCTGTTGGCTTGTCATAGATGGCCTTTATGATGTTGAGGTATGTTCCTTGTATCCCAAGAATTTCAAGGGCTTTTATCATGAATGGGTGCTGCACTTTGTTGATAGCTTTCTCGGCATCTATTGATATTATCATATGGTTTTTATATTTCTTTTTGTTGATGTGTTGGATAACGTTGATTTATTTTCGGATGTTGAGCCATCCTTGTGTCCCTGGAATGAATCCTACTTGGTCGTGGTGAATTATCTTATAAATACATTGTTGGATTCTGATAGCTAAAATTTTATTGAGGATTTTTGCATCAGTGTTTATTAGGGAGATTGGCCTGTAGTTTTCTTTTTTTGTGTTGTCCTTGTTCGGTTTTGGTATTAGTGTAATGTTGGCTTCGTAGAATGTGTTTAGTATTGTCCCTTCCTTCTCAATTTTTTTGAAGAGTTTGTGAAGGATCGGCACTAATTCGTTTCTGAATGTTTGGTAGAATTCATTTATCAATCCATCGGGTCCTGGGCTTTTGTTTTTGGGGAGGTTTTTGATTACCATTTCAATTTCGCTGCTTGTAATTGGTTTGTTTAGATGTTCTATTTCTTCTTAATCTAGCTTTGGGTGATTGTAGAGTTGTAGGAATTTGTCCATCTCCTCTAGATTGTTGAACTTGTTTCCATATAACTGTTCATAGTAGTTTCTGATTATTCTTTTGATTTCTGCAGTGTCCATTGTGATTTCTCCTCTTTCATTTGTGATCCTGTTTATTTGTGCTTTCTCCCTTTTTTCCTTTGTGAGCCTGGCTAGGGTTTTGTCTATTTTATTTATTTTTTTGAAGAACCAGCTCTTGGTTTCATTGATTTTTTGGATTATTTTTTAGTTTCGATTTCATTTATTTCTGCTTTGGTTTTTATTATTTCTTTTCTTCTACTGGTTTTGGGCTTTTTTTGTTATTCTTTTTCTAGTTCTTTGAGCTTTGAGATTAGGTTGTTTCTTTGAGTTCTTTCTTGTTTCTTGATGTGAGCCTCTATTGCTATATATTTTCCTCTTATTACTGCTTTTGCCGCATCCCATACATTTAGGAAATTGGTGTCCTCCTTGTCATTCAATTCAAAGAATTTTTTTAATTTCTTCTTTGATCTCCTCGTTAGTCCAGTGGTCTTCCAGTAATGTGGGTTTCAATCTCCATGAGGTAGGAGAGTGCCTTGCCTTCTTTTTATGGTTTATTTCTAGTTTGATGCCTTAATGGTCAGAAAAGATGCTTGGTATGATTTCAGTCTTGGTGTATCTGTTGACGTTTGTCTTGGGTCCCAGTATGTGATCGATCCTGGAGAATGATCCATGTGTGCTTGAGAAAAATGTGTACTCAGATTTTTGGGGGTTTAGTGTTCTATAGATGTCTGTTAAGCCCAAGTGCTCTAGATCCTTTTTTAGAGCTTTAGTGTCTTTACTTATTTTTTGTCTCGTTGATCTATCCATTGTTGATAGTGGTGTGTTGAAGTCTCCCACTACGAATGTGTTTTCTCTGATGTCTGTTTTCAGAGATGACAACAGTTGTCTGATATATTTTGGTTCTCCTTCATTCGGTGAATATATGTTAATGAGTGTTATTTCTTCTTGAAGTATTGTCCCCTTGATCATAATGTAGTGACCCTTGGGGTCTCTTTTTACCTTTTTGAGTTTGAAATCTGTTTTATCTGATATAATTATAGTTGTTCCTGCTTTCTTTTTTGGTCCATTTGCTTGTAGGATTGTTTTCCATCCTTTAACTTTGAGTCTTTTTTTATCTTTTGTAGCTAAATGTGTTTCCTGGAGACAGCAAAAGGTTGAGTTTTGTTTCTTAATCCAGCCTGCGACTCTGTGTCTTTTTATTGAAGAGTTTAGTCCATTTACATTTAGAGTTAATATTGATATGTTAGCATCAGTATTTGCCATTATGTTTGTCTTTCCTTTGATTTTATTTATTTATTCTTTTAATAACTTTTTTTTTGGCCTTATTTTATTGTTATTCGTCCCTCTGAGGTTCTGGCTTTAGGACTTCTTGTAGTATTTTTTGGAGTGGGGGGTTAGTTGTAATGGAATTCCAGAGTTTCTGTTTGTCTGGGAAGGTCCTTATTCTTTCTTTCTTTTTTTTTTTTAAGGTTCTTATTCTTTCTTCATAGAGAATGGAGAGCTTTGCAGGATAGAGTATTCTTGGTTGGCATCTGTTTTCTTGTAGTCTGTTGACTATGTCCCTCCACTCTCTCCTTGCCCATAGTGTTTCTTCAGAGAAGTCTGATGTCAGTCTGATTGGTTTTCCTTTGAATGTTATCTGTTTCTTCCCTCTTGTCAGCTTTGTTATTTTTTCCTTGTCTTGGATTTTTGGGAGCTTTACTATTATGTGTCTTGCTGTATTTTTCCTTTCGTCGTGGAAGTTTGGTGTTCTTCTTGCTTCTTGTATATCTATTTTCAGCTCCTTCTTCACATTTGGGAAGTTCTCTTCAATTATCTCCTTGAATATTTTCTCTGTTCCTACTTCTCTCTCCTCTCCTTCTGGTATTCCTATAACTCTTATATTTCCTTTCCTCATGGAGTCAGATAGTTCCCGAAGTCTTTCTTTGGTCTTTTTCCTTCGTACTTCTCTTTCCTTTTCTGTTTTGGTTCTTTTTATTTCTGTGTCTTCAAGAGTACTTATTCGTTCTTCCATTTCATTTATTCTGCTTTCATTGCTTTTCTCAGAGTTCTTTAGCACCTCCATTAATTCTTTGATCTCCTACATTTCTTTTGCTTCCCTCTTTAGGGACTCAATTTCATTCTTCTGAGCATTGTTTTCCTTAATGACGTCCATCAGTTTTTTCATCATGGCAATTTTGAATTCTTTTTCTGGAAGGCTCAGAAGTTCTTCCAAGTCACCGTATTTGCAAGCTGGTGGGTGTTTTTTTTTTTTTTTTTTTTTTTTTTTTTTTTGTGGTGTGTCTTTTTTCTGAGGTGTTGCTACTTTGCTTGTAGTTTTTCTTTTCCCTGCTGCCTGTCTTCTAATTTGCCTTATGCATTGGGACATTGTGCCGCTGGTACTGGCTGGCATCTTTTTGGTGTGTTCTTTCGGGAGTTTCAGAAACTGGCCATCCAAATGAGTCAAAAACTTTTATGCCAGAAGTCTAGTGAGGCAGTAGTAATTTGAGTGTGTTAATGGTCACTGTCACAGAATCTCTCCTCCTTCTGTGTTTAGTTACAAATGTGCGTCTTGAAGTCCCACAGACTTCCCTAGAGGTGGGGCAGCTGGATTGCACTCTGAGTTCCAAATCTCTTGATCCTCCTCTGGCCTCCGACTCCTGCCAGGTAGGACCGGGCTTGTGGGGGCCTTCAGCTCACCCCTCTGACTGCACAGGGAACCTTCTCCCTCTGGCTCTACAGGGAGCCTTCTGCTGAATTCAAGCAGTCTTTAATGAAGAAAGGTCCCTATTCTAAAATGGCGATTCGGAGACAGGCACACACTCCCGCACACTGGATCTGCCCCATCCATGGGTGCCCGCTCCCCCTCTGGGCTTGGACTGCTGGTCAGAAGGGGGCTGGCTTGGGCGAACTTCCCAGCTCACCTCAGACTCCTCTGGGAGCCTTCTGCCAGTTTCAAGCAATCTTTACTGAAGAATACTTGACATTTAATGTAAAATCAGAGGTTTCCTTATAAATGATGCCTGGTCAGAAGGTTGAAGCTTTGGACTGGAAATTGGGAGCCCAACCATGAGCTTCCTGTGAGTCCCTGAGGAAAATCTTCTTTTTATGTCATCATGACTTAGCTTCTTTGTTTTATAATATCCTCCTTGGCACCAAGCCACTCACAAGTGAGGAGGGCACAGGATTCTGGAGACCATCTGACTCTCCGCTTCCCACAGGCACCTAAACCAAGTTGACAGAAAGCCTAGTGCCCACTCTGGACCTCTGTCTCTTCCTCTTCTGTTTTCTGTTTTCTCAAAGGCACCAACATCCTCTTAGTGAAACCATCTTGCTGAGTTCTCCCTTCTCCCTCCTGCACCTCCATCCTCATCACTCATTTACTCTTGTTGAGTCTACCTGGTATAGGGTTCTAAAATGTATCTCCCTTCCTCAAACCCCATTGCTGCTGACTTGATCCAGGCAAGACTCAGTCTTTGCCTTGGCATCAGTAGTTTCCATGTTATTCTCCTCATCTCCAAACTTGCCCCTTTGCTCCTTTGTGCTCCCTCACCCAGCACCCCCACCCCAGTCTCCCAACACAGCTGATTTTTGTAATCTCATCCTGTTGGGCCCTGCTTAAAAACTTTCAGTGGTCCTTTGGTGTCATTGGTTTAACATGCAAACACTTAGGATTTTAAAATCTTAATGCCTGGGGGCCTCCCCTGGTGGCACAGTGGTTGAGTGCTGGGCTGTGAGGCTGCCTGCAGCCTCTGCAGCGCTGGGGAACCAGCCGCCAGCGAGGGTCCCACAAAAATAAAAAAATCTTAATGCCTGGGATTGGGCTCCTGCTCACTCCCCAGGCCTCCCCAGGTCATTATCTCCTGTCCCAGGCTCGAGGCCCACCCTGGGCTCTGGTCTGGACTTGATAACCCACTCACAGAGCACTCTTCCGCTCTGATCCCCGCCACTGCACTTCCCTTCACCTGTGTTTTCCTTATTTTGTAGGATCCCTGAAGTTTCACTTAGGTATGACCTTCAGGAGGATGTTTTCCCTGAACTTTCACAAAGGCTGGTACAGTGCCCCTCTTATGTCTGCCATCATGTAGTCCTTAATCACTACTGCAAGTGCTGGTGTTTTTTTAAGTCTTAAATTTTTTAAAAACATCAATATTATAGGAATTACCACAACTTTTACACTGACTGGTACTTCTAATTAAGAGATTAACACAGGAAGAGGCTGACCTAATCTGCCTTTATCAACGTTTGTTGCAGACAGATATTGACATGAGTTTATTAATCTGGATTTGACAATTACCACAAAGTAGAATTTTTCGCCCCAGAAAATCAGTAGTGTATTCTTAATCTAATTATGTGCTCATACTGCTAGTTTACAAATATAATACTCATGAACTCAAACTCTCCTGTTTATTCTAGGTGTAATTGTGTTAGAATGAGAAACTGGTCATTTGGGAGAGAGCCAAATTTTAGAAAAAGCATTGAAGTTTAATATTGTTTACAAACACCAGGCTGTATCTATTGGAAATGTATACTTTCAGAAATAGGTCTTATAAATATGTTTCAACTTGACCATGTTAGTTTCTTTGAGCCACAGTAAGGCTAATTACTTGCATGGATTTTGTTAGACATCACTAAAAACTTTAGTAAGATTGTTGGTTGCGCCATCAGATATAGTTATAGATGGCATATTCCAATTAAAAAATGTAACAGTTAAAAAGAAACAAGCAGTATTTTAGTTCAGTAGTAGTAAACTAGACTGATATATTATGGTACCCAATTCATATATATAAATATATTTCTATTTTATTGTAGTATAATTGACATATTAGTTTCAGATATAGGACATAGTGAGCTGATATTTATATATTGTGAAATGATCGCAGTAAGTCTAGTTAACATTTCTCTCATATATAGTTATAAAATAAAGTTTTTTTTCTTGTTAACTTTTAAGATCTACTCTTAGCAACTTTCAAATATTCAACATACTATTGTTAACTACAGTCACCCTGCTGTACTTTATATCCCCATGGATTATTTATTTTAAAACTGGAAGTTTGTGTCTTTGACCCCCATCACCCATTTTATCCACCTTCATCTTCTGGCTCTGCAATAAGAAGTCTGTTCTCTGAGTTCAGCTTTAATTTTTTTTAAGCTTCTACATATTAGTGAGATTATGCTGTATTTGACTTTTTTTTCTATCTGACTTAATTCATTTGCCATAATGATCTCAAGTTCATTCATGTTGTTGCTAATGGAAAGATTTCATTTTTTTATAACTGAATAATATTCCATCATGCTTATATTCTTTTTTTTAAAGATTTATTTTTTTTTACAAGAATTGGGGTATGCATAGGAGGGTGAGAGAATTCACCAGAGACAGAGTGGGGAACAGAACAGGCAGATGGACCGAAATGCACTGCTGAGGGGAGCAGGGGCCAAGACAGGAGAGGTCTGTCCCGCCATGTGGGTTTCTACCTGGCTGGCCAGGAATCTAACTCCTGCTGCTGTGGCTGCAGATTGCTTCATAGGTTGTGTCTTAACCCCTGCGCCACCAGGGAGGCCCCTATTTTTTCTTTATTCATCCATTGATGGACACAGGTATTGCCATATCCTGTCTATTGTAAATAATGCTGCAGTGATCACAGGGTTCCGATCCTTTTGAGTTAGTGCTTTCAGTTTCTTTGGGTAAATACCCAGAATTGGAATTGCTGGCTCACATGATAAGTATAATTTTAAAATTTGAAGAAAATTTATCCTGTTTCCATTGTGATTGCACCAGTTTACATTCCCACCAACAGTGCACAAGGGTTTCCTTTTGTCCACATCCTCAGCAACACTTGTTTCTTATGTTTTTGATAACATCTCAGAGTGCCCATTGTGTAAGATGAGAGCCCATTGTGTTTTTTATTTGTATTTTCCTAATGATTAGTGATGTAGAGCATCTTTTCACATACCTGTTGGCCCTTTGTGTGTCTTCTTTGGAAAAATATCTATTTAGATCTTCTGCCCATTTTAACGTAAGATTTTTTTGTTTTGTTGCTGTTAGGTTGGATGAATTCTTTATTTCAGTTATTAATTCTTGCTAGATATATTATTTGTGCATATCCTCTCCTATTCGGTAGGTTGCCTCTTCATTTTGTTGATGGTTACTTTTACTGTGCAGTGCATGCTCTTTACTCATCTGAATTCTTCAACAAATCATGAGGCTTGTGAGGGATGAGGCCATGTCTGTCTTGCTCACTTTTCCATGTCCACCTCCAGGCGCTGATGCAGATCAAGTAGGTGAATATAAAGTTACTTAAATATAAGCTGTTTTTTGTTTCTTTGAAGAAAGAAATTTGTTCTTTATTTATAGAAGCATCAAACAAGATCTACACTTAGCAACTTTCAAATATTCAACATACTATTGTTAACTACAGTTACCCTGCTGTACTTTATATCCTCATGGATTATTTATTTTAAAATTGGAAGTTTGTGTGAAACAAGGTTGTTTCATTCCAGAAGGGCACTGGAGTTTCTTTAACATTCTGTGTACTTTTCAGGGGTAGGAACAAGACTGCTTTGGTCACTTGCTCCTGAAAACATTGTCTGGAAAGTCTGCCTTTTAAGATTAGCAGTGTTTGTGTAAGGGTACAAATTTGTAGGTGGAAAATGGCTTTCGAGAAAAGATAAGGTCAAACATTTGCTTGAGTGGAAAATCTGAGAGGGTGTGGAAGAAATAGGACCTCAGTGGATCAGGGTTACCCTTTGTGTCTCTGGGAACCTTAACTTAGAAAGTGTTTGACTGATCCTAATTGCCCTGACAATACACATGGAGTAGGTGCTGAGCCACAGAAATGTTGGCAGTGTGGTTCCTTCTGTTCCTGGATGATGAGGCTGGGCCCCCAGGCTCCTGACAGGCTGCCTGCATGGGCTCTGTCCTCAGTGTTTGAACACTGCCCTGCTGCTGGGAGAACAGAAAACAGTGGCATATCAGTGTGGAGGAGAGGCCCACCAGGAAGACAGGAGTTAGAACAGAAGACTTTTATTCTGTCATCTGGTGTAAAATCAAGGGGATGTGGTGAAATCACAGGAACTAGATTAAAGGAAATATCTCCGGCTCTGTTGTGTAGCATGCAGCAGGTCTAACTGGCAACAGTATTATGGGTTTTTGTAGCACCTTTCTCCCCTAGGACATAGGATTCTTTACTGCCTATTAACAGGCTTTCAGTTGAATGGGTTCTCCTAGGACTTTAGTTCTGGTACCATTTATTTGTGTAGCATTAGGTTTATTTATTTATTATAGTGCATGAAAAGGCTGGCTGGGAATTTGCTGAGGCATAACTGAGGACTAAATTGTGTGTGTGTATGTGTGTGTGTGTTAAATTCAAGCATTAAATAGTAGATGCAATAGGAGGATATGAAATGAACAGAGGGGAGCAAAAGGAATGATACATTTTGCACCAGTCATTACAGTTGAGGTGTGGCAATGATGGGAAGTCAGGGCCATTATATACTTTGGAAATAGTGAGTAATTGGGAGAGGAGTTTTTTCTTTTTTTTTTTTTTTTTTCTTTTTTTTTTTTATAGAGGCATGTTTTATTTATTTATTTGTTTGTTCGTTTGTTTCGTTTATACATGCACTGGGTACAGTCAGAAGCGCGGGAGGGTGAGAGAATTCACCAGAGCCAGAGTGGGGAGCAGAGCAGGCAGAAGGACCGAAGTACACTGCTGAGGGGAGCAGCGGGCGGCAGGAGAGGTCTGCGCACCATGTGGGACCCTCCTCTGGTGGCCGGAGAGCAGCCGGGAATCGAACCGGCGCTGCAGAGGCGGCGGGCAGCTTCGCAACCCAGCGCTCAACCGCTGCGCCACCGGGGAGGCCCGAGGAGTTTTTTCTCTTATACACAAAGGCCTTCTTTTTTTTTTTTTCCCAGAAGAAAATCTTCCCCATCCTCGGAAGTCATCACCAGATAAATAAATATGAAGCATGTAAGATGGACTCAGAATGAGGCCATCAAACTGACCAAAATTTTGTTTCTGGGTTCTTGAAACTGTTCCTAAGTCAATAGAGATGAACTTGTCTCTATTTAGATTTCTGTAGCAATGTGATTTGCAAATATTGGAAACCAAAATAGGAAAAAAAGCAATAAGCATTCATGAAGTTTCAAACCAGTTGTTTACTGAAATAAAGAAACAATTAATGAAACAGTAAATGTAAATATGTGTTTAGGTTGAGACCTAAAAGATTATTAAAATGGCTTGAAGTTGTAGCACTCTTAATGCAAATAGTTGGCCTATGACAAATAGTCATTAAATATTTAGAGGGATGCTCAACCAAATGAGAGTTTGATAGCAGTCCATGTTAAGGCAGATGACTTATGCTTGTGACCAAGATAGAATAACAGAGGCTGGATTTACAGCTTTTGTGAAAAAACTAAACAATTAGCTAATTTGTATAAAAGAACAGTTTATAAACCAATAGATAGCCAAGAAAAGGGGTAATGGTCCCTGGAGATATGAAACAATGTGTGTCCTGTGATTATTCCAACACACTACCAAGAGATAGTTCCCAGGACATGGCATAGGGACAGTAAATGCAGGAAAATCTTGGTGTCTCCCCAGTGTGAGGTGAGAGCTGGGAGCTATGGAGGTCAGTGTGCCTGGAGTTTGCAGGACTGACTGCTCCAAGGAGAGAACTCTGGAGGTCTACAGAGTTCCCTTTGAGTGTTCAGCTGTGTGCTGATCGATGATTGCTTAAAAGGTAACTGACTGAGGCTGAAGAAAGAATAACTTGATAGGATTGGAAGGCAAAATCTCCAAAGTTCATACAAGAAAAGGGATATTTTCTATTCCCACCAGAGTGGAAAATCCAGTGATTTATTGGATGGCGAGAGGGTTTTGTCCAAGTACTGGGTAAATTTTTCCTAGGCTAAGCACTGCCTGGTCCTGCCTAGTAAAGCATAAATGCATGGCCAGAGAGGATCAAACTATTGAAATTAATGGCAAAGGAGAACAAAAACTCAAGAATATTAATAGAAGTACAAAAATATCCAGCACACAATAGACTTAAAATTCACAGTCTGGTGCCCATTAAAAAAAAATTATCAGGCATGTGAAGAAGCAAGAAAATATATGATCCATAATCAGGAGAAAAATTAATCAAAGCCAACTGAAAAATGGTTGCAATGACAGAATTTTTGGATAAAGACTTTCCATATGCTCAAGAAGCTAAAGAAAAAATTGAGCATGTAAGGATCACATGGTGAAAAAAAAATTGTAGGGATGAAAACTGCAGTTTCTCAGAAGAAAAATAGAGGAATAATGGCAGATTAGGAAATGCAGAAGAAAAATTTACTGAACAGGGCCTCCCCGGTGGCACAGCAGTTGAGGGCTGGGTTGCGAAGCTGCCCGCAGCCTCTTTTTTTTTCCTCATTGGTAGAGTATTTGTGTCTTTTATTTCTTTTTTTTTTTTGCATTTTTATTTTTTATTTTTTTAATAATAAATTTTATTTTTATATTCCCCATACAATTGCAATCCCCCCATTTTGACCCCAATCCCTCCCCTCCCACCCCCCACCCTCCAAAAAGCTCTCCATAGTGGTTGGACCAGTTTGCACTCCCACCAACAGTGCAGGAGAGTTCCTTTTTCTCCACACCCTCGCCAACATTTGTTGTTGCTAGTTTTTTTAATATGTGCCATTCTCACTGGTGTAAGATGGTATCTCATGGTAGTTTTGATTTGCATTTCCCTGATGACAAGTGATGTTGAACATTTTTTCATATGCCTGTTGGCCATTTGCATTTCCTCTTCAGAGAAGTTTCTTTTTAGCTCTTCTGCCCATTTTTTGACTGGATTATTTTCTTTGTCGTTGTTGAGTCTCATCAGCTCTTTTCAGATTTTTGTGATCAGTCCTCTATTGTTAGTGTTGTGTGCAAAAATGTTCTCCCAGTCAGTGGGGTTTCTCTTTGTTTTTGTTATTGTCTCTTTTGCTGTGCAGAAGCTCTTTAATTTGATGTAGTCCCAGCTGTTTATCTTTGCCTTCACTATCACTGCCCGCAGCCTCTTTAGCACCGGTTCGATCCCCGGCTGCTCCCCGGCCACCGGAGGAGGGTCCCACATGGCGCGCAGACCTCCCCTGCTGCCCGCTGCTCCCCTCAGCAGTGAACTTTGGTCCTTCTGCCTGCTCTGCTCCCTGCTCTGGCTCTGGTGAATTCTCTCACCCTCCCGTGCTTCTGACTGTACCCAGTGCTTGTATGTATAAATAAATAAATAAATAAACAAACAAATAATTAAAGAAAAAGTTTTCAGATACACAGATTGAAAAAATCCGTTTCCAGCAGTCTTACTACAAGGAAGGAAATCATTCAGGCAAAAAGAAAATGTTTTGATGAACTATGAATGTGTAAAAATAAATGAATAATACTGGTCATACTACCTGGGTAGATATTAGATTTCAAACAATTAGTTTAATTGTTTTAATAGAAAATGAATTTAGAGCAAAAGTAATCAGGTATGTTGGGGTTTATGACATATATAGAAGCAACATGTATGACAAAAATATCATAAAGGCAAGGAGAAGAGAAATGAAATTATGTGGCTGTTTCTTGTACTGTATTGGAAGTGGCATAATGGCCTTGAACGTAGATATAAGTTAAATATGTCTGCTGCATAAAGTTTAGAGCCATGGCTGAAATAATACCACCAAGAATTCTAGCTGAAAATCCAACCAGGTATATAATAAGGACTCACAAGGTGTGCTCAATTCTAAAGTAGGGATGATGGATATGAGCATTACTTGATTTCAGTGATATTCTGATGAGTACATATATATGGCAGAGCATATCAAATTATATACTTTAAAGATCTACATATCATTATCAGTTTTACAGTTTAATTGTATATTAGTTAATCAGGCTATTAAAAAGATAGATTTAAGATATCTAAACTATTTTTAAATAAAGTGTTTCATAGTTCAGATTAATGTACCAGAAATACAACTCCACAACTTTGGAGAATAAATTAAAATCATAGAAGCATGACATTTACAAGAGTCAGAGGGTCTCTCAGAAATCACCTAGCCCTTTTTTCTCATTTCACATAAATGTAAATGAAGGCCAAGCTAAATAATGTGAGTTATTCCAACTTATTACAAATCATCCAAGATGAGAATGAATGATAATAAAAAAGAAGCCAATCCTTATTTAATGTATTTTTCTGTGAAGCTTCCAGGTGCAGATCTCCATGGTTTATAGGCAAAACCATGTTCATTAGAGTGTGTCCTAAGATAGAGGACAGTGCTATGATTAAGATGCTGGGAAATCATTGTGTATATGTACCACATCTTCTTGATCCAGTCAGCAATCAAAAAAGATAAACTTACACAATTTGCAGCAACATGGATGGAGCTGGAAGGGATCATGCTCAGCAAAATAAGCCAGAAAGAAAAAGAAAGATACTGAATGGTCTCACTCATAGCAGGAATTTAGAAAACCTAAATAAGGGACCAGGAAAAAGACTAATTATAATAAAATCAAAATCAACACGCAACTCTAAACCAGAGATACCCTATGGGGGAGGGAAGGGGAGGAGGGATTAGGGTCAAAATGGGGGGGGGGGTCGGAATTGTATGGAGATATAACCAAGATGAAAATGCATACATTGTGCAAAAATGAAAAGTGATGTAAAAAGTATATAAAATAAAATTAAATTAAAAAGATGCTGGGAAATCAATCTAAGAGTGGAACAGCACTGGAGCAACTGGGAATAGCAACAGCTGAATTGTACAATTAAATCCAAGGCAGCTGCCTTGTTACTAGTAATCATGATCTTCTTGAATTCTTTACATAAGCAGTGGCTTCAAAGACCTAGAGTATTAAACTTCAAAAAACCACATTTGGGGAATTAATCAATCTAATAAATATGGTGCAGAGGGAAGAAGTATTAAAATCTATAACTGGATGGAATTTTGAACATCTGAATAGACACTATAATTAAAGCATAGTGGATTACAATTGCTCTGGAAAAGAAGATTGGAGATTGCTTGCTCTTTGCAAAGTGGATTTACAAAGGATGGCTTAGAAACCTATGAGCAAAGAAAAATCTGACTTGGAAAGGAAAGGGACAGGAGGGAATCAAATAAGAATATGCAACTCAAGTTAGGCAGCCAAAGAGCAGGATGAATTAATGTGAGCAAAGGAGAATGAGAAAGGCTTTTCTGAATAACCAAGAAAAAACAGAGGCAAGGGAAAAGGGAGGCTAGCTGATGGATGAAGATGATTATAAGATTAAAGATGACTTTGAAGGGTGCTGAGGTACAGCTTCATTCCCCCTTGGTCCTTCTGCCAACTCTGCTTTAATAAGAGACATGAAAATAAACTTGGACAATTAAAAAGCAATGAAGATTCCTCCAAGGGAGTGTTTGATAAAAAGCAGGGAAGAAAACATGTTACAACTTTGGCTTTCTATTAAGAAATAGCCCTGCTAATCAAAACTGTAAGGCAGTTCAGGATGGGGCTCGCCTGAGGAGTGTTTTGGCATTTGTATAGAATTTAAATAAACTGGAAAAGAAATGAGAAAATATATCTGCTTTTTAAAAAGCTAGGAACACCTTTGTAATAAATGTTTGCCAGAACTGATGTAAGTGCTTAGTGCAAGAGTGGAATTGATTTGGACATAGAAAAAAAAAATCTATAAAAGTATGAAGAATAAAGGTTCCTGTAGTTATTAAGTAGCCTGAGTATTTAGATAGTTAAATCAAGTTTTTCTGGATGTGTTTTAACTCTTTTAGGCAAAATTAAAAAGAAATGGGCTATATGGTGTGAACAGATTTGAATGATTTGTCATAAGGCACTTTTCTAATACAGTTGTGCAAATGAGTCCTGGTTGTCATTGGGGCTTTAAGGAATTTGGGCAGATGCTAGTCTTTTTCCACCTGGTAGGGCCATTGGCATCTACCTATTTCCCTTGGTATCCCTGACACCAAGGGAGGGACTCCTACCTGTCCTCCTCCATCTGCCAGAAAACTTGGAATTCTCCAGGAACAGCCCTTCAGTGAATGAAAGAATTCTTTCAGGCTAACTGTAGTTTCATTACCTGGAGAGGTAAGATACATTGCTCTTAAATACTGCTTAATAGAGGGATTGATTTTGATTGATTTTCTTAAGGAATAACTCAGAGATATAAAGGCTTAAAGAAATAATAAGAGCTAACATGTTGAATGCCAGATACCACGTGGGGTGATTGACGTACACTTTATTTCATTAATTCTTTGGCTGGTCATTTGAAAAGGTACAATATAATTCCATTTTGCTGATGAGAAAGCAAGGGCACAAAGAGGTTTAGACAGTTGCCCAGGACCAAAGGTCTGATGAAGAATGGAGCTGACATTAAGAAGCAAGCATGGGAGAGAGGGTGCTCTTGAGAGGGAGGGACTGCAAGAATCCCCACCTTGCATGAGAAGCATCCTCTGATTTTTCTACCCCTGGGTAGAGATCTTTATGATCTTACTTCCTGGAAAGGGCATTTAGACCCTAAATTCTGAGATTCTACAATTCTATTAGAGACCAGAGGCCTAGGAGAGAAGATGGGTGAATTCTGATGGGGGGTGGGGAAGAGATTGAGAAAGTGACTCAGAGACTGGGGCAGGTCCCTGAAGTAGGAAAAACTGTGAAGTCCAGAGCAGTGTAAGGTCTCCTCTTGGTAGCTTTACTCCCTCACTCAGTCAGGCACTGAATTCTCTACCACTTTCTAAAAGAAAGTGGATCCATAGTTGCAGGAAAACTGTTCAACACATTACCTGAATGCACAGCCTGTATTATCTCTCAGACTACGCATTTGTAAGCTCTTTCCTTGCGGGTGCCCAGGGAGTAAGCAGGCTGTGGCTATTTGTAAGAGCTGAGAATAACTTTGTGTGGGCAGGACTGGGCAGTCAAGTTTAGATGAGGAGGTGGGGGTGCTGATCCAGTATGAAGAATGGGCTTGAGGAAAGACATTTCTGGACAGCCTGGAGACTCATTTTCTTCCTGCGTTTGGAAGCTTAGCCAGAAGCTGCCTCAGCTATCTGTTAGCTCATGGGAAGGACAGATTGATATCAGCAACTGATCTCTTTAATCCTAAAGTTCTCATTGTCAGGAAGTCAGGTAGTTGTTCTGCCACCTCCTTTTGCTACAAATTTTTATATTATGGCATAGGTTCTTTCTGCTTAAGTCCCTTCATTGTGTACTCAGCTGTGCTCCATTCAGAGACCTCTCTCCAGATGGCACAGGATGGAAACCTGTGCAGTCTGTTGCTTTATGGATAAACTTCTCAAAAGAAAGCTTATCTTTCTCTAGATGGCACAAGTGGAGGTTGTGCTTATGTTCCCTTTGCAGGCCTGGGCTGTGATGCACCGGGTGACCACGGCTGGGAGGATACCCACTGGAATTCAAGAACAGCGTATGCATTGGGGAGGGTGTTGGGGAACCATTTGAAGCTGCCTGCAGTTCTCAGCTATCTGAGCAGGAATCACCCCTGAATTCCAAGAGGCAGGCTGGATGGTTCCTAGGAGAAGATATCATGGAGTAACCAGGTGGCAAAGCTCAAGCTGATGGTAAGATCACACGTGTGTAGAAACCCAGGTTAATGTACTATGAGTTTGAAAAAAGAGGCTGTAGGGGCACACACACAGCCCTGGAGATAAGAAGGAACTAACACAACAGCAACCCCCTGCTTTGCAATGTGTTGGCATAGACCGACCAGGAAGAACTGACATTGTCCAGGGTAGGTTCAGACCTGGGCAGGTTCAGACAGGCAGGCAAGCATCTTCGGTCAGGGCTGAGCACATTTACAGAGTGAGGGGAAAGGAATGGGAAATGCGAGGCAGATACCAGAGTCAGTCTGGCTGAACTTGCCAGGCAGCCCCCCAAAAGGTCAGTCCTGGCGGTGGGCGGGCCAGAGATACGCAGTATAGACAGAACTCTCAGAGCCATTGCAGAGGAGGTAGTGGTATCTCAGGTCAGCTGTGGAGGATTGAAAACTCAACAAATTTCCAAGAAGGTTCAAGTCAGATCAACTATAACATACCTAGGACTGTACTAAAAGAGCTCTGGCTTGGCCAGGGGTCACCTGCTGGCTGAGGTCCTGTATTCTGGGTAGTTCCTAAAAACCCAGTTGTCCCTGTTTCAGGGTGTAGCCTAGAGACATTAGGAGTTCTCAGCTGGCTCAGGAAGCTCTGTGTCTCTTGGAGGAAGGAGAGGGGAGCATTCCCTCATTCACCTTGGCATTTTAGAATCTGAGGGAGGGCATGGTCTTTGAGTGGAGTTCTGTTGAGAAATGTATTTCTAGGGTCTTTTTCACTAGAGCTTGGGAGGGTGGCAGTCATCTTGAAGGGACTCATCTTTGTAGCCTGAATCTTCTATAACGTAGAAAGTCCCTTTCTGTCTTTCTACAGCAGAAGTAGTGATCTAGTCCATATAAACCTGGAGGAATATAGTAACATTGGTTTATTGATGTATTGATTTCTTTACTCATTCATTCAGTGACTGCTTATTAAAACCTGAGGCAGGGTACTCTGAATGTGATGGTGAGCTAGTTATGTGCATTCCCTGCCCACAAGCACCTTATGGTGAAGTGGTTAAGACTGAGTAGCAAATAGCACTTGAACTTAGCATGACTAGGGAGATATACTGGGTTACACATGGGCACTCTGGGACCACAGGCAAGAGGATCTAACTTTGACCTAGAGAATCTGGGAAGGTTCTAGGAGGTGCTCATTCTTGTTCTGGAGCTCCTCTTGGTGGCCTTAGTCCCTCACCCATTCAGCACTGAATTCTCTGCGTCTTCCTAACTGAACCCTCCCTGCCATGAACATAGGCACCCAAATCTGTTATCATCAGACACATTTCCCTGAAACACTCTTATGTATTATCTCTAAGAGCCAATGCATCTGTAAACCTTTTATCTCTAATTATGAAATGAAAGATTATTTCCTGTTCAAAGGAATTTCAGGCTTCAGCAAATGGATCTAATGGGTACTTTTTGTATATTTTTAAAAAATTGTGAGCAGGTGAGAATGCTTCATGGTAGTGAGCGCATGAAGTATGTTTAGAAAAGGACTTATTAGACCAATTTCTTCTGTATTGTCTAATATACCATCAAAATTAAGACACATTTCAAACTGGAAAAAAAACTTGCAGCACATGTAATAATAGATAAAAGAATTCTGTCCTCCATGCATAGACACCATTTAGAAGTCATTAAGGAAAAAATGAACAAGCATATAGAAATATGGGCAAAGGACTTGAAAAGACAATGAAGTCCTGTTAATTTATAGTCTTCTTGCTTGCACAACTCTTGTACATGGAGAAAGCTCAGAATTGTTATGGGAAAGTTAATCTGACACTTTATAGTGATAGACATATTATTGTGTTGCATGATAATTAGGCTTAATTTGCATGAGACTATAATTAGTATTACTTTTAGCTAGCCAAAGTTTCAGTTCTTTTTCTCACTTTTAAAATTTCTTAGTAGCTATAATTATTGTCAAAGACGTCAGTTATCCCTCAACACCCTCATGTTCACACATGCACATACACACACCCACAACACACACACACACACACGCACACACAGGGAAAGTGGTGTAAGTCCCAGATCAGGTTCCGATATCACTGTTGTTTTCATTCCTTCCCACCCCCCCCCCTTTCTCCATGGCTAAAGTTCCCTCTGAGATCACCTAGGCTCTCCTACTTCTGGAGCTGATAATGCTTGAGCAATTGGAAGTTTCCTGCTGCTTCTCTCCTCCCACATTTCCAGGTGTTCCTTTGAAGAAATCTTTAAGGCAGAGAACTCAGTGCATGGAGGCTGTGGACAGTCTTTCTGGGGGAAAGTGGCATCGAAACAGGGTCATTTGATGAAGGGACAGGAGATGGTTGGTTGATAATGAATGAGAGGAGGGTAGAGGAAGGGACTGGAGGACTGGACTAGGTTGTCCCAGGGTCTATGGATGAGAGAGGTCACAAAAGACCAAGGGAGGGGAGAAAGTTCAGATACTGCCGGTTCCTGGTGCATGGGCTACATTGCAGGAAACCAGAAATTCCAGACTTTCTTGCAACCACTGCAGAAATTAGCTTCTCAGGGGGCAGCTCAACCCTGTTCACCTGAGGACAGCCAAGTGAGCAAGCCAACAGTGCTCTCTGCCTCATGCCTTCTCCTCTGATCTCTGTCTCTCACATCCCTGATGAAGCATCATCTCTGGACCCACCACAGTTGGCAGGGTTTGTAGGAGCCCTAGAGCCTCCCTGCCACCTCTCCCCTGCACATTGCTTAGTTGATGCATGAAATTCCCTTCATGGGAGATAAAATCCTTAATTTCACAATTAAAGATAAGAGGCTTAAAATTACCTAGGGGAACTAATGCGTTATTATGAAGGTATTTTTGTCAAATTGTAGAAGACTTAAGGTTATGGAATCCTCTTCTGCTTTGATGGAAGGAATGAGAAGGCAGAAGGACCAAGAGGTCAAGATTGGGAGGACTTATGTTGGAAAAAACCACGCCACAGTAACTGTTACCCTGGAATCTTAATCAGCTTTTCATGAGTCAATAAGACATGAAATTGCCTAAGACCCACGTTTCTCTGGCTCATGTTATAGAAATGATATGGCCAGTCCAAGCCAGAGCAGCAGGTGAGAAGAGGTGGAGATGGCAGGTGAAGGCTGTACTTACTAATAAGAAGTCTTTGTCTGCTCCTTGGTCTCATTATCCTCAGGATCCCTTTGCTTTTTCCAAGGAAACACTTGAAGTTCACAGGGGTTTTATGGTGTCAGAAGCTGACTTTTCCTGCTCTTTGGTTCTTCTCAGCATGGTTCTTGGCTTCTGCATTTTCAACTGAAGTTACCTGGGGGAAGTAAATTAGGGGGTCACAAGTGTGGAACCAACTGCTAGATAAAGTCACCAAGATCACCTTTCCATGACTCGTGTGGTTATCCATACAGCCCCTTCTGTAGGTTAGGGCTCAGTCTTGATGGTTCACCATCCTGTAATTATGCAGGGGCTGACACACTGAGTGTGTGATGACATGCCCATTCTGTTATTTCAGACTATGCAATAGTTTGTACCAACATTATTAAATAGAAGTGACCAGAACCAAGAAACAAGAATTGGAGGGGTTGAAAAGGTTAATGAGAGAGTCATAAAGAAGCTGGCGGACTGTTTGCAACCATTGCTTCGCATGGACGTTATTTAGAAATTTGGAACCTGGATGAGTCCCTGGAGGGAAAAAGGGATATTACACCCACAGATATTTTATTTATTGTCCTCTTCCCAAATAGTAAGTAATAAACAGATGAAACCCAAGGTTATAGAATTGTATTACCTTTTGGCTTTGGCCAAGTAAAACTTTAATTTTCTAGCTAGAGATAACAGGCAACTTCTATTACTCTGAGGCAGGGGAAGGGCTATTGTACAATCTTTACATAAGGGGATTTGTTCAGGCTTTAGTGGTTCCTGGGGAAAAATGTACAAGGGGCTAGATGGTGTGGAGGAGAGTGTCACAGCTTCTGATGAGTTCCCTTCCAGAGGCAGGGCAGTCAGATTCACAGTGATTCTTTTTTTTTTTTTTATAAATTTTATTTTTATATTCCCCATACGATTGCAACCCCCTTATTTTGACCCCAATCCATCCCCTCCCCACCCCCCACCCCCCATAGAGTGTCTCTGGTTCATAGTTTTTTTGTTGATTTTTATTTTCACTTTCTTATAGTTATTCATTTTCCTGGTCCCTTATTAAACTTTTCTAGATTCCTGCTATGAGTGAGACCATCTGGTATTTTTCTTTTTCTTTCTGGCTTATTTCGCTGAGCATGATCCCTTCCAACTCCATCCATGTTGCTGCAAATTGCATGTGTTTGTCTTTTTTGAATGCTGAGTAATATTCCATGGTGTATATGTACCACATCTTCTTGATCCAGTCATCTATTTTTGGGCATTTGGGTTGTTCCCAAAGCTTAGCTATTGTAAACAGTGCTGCTATAAACATAGGGGTGCAGGTGCTCTTTGGAATTGATGTTTCTGTGTCCTTTGGGTAAATACCTAGGTGTGGAATTGCTGGATCATATGGAAGCTCTATGTTTAGTAGGTCCAGAAATCTCCACACAGCTCTCCACAGTGGTTGGACCAGTTTGCACTCCCACCAACAGTGCAGGAGAGTTCCTTTTCCTCCACATCCTCGCCAAAATTTGTTGTTGCTAGTTTTTTTAGTATGTACCATTCTCACTGGTGTAAGATGGTATCTCATTGTAGTTTTGATTTGCATTTCCTGATTACAAATGATGTTGAACATTTTTGCATATGCCTGTTGGCCATTTGCATTTCCTCTTCAGAGAAGTTTCTTTTTAGCTCTTCTGCCCATTTTTGACAGGATTATTTTCTTTGTTTTTGTTGAGTCTCATCAGCTCTTTGTAGATTTTTGTGATCAGTCCTCTATTGTAAGTGTTGTGTGCAAAAATGTTCTCCCAGTCCGTGGGGTTTCTCTTCGTTTTTGTTATTGTCTCTTTTGCTGTGCAGAAGCTCTTTAATTTGATGTAGTCCCAGCTGTTTATCTTTGCCTTCACTATCACTGCTTTGGGTGATGTGTCTGTAAAGATGTCTTTGATGTGCATATCATGTAGTGTTTCGCCTATATTTCCTTCTATGTATTTTATGGTTTCAGGTCTATGTCTCGTTCTTTAATCCATTTTGAGTTGATTTTTGTGTATGGTGTGAGGTAGTGGTCAAGCTTAGTTCTTTTGCATGTAGTGACCCAGTTTTCCCAGCACCATTTATATAAAACACTGTTAAAAGAAATAGAAGAAGACACAAAGAAATGGAGAGACATCCCCTGCTCATGGATTGGAAGAATAAACATTATTAAAATGGCCATCCTTCCAAAAGCAATATACAGATTCAATGCTATTCCAATAAAAATTTCAATGTCATTCTTCAAAGAAATAGAACAATTATTGATGAAATTCATATGGAATCACCAAAAACCCCAAATAGCCAAAGCTCTCCTGAAAAAAAGAAAGAAGGGAATGGAGGCATCACACTACCAGACTTCAAACTATACTACAAAGCCATAATCATCAAAACTGCATGGTATTGGAACACGAACAGACACACAGACCAATGGAATGGAACAGAAAATCCAGAAATAAACCCACAGATTTATGGTCAAATAATCTTTGACAAAGGAACAAAGAATATGCATTGGAGCAAAGAAAGTTTGTTCACAGTGATTCTTGAAGATGAACTGAATTTTCTGAATTCCATTTGGTAGATTATGACTTATTTCCCCTTCCTAGCCCCACATTAAAGTTCAAAAGATCAGTGGGTCAATACTTGATTTCCCTGTAGCATTCATGTTCTACAGGACCTAGGGTCAGCTGTTCCTGCCTATATGAGGAAGGACATTAATGATTACTACATCCATGTAAATCATATTAGATTAAATTCTGCTGCAGCAACAAGCAACCAGAAGATCTCAGTGACTAACAACAAACAAATGTTTATTTGCTATTCCTTCTAAATCCCCTGTGGTTCTCAGCAGCTATCCAGGAAGCTGTCTCCATTCACCCAAACACAGATCCACCCTTCTACCTATCAATCCACCCATCTACTCATGCATCCATTTATTCAGTCTTTTGGCTGTGTCATCTCAACACATGGTTCCAGACTTTCCACCAAAGGGAAAGATGAAAGCTGGACAATCTCACTGAGTCTTTTTGCTGACTTTGTCTGGAATGCTGGTCATATGATTTTTTAACTTCAAAGTGGCTGAATTTTGTAATCTTCCTTGTACCAGAGAGGAAGAGATAAAGAGATAACTGCTCCTTGGCAAACGTGTTTTCTTAGCAGCATGTTCCTCCCAGGTGTTGTAATTTTAAAAATAATGTTATGGGATGTCTATATTATTATCCCTGATGTTCAGAGTAGGAAACTAGGATTCAGAAAAGTGAAGGGTTTGCCTTTTGTTGGGTCAGTGTTCAAGGCAGGTCTGCTTGACTCTGATATATATGGTGTGTGTTTAATTTTTATCTCAGGTACAAGACATGTGTTTATTATATACATCATTGATCAAAACTGAAGTTGTTTTTTTATTTTTGCTGGTTTTATTTGCTTATTTATTCCCATTTATGTATTACTCAGACCCAGCCCTCTCCCCTCCCCACTCTCTTAGGTAGTTATTTAATTCTTTTTTTGTGTGTGTGTACACTATTTTCTGTTTCACTGTATTCTTGTAAAAGATGTGGTCACTTAAATGGCCCAGTTTCTTTCAACCTTGACTGCCATTTCTCAAACTGCATTAATATCTCTGGCAAGGTTTTGTAAAAATAGTGAAGAAGAGAGGGAAATATTTGGCCTCCCTGATGGCTCAAAGGGTTAAGCACAGCACTGTGAAGCTATCCACAGCCTCTGTAACACAAGTTCAATCCCCAGCCAAGGAGGTGACCCACATGGCATAGCAGACCTCTCCTGTCTCAACCACTGCTACCCTCAGCAGTGTGTTTCAGTCAGTCCACCTGTTCTGTCCCCCACTCTGTCTCTGGTGAGTCCTCTCACCCCTTGCATCTCTGGTCTGTACCCCAGCTCTTGTATGCATAAATAAATAAGTCTTTAAAAAAAGAAGAGAGGGAAATATTTATTAGGTAGATATAATCACATTTCAGGCAGAAGTCCCCCATTTTCCCAACAGTTATCTCTGCTGTGTGTGTGCATGTGTGTTTTAATAATGTACCCAATTGCCCCACCCTCTGAATTACCTCTGCTAGTCATAGTTAACCTTAGATAGGGCAAGACACAGACATTTCAGTGTCTCAGTTTTACTATCCATGAAATGAAACCAAAGACAGCTTCCCTGGACCACTAGGAGATGTCTTGATGTTGAATTGTATGAAAAGGTCTCTCAAAAAGAGATCTACAATTTCCTTGGAGGCTAGAGCTTTGCAGATATAAACCTTATCATCCTTATTTTCTTTCTGACAGGTTTGTAGCCTGTGGGACTCACTTGGTACCTGTCACTTATCGTCCTCTTGATCCTTTCCTACAGAACTGTATCTGTCATTGCATCTCAGAATCAAAAGAGTGTGTAAAATCAGGCTCATGGGGGATGGTGTTGACAACTCATTGTTTTCTCCAGGACACCATAGGTGCTGGGCTGTCTTCTGTAGCAGCAGGAGGCATTTAGAGAGGCTGAAAACCTTTCTACTTGTGGTCACTAAGTCTACAATGTTTAGCACCAATATGTTCTGTTATATTAGGAGATTAGAACACTTACCTTGGCAGAGAGGACCATATCTGATAGTCTATCCCTCCTAGCAATTGGCTTCCTTGTCCATACTTTCTAACACAGCACCTCTGTCACTCTCAGGGATCTTATTTTTCCTTCATGCTTTTTACCACCTGCCATCTTGTGTTTTCATTATTTATTGTCTGTCTCGCCACCCCTCCCCACCCAACAGCAGACAGCTAGAATATAAGTTTCAAGACAGCAGGGATTCTTTTTTATTTTCTGTTCATTTCTTGGTGTTCAGACAGTACCAGGAACATTATAGGACACATTGTTGAATGAACACTAGAGGCTCTTGAAAACTGCCTCTTAGCTGTCTCATGGAGGTGTGTGTCTGAGTAATGCATGCAGTGAGAAGAGATTATATTGAAAAGTATGCCTTATCTTGAAGTAATATTATAGTTAGGGAGACAAGGCTAAGTTGAATGAGATGAAACTCCATGCGCTCCACAGCTCTCCCGAGGGATTCTAATTGTATTCATTGTACTGTGCCATGTAAACTTTCCTTGTGCAGTATTTTTCTTTATTCTCTTTCTTAAATTGAGACTCTTTGCTCTAGCTGTTAACAGCTGTGGTATTTCACCTCAGAGTTGTGGTATTTCACCTCAGAGTTGTCCTGTGCTCAGTAGTGTGACAAAATGATCCTGGTGTTAGTGTATAGATATACATTTGGTGCATTTGTCTTCTGGAAGCATTCTTCTCAGCCTGCCCCAGTTATTCTTTAACCTCCTCTAAGTCATTTTAATCTGAGATGCTCTGCAGATGAAAGTTATGCTGCACATGCCATATAAATTAATATTATGATGCTAAGACTTTTCCATTTGTCTAGGGATTTGCAGTGATTTACTTTTTATGGGTAAAGTTTTATTCAACTCTTAACAGTGGAACATAAAACTGTTACAGTTGTAATGAAACCTATAAAAGCACAGAGGGTAGGTTGTCTTAGCTCAGATGTCCCAGAGGGAGATTCTGAGACCTCTGAGAACAACGTGAGAAAAGCTTTGGTTTGTCATTCTCAAAGGTCCTCTCAGTATATTTTCTGTAATCCCAGACCAGGGTCCAGAACCAGTATTGTTTATAACTTTAGTTCACAAACTCTAATCAACACAAAATGTGAAACTCCCAGTGTTTATGGAGGACCTAAAAGCGTCCTCAGAGGAAGATGAACTAACTTCTCACCCCTTTGCAAAATATGGAATAGATTGGGTGCATCAATCATGGCTGCAGTAGAAATGGGTGGCATGATTCAATTAGAGTAGTTCTAGGTACTTTAGATTATAGGAACTATTTTCAAAGATATGTGTGGAGGAAAACCATAAATGATAAGGCAGTACCTTGGAGCTAGCAACCATGGGGCTCTAGTACTACCCCTGGGTGTTATGGAGTGGGGAAGGAAGTTGTTCCTGGAATCCTAGAAAATAGAGCTTCTGGAAAGCATCATTTGACTGATAGCTTAGATTTCTAGAAACACAGATAGCAACCTTTCAGGAGAGGAACTGAAATAATTTCTTCTTCTTCCTGCTGTTTTTCTGTCATTGCTTCCTGTTGGCCAAACTCAACTGGAAGCCAGAGGGCAAGGGGACCCATGGGTGTAGTCTACATAGGTTTGATTTGGGGAGGGGATGCAGAGCCCAGTGGAGAATAATGAAGATTGGATTTGCATGCAGGCTTCAAGGGAAGAAGGGCTCCTTTAATGGGGAGAAGACAGCTGGAGGAAAAGTTGATCTCAGCCATGGTAGCTGTGAAGTTGACACTCTTCAGGTTATAAAGTTAAGGCAATGCTCAGATCCAGTGGAATTTCTTTGTAAGCAAAAACCAGTTTTGTAACTTTTGTTTTGTGCCTGGTTTTCTGAATGTGTCAGAGAAGAACGAAAGGAAACGTGCAAGAGAAACAAGAACCCTAGGAAAATTGGACTCCAAACTAAGGGTAAGCCTTTTTGGATATTACAATCATGGTTGGTGCCATCAATTACACTGACATCTAAATATTTAATATTTTTATTTCCCCTTTAGACTTTAGGATTCCAAACCTTTATCTTGTAATTTAGGGCTAAGGGGAGATGTGTTTTGGAATCATGCAGTCTTTATAATGTTCCTGGTTGAAACATCGTTAGCTTGTGTTATTCTTCATCAGTCTCTCATAAAAAAAAAAAAAACTGTGGTAGTCTTCCTAGGCTCTCAGGAAGGATTTATAGGGATGAGAATAAGCAAAATTGGTAGGGTTGGTAATTCTCAGGGTCTCTAAACTTGATGAAGAAAGTAGTCCAGAGACCAAGCAAGTGTATGAACCACAAACCAAAGCAAGAATTTTCAACTTCTGATTGTGATATTTAGTTGATAGTGGGCTGGTATGCTTAACTGCCTTGCCTTGTTTCTTCCCTTTTCTTTATTAAGAATGTTGTATGACACAGGTACTTATGGATTCTTTCTTATGTATAAAATCTACCAATGAATGTTAGTTAATCATATCCTTCAGTTCATGGTATATTGTCATTGGTCCATGCAAAGCTGTTTTTTTTTTAAAGATTTATTTATTTATTTATACAAGAACTGGGGTATAGGCCAGATGCCCTGGAGGGTGAGAGGATTCACCAGAGACAGAGCAGGGAACAGAACAGGCAGACTGATGAAATACACTGCTGAGGGGAGCAGCAGGTATGACAGGAGAGGTCTGCTGCACCATGTGGGACCCTCGCCGGCAGGCTGGGATCGAACCCACGCTGCAGAGACTGCGGACAGCTTCACAGCGCGGCGCTCAACCGCCTGCACCACCAGGGGAGGCCCCATAAAGCTGGTTTTTATTCATTTTCTTCTCTGTAGCCATTCCAGTGTCCAAAGTGCATTCTTTTATTTGTATGTTTTATCTTTAAATGTAAATTGTTTTGGAATCATATGTTCTAATTTTACATAAGTTATGTTATCTACATATTAGCACTCTTTTCAGACCCATCCAAGTTACTCTATGTACATATACACTATTGCTTCTAACTTATTCCATGAATTTCATTTATCTAGGAAAAGAATATCAACTCCTTTATGGCTGTCATAGTGCATTTTGCCTACCCACTCTTCTCTTGGTCAGCACTCAGATGATCTCCAACTATTTTCCACTTCGTCATACTTTAGTACATATATGTACATAGTGCTGTAGGGTCCTATAATCCCACACCTTCGCTAGGTCCTTATAATCTTATATCCTCACCAACACTAACACTAAAACTAACACTAACACTAACACTAACTAGCTTTCTAGTTCTTGCCATTAATTGGGATAAAGTGACTTTATCTGTTGCTTTAATTTATGGACTTTTGTTTGTTTTTAATTTTGAACGTGCCTTCATGCATTTGGTAGCTATTTAGGTTTCCTTTTCTCAAAACTGTATGTTCATGCACATGAAACAAAACATCACATCATTCAGGAAATTCCAATCAAAACACATGAGATACTGTCTCACACTTGTAAAGAGTGGCTCATATCAAAAAGACCAGAAACAAAAAGTGTTGGTGAGGGTATGGAGAAAAAGAAACTCTCCCACACTGTTTGATGGGAAAAAGAAACTCCTACACTACTGTTCCAACCCTTTTGGAAAATGAAATAGGGGTTTCTCAAAACACAAAAAATAGATCTGCCATATGACAATAATTCCATTCCTAGGAATCTATCCAAAGAATGAGAAAACACTAATGCAAATGCAAAGAGTGCAAAAACACTAATATATGCACTTCTGTGTTCATTGCAGCAATATTTACAATAGCTAAGTCATGGAAACAACCATAATGCCCGACAACAGTAGATAAGGTGATGTCTCTCTCTCTCTCACACACACACACACACACGCAGAGGCAATGGAATACTATTCTGCTATTAAAATATGAAATCTTGCCATTTGAGCCAACTGGATGGAACTGGAGGGGATTGTGCTAAGAGAAACAATTCAGAAGGAGAAAGACAGATACTGAATGATTTCGCTCATGTGGAATATAAAGAAACAAAACAAAGGACCACACAAAACTAAACCGAAACAAACCCTAGAAATCTGACTGCAGATTGGAGACTAACAGAGGGAGCAGAATGGGGGAGCAGTAAGTGGGGAGAGAGGGCTCAATGGACTATGGTGGAGGGTTTATTGATACTTTGGTGGTAGGCATGGTTTGATAACACACTGAAGAGGGGTGAATATTATATACCTAATCATGTACAATGTTGTCAACCAATATTTCTCAATAAAAAAGCAATTTTTTAAAAGTCCTTCACACCTAGGCAACACAGGTATTCTCCGATATTTTTTTCTGCTTAACTTAAAAAAAAAAAAAACTACATTTATATCTATAATCCATCGACTTTCTAGTTTTGTATGCACTATTAATAGAGACCTCGTTTTATTTTTCTCATGTAATGAGTTAGTTTCCCCAATCTTAGTCACTAAGTGACCATTCTTTCCATTTAGATTCGTGGCATCATCTCATACATACATGGCTGCCTCTCTGAACTGCCTTTTACCTCAATCGATAAATAGATGTTCAGTTGCCCTTATTTTGTTCTTGTATCAATATTACCTTGTTTTCATTACTATGATTTTATTACTATTTTAATATATATTGAACCTTTTTTCATGGTTCATGTATGAGTCTTTTCCATATCAGATTTCAAATGAATTTGTTGTGAACCTCATCTCAAATTTCCAACTGATATTTCAAATAATGCTATATTGAATTTATAGATTTTTTTGAAGGGTGAGAAACTGATATCCCTATGATATTAAGAGCCTATTGATTTTTATAAATTGATCTTGTAGCATCCAAACTTGGTTCTTTTTCATTTTTGTAAATGACAGTTTTCTTTCTTTCTTGGTAAGCATTGTTTTTTTAAATTCTTGTCTTTCCTTTTAGTATTGGTTAGGACCTGTGGTACTATGTTAAAAAGTAGTAGTACTGATGACTTTCTTTTCTTGCTACCAATTTTATAGGGAAATTCCCATCAAGCATGCTACAGGTTTTGGTAAATTATCTTTAAGAAGCTAAGGAAGTTGAGTAGATTAACAATTTTGATAAGATTTTTTAAAATGTCATCATAAAATTGGGTATTAGACTTTATCAAATCATTTCTGCATCAATTAAAGGAATTGTATTTTTCTCTTTGTGTCAGTAATTGTGAATTATACTTAGAGATTTCTTTGATATTTGAAACTGTTGTTTCAATTCCATAATAACCTAATCATAATAATTTTGTTTATATTATGCACAATAAAAAATTAAAGTACAAAGATTAGAATAACTGTCTCCTACATATCCACAACCTCATTTCAATAATTATCAACTCATCATCTATCTCATCAATTGCCCTTTCTTCACATCCTTCAAATTTTGATCATTGGAAGCAAAGTCAACACATTTTATTACTTCATGAAAAAAAAAAAATGCTTCAGGATGTGTCACTCAAAGACAGATTTTTAAAACTACAAAATTACTACATCAATATGATGTACTTATGTTCAATTAGCTAAAATCTTATTTGTTTTTTTTTATCATGTACACTTCAGACAATTTGATTCTATTTGGTTTTATTTATTTTTTAAGATTTTTTTTGTTTATTTATTTACTCATGTATACAAGAACTGTGGTGTAGGCCAGAGGTGCAGGGGATGAGAGGATTCACCAGAGACAGAGTAGGGAGCAGAACAGGCAGATCTACTGAAATACACAGCTGAGGGAGCAGCAGGCAAGACAGGAGAGGTCTGCTGCAGCGTACATAGGTTTGCTCCCTGACTGGGGATCGAAATCATGCCCTAGAGTTGATAGGGCTGAGACTTAACCCCTAGGCTACCAGGGAGGCCTACTTTTATTTGGTTTTAAAGCAAAGACATTGTTGCCTCATGGAATTAGTCTGGCGCTTTTTCTCTTTGAAAAATGTTTATGTATTTTAGGAAATAGCTAATCCTTGGAATTTTAACAATTCATTTCTAAAACAATATGGACATGGGAATTTAATTTTTTTTTTTGAAGGGAGTATCTTTGAGTTTATTTTTTATAAATATTTGCTTACTGTGTCCTCTACTATTGCACTAATTTTGAGATTTCTTATTTCCTGTTTTTATCTAGGTCTCAAAGTTATTAATATGTACTTCACAGTACTATTGTTTGAATCTGTTGCATTTATAATTGTTTGCTATTTTCCCCTTATATTTTATTTGTACATTTTCCTTTTTGAGCAGTTTCACCATAACTCTCTTTCTTTTGCTGATCTGTTCAAAGAGCCACTTTGAACAGCAGGCATTACAAAGATATTTAACTACTTTTACTTTACCTATCTCTTGCAGCATTTCTGCTTTATAAAAATTTGAATATATCTTGGAAGAGTGTTTAAGTGTGAATTTTTGCATGTCAAACTTCCTGAGAACTTATATAGCTGAAACTTTTTATTATGCCTTTATAAGTGAATGATAATAACATTCTAGGTTTGAAATTATATTTCCTTTAATGCTTGAAAATTATACACCATTATCTTTAAAAAAATTTATGATCATCATGTTCTTGGTGTTCTTGAAAATTCTAATGTTAGCCTGACTCTTGTTACTTCACAGGGAATCCCTTTTCCTTCCATTTTGGAACTTTAAGTATATTTTTCTTTGATTTAATATTCTTTAATTTTGTTATTATTTGAATGGATGTGGGTTTTTCCTTTTCTCTTCTCTTTGGTCCTCTGTAAGCCTTTTCATTCTGAAGCATTTTATCATTCATTAATACTAGAAAATTTATCTTCATTATTTAAGTATTTTCTCCTTTTCATTTCTCTACCCCATTTCTTCTGGAATCATATTATCAGTTCTTTTGTTCTATCCTCCATATCTCTTAGCTTTTAAAATTTCCTCTACTTAGATTTTCTCTCTCTATTCTTTCCCAATGCTTTTAGGGAGATCTGTCTCTCTCTCTCTCTCTCTCTCTCTCTCTCTCTCTCTCTCTGTCTCTCTCTCTGTTATTTTCATGGAGGTAGTGTTGATTTGTATCACATTGCCTGTCTACAAATGTGTGTTATTTTACTATACCCACCACCAAAACACCAGTAATCCTCCATTAGACCCCCCTCTCCTCTTTGCTCCCATGCCACCACACTCCTCTTCTGGTAGCCTTAGTCATATCCATGTACTCTTTTCCCTGCTGTTTTTATACCTTCCCTTCTTCCTTCCCACCCCCTCCTGGATTTCTCAGATCTATGGCTAACTTTCAAGGTTTGTCCTTGTCTAACCTTTGTTTGATTTCTCTATATGCCATGTATCAGTGAAACCACCCATTATTTATCTTTCTTCTTCTGACTTATTTTGCTTAGCATAATCCCTTCTAGCTTAATTCATGGTGCTGCAAGTGTCATGAGTTTATCATTTTTGATCACTGAGTAATATTCCATTGATTGTATATACCACATCTGTTGGGGTATTTAGTTTGTTTTCATATCTTAACTATAGTAAATAGTGTACTTTTTTCCTCTAGTTATTTGGTGTGTGAGTTCATGTTTTTCTGCAAATACCAACTACTCTGCTTGGTAGCATTTGTTGGGGAAGGCAGAATATTAGATTGCAGATTTTATGTACTAGATATGCCTAAAAAGAGGGAAGACTTTGAGTCCCAGGACAGAGACAGAGGCCCCATAAAAGTACTTTGTATATTTCTCTTTTACTGCCTTTGCCCTGCATAGGGTTTCTCCTTCAAATTGGACTATCAGGGAGAAGCAACATTGGGATGATTCAGTCTCTGCAAATTGTAATCCCCCAGGCCTGGGGATTTGGAACAGGAGTGAGTGGGATCAGGTCATGGCTGCTGTTCATAATTGTACATAAGGGTCAGGGCTGCTGCTCATAATTGTGGTTCAGCTCATAAGAGGGGGAGTAGCAGGCACAGACATCCACATTTGTTCCCAAGCTGTGTACCCTGGTGGGAGGCTCTGCCTTTCTGGTGGCAGGGGTGTATTTTCCTTACAGTCACAGTGTCACCGTAGTTCTTGTGGGCCTTTCAAGAGTGCCTGGTCAGCATGTGCATGCCTACTTTCAGCATCTCCTCAGCCAAGTGTGAGGCTGCTCTGCTTGATATTACTACTGACACCAGTGATCTGGACTGTAAAAAGTCTGCTTCAGGGAAGAGGCTGGTGATAATTTTCTCAAAACAACTAGAGGGACAGCCTAGAGCCAGAGAGTACAGTTTTTCTCCAATCTACCACCCCACAGTTGCCTCTCACTGTTGTTTTCCTCAGGATGCAATACACTCTCCACCTACCACCTCAAAACATCTTTCAATCTCCTCATGAGATTCACAGCTATTTTTACAAGCTCTAAAGATTTATTTTTCCCTCCTATTTCTTCACATTCTCCAGATGGAATTTGAGGAAGGAGTTTGAGGTGCTAGGTTATCATCCTCATAAGATCTAGAAGTCTAAGTGTTTATCTTTAAAACCTTTATGCAAGTTTTACTTTCAAAACACTCCTTTGCAATATCTGGAAGACCTTTAAGGCAATTGAAAGAGAGCGAGGATGTTCCCAAATGAGGGTGGGTTGGTGTATTTGGATCATTTAGAAAAACAAACTTTATGGAAATGTATTCTTGCATATTCATATGTATATATGAAAGACTTTATTATGAGGAACTACCTCATGTGATTATGGAGGCCATGGAATTCCACAATCTGCCATCTGCAAGCTGGAGACCCAGGAATGCCATTGGTATAACTCCAGCCTTAGTGTGACAACCTGAGAACTATGGGTATGATGGTATAAAACCCAGTGCAAGGCAGAAGAAGATCTATGTTTCAAGCTGGAAGCAAAAGGGAAGAAACAAATGTAGGAAGGTCCCAGCCCAGATAGGAAGCAAAAAAAGGCAAATTCCTTCTTCCTCTCCCTTTTCATTCTGCTCAGGCATTCAACAGATTGGAGGATGCCACATCAGGGAAGACAATCTTGTGAGCCTACTCCATCCTGAGACACCTCACAGGCATACCTAGAAATAATGTTTAACGTGAACACCACTTGACCCAGTCAAGTTGACACATAAATTAACCATCACAGTTGGGAATCAGGGTGTTACAGGTGAAGCCAGATTAAAGAAGGAAAGACCCCACTTGTCACCATCAACATTAAATCATTAATCAACTACCCCCCTCACTAAATCAGTTACCCCACTCATTCAGTCAACTACCCCTCTCTGTCATCCGCTTTCCTTGCCCGTGAATTGGGAATGACCAGCACCTACAGTTTCCTTCACACAGTTGTTGCACTGCTCAGATGGGATAATATCCGTGCAAGGCACTCTGTGCAGCACTACACACAGGAAGAGAGAAAGCAGCAACATTTAATCTGAACCAAAGAGCATTTGAAATGATATTAGCTCTCAGGAGACAGGATGTTCTTTGGCCGGGAAGGCGGTAATCCCTCCCCTCAGCAACCTCAGTGAATTTCAGACAGATCTTCAAAGCAGATCAGGTCTCTGCAGCACGGAGTGGTGAGAGTATTCCAAGTTCTCTGACCTCCCTAAGCTGGAGAAGGTTGACATCAAGGACAAAAGCTTTCAATTGCATTGAACATGGCCTGGACAGGTTCCAAGCGGGTAATTACTTTATGCTTACTTACAGTTTCCCCTTCAGCTTTGAAGGCAGAGAGCATCCCTCACTTCCTGGGTGGAGGGGACTGTTCCGTGTTGCTAGGCATATGTTCAACAGCTGCCCCAGCCATCCACCTCAGCAGACACCACATTTTAGTAATGAAGTCAGGGCTCAAATTGGGCAAGACGGTAGCACATTTCTTTGATTAGTGTGCAGGACAAATGTGGCCTCTCTTTGAACGGAAGGGAGGGTGTTCAGCCTGGTTTTATTTTTTTCCTCTTGACTCCCATCAGAAGCAGGAGGAAAGTGGTCAGGTGCTTTGAAAGATGCTCTGATATGAATCTAATTAAGAAAAATATAGTAATTTTATCATGATCAATAACCACAGCAGTTGCTCATCGATTATGAAAAATACATACTCTTGAAATGTGGCATGGAAAACAAAATTTCATCTAAGGAATTGTGTTTTCTGAACACCTTGTTATAAAATTGAAGATGTGAAAAATACCTCCATCTATGGGAGTGAGAGGCAGGGTCTGGACAAGGAGGGATTTCATGTAACTCCAGATCAGAAGTTTACTTTGAATTGTTTCAAATATACTGGTCCATCTGCCTCTCTCCATCTTTCCTGCTGCACAGTTAACACAGTGGTTTGGGTCTAGATATTTAACTTTTCTACATCAGGTATTCCTATCATTAAAATATGCTTAACACAGAGCCTATCTCTTAGGGCTCTTGTGAGGAATATAGAAGATAATATTCCTGGCACATGAAAAGGCCTCAATAAATGTCAGTAATTATTACTACTATTGTTGTTATTACATATCTTTCAGTTCCTGATTTAAATATCCTTTTTTTTTTTAATACCACCAACTTCTGCCCTTATTCTAAGAGTAGCTTAGGTAAATGACTTTGTTTCCATGGAACACCTTTCCCTATAAAAAGAAACTTTTTTTTAGAGCATGTAATGTTTTTTGCACACTATTTTAATTATTTTCTGTGTGTAAATCATCACCCTACTTTCGGTGCAGAGAATTTATATTGATAGTTTGTAATGAGTGGAATTTAAATTCAAATAATTTTACTCCAAAGTCCATAGTCTTTACTGTATACCATTTATCATATTCTTAGTGATTACTTATATAATTGTCTTTGCTAGACTGTAAGCACTGTGTGCTCACCAATACCTTTCCTTTCTATAACCTCCACAGACTTACATGTGAGCTCCCTTTTACCAGCTCGTACTGATGCCCACAACTTTCTTACCTTTTAACTTCCCATTTTCACCCCAGCCAGAAACATTTCTCTCTATGTTCTTGACATCTAGTCTCATCTGTATTTCAAGGTCAGATGCATCAGTGTTGCCTTTGCTAACATCTCGGTTTGCTTTCTTCCCTCTGACCATCTGCCATACTGTGTTTGGCGTTCAGGGATTTTGATTGTAAGTGATGTAAACTGTGTTTGATCATTTTAAGCAGGAAGAACATTCACTGGAAGAATATAAAGAGCTCAGAGAATTGATGAGATTAGGACTAGGCTTAGAAAATTAGAAGGAATCAAGGAACCCTATTATCCCCACCATAGCCTCCACTTGTTACCACCTCCACATCTTATGTGTTCAGGATTCAAAGACCTGGAGTCTAATTGGCTGAACTTAGGGCCTAGTGCCCACTTCCTAGAGCAGCAAAATTCAGGAAAAAAACAAGCTCTGACTCCTTTTGGCTTCTTTAATGGAAGGCAGTAGTGAAAGGTACTGTGGATTACCCCTGCTCCAGACTGGATACAAAATGTAGTGTCTTTAAGCAAGTGTGCCTCCCAAGCTGGGTCCTCTACCACTTCTTTCCAAGCCTGCTCCCATGTTCTGGATCCTTGACCATGTCATGGTCATTGTCATAGGCTACATTTCATTTTTCATAGGGCTACATAGCCTTGGTATCTACTGACTTCTGACTGGTTGACATCCCTTCTGAATGCTTTGTGGTGATCATTTCCACTCCCCCTGGCATTGTGGTTCTAGGCCCAAGTCATGAATCTCATGCAACGTTACTCAGGATCTTTGCATCTGCACCATGACCTGAACCTGTACATTGTTACAGTTGGTTTAATCCTTTTGGAGTTTCCAGAATTCGTGTTGATGGTGTTAGGAGCAGTAACATGAACTTTATGACTAGTTAAAAGAAATGCCTAAGATTTGTCATATTCATAAGATCCAGTCACCTTCCTGTCTGAAATTCTAGTAAGTAGTCCCTTTCTCATTTCCTCAAGAACTAATCTTCAGGGTGAATCTTGATTTTCTTGATATTCTTGTTAAGCCTTAGTTTCTTTTGTGCCAGTCCTGCTTTGGCAACACCTTAGTGCTTTGGTCCTTTCCAGGACTGTAAACTTGTATTGTGCTGGAGTCCCATCGTTGCCCTTGAACCCCTGCTGACTGAGTCATTTTTTCTGGTGCCACCTGCTTGTTCATTGTAGCCAAAGACCAAGCACACCTTTACAATGCTCTAGGAAGAAAGTGGTTGCAATAGTGCACAGCTTGATAATATAGCCAAAACCCCTAAGATTTGTGAGATAGAGTTCAGTGAACTGCATTGCTTAGATGTCTGAAATCTCACTCTGTTTTTGTGTTTGCTTCTGAGCTCCTCTTCCAGTCTCCTTTTTTTTTTTTTATTAGAACTTCCATCTATCCTGGGATCTGATGCAACATCCCTGTTACCACTCTTCTAACAATGGATGCCTTTGAATGTGCCTTTGCCTTCCCTGTAAGTGTTCTTCATCAGCCTGTCTGGGAGAAACCAACCCCATGACAGTGGAAAGTTTTATATTAGGTGCCCCTATATCTTCCCTGTTTTTCTGACAACGAGGGCATCTGCTATAGACCATGTTCCAAGTGAAGACACTTCTGCAACATTAGCTCTTCTAAGCCTTCTCTACCCCCCTTCAGTTTCCCACATTGGCAGCCCTTTTCTCAACAAATGGTCTTGCTCTGTTCTTTTCTGAGACTATGGACACCTTCTGGCCATTTCTTCTCTATCTGTTCCCCTGTTCCCTCAAAGTCTTGGCCTTCATTTGCCTCCTACCTTGTCAAAGGAGTTGGCCCACTTTCCTAGACTCACTCCTGGTTCCAGTAGGTAGGGGTGGTTCCTACCTCCTCTTCCAGAATGATGTTGAATTAGATGATTTGCTTTTCCTGAGCATTTTCAATCTTTCTCTCTGTTGGATCCTTCCCAACTGCCTTTAAACCAGCTTGATCTATTGCCTCCAAAAGAATGGTCCTCTGTTCTCTTCTTGCCAAACTTCTCAAATATGTGGGCCCACCCACGGACTGGGCTTTCTCACTACTGTTTCACTCCAAATGCCCTGCAATCTGGTTTCTGTTGTCACCAAACTCTGCAGTTCCCTTCTGAGAGTCCACTCACTGTTAACCTCCTCACTGCCAAGTGTAATGACTTGTTCTCATATTTAATGTCCTTTGTCCTATCAACAGCACTGGTACTATTATAATACTTGATCTTTTTTCATGATCACCATTGTTTTCTATATGACCACCTTGTTTTAATTGAACTTATTTTTTTTGTTTTATTTTTCAGTGAGACAACATTGGTTTATAGCATTGTATATAATTTAGAGGTATAGGATTATACCCTTCATGTGTAATCATATAAATTCCTGAGACTGGAAGCTATCTGTTCTAGATAGATTTTCATTGTTATTCCAAGAACATCTAACATCAAGCTATATACCTAATAGGTATATGATTTAATATTTCTCTAAGCAAATAAATAGCTATTCAGAGTAAATTATTAATCCAGTCACTTAACAAAAAAGAAATGCTTCTTATATGCCCACTAGATACAGATTCTTTTGTATCTGTGATTAGAAACTAGTAGGACCACATAGTTCCTGCTTTTAGAGATATTACAGGCCTGTGAGGAAGGCCTGTGAAGAAGGCAATGATAATGCAGAATAGTATAATAAGTGCTCTGATGGAGGGTTGGGGTTAGTGAAAGTTTCTAGAAGAAATTATATATTACATTACTAATATCAAGGCAAAGGGAGGGAAGGGAAATTCATCAGTTTTCTTCAAGTGTTTATTGAATCCATTGCTGCAGAGGGATTAGACAGCATGTTCAAAGGGTAGAGAGCATGACACTTTTGAGGAACTGAATTGAAAGAAAATCAGAGTATAGAAGTGAGAGAGATGAAGTAGACAAGTAGGGGGGTTGTGTCTAGATCAAAACAGTCATTTTACCCTCTTTCCAATTTTCAGGTGTTTTACTACTGTTTATTATTTAGTCCTTACACCCTTTTGAGTGGCAGGGGCAGCTGGTTTACAGAGGGAGTTTTATAGAACTGAAATCTACATCAATAGCAAATTTGAAAACACCACTTTTTGATGTGGCTTCCTTTTTAATTGGTCACCTCATCTATCTATCTATCTATCTATCTATCTATCTATCTATCTATCTATCTATCGATCTATACACACACACAAAATCGTAATTTAAAAATCTGTAAGATTTTTTAGAGATGCCTAAATGAATGATATTTGAGAAGTGAGATGCATTTGAGGATAGGTGCAACCATCACTGGAAGAACAGTGTTTTGGAAAAAGAGGACTCCGCCTTAGACACCAAACTAACTGTTCATGAATTTTAATGAGCACATGGGGCTGGTGTGATGGTATCCTTAGTCACAGGGCATGTCACTACCCATCTGCAGACTCCCCTTTGTGTCTTTACTCAGTACACAGTGAGAGGATTTCAAAGTTGGGACCAGGCAAGAAAGCTAAGAAAATTTCCCTTAGAAATAGTGTTTCCTGGAAGAAGAAAGTTGCCATAAAAGAGGACGAGAAGGGAGGGAAGCGCAGAACCCTGCTCCCCTCCCCCGCCCACAGAGGCGGCACTCTCCCACCGGCAGAGACTAGGGAAACAACAAACCAAAACGCCCAACAAGAAAAACGGATGCAGCAAGCGGGACTGTGAGTGGAAAGGAACTATTTCAGCCACCACACCCCGTGAACGGGAGCTGAGGCGAACCCTGCAGGACCCACCGAGGAGGTGAGCTCCACGCGCCATTAAAGAGAGCCCCGCCCACCAGGAGGAGACCAGCACCAGCACACAGCCCCGGCCGCCCGGTAAGCTTGCGCGAAAGCGGCGCTCGGATTGCAGCTGCCCAGGCCCCTGCGCCTGCGACCTAGGCTTGCGGGGAGACGGCGGAGGCCCTCCCTGAGTGAGCAGGAACAAGGTGCCCAGGCAGGGGAGCGGGATTCAAAAGGCGCCATTCCCGCGCCACTGATCTGAGCTACAGCCCGCGTCCTGGAACTGAGGGCTTTGGAACTGAGACCCGGGCGGAGGCCCTCCCTGAGTGAGCAGGAACAAGGCGCCCAGGCAGGGGAGCGGGATTCAAAAGGCGCCATTCCCGCGCCACTGATCTGGGCTACAGCCCACGTCCTGGAACTGAGGGCTTTGGAACTGAGACCCGGGGCACGAAATTAGGGGCGTGGGTTCCCCACGACGGTGGGGCACAAGGCAGACACAGCACCCCAAAGCCGTTGAGGTGTACCCTACCATCCCCGCTCTGCTCCCTGTCCCACGGGGTGGAAAATCAGCTCCCCAAGGGCTCTAGGAGAGATCTCTGGTGCCACCTAGCGACTTGACCCCAGCACAGGCTACTGAAGGAGCTAGTGGCCAGCTGGGGAGTTAGCCCACACCGGGCCCCTTCTGAACAAGTAGTCTGAGCCCACAGGGAGAGCGAGCACCCACAGCCGGGGCAGACCAGGCGCGCAGAAGAGTGTGCCTGAGACCAGAAGCGCAGGGAGTGTGTCCCACATCACCATTTTAGAACAGGGACATTTCTTCAGTAAAAACTACCTGCAGAAGGCTTCCTCAGGAGCCAGAGGTGAGCGGGGGAAGTTCGCCCACGCCAGACCCCCTCTGGCCTGCAGTCCAAGCCCAGAGGGGAGCAGGAACCCACCGCCGGGGCAGACCAGGCGCACAGGGGAGTGTGTCCCCACATCGGCATTTTAGAACAGGGACCTTTCTCCAGTAAAGGCTGCTTGAAACTGACAGATGACTCCTGGAAGAACCAGAGGGGAACAGAGAAGCCCACCCAAGATGCCGGCAAGTCCCAACAACACAGTGTCCCAACGCATACGGCAAATTAGAAAACAGACAGTAGGGAGGAGAAGAACCACACGCAACCTAGCAACTCTCCAGAGAAAAAGCACACCACAAAAAGAAAGCCAGCCCCCAGATTGCAACGACAATAACTTGGAAGAATTTCTGAGCCTTCCAGAAAGAGAATTTAAAATTGCCGTGATTAAAAAACTGACAGAAGTCATAAAGGAAAACAATGATAAGGGAAAAATAATCAACGATCAGAAGAATGCAATTGAGTCCCTAGAGAGGGAAAACAATGGTCAGAAGAAAGAAATTGAGTCCCTAAAGAGGGAAGTAAAAGAAATGCAGGAGATCAAAGAATTAATGGAAGAACTAAAGAATTCTGGGAAAAGCAATGAAAGCAGAATAGATGAAATGGAAGAACGAATAAGTAATCTTGAAGACACAGAAATAAAAAGAACCAAAACAGAAAAGGAAAGAGAAGTACGAAGGAAAAAGAACGAAGAAAGACTTCGGGAACTATCTGACTCCATGAGGAAAGGAAATATAAGAGTTATAGGAATACCAGAAGGAGAGGAGAGAGATGTAGGAACAGAGAAAATATTCAAAGAGATAATTGAAGAGAACTTCCCAAATGTGAAGAAGGAGCTGAAAATTGATATACAAGAAGCAAGAAGAACACCAAACTTCCACGACGAAAGGAAAAATACAGCAAGACACATAATAGTAAAGCTCCCAAGAATCCAGGACAAGGAAAAAATAATGAAGCTGGCAAGAGGGAAGAAACAGATAACATTCAAAGGAAAACCAATCAGGCTGACATCAGACTTCTCCGAAGAAACACTACGGGCAAGGAGAGAGTGGAGGGACATAGTCAACAGACTCCAAGAAAACAGATGCCAACCAAGAATACTCTATCCCGCAAAGCTCTCCTTCCTCTTTGAAGAAAGAATATGGACCTTCCCAGACAAACAGAAACTCCGGAATTTCATTGCAACTAAACCCCCACTCCAAAAAATACTACAAGGAGTCCTAAAGCCAGAACCTCAGAGCGACGAATAACAATGAAAGACGGCCAAAAAAAAAAAAAAGTTATTAAAAGAATAAATAAATAAAATCAAAGGAAAGACAAACAGAATGGCAAATACAGATGTTAACATATCAATATTAACTCTAAATGTAAATGGACTAAACTCTTCAATAAAAAGACACAGAGTTGCAGCCTGGATTAAGAAACAAAACCCAACCTTTTGCTGTCTCCAGGAAACACATTTAGCTACAAAAGATAAAAATAGGCTCAAAGTTAAAGGATGGAAAACAATCCTACAAGCAAATGGACCAAAAAAGAAAGCAGGAACAGCTATACTTATATCAGATAAAACAGATTTCAAACTCAAAAAGATAAAAAGAGACCCCAGTGGTCACTACATTATGATCAAGGGGACAATACTTCAAGAAGAAATAACACTCATTAACATATACTCACCAAACGAAGGAGCACCAAAATATATCAGACAACTGTTGTCCTCTCTGAAAACAGACATCAGAGAAAACACATACGTAGTGGGAGACTTCAACACACCACTATCAACAATGGATAGATCAACAAGACAAAAAATAAGTAAAGAAACCAAAGCTCTAAATAAAGACCTAGAGCAATTGGGCTTAACAGACATCTATAGAACACTAAACCCCAAAAAAATGGAGTATACATTTTTCTCAAGCGCACATGGATCATTCTCCAGGATCGATCACATACTGGGGCACAAGACAAACATCAACAGATACACCAAGATTGAAATCATATCAACCATCTTTTCTGACCATGAAGGCATCAAACTAGAAATAAACCATAAAAAGAAGGCAAGGAACTTTCCTACCTCATGGAGATTAAAAACCACACTACTGGAAGACCATTGGACTAAGGAGGAGATCAAAGAAGAAATTAAAAAATTTTTTGAATTGAACGACAAGGAGGACACCAATATCCTAAATGTATGGGATGCAGCAAAAGCAGTAATAAGAGGAAAATATATAGCAATAGAAGCTCACATCAAGAAACAAGAAAGAACGCAAAGAAACAACCTAATCTCGAAGCTCAAAGATCTAGAAAAAGAACAACAAAAAAACCCCAAAACCAGTAGAAGAAAAGAAATAATAAAAACCAAAGCAGAAATAAATGAAATTGAAACTAAAAAAACAATCCAAAAGATTAATGAAACCAAGAGCTGGTTCTTTGAAAAAATCAATAAAATAGACAAACCCCTAGCCAGGCTCACAAAGGAAAAAAGGGAGAAAGCACAAATAAACAGGATCACAAATGAAAGAGGAAAAATCACAACGGACACAGCAGAAATCAAAAGAATAATCAGTAACTACTATGAACAGTTATATGGAAACAAGTTTAACAATCTAGAGGAGATGGACAAATTCCTACAACTCTACAATCACCCAAAGCTAGATAAAGAAGAAATAGAACACCTAAACAGACCAATTACAATTAGCGAAATTGAAATGGTAATCAAAAACCTCCCCCAAAACAAAAGCCCAGGACCTGATGGATTTACAAATGAATTCTACCAAACATTCAGAGACGAATTAGTGCCTATCCTTCACAAACTCTTCCAAAAAATTGAGAAGGAAGGGACAATACCAAACACGTTCTATGAAGCCAACATTACACTAATACCAAAACCGAACAAGGACAACACAAAAAAGGAAAACTACAGGCCAATCTCCCTAATGAACACTGATGCAAAAATCCTGAATAAAATTTTAGCTATCAGAATCCAACAATGTATCCATAAGATAATTCACCACGACCAAGTTGGATTCATTCCAGGGGCACAAGGATGGTTTAACATCCGAAAATCAATCAACGTTATCCAACACATCAACAAAAAGAAATATAAAAACCATATGATAATATCAATAGATGCTGAGAAAGCTTTCGACAAAGTGCAACACCCATTCATGATAAAAGCCCTTGAAATTCTTGGGATACAAGGAACATACCTCAACATCATAAAGGCCATCTATGACAAGCCAACAGCCAGTATCATTCTCAATGGTGAAAAGCTGAAAGCAATTCCATTAAGATCTGGAACAAGACAAGGATGTCCACTCTCACCATTGCTTTTCAATATAATACTGGAAGTCCTAGCCAGGGCAATAAGACAAGAGAAAGACATCCAAGGAATCCAAATAGGAAAAGAAGAAGTCAAACTATCACTATTTGCAGACGATATGATATTATACATAGAGAACCCCAAAAACTCCACAGAAAAGCTAATTCAACTCATCAATCAGTTCAGTAAAGTGGCAGGATACAAAATCAACACGCAAAAGTCAGTAGCCTTCCTATACACAAACAATAAATCTGAAGAAGAAGAAATCAAAAAGACCATCCCTTTTGTTATTGAAACAAAAAAAATCAAATATTTGGGAATAAATCTAACAAAAGAGGTAAAGGACCTATACAAAGAAAACTATAAAACACTGTTAAAAGAAATAGAAGAAGACACAAAGAAATGGAGAGACATCCCCTGCTCATGGATTGGAAGAATAAACATTATTAAAATGGCCATCCTTCCAAAAGCAATATACAGATTCAATGCTATTCCAATCAAAATTTCAATGTCATTCTTCAAAGAAATAGAACAATTATTGATGAAATTCATATGGAATCACAAAAAACCCCGAATAGCCAAAGCTCTCCTGAAAAAAAAAGAAGGGAATGGAGGCATCAGACTCCCAGACTTCAAACTATACTACAAAGCCATAATCATCAAAACCGCATGGTATTGGAACAAGAACAGACATACAGACCAATGGAATCGAATAGAAAATCCAGAAATAAACCCACAGGTTTATGGTCAACTAATCTTTGACAAAGGAGCAAAGACTATGCATTGGAGCAAAGAAAGTTTGTTCAATAAATGGTGCTGGGAAAACTGGGTCGCTACATGCAAAAGAATGAAGCTTGACCACCACCTCACACCATAAACAAAAATCAACTCAAAATGGATTAAAGAACTAGACATAAGACCTGAAACCATAAAATATATAGAAGGAAATATAGGCGAAACACTACGTGATTTGCACATCAAAGACATCTTTACAGACACATCACCCAAAGCAGTGATAGTGAAGGCAAAGATAAACAGCTGGGACTATATCAAATTAAAGAGCTTTTGCACAGCAAAAGAGACAATAACAAAAACAAAGAGAAACCCCACCAACTGGGAGAACATTTTTGCACCCAACACTAATGATAAAGGACTGATCACAAAAATCTGCAAAGAGCTGATGAGTCTCAACAACAACAAAGAAAATAATGCAGTCAAAAAATGGGCAGAAGAGCTTAAAAGAAACTTCTCTGAAGAGGAAATGCAAATGGCCAACAGGCATATGAAAAAATGTTCAACATCACTTGTCATCAGGGAAATGCAAATCAAAACTACCATGAGATACCATCTTACACCAGTGAGAATGGCACATATTAAAAAAACTAGCAACAACAAATGTTGGCGAGGGTGTGGAGAAAAAGGAACTCTTCTGCACTGTTGGTGGGAGTGCAAACTGGTCCAACCACTGTGGAAAGCTGTGTGGAGATTTCTGGACCTACTAAACATAGAGCTTCCATATGACCCAGCAATTCCACTCCTAGGTATTTACCCAAAGGACACAGAAACATCAATTCCAAAGAACACCTGCACCCCTATGTTTATAGCAGCACTGTTTACAATAGCTAAGCTTTGGAAACAACCCAAATGCCCAAAAATAGATGACTGGATCAAGAAGATGTGGTACATATATACCATGGAATATTACTCAGCATTCAAAAAAGATAAACACATGCAATTTGCTGCAACATGGATGGCGCTGGAAGGGATCATGCTCAGCGAAATAAGCCAAAAAGAAAAAGAAAAATACCGGATGGTCTCACTCATAGCAGGAATCTAGAAAACTTAAATAAGGGACCAGGAAAATGAATAACTATAAGAAAGTGAAAATCAAAATCAACAAAAAACTATGAACCAGAGACACTTTTAGGGGGGCGGGGGCGGGAGGGGAGGGATTGGGGTCAGAATGGGGGGCTGCAATTGTATGGGGAATATAACAATAAAATCTATAAAAAAAAAAAAAAAAAAAAAAAGAAATAGTGTTTCCTAAGTAAAATGCAGGGACCGTTCCCAAATGCAACATAGAGGCCCAATGAATGCTGAAGTTATGAACCTTGACTTGGGCAGGAGAGCTGTAAGGGGCCTTTCTTGAAATTCAAGACAATCACCCAGTAAAGGCTGGCATCAGGGTAGAAGAATTTATGGAAATCTCCCTAAGGCTCACTGGCTGTTCCCCTAGTAATGCTGAAGATGCTTCCTGAAGGCTTGGGGAATAGCAGCAAAGGTGGAGTCAAATCCCTCTTAGACACTTCAGGTCTTCACTGACTCCATTGCTGTAGTCCTCCAAAAACTAGTGATAGGGTGATAGGGTGTAGTGCGATCTCTCATGGTTAGAAAATTGGTGACTGGAATGAAAAGTACACATACATGCAAATACACAAACCTTCAGAGTCTCTCTGGCATGCACATCTCATGTTCTGCTAAAGGAAAAGTTTCTAATTCTGTCCTCAAAATATTTAAATCCAATTGTAAATTGAATTTAATTAAAGCTGCAACAAAGCCCAATTTAATACAGATTAGATGGAAACAGACCCTTGTGATCGTGGCCTGACAGAAGGAGGAATGAACTATTTTCTGAGAGTAAATATTTACTTTACAATCTAATTTTTACACACAATTTCCACCATAGTCAAAATTTACCAGAGTATGAAGAAGCAAAAACCTGTGATATATAATCAAGAGAAAGAGAGTTAACAGACACAAGCCCTCAGAGGGTCACATATTGAAATTATCAAAGAACTTTAAAATAACTATATTAAATACATTTAAGGACCTAACACAAAAGGTGATCAACATGCATATAATGCCTGGGGAATTTCAGGGATCAATGAAAACTGCAAAAATGAGTTAAATGAACATGCTGGAAATAAAAAATATGTAAGTGAAGAGTTCATTCAATCAACATTTCTTATCTGTTGCTGCATAACCAGCAACAGATTTTTGGTGACTGTTTTGTTTATTTATTTTTTTTACATTCTTCTGAGCTGTTGGGCAGTTCTGTTCCATGTGAGCATACTGAGCCTAAAGGTTTAAGATGACTTCTTTATTCATATATTTGGTGTCCAAAATTGCAGTGTTTTCACCAGTATAGTTTACTGGAAGAGTTGGAGGCTGACTGGTATTTTTCTTAATCTGTGGGACTTCTCTAAGTCACTAACATTGACTTCCTCACAGAATGGTGGTCTCAAGTTAGTTGATTTTTACTATGTGGTGACTGGTCTCTGAGAGGAAACAAGAGAAGCTGTAAGTTTTCTTAAAATCTGACTCATGAATCCTAGAACATTATTATTTTTTTTTTTTTTTGATTCAATCATTTTATTTTATTTTTTTTTTTTAATTTTTCTTATTAATCTCTTTATTTTTTTTTTTTGTGTGTGTGAATTTTTTTTTTTTTTTTTGAGAAATTGCAGGCATTACTTGCTTCCAGTTTGAATCATTCTTTTTTTTTTTTTTTTTTTAAGATTTATTTATTTATTTTTTTTCTTACTTTTCAGGTTCTATTTTATTTTTTTTTTTATAAATTTTATTGTTATATTCCCCATACAATTGCAGCCCCCCATTCTGACCCCAATCCCTCCCCTCCCGCCCCCGCCCCCCTAAAAGTGTCTCTGGTTCATAGTTTTTTGTTGATTTTGATTTTCACTTTCTTATAGTTATTCATTTTCCTGGTCCCTTATTTAAGTTTTCTAGATTCCTGCTATGAGTGAGACCATCCGGTATTTTTCTTTTTCTTTTTGGCTTATTTCGCTGAGCATGATCCCTTCCAGCGCCATCCATGTTGCAGCAAATTGCATGTGTTTATCTTTTTTGAATGCTGAGTAATATTCCATGGTATATATGTACCACATCTTCTTGATCCAGTCATCTATTTTTGGGCATTTGGGTTGTTTCCAAAGCTTAGCTATTGTAAACAGCGCTGCTATAAACATAGGGGTGCAGGTGTTCTTTGGAATTGATGTTTCTGTGTCCTTTGGGTAAATACCTAGGAGTGGAATTGCTGGGTCATATGGAAGCTCTATGTTTAGTAGGTCCAGAAATCTCCACACAGCTTTCCACAGTGGTTGGACCAGTTTGCACTCCCACCAACAGTGCAGAAGAGTTCCTTTTTCTCCACACCCTCGCCAACATTTGTTGTTGCTAGTTTTTTTAATATGTGCCATTCTCACTGGTGTAAGATGGTATCTCATGGTAGTTTTGATTTGCATTTCCCTGATGACAAGTGATGTTGAACATTTTTTCATATGCCTGTTGGCCATTTGCATTTCCTCTTCAGAGAAGTTTCTTTTAAGCTCTTCTGCCCATTTTTTGACTGGATTATTTTCTTTGTTGTTGTTGAGTCTCATCAGCTCTTTGCAGATTTTTGTGATCAGTCCTTTATCATTAGTGTTGGGTGCAAAAATGTTCTCCCAGTTGGTGGGGTTTCTCTTTGTTTTTGTTATTGTCTCTTTTGCTGTGCAAAAGCTCTTTAATTTGATATAGTCCCAGCTGTTTATCTTTGCCTTCACTATCACTGCTTTGGGTGATGTGTCTGTAAAGATGTCTTTGATGTGCAAATCACGTAGTGTTTCACCTATATTTCCTTCTATATATTTTATGGTTTCAGGTCTTATGTCTAGTTCTTTAATCCATTTTGAGTTGATTTTTGTGTATGGTGTGAGGTGGTGGTCAAGCTTCATTCTTTTGCATGTAGCGACCCAGTTTTCCCAGCACCATTTATTGAACAAACTTTCTTTGCTCCAATGCATAGTCTTTGCTCCTTTGTCAAAGATTAGTTGACCATAAATCTGTGGGTTTATTTCTGGATTTTCTATTCGATTCCATTGGTCTGTATGTCTGTTCTTGTTCCAATACCATGCAGTTTTGATGATTATGGCTTTGTAGTATAGTTTGAAGTCTGGGAGTCTGATGCCTCCAGTCCCTTTTTTTTTTTTCAGGAGAGCTTTGGCTATTCGGGGTTTTTTGTGATTCCATATGAATTTCATCAATAATTGTTCTATTTCTTTGAAGAATGACATTGAAATTTTGATTGGAATAGCATTGAATCGGTATATTGCTTTTGGTAGGATGGCCATTTTAATAATGTTTATTCTTCCAATCCATGAGCAGGGGATGTCTCTCCATTTCTTTGTGTCTTCTTCTATTTCTTTTAACAGTGTTTTATAGTTTTCTTTGTATAGGTCCTTTACCTCTTTTGTTAGATTTATTCCCAAATATTTGATTTTTTTTGTTTCAATAACAAAAGGGATGGTTTTTTTGATTTCTTCTTCTTCAGATTTATTGTTTGTGTATAGGAAGGCTACTGACTTTTGCGTGTTGATTTTGTATCCTGCCACTTTACTGAACTGATTGATGAGTTGAATTAGCTTTTCTGTGGAGTTTTTTGGGGTTCTCTATGTATAATATCATATCGTCTGCAAATAGTGATAGTTTGACTTCTTCTTTTCCTATTTGGATTCCTTGGATGTCTTTCTCTTGTCTTATTGCCCTGGCTAGGACTTCCAGTATTATATTGAAAAGCAGTGGTGAGAGTGGACATCCTTGTCTTGTTCCAGATCTTAATGGAATTGCTTTCAGCTTTTCACCATTGAGAATGATACTGGCTGTTGGCTTGTCATAGATGGCCTTTATGATGTTGAGGTATGTTCCTTGTATCCCAAGAATTTCAAGGGCTTTTATCATGAATGGGTGTTGCACTTTGTCGAAAGCTTTCTCAGCATCTATTGATATTATCATATGGTTTTTATATTTCTTTTTGTTGATGTGTTGGATAACGTTGATTGATTTTCGGATGTTAAACCATCCTTGTGCCCCTGGAATGAATCCAACTTGGTCGTGGTGAATTATCTTATGGATACATTGTTGGATTCTGATAGCTAAAATTTTATTGAGGATTTTTGCATCAGTGTTCATTAGGGAGATTGGCCTGTAGTTTTCCTTTTTTGTGTTGTCCTTGTTCGGTTTTGGTATTAGTGTAATGTCGGCTTCATAGAACGTGTTTGGTATTGTCCCTTCCTTCTCAATTTTTTGGAAGAGTTTGTGAAGGATAGGCACTAATTCGTCTCTGAATGTTTGGTAGAATTCATTTGTAAATCCATCAGGTCCTGGGCTTTTGTTTTTGGGGAGGTTTTTGATTACCATTTCAATTTCGCTAATTGTAATTGGTCTGTTTAGGTGTTCTATTTCTTCTTTATCTAGCTTTGGGTGATTGTAGAGTTGTAGGAATTTGTCCATCTCCTCTAGATTGTTAAACTTGTTTCCATATAACTGTTCATAGTAGTTACTGATTATTCTTTTGATTTCTGCTGTGTCCGTTGTGATTTCTCCTCTTTCATTGATGATCCTGTTTATTTGTGCTTTCTCCCTTTTTTCCTTTGTGAGCCTGGCTAGGGGTTTGTCTATTTTATTGATTTTTTCAAAGAACCAGCTCTTGGTTTCATTGATCCTTTGGATTGTTTTTTTAGTTTCAATTTCATTTATTTCTGCTTTGGTTTTTATTATTTCTTTTCTTCTACTGGTTTTGGGGTTTTCTTGTTGTTCTTTTTCTAGATCTTTGAGCTTCGAGATTAGGTTGTTTCTTTGCGTTCTTTCTTGTTTCTTGATGTGAGCTTCTATTGCTATATATTTTCCTCTTATTACTGCTTTTGCTGCATCCCTTACATTTAGGATATTGGTGTCCTCCTTGTCGTTCAATTCAAAAAATTTTTTAATTTCTTCTTTGATCTCCTCATTAGTCCAATGGTCTTCCAGTAGTGTGGTTTTTAATCTCCATGAGGTAGGAAAGTTCCTTGCCTTCTTTTTATGGTTTATTTCTAGTTTGATGCCTTCATGGTCAGAAAAGATGGTTGATATGATTTCAATCTTGGTGTATCTGTTGATGTTTGTCTTGTGCCCCAGTATGTGATCGATCCTGGAGAATGATCCGTGTGCGCTTGAGAAAAATGTGTACTCCGTTTTTTTGGGGTTTAGTGTTCTATAGATGTCTGTTAAGCCCAATTGCTCTAGGTCTTTATTTAGAGCTTTGGTTTCTTTACTTATTTTTTGTCTTGTTGATCTATCCATTGTTGATAGTGGTGTGTTGAAGTCTCCCACTACGTATGTGTTTTCTCTGATGTCTGTTTTCAGAGAGGACAACAGTTGTCTGATATATTTTGGTGCTCCTTCGTTTGGTGAGTATATGTTAATGAGTGTTATTTCTTCTTGAAGTATTGTCCCCTTGATCATAATGTAGTGACCATTGGGGTCTCTTTTTATCTTTTTGAGTTTGAAATCTGTTTTATCTGATATAAGTATAGCTGTTCCTGCTTTCTTTTTTGGTCCATTTGCTTGTAGGATTGTTTTCCATCCTTTAACTTTGAGCCTATTTTTATCTTTTGTAGCTAAATGTGTTTCCTGGAGACAGCAAAAGGTTGGGTTTTGTTTCTTAATCCAGGCTGCAACTCTGTGTCTTTTTATTGAAGAGTTTAGTCCATTTACATTTAGAGTTAATATTGATATGTTAACATCTGTATTTGCCATTCTGTTTGTCTTTCCTTTGATTTTATTTATTTATTCTTTTAATAACTTTTTTTTTTTTTTTTGGCCTTCTTTCATTGTTATTCGTCGCTCTGAGGTTCTGGCTTTAGGACTCCTTGTAGTATTTTTTGGAGTGGGGGTTTAGTTGCAATGAAATTCCGGAGTTTCTGTTTGTCTGGGAAGGTCCATATTCTTTCTTCAAAGAGGAAGGAGAGCTTTGCGGGATAGAGTATTCTTGGTTGGCATCTGTTTTCTTGGAGTCTGTTGACTATGTCCCTCCACTCTCTCCTTGCCCGTAGTGTTTCTTCGGAGAAGTCTGATGTCAGCCTGATTGGTTTTCCTTTGAATGTTATCTGTTTCTTCCCTCTTGCCAGCTTCATTATTTTTTCCTTGTCCTGGATTCTTGGGAGCTTTACTATTATGTGTCTTGCTGTATTTTTCCTTTCGTCGTGGAAGTTTGGTGTTCTTCTTGCTTCTTGTATATCAATTTTCAGCTCCTTCTTCACATTTGGGAAGTTCTCTTCAATTATCTCTTTGAATATTTTCTCTGTTCCTACATCTCTCTCCTCTCCTTCTGGTATTCCTATAACTCTTATATTTCCTTTCCTCATGGAGTCAGATAGTTCCCGAAGTCTTTCTTCGTTCTTTTTCCTTCGTACTTCTCTTTCCTTTTCTGTTTTGGTTCTTTTTATTTCTGTGTCTTCAAGATTACTTATTCGTTCTTCCATTTCATCTATTCTGCTTTCATTGCTTTTCCCAGAATTCTTTAGTTCTTCCATTAATTCTTTGATCTCCTGCATTTCTTTTACTTCCCTCTTTAGGGACTCAATTTCTTTCTTCTGACCATTGTTTTCCCTCTCTAGGGACTCAATTGCATTCTTCTGATCGTTGATTATTTTTCCCTTATCATTGTTTTCCTTTATGACTTCTGTCAGTTTTTTAATCACGGCAATTTTAAATTCTCTTTCTGGAAGGCTCAGAAATTCTTCCAAGTTATTGTCGTTGCAATCTGGGGGCTGGCTTTCTTTTTGTGGTGTGCTTTTTCTCTGGAGAGTTGCTAGGTTGCGTGTGGTTCTTCTCCTCCCTACTGTCTGTTTTCTAATTTGCCGTATGCGTTGGGACACTGTGTTGTTGGGACTTGCCGGCATCTTGGGTGGGCTTCTCTGTTCCCCTCTGGTTCTTCCAGGAGTCATCTGTCAGTTTCAAGCAGCCTTTACTGGAGAAAGGTCCCTGTTCTAAAATGCCGATGTGGGGACACACTCCCCTGTGCGCCTGGTCTGCCCCGGCGGTGGGTTCCTGCTCCCCTCTGGGCTTGGACTGCAGGCCAGAGGGGGTCTGGCGTGGGCGAACTTCCCCCGCTCACCTCTGGCTCCTGAGGAAGCCTTCTGCAGGTAGTCTTTACTGAAGAAATGTCCCTGTTCTAAAATGGTGATGTGGGACACACTCCCTGCGCTTCTGGTCTCAGGCACACTATTCTGCGCGCCTGGTCTGCCCCGGCTGTGGGTGCTCGCTCTCCCTGTGGGCTCAGACTACTTGTTCAGAAGGGGCCCGGTGTGGGCTAACTCCCCAGCTGGCCACTAGCTCCTTCAGTAGCCTGTGCTGGGGTCAAGTCGCTAGGTGGCACCAGAGATCTCTCCTAGAGCCCTTGGGGAGCTGATTTTCCACCCCGTGGGACAGGGAGCAGAGCGGGGATGGTAGGGTACACCTCAACGGCTTTGGGGTGCTGTGTCTGCCTTGTGCCCCACCGTCGTGGGGAACCCACGCCCCTAATTTCGTGCCCCGGGTCTCACTTCCAAAGCCCTCAGTTCCAGGACGCGGGCTGTAGCCCAGATCAGTGGCGCGGGAATGGCGCCTTTTGAATCCCGCTCCCCTGCCTGGGCGCCTTGTTCCTGCTCACTCAGGGAGGGCCTCCGCCCGGGTCTCAGTTCCAAAGCCCTCAGTTCCAGGACGCGGGCTGTAGCCCAGATCAGTGGCGCGGGAATGGCGCCTTTTGAATCCGGCTCCCCTGCCTGGGCACCTTGTTCCTGCTCACTCAGGGAGGGCCTCCGCCGTCTCCCCGCAAGCCTAGGTCGCAGGCGCAGGGCCCTGGGCAGCTGCAATCCGAGCGCCGCTTTCGCGCAAGCTTACCGGGCGGCCGGGGCTGTGTGCTGGTGCTGGTCTCCTCCTGGGGGGCGGGGCTCTCTTTAATGGCGCCTGGAGCTCACCTCCGCGGGGGATCCTGCAGGGTTCGCCTCAGCTCCCGTTCACGGGGTGTGGTGGCTGAAATAGTTCCTTTCCACTCACAGTCCCACTTGCTGCATCCGTTTTTCTTGTTGGGCGTTTTGGTTTGTTGTTTCCCTCGTCTCTGCCGGTCGGAGAGTGCCGCCTCTGTGGGCGGGGGAGGGGAGCAGGGTTCTGCGCTTCCCTCCCTTCTGGTCCTCTTTTATGGCAACTTTCTTCTTTGGGCAGTTTGCTGGAGTCGTCCGTTTATCTTCCGTGTCCCAGTTCTCACTGGGACCTGCCGCTTTTCCTCCCTATTAACTTTTTTTAATGGGAGATCTTACTCGCAGCGTCTCCTCGCCGCCATGTTGCTCCGCCCCTCTCCTCTTTTTTTTTTTTAATAAATTTTATTGTTATATTCCCCATACAATTGCAGCCCCCCATTCTGACCCCAATCCCTCCCCTCCCGCCCCCACCCCCCTAAAAGTGTCTCTGGTTCATAGTTTTTTGTTGATTTTGATTTTCACTTTCTTATAGTTATTCATTTTCCTGGTCCCTTATTTAAGTTTTCTAGATTCCTGCTATGAAGCAAGTATCAAGTCCAGCCAGTTTTCACACTTATTATGTGGACTATAAGGTGCACAGAAGAGGAAGAATTAATGGCGACTGTCTTTGGCAACTCTCTCAGTCTTCTTTCTGACTACAAGTCACATCCCTCCCATGTGAAAATAGCACTGCACCCCTTTCAAGATTGTCATTATCTTCCAATTATGGTACCAGTTTCCACCCCAGGATCAGGATTTGCGTCAAGTTCAGATGTAGATAAGGGCTTCTCCAGTGAATTTCTTAAACTGGAGAAAAAGTTCCCCTTTTTCTCATAAAAAATGAGGAAAAAAATGAGATGATGGAAAACCAGAAAAAGGCCTCCTATTTTAAAAAGAGAGAACTGGAAGGTAAATGTGTGCTCAGTGGTCCGTAGGAATTCTGAAATCCAGTTGGACATACGTCCACAGTATTCCCTGCTCTGGGAAGCATGGGACATTCCAGAATAAAAATCCCTAAAATTGGTTCTCTGCAGATTTTGGCTTTGTCCTTTGGGATCTTGGATTATGCTCTCTGAGATAGCCTTCTTTTATCCTTAGGAAATAGTCTGATTTTTCAGCTGAATTATCTTAAAAGCCTTCTTTATTTCCATAGAAATTTTTATTCTTTCTGTCTTTTTTAGTTCAAATTAGTGGTACTTTTTTAATAAAAGAATCTTTAAAGTTTCCTAAGTTTTTCATGATTCTTATCCATTGTACAAGCCACACCTTCAATTCTCTGAGACTGTTCTTTTCCACTTGTTGCTGCAAGATGGGGTAGTTTGATATTATGACTGAAAGTTCCTCAGAAGCTTTCTGCAGTGTTAAAGGAAGTGTAATCACACCCTTAATTTAATCTTTACTTTGAGGCCACATTGTTCTGGCAATGTCCTGGATGTGTTTTTTTTTTTTTTTAAAGATTTATTTATTTATGCATGTAAGAACCAGGGTACAGGCCAGAGATGTGGGGGATGAGAGATCCACAGACACAGAGTGGGGAACAGAATAGGTGGACTGACTGAAACACACCACTGAGGGCAGCAGCGGGCAAGACAGGAGAGGTCTGCTGTGCCATGTGGGTCACCTCCCTGGCCAGGGATCTAGCTCGTGCTACAGTGGCTGTGGATTGCTTCATAGGTTGCGTCTTAACCCCTTGCACCACCAGGGAGGCCCTGGATGTGGTTTTTGTCCTTACACAATTCTTGCTGGAAGAACCTTTGTCAGATGAAAAAACTGAGAATTAAAAGAGCACCAGTAGGGTGAATATCTGTGTATTGAAGTGGCCCAGAAGGCATAGCTCTATGAGCACTTCTAGAAGCTGATATGTGTCCTCTAAATGCTATTTTCAGCTCCTAGGTATGAGAACTCATTGGAGAAATAGCTGATTCCAAGATAACCGGGAACAATGTACAAGATTACTTTAATTATCATATGCTAGAAAACTTGAAAGCTATGAATGACTGATGGCTCGCACTGGTGGGAATGTGGAGAAATTTGAATCCTTGTACATTGTTGGTAGGAATGTAAAGTGGTTCAACTATTGTCAAAAGATTAAACATGGACTTACCATATGACCCAGAAATTCCATTCCTAGGTATAAAGTCAAAAGAATAGAAAACATGGATTCAAACAGATCACACATATGCCAATGTTTACTGCAGCTTTATTCACAATAGCCCAAAAGTTGGGGACAGCTCAAGTGTCCATGAACTGAAGTGTCAGTAAACAAAATTTGATGTGTATATACAATGAAATACTGTTCACCCATAAAATGGCTTGAACACAAATGATATGTGCCAAAACCATAGATGAACCTTGAAGATGTCATACTAAGCAATTGAATCAGAAAGGAAAGGGTGAATGTTATATGATATTATTTATATGAAATATATAGAGTTGATAAATTCATAGAGACATAGATTAGGATTACCAGAGATTGGGTGTAGAGATGGAGAATTACTGCTTAGTGAGTATAGTATCTCTGTTTGGAGTGACAAAAAAATAAATAAATAGGTACTGGTAATGATTGTACAACAATCATTGTGAAGTAATTAATTGTGCATTTAAAATAACAATTTTGTGTTATGTATATGTTTTACCATTATAAAAATATTTAAGAGAAACTAATGGTAACATCAAAAGAATAGTGAAACCAACTTGAAGCAACTCCCAGTTGGCTAATCAATCCTTAAGAAAAGCAGTAACTACATTTAGTTGAAACACATGAAACACCCATGATTTCAAATTGAAACTAGTCAAAAAAACCTAACAATGGTCACCATTGGGCCTAGGATTTGTATAGTAGCAGTCGTTACCTGAAGTTGGTAAATAATGGGAAAAAATTAAACATTATCCTGCTTATTTGTAGGAATTATATTCAGGGAAATTAGAGGTGATTCTTTACAGAATTCCTGTTAATAATGCAAAGGTAATAATAGAGTTGAAAATTCTGACTTGCATCTCCTAATGAGACAGTGGGCATCATTTTGATCAAATGATGCATATTTTTTTAGGTGAAAGATTAATGAAGAGTGTTGTATAGATCCACCAATCCCATCGACCAATCATAGCATCACTAAAAATGGGACGTATGTATCTTACAATGTAATGTAATAAGTATATAGCCTATCTGTGAATGATTTTTATGAAAAAAGTGAACTTTAATTAAACTTCCAGCTTTAACCTCCAGCTTACAAGGAACTTGGAGGATAGAAGAACAAGTTATATAACACTGAGGAAGCTCTCAACCAAATTCAGAATATAAGACACTTGAGAGAATGATAATCCAGATTTACTAACCATTAAATTGAAAGAATGAGAATATGGAAAAGAAGGGAGGAGCGTCAAAATAAAACCTATCAGTCACATGCTATATATGGACCTTGTTTACATCCTGAATAGAACAGCCAATTGTAAACTGACATATTTGAGGCAATCACAGAAATTTGAATGTTTCTCATTATGGACCTTGTTTACATCCTGAATAGAACAGCCAATTGTAAACTGACATATTTGAGGCAATCACAGAAATTTGAATGTTTCTCATTACATGATGGTAATAACAAACACTTTTTAAATTCATCCTAGCTGTAATAATGATGTGGTGGTTTTGCATGGTTAGATAATGTTCTTACTAGTTAGAATTCCTATCTTTGTTTTGCTTTAAAATATTTCAAGCATTTTGATTTGTCAAAAAATCAAAAATAAAGTAAAAAGTAGAAATGCTAAAAGAAAAGTTCCAGGTAAACTGCAAATAATTGAGTGTGTATATATATATTTATATACACTCAATTATTATTATTATTATATATAAAACAACAATCGTGAAGTAACATTTTGTAACAAAATGTATTTTTTAACTATTTTAAATGTATAATTGTTTTATTATATATACAACAAAATTAACAAATTGTTGATAATTTATTGAAAGAGAATGGTGGGTTCATTGGGATCCATTCTGTTCTCTGTATGTGTTTAAACATGAAAAGTTTTTAAAATTGCTTTTGTTTTTCTCGAATATGAAAAATACAATCTGAAAATAAAGAGTAGAACTGCATTCCCACTTTGCCTAGGTTTTAGGGCCTAGTAAAAGTGATTTGGAGCAGTATCAGCACATGCCACAGCAGGAAGGAGCCATGACCCAGGAGGTTCTGCTCGGGAACACAGAAATACTTGAAGCGGCAGCTTTGAGGAGCTGAGATTGAGTTGAATTTAAAGACATGGCCTGCATACAAACAGTTGGATCTTACCAGTGAGGGACTTTATGTTCCTTTTCTGCTTCTGGCCTGCCAGTCTCTTCTTTGTGCCAATAGCTCTATCTCTCACAGACTGGCGGCTGATTCTTCATTCAGTGAGTTAATTTTAAATGAAATGAAAACCCAAGTCATAATGTGTGGTTCACTATGCCGGCAACAGGCACTGTCTGCCTCATTAATGATTAACATGGCAGCTGGTAATGTCTTGCAGCTGGTTGACCAGTTTAATGAAGCAAAAATTTGGCTACATCCTGCTCTTGTTCTGACCAGTGTAGGCACCAGCTTTCCTTATGGTGGCTCCACTTGCTGCTTGATGGATAAGGACATGGATTATCAAGAAGGAATAATTTTTTTTTTTCTACTGAGACCAGCTCTGGTGCAAAGGGTCTAATAATTTTGCTAGATGAAACACAAAAAATATAGGAACCAGCTACATTTTTTAGATATTGAAAGAATTTGAAGTTAAGTCTCAGAAGGAGTTAAAGGACCACTTATACTGAAGAATGGTTAAGGAGCTCCCAGAGAGCCAAGAAAATATTTTCCGAAGAAAAGAATTAGGAACATGCTTTTCCAAGAAGGGTATATAGGGTCTAGAATTGAAGATTCAAGTGTGGGTCAGTGAAGGCAAAAGTTTTAAAATCCCGGCTCAAGGGAGCTGCAACTGGATTGCAGCCTTCACAACACTGTGATAAGAATATCAAGTTTACTTACATTTCTGCAAAGTCCCATGTCTGATAAAACCTGAATGAACTCAGAAGTATGAGTGGGAAATACCTTCTTTTGGCTGACTGGCCCATCACGGCTTTAAAGGGTAGGCAGACTGAGACGAAGATGAAGTAGGCTTTGAAGTCAACAGCCTGAGTGAAATCTTAGCCATCCTCCATATTATCTTTGTGACTTCAGACAATTTTCTTAACCTCCAGAGATTTAATTTCCTCAAGTACAAAATACACCATTCAAGGATCAAACAACTAATTAACTTGAAAAATAGTAGCAGTTATTTGGGAAGTCTTAGGTATTAGCTTAATTTTTTTCTTTGTTGGGTATAAAGTTTTATGCATACCTCATCTCATTCATTTTGGGGGAAAAAAAGACCTTGTGATAAAGGTTTGTTATCTTCATATTAACGGTGAAGAAACTGAGACTCAGGATCTGCCCTGGTCATTGCCTATAAGTTGCATAATTGCAAATAATCCAGTTTTGCTATCTGAGCCTCTTGATGCCTACTTTGACACAGTACACTAATTTGTTACCCTTTTCCAGCCTAAACTTGTTTTTTGCTCTCATGTCTTTGGTGATCTGGACCTGCTTCCCTAGATTGCTTTGCAAAGCAACTCAATTTATAACAACATAGCTAGATTGCTAATAGATAAAACCCTGTCAATGAGAGCAGAGCTCCAACTGGGAGCCTTATTGGTCCTGGCTTTTTGACTTTCCTTGATGGCCCTGAATAAGATGATACTGTTGATATTCTTGACTGTGAAGACTGATTTTGAGTTAAGTACTTCCACACTTTAATTTTCTTGTACTGATGCATGTGTAACTGTGCTCTGTGACCATTCTGTGACCCAAGTTATTAATTTTTCAGCACTGGAGGTTGCAAGGATAGGAGAGGAGACTGGAATTTCAAATATCACATCCTCTCCCATCACTGTTCCAGCCCCCAGTTCAGACTGAAGCATGCATACATCCTCATGTGCCAGAACAGACATGATTTCACTTGGAAGAAGTGTTTCATTTCTACCCTTCTGAAACCTTGTCAGGGTAAGAAAAACGGAAGCTGTGACTTTTCAATGCCATCTGGTAAGTTAGATTGAGCATCGGCACTGGGACGCGTGTCTGTTGTGCTGAAAACAGACCTCTCTAGGATTGAAGAGCTGACATTCCCACAGGGCTCTCAGGGAAAGGAGGCATTTCCAATGCCTGCCTCCTTGAACAAGATGTCAGGAATTGGCCACCTTTCCCCCTTAACAATACTGTCACAGTTTGGAAGTGCTCATCCTGTGTGAGTCATGAACGTATTCAAGTCCAGACCACCTGCCCAGGGTCATGGTGAAGCCACACTCAACTGATGAGGAGTTGAATAATCTCTGTACCTGCCAACAAGGGCCCTAGCATCCAGCTTCTTTTTCCCAATACCAGGCAGATTTTCTTCATTTTTCACAGTAGCGTTAGTAGGATCCAGCTAATTGCAAGTCCTTACAATGAAACACATTATTATCAAAGTGAAAATTGAGGATGAAGAGAGTCTTACAGTTGGCCTCCTCCAGCAGGACTGGAGCCCGCTTCTACAGCAGTCAGAGCTGGATGATGAAATGAACAAGCCCCAGCCCGGGAGGAGAGAGCAACACCTGCCAGTGAGGGTGGAAAGAGGACAGTGTGGTCACTTCACATGGTCCAAGTGCCATGGGCCTGGGGAGGAAAAGAGGAGGTTGTGTGAAGCCAGGCCTCTCTCTCCATCACTGGTTTGTGGTACCATTGGGTGACTCTGCAAACTCTTCCACCCAGATGTGTTTCTCTGTCCTGTCTCCAGCCCAAGCCCAGAGCACCTGCTAGAACTCAGCCTGCTACAGTGGCTGAAACCAGGGCCCCATCAATCATGGGAGAGACAGTGGCTTCAATTAGTGTGGTGACTTTGTAACATGTGGTCTTGGGTAGGCTGCACTATATTGCCCCAAGAACTTTCCTGTTAGCAAAGGTGAACCATGGGGAGAATCTTGTGAGAGAATTGGAGGGTGAAAGTGAAGCGACAACAATTTAGTAGCTCAGGTACATTGTTACATTGTTGTCCCTGATCTGCAAACTCACGGCATCCACATGTAACAGCAATGGGCCTGCAGTTGTTCTACCTTCTGCTAGATGTGGCAGCATCCCTGACTCCTACACCAGCTGTGTGTTTGGCTTGATGATAAAGGATTGGCTTCTACAGGACAGTGGCACCCCTAGGCCAGAGACAAGAACTGACATGCATTTCAGGCTATCTTTGTGGGCTTATGTGTTTGCTCTCATTCTTACTTTTCCTCCCCCCTCTCCCATCACTTTCCTGACAGCCTCCCCATGGCCAACCAGCTCTGACATCAGCTCTACACATGTCCAGAAGAAAACTACTTAACCAGATCTCACATGATGTCAAATTCCTTTAAGAAATCTATCTACCTATAGTCCATCTACCCATCTACCCAACTGACTATCAGCTCTTCTGGTATTCTGTTTATTTGACTGAACTCTGAAGGATGCAAATTAAAAAGAGAAGTGAACCCTGTGAATCCCCTAAGACTGAGTCCCCTTAACACCACAGCATAGAGACTTGAAGACAGTGCTCTCACCACTGGCGCATGTAGACATGTGCCCCATTTTTCATTTTGGGAAATGGTCATTCATCATCCCTCATATATTCCACACAGGAAGTCATCTTTGCTTCATGGACAATGAATTAGCATTGAAAAGCCCTTTTCAGGGTCTCCCTGGTGGCACAAGGGGTTAAGTGCCACACTATGAAGCAATCTGTAGTCTCTGCAGCACAAGTGCGATCCCTGGCCTGCCGGGGAGCTACCCACATGGCGCGGCAGACCTCTCCTGAATCACCCGCTGCTCCCCTCAGCAGTGTATTTCAGTCATTCTGCCTGTTCTGCTCCCCACTCTGTCTCTGGTGGATCCTCTCACCTCCCGCATCTCTGGCTTGCACCCCAGCTCTTGCATGTATAAATAAATAAATCTTTAACAAAACAAAGAAAAAAAGAAAAGCCCTTTTCAGGCTATCTGTCAACTTGTACTTGTTTCCCTACTCCTCATCCCTGCTTCCCTTCTGCACTTGGTTCTCTGGGAAATTTGAGATGGGCCTGAATCATTCTAAGCTTAATAGACCAACTTCTCTGAGGGAGCCAGGTGGGAGGGAGACTTCAAGGAAAGGGCCCAGCTGGGAATTCAGTGTAATAGATCCTGATAGCGTCCCCTCCAGTGTGGGGAGGCAGAGGAAGCAGGGAGCATACTTTGCTTTCTCTTACTGTGGTGTTGGAGCCTCACAGACCTGTCGCTCAGTCCAAGATCAGAGAAAGTTTCAAAAAAGAAAGCAGCTTCATTCAACTGTTTCCCCTGCCCCCTGCTGACTGCTAGGAGCTGGCTGGGATTTGAAGGCTGAAGCTCCTTTCTCCCATTCCAGGCAGCAGCAGCTGGGCTCCTCCCACTCTCATCACAGAAGGTAGTGCCTGGAAACACTGCTGCCTCTGACTTCTTTGCCCTGCATCCCTTGTCACAGGATGCAAAGCGTGTCTTCTTGCATTTTGAGATTGGATGGGTAGGTTGCTGCCTCTTGTTAATTTCTCAACACAAAATAATGATGACAGCTTGAATAAAATTCAGTGGCTACTATACTATTTTTTCCCAACTCTTAGTTATTGTTTTGCACTAGCTCATTACTTCTCCTAGTTAGAATTGGTAGCAGAAACAGGGTTGAAATACCACCAAGGGGACTATTCCTTTAGTGTTCATAGCAGGTGTCTCCATTAGACTTCCTCAGAGCCACATCCAGGTGTATCAAATTAGTTACGAGGGCCACGGGTTCATTTGCATGTGATCTGCATATCATTTCCGAGTGCCTAGATAAACAGTGTTCTAGCTTTTCAGGCAATTCTAACTTTAAATTTTGTTGCTTCTTCCTTGGTCTTACCTTCTATTTTTTCCTGGTGCCTACCCATACTCATTCCAGAATACACATAATCGAATACTTCGAATTCATGGAATCAAATACATAATTGAAGGACATTGCAGGGATGGGGAGAGAACTTCAAGGGAAAGGTCTCTGCTGCTGTGTCCTAGGGTCAGTTTACATAGAAGACTTAGGGTGGGAAGGTGTAGGGGGCAGGAATGGACCACAGTGCAGGTTTTCTGATCCCATGCAGACGGGTTAAAGGAGGAATCAGAGTCCTTAGTGGCTTTTTGCAGGTCTTTTTATTGGGATTTACCCGGTACACAGCAGGTAAGGGTGCTGGGGGGCCGGGAGGCTGGCGGTCCTCCCAACCCCCAGCAAGTCTTCACTCTATCTGGGCTCTCCGGCCTTCTCTCAGGTTTTGCTTCTCTCTCAGCTTCTCTTTCAGCTTCTGCTGCTGCTGCAGCGTCCCCGTGACACCGCCCTTAAAAGCCCAGTGTTAGCCCAGGTGAATCCCATCTACCTATGCCCACACCCTACTCAGGTGCCTGCCATCTGGCATGCATTCAGGACTGCAAGGATCCATCATCTATCCTGATGGCGGGAGGGCAGAAAAGCCTGACATTTTCTTTACCCTATAGAAGGGAAGTTGGAAGCACAGGAGTCATTTATTGAAGGATTTTTCCATCTAAAAGATCAATAATGATAAGAGTGATGATGGTGATGACAGTAAATAACAATTGGGGCCTGGCATGCTGTGTTCCCAGTGACATCCCCAGATTCAGTAGACACCCAGAATCCATCCATATGATTTCTACATCCATGGAAATGCTGGTTTAATTCACTGATTTACAACCTTTGTGGAAAAATCAAGCAAACCCATGTCTGTTGGTGCTGAGTCAAACAACTCTGCTTTCACAGGATTCTTCTATCCTTTAGAGAAAAACCCAACCCTCCTCCCACTCACCTGTCATCCTTTCCCTTCCCTTCCTCTTTGCTGCCATAGGAATCCGGGTCTGTTAGGAGGTTTATTTTCCTTGCCAACAGCCTGCGGGCTTAAAAACACAGACTCGCTCTTTCCTAAGACTGAGTTAAAAGAACATCTCCATCTGATTTCCTTGGGGACATGATACAGTTTTCTCTAAGTTTTTCTTCAATCTCTCCTAGTTCTGCCTCTGTCTTTTTTCTACATCTGTCTTCCTTTTCTGTTTCCCTCCCCCCACACCCCATCTGCTGTCTGTTTTCTGCACAAAATAACACAAAACTCAAACTCAGTCCAAGCAGAAAGGCAGTGGTGGCAGAGGCAGCAGCAGCAGCAGGAGGGCAGTGGATGGTGCACACCATGGCGAACAGGGCTGTGGGAGGCAGTGCATGTCATGCTAAGGAAGCTGGAGCTGTGTAACGAGGGGCACAAAATCCTGTGATTACACACTCCATAAAACCTGCCCTGCTGCAGCTGGATTGCATGCCAGGAGGATTAAGCTAGTTTTGTTAAGACCCTTAAAGAAGCAGTGAGTGGCAGCAGTTACTGGGGCTGTAAGAGGTTTGTTGGAGTAAAGTGAGACTAGACTTCCTGCCCTGGTTGGAGAGAAGAGGGAGCTATTATCTTGGTCTGCATTAAGGGCTGGATGCTGGAGAGGCATGGAAGTCAGGATGCCAGGGTGCAATGGGATTAATTGACCAGCCTTTCAGTAGCAGAGTGAAGCAGGCTTTATAGCAGGCCCCAGGGAATCTATAAAACAAGCTTTTTGTATTTTTTGGTCTGACTTGTGTTTATTTGTCCTTTCTCCAAGGACTGTAAAGTGCTTTCTAGACCTCACACAGTATTCATTTGATCTTGTGTTTTATCCTGAATCTTGAGTTGAGGATAGGTGTGACAGATGCCAGGCATTTGAATCAGGATCTGAGATCCATGTTTAGTCCCCGTGAAGTCATGTCACACTCAACTGTATTTAATTCACGGGTACAAATGATTGACAACCTTATTTTATTGATGGGCAGAACCATCAAAGGGACATTTTCATAGCTCTTGCTAGTACAGACCCTTTCCTGATTCTAGGAGAGACCTAGTAAGCGATGTACATGATAATACATTTTGGATACTGTTTTTTTATTTAATTGCTGCAATTGATTAAGATCATTGTCTTTTAACTCTATGGTCCCCTCTGTCTCTTTTCCCCATGCAATGAGATGTTTGTATGTCCATGAACATTTGGAATCCAACTAAGGGAAACTGAGGTGAGTTTGGGCTTATGGTGATGTTAATATAGGTCACTGTTGCTTCTGTGCGTAGTGAAGTTATTGCCAGTTGCTTTTATATAGAAATGGCCTCCAGGAATACTTCTGCCACCTGCTGTGCCAACTTAGCAGCCTCTAAAGATTGTAGTCCTGGAAGTCATTATGTGATATGAAGCCATGATGCCTGGGACTGGGAGTATGTGGTTGGTGGAGGAGAAATGAAGGTTGAAAGGTACAGACTTAGAAGCTAGTCTATGGAAGATTCTTTTAAATTTTACAAGTCACATATGAAAGGTAACCTGACAGTTTTCCCAAATTTGTCAGCAACCCTAAAAATTTTATGACATCACTAATTACAAGTTGTGAAGCTGAAAGAAACTTCTCTAAACTATCAATAATGAAAAACAAATGCCCATCAATTATGTAGAGGAAAGACTAAATTATCTTTCTAGTCTCTCTATAGAAACTGCCATTTGAGGAGGTAATTATGCTTTTAATAATATGTGAAAAAAGAAGCAACGTAGAGATGTGTCTGGCAATTAATGAATGTATTAGGTTAATTTTTTAAAAATTAAAAATTTTGATGTTTGTGGTATTTGTCAGCTTTTTAAAATATGTAATTTTCTCATTCTAAACAAATATTTGTTTTTACATTTAATTTTGAAAAGGCTGTTTTGTGTTCTTTTCTAAAAGAGGAATTCCCACATTATGTAGGTGTCAGGCTTGGTAAATCCTGAATCTGTTCCTTGTGTTTGATTTGTGTTTGGGAATCCAGGCTCTTGGTAGCTTCTTGCTTTTCAGGGCAGGACTTGAGCTACCTGTCTGTAGCTCAGATTGAAGGCCTGTCCAGTAAATGAGCCACCCTGATAGTGTCTTGTTTAAACTCTCATGCACAGAACTAAAATCCCTAAGAGTAGTTTACCTTTCCTAACACATTTTCCCTTTTACATTCAGGGTTAAAGCCTGTGAGATAAAAATTGTGCATCTCTGGGGTACTCTGTCTGAAATTTGGACATTGTCTAATTCTGATTGTCTGAAATTTGGACATTGTCTAATTGTATGAATTTGACCAAGTCATTATATCTTTTTTTAGACCCCAGTTTCCTCATCTCTCTTCTGAGGGTGATTATGAATGTCCATGGTCTCTTGTAGATTCTGAGATACCATTGGGGTTAAATGAGGTTAAAGTTGTAAGGAATGTACTGCATGCTTTGTAAGCAGAAGGCACGTTTTATTTATAATGTCCAAACAAACACCTTCCAAACATGAGATTTTAGATACCTAGACTGGGATTTCAATTTGGTCAATATTTTATGCACTGTCCTTATGTCTGTCACAACTATCCTGTGTTCTACAGGTCTGGTGCAAAAAGCCATGACGTCTTGGCTGTGGTGCTGGTGGTGGGGCAAGGAACTCTATCTCTCAGATGTAGGAGGTTGCTAGAGGGCTTGGTGTATAAGAAGGTCTTAATTCAATTCTCATTCTCAGGGCTCCTTGGAGGTGAGTTCCTCCCCTGTGCGCTGAGTCTTCTGATGCTTCTAATTGACTTGCAAGTATCTTGTCTCTCCTTGGAAATGTCACCTAGCCCTTTCCAAGTGCATTTCCAGGCAATCAGGATCAATACATCGTTTAGGTTAAGCATATGAGATAATGATTGACAGCCCAAATGAGTGTTGACTTCAGCTCCTGATAATAAGTAGCTGCTGAGACTCATTCATATCTGTGATCCGGAACCTAGAAAAGGTATAGCCCAACTGCCTCTAAGTTCCAGTGGGTCAGAGGGCTTAACACTCCAAATAAACAATTGCTGGGTCCCTGCTTTGTTCTAGACATTGTGTTGTATGTGATAGGTACAAGGACTACTGTCAGCTCATCACCCCCTGTATTGGGTTTATAGTGTAGTAGGGGTTAAGACACAGGCAATGTCTTGCTGATGTCACTTGGGCTGGGGCTGTAACAACAGTAGGAAAACAGCTTCCAAGATCCAAGGAGGGAGTGATAATATTCTATCTTTCTGATCTTCATTTGTCTTTATTTGAACAGACAGAAAAGCCTGAGTAAAAAGACACTTAGGTTGAAGAATGGCAAAGTTAACCCTTTCATCAGCTTAGTCCAAAAATGACTCTTTGTTCTTCCTCTTTACTAGTCAGGTACTCATTACCCGTAATGTTAGTCATTGTACTGGACACTGCTTGGTAGAAATAATATTCACACCCTGACTTCAAGGAGAACATGGACTAATACTGTGGTCTTTCATACATGATCACAAGACAGCTGGCCTTCAGAACTGGGGAGTGTACTGTGTCAGGGACTGTATATGCTCATCTGCAGCCACTTTCTCACTCAGCTCCTCTGTACTTATAACTAGGTGCAGGATGGTGGACTAGTTCTGGAGGGTGTGTCTGTGGACATGAACAACTGTGGTCTGGCCCATATGGAGACTGAACACATGACCTTGGGTTCATTTGTTGAAACCCAACCACCTGCCAAACCACAGTCTCCTACAGCATCCTGCCATTCCTGGGGCTTTGTCCTTACGAGGTGAGGGGAGGCAGAATGTAGAGGCACAGTTAAGAAGTGTTAAGAGTTGAGAGTCTGACCTTGAAGTTTGAAAACCTGAGTTATGGTCCCATCTCAGTCACTATAAACTATTTCCTGCCTGCCCTCGACTCTGCCTATACACTCAGTCAAGTTGTGTGTGTGTGTATGTGTGTGTGTGTGTTTTCTAGACATTATTACCTTTACCTGTAGGTGGAGGACTGAATTCTCTCAGAATATACTTAAGAGGGCAAGAGATAGTAATGGAAGTGACTCTGGGTACAGGTGGTTTGGCAGAGGAAAAAAAAACATACATATTTGTAAGTTTATACTATATATATGAAAAAAGGAAATTAAAAGACATATCAAAAAAAATACCATACTTGTATGCCAAAAAGAAAGTACTTAAAATGGATTAATTTGTATGAATGGTGTAATACAGGGGTGTAATCCCATTCTTCTGCATGTGGTTATCCAGGTTTCCCAGTACCATTTGTTGAAGAAACTATCCTTTCCCTATTGAGTGGTCTGGGGCTCCTTGTTAAATATTAGTTAGCCACATATGAGTGGGTTTATTTCTGCACTCTTGATTCTGTTCCATTGATCTATATGTATGTTTTCATGTCAGTTTTGGTTATTATAACTTTGTAATGAAGTTTAACATCAGGGGAAAAAAAAATAAAGGAGCTAATGAATGTAAAGTCCTTAGCTTGGTCCTTTCAGGTAACATTCTCAATAAATCCTATTATTATTATTATTTAAAATATTGGTAGTAGTAATTTTGTTATTTTATTATCATTATCTTTATTTAACACCTGCTGTCCTGTCTTCAGACTGCAAGAGAAAAAACAATGTTTCTTGAATTTTAATATGCATACAAATCTCCTGAGAGTTTTCTTAAAGATTGTTACTTAGAAGGTCTGAATCTTTAAGAAATGAAAACAGATGATACTGATATTGCTGGTCCATGTAACAAAGTTTGGGAAACAAAGGCCTGGAGGGTGTAGAAAAAGGAGAGGGATTGAGGATGGGGTCTTGAGAAAAGAGTACAGGATTGAAGTTATCTGGTCTCTGAATACCCCTGAAACTAGGAACACAGACTGGAGACAGTGCTAAGTAGATGTATAGTTGCACCAGCTATGTTACCTCCAAATTATGAACCAAGAGCTGGAGCTCTTGTAGGTTCCCCAAATTTATAATTATGGTTAAGTGATTACCTTCCTCTGGGGAGAGCAGAAAAACTGATTAAATGTAAAGGACATAAGGTTTGTTTTGCATTATGTCATAAAAAATGCATAGAAGGGACTGCATTCCTCCTGCAGTCTGTATTGGAGATGAACTTTTGTCTTAGGCTTGGTGGGTTGGCAGGTCTTCAGGGGACCTGAATCTTTAGGTTTATATGAAAGGTCTAGGACAGAGTGGTGATCCTTTATAAGTTATATTTTGTGTGATATCTTTGGCTGCTTTGGGCTCTGCTTTCTTCAATTTAGTAGATTATAAGCTTGTTGGAGAAGATGGACTCTAAGTAGAAATAATGTTTACTGTTAGTACAGTCTTAATCATAGTAGCAGTACCAATATTGGGAAGCTGCTTAGGGCCAGATATTATTTCATTTAATCTGCACAACAATTCTAAGAAGCAGTACCTGCTTTATTTCAAGAGTCTTCACCATCTAACATGCTTTGATTTGCTTGTTTCATACTTTGTCTATCTCAACTAGGCTTCAGGGTTCTTGCACTCTCTGCAAGAGTGTTCATTGCTCTAACTCCTAAAACAGCATCTCCACATAGTAGTTGCACAATATACACTTGTCAAACAGGTTAATACATGGATGAGAAAATCAAAAGCTAGAAAGTTTAAATAATTGGTCTCAGGTTCCCCAGGTCGTAAATAATATAGCCAAAATCTAAATCCTGTGACCTTGGCTCTAAAGCTCTTCGCCACTTTGTAGTGCAGTGCTCCCCATCATTTTAGCTGCTCCCCAGTCCCACTCAATGCCACCAGTTTACATAGTGAATCCTGTCACTCTGTTGAGTCCTTCGCTGCCAAGGTCCAAGAATCTGTGGGTTAAACTGAGTTCTTGAACATTAATTATCAATGTTCTCTGGAGGTCACAGTAGCACAGACTTCTAAGCTAGCCCCAGGCATTCCAAATCATTGAATGCTCTCAGTTAAACCAGCGCAAGATGCTTCTTGAGAGCACATATTCCAGATATTGCTGGGTTATCAGACCAGCTCTGAGGTTTTCTGTATAAAGCCCATGTATCTTTTTCTTTATGAGGGTTGTCATGTGACCTTATATATTATTCTTTTTGGTTCCTAAAAAAACTTTATAAGGTGTATGTTTGAACTGGAGGAGCTAGGGTACCCAGTGGAAGCAATCAGACAAGTTTCCTAAGCCAGATCCCACAGGCAGAAAGTGTCTTGCTTTTTTCCTACTAGACACAGCAGTTGGATATTGGTCCTTCTGCTGACCAATATGCGCTGCTTTAAAATCTCATCAGAGCTCCAGATGATAGCGTTGACAGAAAAGTAATAAATCAAATCAGCTGGTTTCCGAAAGCTAAGTTCTTGAGTCATAATTGGCTTCTTGGAATCTCCTAACACAAGGATGAGAGGTAGGTGACCTCTGTTGAGCAAGGCCTCAATCCTGGGGGCAGATGTTGGGAATCCCTTCTCACCCAAATGCAGATGTATAAAAGTACAGGTGCACTTGATACATTCCCAAATGTCCTTGGACATACCAGTCCCAATGGGCATGAGGCCAAAAATGAGATCCAAATGAAGGAAATAAAATGTGATATGCCTGGGATAGTTATTAGGAAGGAAGTACAAAAAATAGTGTTATTTGCCAGCAAACTGAAACTTTTTGTGTTGGTTGATTTAAATATATTATTCTGAGATAGAAGCCCCGATTCATGAAATGTTAACATCCGAGGATCACCTAGACTTTTATCATGTAACCAAGACAGAACATCTTCTAATTGGTTCATTATGCATCGGCAGTGCCCCCAGATAAAATGCTTGATTTTGAATGGCTTTATCCAATGAAATATGAGATCTGTTGCTCCTATTCTGTTCCTTAAAATAAAAGCCCTTCAGTTATCTTTGTGAGACATTTTTGTGTCTGACTTTGTGAATTTAGAGAAAGGACTTTGAAATTTTTGTAACCTTATCTAAACCACAATTTCTGGTGGCTTCATGTATTGATCAAAAGGTTAATTTTCAGGCCTCTTTTCCAATACATTGTAAATATGGAAACAAGAACCAGGAAAACAATGTCTCTCAAATTTAGGATGATGGGTGTCTCATACCTCAACTTCAGCTCGTGAATTCACTTTGTAACAAAGGTTTGAGGAATTTTCTGCCTGAGGTTCATACATCACAGCAACCTCCAAACCCAAATGAGGGCCCAGCTCCATCAGGAATAACGAATGTCCAAGCCATTTCAGATTACAATTTATTTTTGTTCCCAGAGTTCATCACATGATCTGCTGCCACTGCTCATTTTCTGAAAATTTTTCTGGATGTCCAAGTGCTCATCATCCTGAGCAGTAAAGAATAGTCACATCTTACATAATTTATCCCAGTGTCCACAAATCTCTCTAGGTCTGCACAAACAAAGCAAAATGCAAAATGCAGAATACAAGTGTTCATCAGTGCATGGGCGTGTCTCAGAAAACATGAATAAAGGAGAAAATTGTGTACTTGGGGCTTCTAGCCAGTGGCTCTGATTTTACTCTTGCCTCATGCTAAACTTAAATAGGCTTCTGGCTTTAGATAGATTTCTCTGATTTCTTATATGAAATCCTCATTGTAGATGGCCCAATGCTGCTTGCTCTAAAATCACACTTTGGTTTCCTATTTCAGTTCTCTTGAGAAATACCACAAAAGGTTGTAAACAGCTCAAATCATGTGTTAGACCAGAAATATGAAGTCAAGTTTATGTCTTACAGGAATACACTCAACCGCCATCTCCATAGATGTTTGTTCATGATTACTGATACTTGTGGTTGGTACCAAGTTTAAAGGAAAGAGATACATGGCCAGGAAATATGGGGTCTCGTGACCTGAGTCAAGATGATTACATCTCTTCTTGCAATTATTTTTAGATAAATACTATGTTATAAAAAGCTAGAAGGGAGAATTACAGTGAAAAATTTATCATAACTCTCTTCAGACTAAATAAAGCAAGTTCCATGGAAGAAGCCAATCTAATGTTGCTCTTTAATTTGGGGGACATAAATCAAAAATATCCAGGGAATACCAGGGAAATAACTATTATCATTGTTTGGAAATTTGTTCAGCGAGAAGAAATCATTCACCTAGCTCATGCTTGTAAAATTTCCCCTCCTGTTTCAAACCAGCTATATGTCATTACTAAGGAGTGGCCACTGACTGTCAATTCCCTTCCTATCTTTCCACCATCATTTCATCTTCCCACTGCACCTTGTATATCAGCCAGGGAGTTTAATCATTACTTCTTTTTAGTTAATTTTTCTTGTGCTTACCACCATCCCAAAACATCTCATGATTTTGTAATTAAAAGTGCCCCTCTCTTCCGTATTTGGCTGTATATCATAGTCATCTTTGTAAACCTTTGTCAGCACACTGCTGACCATATAACAGGGCTCCATGTAAACTTATTGAATGAATAGACTTGGAACCAAGAGGAAAATTCCCTTTTCAAATATTCTATGGGAAAAATATATATGTAATCTCTGAGCTATCTTTAATAAATTGAAATCTATAGGCTGTTATCGATATACTATATATAGGGCTCTTTGGTTTGTTCTTAGTTATAAACATATATTTAGACACAGACAGAAATTTTTTTGTTCTCATATTTCTAGGGCAGTACAAGTGATACATGAATCGGAGCTTCGCAGCCCAGTGCTCAACTGCTGCTACATTGGGGAGGCCCAGATACGTGAACTGGAATGGAATGAAAATTAGTTAAGAAATATATTTCATTTTAAAAAGTTGAAGTTATGGGAACAGATACATTTGTGGTTGCCAGGAACTAGAAAGTGAGGGACATGGGAGATACTGATCAAAGCATACAAGTTTCTGGTTATAGGATAAGCTTTGGGATTGACTGTCTAGTATGGTGACCGTGGTTAACAATACTGCATTATGTACATGAATGTTATTATGTACTTGAATGTTGCCAGGAGAACGGATTTTGGGTGTTCTCATCACATAAAGATGAGAACTAACCCAGTTGTAATTATTTTGCAATATATAAAGTACAAAATTAGTGATTACCAGAGGGGATAGGAGAAAGGATGAAGTGGATGAGGGAGGGAGGCAGATGGGGTACAGACACAGGTAGTTTGGTGGAAGGAAAAAAAAATAAGGCAACATATGTAGAATCAGTGCTTAAAATTCAGGAGAATATCAGGTTCATAAAAAGTTAGAAAACTGACCAAATCGAATATGAAATATTGGCAGTTATGTGTACACATATGTAGGCATTGAAAAAGGTGCTCTTTTTTATTTATAGATCATGCTTTGTGTCATATTTTAAAATAATTGATTAACTTGAGGAAATAAAGATTTTCTCCTATATTTTACACATTTTATAATTCTCCATTTGCTCTGTGATCCAATGTTTTTGAATTAAAGGGAGGCAGGATATGATTCGAAATTAATTTTTTATTTGTATATGTATATCTTATTTTCCCAGCAATATTTGTTGAATAATCTTCGAATCTTTGTTTAAAAACCTTTGTCTATATATGTATATGCCTATTCTTGTCTTCTCTGTTATGTTCCATTAGGTATCTATCTTTACCTCAATATCACAGTGTCTTAATTACTGAAAATTTGTTTTAAATATTAAAATCTGGTAGTAAATGATTGCACCAACTACGTTGTTAAAAAACATTTTTTGTTTTCTAGGTCCTCTTATTTCCATATGAATTTTGGAATGACTTGTCAATTTTTACAAGCCCCAATGGGGGGTTTGTAAACCAATCACTGGCTGATTGGTTAAGTTCTTTGTCTCTATAGCACCTCCTCTGATACCAGCCAAGGGGTGGGAGAGGGAAGAATGGTTCTTTACACACAGGTTAAGATGAAAGTCCAACCCCCTTAAATAACATTCAGTGATAGTACATGGGGAAGGTTTCATGGCAGCCACTGCAGAATGAATTTGATCCCTGGTGGGAACTACCCAGGCACAACAGACCTCTCCTGTCTCGCTTGCTGCTCCCCTTGCAGTGTATTATAGTCAGTCTGCTTCTTCTGCTCCCCACTCTGTCTCTGGTGAATCATCTCACCCCATCCCCTGCAACTCTGGCCTATACCCCAGCTCTTGTATGCATGAATAAATAAATCTTAAAAAAAATTGTCTGTGATTGTACCAAATCATCAGTTGTACATCTTAAACTTATATAATGTTATATGTATCTCAGTAAAACTGGAAAAAAAGAATAATCTATGTAGAAGAAAACATTTTTTTTTTTTTCTCTCTGAGTTGAAGTATCTCTTCAAGGCTTTTGGAATTCTCTTTTACATCCTGGAATAGGCCATTTGCTAGGACATACTCTTTACTGTCAAATCCTAAATTATTCCTAGAAAAGTAATCCATTTCTTTTTTGTAAGGTGCTTCTTTAACATTTCAAAAGTTCTGAAAACCTACAAAACCAGCCATGTCTTTACTTGTAAGTGTCAATAAGTAAGGAACTGTGGAAATTATTTGAATAATTAATGTCCATGCCAGTTGAGACAAAGGCATTTGTCTCACATGTAATTACCTATTAGCTTGCCCTGGTTCTTTCCTTTTTTGTGTGAGGCCCTGTCCTTGATTGCGTAGAGGTGTTAAGGCCCTTGGAAGGTCTCACATCTTCAATAAAGGTAAGTGGCCTTTTCCATCTGGCCCTTGAGTGTTCTAAGACCTCTTTCCTCTTTTACTTCAGGTGCCCTAGAAGAAACAAAACAAAACCCTCCACTTTCTCTCTCTGACAGATTGGGCCTGCTGTCTCCTGCATATCTGTGAAATTAAGGGCTTATAAATGTACCTCTAAGCAGCTGTTGCTGTGTTTTTATGATGGGTGGGAAATTAATTTCTTACCTGGTAGTGTTGGACTGTGCTTTTCCCCACATGTCTGATCTCAGAAAGAGCCTATAATTCTCCAGACTGCTGTGCTAAGCTACCTTTGTCTTTCATACCTCCTTTTATTTCCTAATCTCCCTTTCTACCTGACTTTGTGGTTGACCTTGAATAGAACACTTTGTTGGCTGTTCTAGAGCCCATCACAATGGTAAGTCAGAGACTTCCTAGTTCTTATCGCATAATTCCAACCTCTGTTTCACCCCTAACCTATAAGAAAGGTTTTTTCAGAAAATATTTTCTTGAATGGAACAAGATGGATGATGTCTTAAAATGGGAGCTGACAGACGTGGTTAACTTTTGGGAGGTTGTTGCTTATGTGTAATACTAGTCTTCCTTCCTTCTGTGAGGATGGGTACACCCCCAAGCCTCACAGCATTTGTCTGTGTGGATATCAGTCCATCCTCAGGCAGCCGTAGATGGTAAAAGCAGTAGCAGGAAGTAGGAGAGTGAAGAGGAGGCATTGAAGTCCTATCAGGTGTTCTTCCCATAGAGTAATTAAAGGAAATTTAATTCAATTATTTAATTGCTTTTATATCCTTCAGGATGTTTCCAGATTCTCTACCCCCTTTACCTAGAAAGAATAGAATAATGACCAATATTGTTAAGATGCTTTGCGATTTCCAGACGCATCCACACATTCTATCTCATTTGGTTTTCAAAACAGCCATGCGAGGTAGTCAAGACCAGTAATACTGCCCAGTGTGCATACTTCCTTAATCTTGCTTTCACTGTCCACATTTATATATGGCATCAAGAGCAAGTGAACTTTGAGCTAACTTTTGCCATTTTGTTCCAAATTTAGGAACAACTAAAGCCCAGGGAGCTGAAGTAACTTGCTAGGGTACATGGATGAACATTAAAGAGTTAGATCTCAAGTCCATGCTGTTCATATAATTTTTAAAGAAATTACCTTTTTTTGGGTGGGCAGATAAATGTAGATTTACATGCCCCTGCAGCAAATATTGAAAAAAGATCTATTATACCCTTTATCCAATTTTCCTCAGTGATAGCATTTTCCAAAACTGTAGCATAATATAAAAGCCAGAGTATTAACACTGATCCAGTCAAAATACAGAAACTCCATCACCGCATGGACTCCACTGGTCCCCTGTTCTACCCATTCCTTAACTCCTGCAACCGCTAATCTTCATTTCTATATAATTGTCATTTCTTGAATATTATATAAACAAAATCATATGCAGCCTTTTGGGATTCACTCAGGCACTCAACTAGTTATCTGAAGATGCAGCAGTAGTTTGTTTTCTACTATTGAGTACTGTTCCCTGGCATGGATGCCTCGCCACAGTTTAACCATTCACCCATTGCATATGTATAGGTTGGCATATAACAAAGATGTTGTAAATATTCATGCAGATTTTTGTGTGACCATAAGTTTTCATTTCTCTGGGTAAATACCAGGAATGCAGTATCTGTGTTATATGGTGGTTGCATCATTAGCTTTTTGTAGGAAAGTACTAAACTTTTCCAGATTGGATGCACCAATTATACATTCTCATCAGCAATACACGAGTGATCCAGTTTTTCCACATCCCTGTCAGCCTTTGGTGTTGTCATTATGTAAAATTTTAGTCATTCTGATAGATGTGAAATGATCTCATTGTGGCTTTGTGTGGGCATTTTTCTAATAGCTAATGATGCTGAAAATCTTTTCATGTGCTTGTTTGCCATCTATACATCTGCTTTAATGAAATGTCTTTTGTCCATTATTCTAATTGCATTCTTGTTTTTATAAATACTGTTAAGAGTTCTTTATATATTCTAGTTACTGGTTCTTCATTGAATATGTTGTTTCCATACATTGTATCTTGTCTTTTTATTCTCTTAATAAGATAATTGGAAAAGCATTATTTAAAATTTTTGATGAAGTCCAATTTATCAGTTTTTTCTTTTATGTATCATGTTTTTGATGTCAAATCTAAGAACTTTTTGCCTAACTATAGATTCTGAGATGCCCTTTGTTATTTTCAAAAAACCTCATCATTTTATACTTTACATTTTGGGCTGTGATATTGTTTGAATTATTTCTGTAGAAGGGATGAGATTAAGGTCAAGGTTCATTTCTTTTGTGTTTTTTTTTTCCTTCTGTGTGTCACTGAATATACAATTGATCTAGCACTGTTTGTAGAAGGTTTGTCGTCCTTCCTTTATTGAATGGCTTCTGCTCTTTTGTCAAAAATGTTGGGCATATTTATGTGGGGCTATGCCTATGTCTTCTATTATGTTTCATTGATCCATTGATCCATGTGTCTATTCTTCCACCAATACCACATTTTGATTACTAGGGTTATATGCTAGCCTTAGAATCAGGTAGAATGGTTCCTCTAATTTTATTCAAAATTATTTTTCGCTGTTGTGTTGCATATAAATTTCACAGTCGTCTTGTCTGTGTACATACAGACTTTATACATATTTCTATAGAATGTATACATTTCTGTAAAATCCATTAAACTTCATAACAACTTCATACCAAGATGCCAATAATTGCTTTCTTCACTATGTTGAGTCTTTCAATTCATTAACATTGTATGTCTATTTATTTAGAACATTTTTGATTTCTTTTATCAGCATTTTGGAGTTTTTAGCATATCAGTCCTGTATGTTTTCTTAGATTTTTTTCCATTTATTTCCACAAAGAAAGCCCTTTATTAATATATGGTGTCACCCTGGGAGAACAGCAATTAATATTTCTTAAGAAACCATTTCAATGAGTGGCAAGCAAAGAAAGGTTATATTAGAAAAGAGGGGACTTGAGGATGTGAGGGGATGCAGGGAGGGATTCTTTATTCTCAGATCTTGGAAGGAGCTAGGCAATCTAGGGTTAGTCAGTCACCAACTATGGATGCGTTTCTGGAATAGTTGCTCTCTTTTGCATTATCAATTTAAAATGACCCTCCGGTGTTCATTAGGCATTGATATCAGCATCCTAAATCTCTATTACCAAAACTAAATTAAGGAATCTTCATGAATTTGCACATCGTATTTGCACAAAGGGCATGCCAATCTCTATCATTCCAACTTTATGTGCTGCCAAAGCAAGCATTTCTTTTAAAAAAAAAAAAGCAAATTGCTTTTATTAGATTTGAGAAAGTAAATCACACAGTAAATAAATTCAGGACAAATACAATAAGAGAACACAGAAGTAAAAACATTTTATACATTTTTCATGGAAACTATACATGTAGGTGATAATTCCTTTTACAATGATACATTTTGACTGCTGCACTTAGATATGAAGAAAAGAATGCTTCTCCTTATTAAAAACCTATACACAAAATTAGAAAAGCCCATTTGTCAGATTAAAATTCCAAATGTTGGTAAAGCATCTGTATAACATGTGCATGAAGTTTGACAACTGTAACTACAAAGTATATAAAAATCTTGCTTGTTGATTTATCTGTTAGGTTGAAGATATCCCTCCTAGAAAAAGAAATTATGTGCACTCTGTTTTGTAAAGGGGAGAAATTCTGCCATAACACTTCTACATCAACTTTAGCCTGGATATTCCATATGTGCCTTGTGAAAGTATCAGTGTGACTGATTAACATTTCCTAGTTTAAGAAATACACATTTATTGATAAACTGTGTACTAGATGGGTACAGATGTTTTAAATGATTACAGATGGTATTTTGTTTTGAATTTTTGTGTCTATATGTTCATTGATAGTATATAGTACTATAACTGATTTTTGTATGTTTCTCCATATCTTCCAACCTTGCTGAACTCAGTTATTAACTCACTAATTAATTCACTTAGTTCTAGGAGTAAAAACACTGTTTTTGTATAATTGTTGGGATTTTTTTTTAATGAGGACAATCGCATCACCTAGAGACAGTTCTACTTCTTTCTTCCAACAAATAAATATTTAACTTTCTTGTCTTTTGCATGACTAGAATTTCCAAAAGATAGATGTATAGGAAACACTATCCAATAGCTTTTATTTTTATTTATTTTCTGAATTTTTTCACTTCCTCTGCTGCTTTGTTTTTGTTCTTTTGTCTTTCACTTTATTTTGTCATTGTTCAGATTATGTAATTCCTATTATTCTATTTTCCAACTCATTGTTTATTTACTCTCCTTCATTCATTCTGTTATTGAGTTTTAAAAGATTGATTGTTGCATTTGTCAATTCTGTAATTTTCATTGGCTCATCTTTATATCTTTTGTTTATTTGTAGGGAGATTCTATGTTTTTGTTTAAATTTTACATTCTTTTTCTTTTGTTTTAGCAATATTTATTATTGATAACTGAAGCAATTTTAATGGTAGATGCTTTAAAAATAGATAATGAAAACATCTATTATCTCAGTAATGGCATGTATTATCTTTATTCACTGACATCTTAGTTCTTTGCACGAAGAATGATTTTTAATCTGGCTATTTTAGGTCTTATATTATATGAACCTATTGAAGTTTTGGTTTTAGTTGGTTTCCTATGAAACCCCTCTAGAAAACAAGGAGGCTCACCAACTCATTATTGGAGGTAAAAATTAAGGCTCCCCACTCAAATATAATTGACAGATCAGGGGACATCCTCTTAATTCTGGGCAGGGGTGGGAATTATGGCTTCTGTCTTATGTCTGGTTATGAGAAATGAAAATTCCTCATTACTGCTCCTTGCATGGTCTCTACTGAGAGCATATTGGAGATGGCCTTTTGACATTGCGGCTGGTTAGAAAATGTCCTAGCTCTTTAATAGGACTCTCTTAACACTACCCCCAGTGGAAATGCAGACTTTCCTTGATGCTTCTGTGTGGAGTTGAAAGCATAAGCTCTTCACAATGTCTTTAATGACATAGTAGATGAGGGAAAGAGGAACTCATTACTACCCAACAGGTATGCAAGTTCTTGCTTCCTACTCAGACTCTCTGACATCACCAAATTGGATGGGTTAGGGTGCCTTGTAATAGCTTCATCTAGCCTTACTTCTTGGCCTTCATTGTCCTGGGTGGAGAAGGGCTTCAGTTTTATTGATTGTGTCTATCATAAAGTGGCTATTGTCTAAATGTTTTATGTCTTGATAGGCACCGCTCTTTCTCATTTCTTTGTTTAGAGAGAGCTGATTTTTTCCTTGAACTCCTTGACATTTCCAGGTTGCCTGTGGTTTTCTAAAGAGTCTGTCTTATTCTATTTTCTTATGCTTATTTTATATATAATTCTCAGCTTTTAGTTGTGATTAGTCAGAAAAATAGGTTAAAATACATCTTTTCTGTATTACCACAACTTTACATATACTTTAACAAAATTTAAACCTTCCATATGCTTTAGAATGTTATCCTCATTTACTTCTTTTACAAATTAGTAGTTACTTATTAAATACCTGGATAAATATTTTTGTGAAACTACAGGTTGTGACCCATTAGTGAGTCAAAAAGTCAGTCTGATAAGTCTTGACCAGCATTTTAAAATTGAAATAACATCAAATCTGTAGATTGCCCTTGGTAGGATGGCCAATTTGATAATGTTAATTCTTCTAATCCATGAGCATTTCTTTCCATTCTTGTGTCTTCTTTTACTTCTTTTAATAATGTTTAAAATTTTTGCACACAATGCTAATGATAAGGGACTGATCACAAAGATCTACAAAGAGCTGATGAAACTCAACAAAAACAAACAACCCGGTCAAAAAATGGGCAGAACAGCTAAAAAGAAGGAAATGCAAATGGCCAACAGACATATGAAAAAATGTACAACATCACTCATAATCAGGGAAATGCAAATCAAAACCACAATGAGAAACCATCTTACACCAGTGAGAATGGCACATAACAACAACAACAACAACAAAACTAGCAACAACAAATGTTGGCAAGGATGTGGAGAAAAAGGAACTCTCCTACACTGCTGTTGGGAATGTCAACTGATCCAACCACTATGGAAAGCTGTGTGGAGGTTCCTCCAACTGTTAAAAATGGATCTTCCATATGATCCAGCAATTCCACTCCTAAGAATCTACCCAAAAGACACAAAACCATTAAATCAAAAGGACACCTGCACCCCTATGTTTATTGCAACATTATTTACAATAGGTAAGCTATGGAAACAACCCAAATGCCCAAAAATAGATGACTGGGTCAAGAAGATGTGGTATATATACACAATGTACTATTATTCAGCAATCAAAAAAGATAAAATCATGCCATTCATAGCAACATGGATAGAAGTAGAAGGGATCATGCTCAGTGAGATAAGACAGAAAGACAAAGAAAAATACCAGATGGTTTCACTTGTAGGAGGAATGTGGAGAATCCAAGTAAGGAATTGGGGGGGAAGTAACTATAATTAAGTGAAAATCAAAATAATCATGCAACTATAAACTAGAGACATTCTCGGGGGGAGAAGGGAGTAGGATCAAAATGGGTCAGAAGAGCACAAGAAACTATGGTGATGGTACATGGGAAAATTAGTGGTGGGAATTTTGTGGGGACTATAACCAAGATGAGAAAGCATACATTGTACAAAAAAATGAAGAATGATGTAAATATATATATATATATATAAAATTTAAAAATTGAAATGAAATGAGTAGGAAAAAGAGCACATTGTATGTATTAAGGGCCAGACTTGTTGCATAATGTTTTTGATGTGTGTGTGTGTGTGTGCACGCACATATGTGTGTTTATTTATACTGGGTTGCAGAGTAAAATGTAGCTTTGTTTTTCCCCAAAATAGTAATGATTTTTATTGCATCTTAAAGATATTTCGCAAATAGATCTGAGAAATCATTCAGTATCTTGCTGTGTCTGAAGCTGTCCAGCTACAGACTTAAATCTTATTCATCAGCCTGCTGAACTGTTCCTTTTTCAGAAACATAATTACCATCCAAAAATTTCATGATATCCTTGTTTTTAACTATTGTGGTTTGCTGAATCAAAGCAGCTGAATTTTATACCATTTCAATGTTGTTTCCTTTAAGAATTAACTTAATTTTCTGGGCTTAAGCTACCAAACAAGAAATTCCAGGCCTCATCCGAAAGATGTAAATGTATTTTTTTGCCCAAGAAACTTTGTGAACCAGAAACCCATTCTCCTGAACAACAGTGTTGATGGGGAAGTGAATGCACATAGATTTCATTTTGTAAGGGAGGCCAGGTGAAGCACCCTAAATTATGTTCTGTACGTGACAACAGAGTATGAACTATAATCAGGTCCTTTCTATTTGCCCACCACTTGTCAACCTAGAGCCTTTTCTTTTCTTTCCAAGGACTCTGAGTTTGACATTGATGTGATTGAAGCTCCTCTGCAGGAACCTCTGGGGTCCTTTATAGTAACAGTGCATCCCTTCAGGGGTATGTTGACATTTTCTGAAATGTGGACTGTCTGATTTCATAGACCAGTCTTCATCCTCATACTAGATGCTGCAAAAAAGAGCACAAATTAAAGTGTATCTAACTGTGGGTTATAGTTAATGGAGTTTGAAAGTCATTCAGAGGGGAAATAATGGTAAGAGTAAGAGAAGAGGACTCAAGCTGATTTAGATGAAGGCCCCTGCTACCCAAAGACACTGGTTGGGTTTGGATATTGTATGTAGCTAGGTACAGATTAGATTGAAGGCTCAAGTTTGTTATTTCAAGCTGATCTCTGACTCAGAAGTGCTTGCCTATGGGTTGAAGATACAGGGCTCGGTATTACTGTGATTGAGCTCCTAATCACTGAACCTGAGTGGCTCCTTTCAGTCCCTGACCTTGGCAGCAAGTGGGTTCCTACAGCTCATGTTCAGAGGAAACTCCCTTGTACTTGAGACATAGTTTCTTCCAAGTGAAATCTCAGAAAAAGAAAGATTAGTGCCTTACTCACTTCAGTTCTGATTACTTGGATCTTTTGGCTTAAAAGAGTCTTGCTGGGTATGGCTTGTGCTATCTAGATGCTGAGTGAAGAAGAGACAGTAGGAAAAGACAGGAAATGAGAATTTTGGTGGAAAATATGTAGGGCTGTTCCTTGGTGGGAGGTAAAAATAAAAGACTGCAAGACAAAATCATAGTAAGTTGAACTGCAAAAACTATATTGCTGAAGGATAAGCAGAACAGATAAAGGGTAAATGTATAAATTAGGTAACTCTTAAATGGTCAGAATATCTTAAATTTCTGGGAGTTTCCCATATCACTTCACTTTAGGAGATTCCATGTAAATTATTGATGGATATGATCTCATGCAGGTGAATTGTGTGTATCCTGGAGATTTTAATAATGAACTTGATTGCCTCTTTTGGGTAGGCTCAGTGCTAAGCACTTTTACATGAGTAGTGTATTGATTCCTTAGAATGACCCTGTAGACAAGTATTTCTGGCTCTGAATCACAGAGGATGATGCTGAAGTTCGGAGAAGTTAAGTGACTTACCCAAAGTTCACGTTGGAAAGTGGCAGAGCCAGGATTTAGACCCAGGTATACTGAGTCCAGGTCCAGTGTGCCTCCCATTCTGCCACATTGGCTTTTATGAAATGAAGCCATGAGGGAATGGAACCAAGCTCTATGAGAATTTAGAGGCCCAAATATTTTTTAAAGGTCTTCAGGACCCACTGTTGATATTTAGGTCAGTGAAAAGGTTTCATGATATAGGACTCTTTCTGCAGACTATTTAAAGAAAATGTATCTTCTCTAAAACAAATTTTACTGGTTAAAAAAAAGATCACCATGAAATCTACCAAAGCATAAAACAAAATGTGAAATATGACAGGAGGCATAAACTGTTTCATCTAACACTGAATGATGCATTTTTAGAAACAGCTGTAAATTAAATAAAGGAACACACATTTGAAACTGTTTAAGCCTTTAACAAATGTTTGGGACGGTGATGCTGTTATGGAAACTTACTGCTGGTAATAAAAGAGCCAGTAGAAATAAATTCTGGTTAATAAATCTTGTCATTTTATCAATGAAGTAGAAAGTACTTTCAATAAGAGTTTCACAATGCAGGACACATTCCAGTGACCCTCTCTTTAACGTCTGGGATAGGTGGCTTGGCCTAAACCCAAACATCAGTCTGCTGTTAGCACTTTTGTTCTCCTCCAATGTTAAGAAACCATGGAAAATCCAAACACCTCAACTGTCTCTACCCCAGCTTTAAAAGTAGCAACATAGTTCCTGAGCAGATTAATAGGGACAATGCTAAGGTAGAAAGTGCAGACTGAGCAATACAGGTAGAAACCTTAATAATTGACTCTATGCTTGTTCTTAGTGGCTATAAAGGATTCTTTGGGGACAGTATTTTTAAGGTAACACAATTACCTGAATCAGCTAGACTGGCTTTCTTAGCTGAGTTGGGGGGTTCTGGAAAGATTTGAAGATGTAAATCAGGTGCATTATTCACTATGCAGAGGTTTAATTAAATGGGGAAAAATCATGCCGTAATATTATGTAGGAAAAATGTCGTTTTTTTTTTTTAAACCATCATTCCAACAACACCTGGATAATTACAGCAAAGAAGAATTTAGAATCTAATTACCTACAGGGTGTTTACATATGTTATCACAGGAGCTTGGAGAGCAAATCAAGATAGACCTAGGAACTTTTTATTTAACCTGCAGTCAATCTTGTCTTTCCAACTCCTCAGATGCAACCACAATATCATTATAGAGGTAACTCAATTTACATAGATGGGTTCCTGAAAACCAGATGTGCTGTGTGAAAACCAAATTGTGGATCAAATTATGTTTTATATCCTAAGGGAACTTGTTATTTAAGCATCTGTGATACTTGCTATGACTTAAAGGATAGACGTTTATAGACCAACTGGTTATCTTTCCTATGATGGTACCTGTGTTGTAGTCACAGTCATGTTGGGGTGTACAGTGGAAAAAAACAAGTGTCAGTGGCTTAATATGAATGAGATTGATGCCTTGTTTTTATTAGAATCTGATGCAGATAGAATAACCCTCTTGCACTGTTGCCTTCTGGGGACCAGGGACTCTGGGTCTGAGATTGTTTTTTTCTTGCAACTCTGATACTTAAGTGTCTGTAATGACAGAGGCAGAGACAAAAGGTGAGTCCCCAGGAAATTGAAAATGGTTTGGTGACCATATTCTGCCACCTTCGCATTTATACTGTATGATTGCTTCTGTGAGTTTGGAAGCATTGATGAGACTTTCTAGAATAGCCAGTTGATTTTCAGAGGTCTTGGTACCTTACACACCTAATAACATTTTTTGTATACAAATATAACTCTTCATTAAAATTATGATAAAGGCAATCTCCTAAAAAGGATATATTCGCCATCAGATTCAGGAACCAGAGGGAAAAAATCCATGGGAAAAGATTGTAGACTCTTAAAAGGAGTCTTGGCACACACACAAAAAAAATGCTTTCTGTGCAGTAGTGTTGGTTCTGTAGCCCATACTTTCTAGTTTCCTTTGCCTTGACTTCATAGTGACCCTCGATTGCTGTTCTCATTCTGGTCCTGTTTACTCGTGATTGGCCTGCTTATTCCTGTTTGGTCTCTACAAACTATAGCTCTGATCCTTGCCTTCATTGTAACGTCCTTCCTTGGCAGTGTGTCTTCCCAGTGGTCTTCCCAGTGTCAGACCATTGCCTGTATTTTGCCTGATCATCACTCCCACATAGCTTGTGCTATTTCATTCCCTAAATTGTACTCAAGAACATAGTTTGGCAACTTTCCCCCTCTTTCTTCCATCATTAATTTCCCATTCTCTGCTGAATATTCTCTACTGAATATTTCTCCCTCTGCTGCATACAGTTCATCATTGCTCCCATCCTAAAAGAAAGAAAACCTTTCTTGAACTCCGTTCTCATTCTTCTTAACTCTGTTATTTCCTTCTCAAAATGTCTTAAATTTCTTTCTTCCCATTCTCATCTGAATCTACCCCGGTCAGACCTTCATCATCATTACTCTCCTGAAACTGTACTTGTCAAACCACCCTAGATTTCCATGTTGCTGAAAACAATGGTTATTCTTAGTCTTTATCTTGCTTAAAACCTCTACACTTGTCGCACAGCTGTTCAATCTGTTCATGAAACTCTCTTTTCCTGGCTTCCAATATAACAAAATTACTTGATTTTCCTTCTATCTTTTTAGATGTCCCTTCGTAGATTTTTTTTTTCTTTCTTTCTGATTTCTCCGCACTTCTTCATCTTTTAGAGTGCACATCTTTTAGAGTGCCCTGGTCCTTAATCCTCAAACCTCTTCTGTTTTCCCATTCTTTTTATAGTCACTCTATGCATGCTCTAGTCCAGACTCATGGCTTGCAATAGCGCCTCCGTGCTGATATAAACTAAGTCCACATATCCAAGACAGATTTCTTCATTGTTCAAAGCTATATACCCTGCTTCTTATTTGATATCTTTACTTGGATGTCTAATAGGGATTGCTGTGTCTCAAAGCTAAGTTTTGAGTTGTTCTCCCAAAGCAACTCCCAAACAATTCTTTTCTTCATTTCAGGTAATACAACCTTGTACTTTAAATTGATAGGATAAAAGGCAATCTTGATACTCAGTCTTAACTCTTCCCTTTCTTTGACAACCTTCACATGATCCACCAGAAAAATCTTAACATTCTTCCGAAATGTGACCACTTCTCCTCACCCCCATCACCTCTTACCTCTGTTATCACAGTATCAAGAGACAGGTGACATGGATGAAGTTGCAGGATGTTTGCTTATCCAATATTCAGGTATTAGTCTGGGAGAGATAGCTATAGGAAAAGATAAGAGAATCAAGATTCAAAATGATCTTAAACCTGAATGCTAAATGTTGAGTCCATACCAAGAAAGAAAAAAATAAAATAAATATAGAAAAACTTGATGTCTTGGATTTAGGTACAGAAATTTAACTGTGAGTCAAGATTGGGAAGGCTTGAACTGACGGCTGGTAATTGAACAGAGACAGAGGTTCAAGTCCAAGCTACAGGGGGCAAACTGATGGCTTCTCCACAGCCTTCCCTCCTTGCCAGCAGTTTTAATTGTCCAGGCGCCTACAGTTTTACTGCCAAAGCCTCAGCAACTTTACTGCCAAATGTCCCCTTTGCCCCTATTTCCTATCAGCCCCCTATGCTGAGGGTGTCAGTGAATGGACTCTTGGGTTGGCTATGAGTACACTGTGAGCTTGGAGGTTGCACCTCACTGTTCCTCTTACAATTTCCCCATTTTCAATTTTTTGATCACCATTTCTATGGTCATGAAATGTACATGCTGGGGTACAGTGTCAGAAGACAGTTGTCACTGAGATTGCAGTGTATTCAAAGAAAATAACAGTCAGTCATGAGGTATTATCCATGTATAGCCAATGTGGCGAAGTCTTCCATTTCTAGAAAACAGTCAATCAGCCTAAGCCAAAAGAAAAAAAATCTCAAAAATGGTTGCGAGTCTACTATTAAAATCATGTTCTCTCCAGTTTCATCCTAATTTTATCAAATAGTACAGCAAAATGTGTTTGTAAATTAAATCTAATTCCAATCTATTTGATCTGTTTTTGCATAAACTCAGAGGACAGAATAATCAAGTAGAATCTCTGTTTGCATTGTTAGAGCTTTCTGTAAGGGATCTTAGATTGAGCTCTCAAGATTTGACCTGCCCAGGCAGACCTCTGGTGCCATGCAGTAGGGGTCTCAACAGACTCCCCTTGCAACATTTGTATCTTTGGGTACATTCCTTTCTCTTTGAGGTTTCCAGATCTTCAAAGGAGCTAAATTTCTTGCTCTCTTGAGAGGTCTCTGGAACTTTACAGGCAAAGAGGCAGATGCTTGGTTCTCATCTCAACTTCCAGAAGGTCTCAAGTGTGATACTCCAATCAAAGCTCGAGTAATGCAAACATATTTCCAATTCTCTATTTAAGGAGAAACAACATTTCTTATTGACATCATGCACAGATAGGCACATTGCAACAAAGTTATAAGAATATTTATAACCGTTTTTCCACATGATGGTATCAAAAAGGTAGAAAATGAAAACACAATTTATTTCTGTTCACAAAATGCAATTTAATGTTGCTGAAGATCATGGTCAACTAAAAGCATTCTCCTTGAATAAAAATGAACAAAAAAACTCACCCCAGTAATGTTTAAAACTAAACATATCAAGTTCATTCAGTCCTATGTAGAAAACTCTCAATCTTGAGTTCCACCAGTTAGCATGGATTAAAATATTATTGAGTTCTTATGTTATTTTCCAAACAATATATGGAAATGTTAAAACTCTAAAATAACCAAAATTAAAGATCTGATATTATATTTGACAAGGAGATTTGTTCAGCATTATAACTTGCAAAGTTCCAAAACAACAACTAGAATTGACAAGCAATATTATATGAGAACATATTAGACACTTGAGAACTATTACATAACAATTTTTAGAACACTAATATTAATATTCATGGATATGCTAAGATAAAACATTTCTCTCAAAATAACAATGCTTCCAACTGAGTTTCAACTTATCAGGTAAATACCAAATAGGTTGAATTCCTGTAATGTCTTTCTCATAAAGGAAGGGAGAAATTTTATGTAGTGTCTGAGAAGGTCTACTGAAATTGCATAAAATTTCCTCTGATCAATCCAGTAAAAAAAATACCAGTTTTTCCCAGTTTGGATTTCTGGGAAATTTTATTACGAGTATTAGGAAAAGAAAAAAAAAATCTAAATTAAAAATGACTGCCACATCTACAGCTAGACTCCTTCCGCACAAAGCTGACAGCCAAATTTTAACCTTTATTTTGATTACTTATTTGGAATTTTTAATCTTTAAAAAATGCTTAATTCTGCCCATTTCTTGCTGGATTGTTTATTTTGTTTTTATTGAACCATGTGAGTTCTTTGTATATCATTGTGATCATTCCCTTATCAGTTGGATGGAGTGCAAAGATTTTTTTCCCAGTCAGTGGGGTGTCTCTCTGTTTTGGTTAATGTCTCTTTTGCTGTGCAGAAGCTTTTCAGTTTGATGTAATCCCAGGTGTTTAACTTTGCCTTCACTGTCACAGCTTTGGGTGATGAGTCTTTAAAGATGTTTCTGAGATGTATGTCTTGTAGTGTTTTACCTATATTTTCTTCTATATATTTTATGGTTTCAGGTCTTATGTCCAGTTCTTTTATCCATTTTGAGTTGATTTTTGTGCATGGTGAGGAAATGCAAATGGCCAACAGGCATATGAAAAAAATGTTCAACATCCCTGATTATCAGTGAAATGCAAATCAAAACCACACTGAGATACCACCTTACACAAGTAAGAATGGCACATATCAAAAAAAAAAAAACAAGCAACAACAAATGTTGGCGAGGATGCAGTGAAAAAGGAACACTCCTACATTGCTGGTGGGAGTGCAAACTGGTCCAACCATTGTGGAAAGCTGTCTGGAGGTTCCTCAGTCTACTAAAAATGGAGCTTCCATATGATCTGGCAATTCCACTTCTACGGATCTACCCAAAGGACACAAAAACAGTGATTCAAAAGAGCATCTGTACATCTATGTTTATTGCAGCATGATTTACAATAGGTAAAACCTGGAAACAACCCAAATGCCCAAAAATAGATGAGTGGATCAAGAAGATGTGGTATATATACATAACAGAATATTATTCAGCAATCAAAAAAGATAAACTCATGCCATTCGCAGCAACATGGACGGAGCTAGAAGGAATTATGCTCAGTGAAATAAGTTAGAAGGAAAAAAAAATATCAATGGTTTCACTTATAACAGGAATATAGAGGAACCAATAAAGCATCAGTGTAGAAAAACATAGTAACAGTACAAAACACAACAAAGCAAAAACATACAAGTATAAACCAGAGACATACTGCAGGGGAGGAGGAGGGAGAGGAGTGAGAGGGAGGGAGGGAGGAAGGAGCACAGGGAGGGCTGTGGTGATGGTGTATGGGTGCCCTGGGGAAGGACATTCTATGGGGACTCAATCAGAGGGGGTGGGGGGAAGCAAATATTGTCTAAAAATGTAAAAAATGATAAATGTTAAAATAAAAAAAATAAAAAATGATTAATTTCTCAACTTCTATTTTACCTGTCATTTAAAGACTCAGTTTATCTTAGGCTGCTTCTATGCAGCGTGTACCAGTGACACAAGTAGAAGAGAAGAAAAAAAAATTATTCACTCAATACTATAACTCAGAATGGTCTTCCAAAGACAATTTTAAAGGGGTTTAAATATAGGAGCCAATTTCCTACTATTGGCTACGCTCCTAGGAGCCAGTCTTTATCTGAAGGAGTACAACAGACAATACCTGATCCCAATGCAGATGTATCTTCACTTTGTTTACTGAGTTTCTTCTGTAGAGTGTGAATTATTTACTCAGTTTGTCCTATAGATTACAGGCTCAGGCAGCATGTGTCTTCCAAGTAATCTGTAAGTCATTACTAACTTTCTGAGTGACTTCTCAAATAAACAGATCTGTTTTCACTTTGAATATAGTTGGACAATCCCAAGTGAGAATTTTTTTCTTTCAGCAGTTGTTTGGCAACCTCCAAAACATTTTCTGTCCTTGTGGGGAATGCTTTCACTCACCTCAAGAGGGTCTCTACAAAGGTCAAAAGATAATTGTAATCGCCAGTGTTCTGGGCATTTGGGTAAAATCCACTTGCCAGTCTTCAAAAAGGTACATGTTCTAGTATTGAACTCCAGTTAAGTTTAGGGTATGGGTTTATTTTTGGTGCATAAATAGCAATATTGGGTGATCTGTTTAGCCACTCTGCAAATTTCAAGGCCATTTAAATATTTAAATATAGGTACGTAGACTCTAACAAGGCAGCTTTCCCATAGTGGTGTATCTCCTGTAGATATTTCAACACTGGGTAGACTAGGACCCATGGGAGGAATATCATGCTTTATGAATTAATTCTCCAAGTAGAGCTGGGATCAAAGTTAGTAAATCCCCATTTACAGGCCATTTCAGCAAGGCTAAGATCTCTAGTGGGTGCTTGCCTGTTGTCTTTGTTGCTGGCAATAAGGGAGGCCCATTTCCTTCCATATAGTACTATGTTCATGTAAAACCATGAAACAATACTTGAAGTCAGTGTCTACATTTTCCCTCTTTGAAACTATTCCAGGGCTTGGATCGAGGTTATCAATTCACCTTTATATGCTATGTCCTTTCTGGAATGGGTATCCTGAAGTATCACCACAGCATACCCTGAATGTTGACAGCATTACTCCATAAAATTGTTCCCCTCTATAGATAGCTCCCACTCTGGATCTGGCAGGGGCTGTTCAGACAAATCTGATGAGCTAGCATACACTATTTCAGTAGTTTCTAGATGTTATGGGTTAAGAGTCCATCCTCAAGGATCTCTATTTATTGGTAGCAAGGGAATGGATTTAATGAGCTAGTACCTTGCAGCTGCATATTAGGGCTATCTAATAGAGCTGCTTGGTATTTTTCCCATGTGCCCAGCAGTCAACCAAAGTCCACAGTTCTATTCTAGTAATGTCAAAACCTGGTGTGTCAGGTCAACAATGTGTCAGCAATGCCAAAACCATACACATTGATGGGATGACCTGAGGTAAATTTCTTTGATTAATGTAGGAGAAAGTGGCAGCTGCAGCCTGCAAACATAGAAGCCGCCCTTTGGTAGTGTAGCCCAGTTGTGTGAACTGGACTGCATTTCTGATCCCAACAATTGGATTAATACTCCTAGGCCAACTCTGTTTTTTATACACAGAGTTGCAAAGACTTCCTGGATTCTGGCAGCTCTAAGGATGGTATGAGATCAACATTTCCTTTATTTTATCAAACACTTGTTGACACTCAGGATCCCAGAACAAAGGTTTGGAATATGGGTTTTTGAGGGCTTCATATAGTGGTTTTGCTATTAGTCCAAATTTGGGGATGCAAATTCTGCAAAACCCACACATTCCCCTAAATCCGCTTTATCTCCTTCAGTTGTTGGGGACTTTAAGAGCTGAAATCATCAGTTTTCTCTTAGTCATGAGGCTTTTTTCACCTTTATTAATCTGAAATTTGGGGGGGGGGGCGGAGCAACATGGCGGCGAGGAGATGCTGCCAGTAAGATCTCCCATTAAAAAAAGTTAATAGGAAAAGCGGCAGGTCCCAGTGAGAACTGGGACACGGAAGATAAACGGGTGACTCCAGCAAACTGCCGGAAGAAGAAAGTTGCCATAAAAGAGGAATAGAAGGGAGGAAAGCGCAGAACCCTGCTCCCCTCCCCCACCCACAGAGTCGGCACTCTCCGACCAGCAGAGAGGAGGAAAAAAAACAAACTACAACCACCAACAAGAACAAAATACTCAGCAAGCGGGACTGTGAGTGGAAAGGAACTATTGCAGCCACCACACCCCGTGAACGGGAGCTGTGGAGAACCCTGCAGGATTCGCCGCGGCGGTGAGCGAACGGCTCCCGGCGCCATTAGAGAACAAAGAGACTCTGGAGGAGACCTGCACTCAGCCCCAGGCCGGCCGGTAAGCTTGCCCGGAAAAGCAGCGCACTTGGCACGCTTGAAAAGCAAACGCGGATCGGGATCGCTGCTGCCCAGGTCCCCGCGCCTGCGACCTAGGCTTGCGGGGAGACACGTGAGGCCCTCACTGAGGTGAAAGTCCCTCACTGAGTAAGCAGGAACCAGGCGCCCAGGCACGGGAGCAGGGTGCAAAAGGCGCCATTGCGCGCCACTGAACTGGGCTACAGCCCGCGTCCTGGACCTGAGGGCCGGGGCATGAAATTCGGGGCGTGGGTTCTCCACGATGGTGGGGCACAAGGCAGACACAGCACCCCAAAGCCGTTGAGGTTTACCCTACAATTCTCGCTCTGTTCCCTGTCCCACTGAGGGTGGGGTTGTCGAAAAGCAGCCCCCCAAGGACAATAGGAGAGATCTCTGGCGCCACCTAGCGACCAGGAAAAAAAGTCACTAACACCCCATAGAACAGGGAAATTTCTTAAGAAAAGACTTCTTGAAAAGGAGAGAAGGCTTCTGGAGGACCCAGTGGCTAGTTGGGAAGTTAGCCCACGCCAGGCCCCTTCCAACCAGCAGTCTGAGCCCACAGAGGGAACAGGCACCCATGTCCGGGGCAGACTGGGCGCGCAGAAAAGTGTGCCTGAGACCGGATGCACAGGGACTGTGTCCCGCTTCGCCATTTTAGATCAGGGACATTTCTTCAGTAAAGACTGCCTAAAACCAGCAGAAAGCTCCCCCAGAAGCCAGAGATGGCTCCTGGAGGAGCCAGAGGGGAGCGGAGAAGTCCACCCAAGATGCCGGCCAGTCCGAGCAACACAGTGTCCCAATGCATACGACAAATTAGAAAACAGACAGTAGGGAGTAGAAGAACCACACGCAACCTAACAACTCCTCAGGAAAGAAGCACACCACAAAAAGAAAACCACCACCCAGATTGCAACGATTGTAACTTGGAAGAACTTCTGAGCCTTCCAGAAAGAGAATTTAAAATTGCAATGATTAAAAAAGTGACAGAAGTCATAAAGGAAAACAATGATCAAAAGAAGGAAATTGAGTCCCTAAAGAGGGAAAACAATGGTCAGAAGAATGAAATTGAGTCCCTAAAGAGGGAAGTGAAAGAAATGCAGGAGATCAAAGAATTAATGGAGGAACTAAAGAACTCTGGGAAAAGCAATGAAAGCAGAATAGATGAAATGGAAGAACGAATAAGTACTCTTGAAGACATAGAAATAAAAAGAACCAAAACAGAAAAGGAAAGAGAAGTACGAAGGAAAAAGAACGAAGAAAGACTTCGGGAATTATCTGACTCCATGAGGAAAGGAAATATAAGAGTTACAGGAATTCCAGAAGGAGAGGAGAAAGATGTAGGAACAGAGAAAATATTCCAGGAGATAATTGAAGAGAACTTCCCAAGTGCGAAGAAGGAGCTGAAAATTGATACACAAGAAGCAAGAAGAACACCAAATTTCCACGACGAAAGGAAAAATACAGCAAGACACATAATAGTAAAGCTCCCAAGAATCCAGGACAAGGAAAAAATAATGAAGCTGACAAGAGGGAAGAAACAGATAACATTCAAAGGAAAGCCAATCAGGCTGACATCAGACTTCTCTGAAGAAACACTATGGGCAAGGAGAGAGTGGAGGGACATAGTCAACAGACTCCAAGAAAACAGATGCCAACCAAGAATACTCTATCCTGCAAAGCTCTCCTTCCTCTATGAAAAAAGAATAAGGACCTCCCCAGACAAACAGAGACTCCAGAATTTCATTACGACTAAACCCCCACTCCAAAAAATACTACAAGGAATCCTAAAGCCAGAACCTCAGAGGGATGAATAACAATGAAACAAGACCAAAAAAAAGTTATTAAAAGAATAAATAAATAAAATCAAAGGAAAGACAAACACAATGGCAAATACAGATGCTAACATATCAATATTAACTCTAAATGTAAATGGACTAAACTCTTCAATAAAAAGACACAGAGTTGCTGCCTGGATTAAGAAACAAAATCCAACCTTTTGCTGTCTCCAGGAAACACATTTAGCTGCAAAAGATAAAAATAGATTCAAAGTTAAAGGATGGAAAACAATCCTACAAGCGAATGGACCAAAAAAGAAAGCAGGAACAGCTATACTTATATCAGATAAAACAGACTTCAAACTCAAAAAAATAAAAAGAGACCCCAATGGTCACTATATTATGATCAAGGGGCCAGTACTTCAAGAAGAAATAATACTCATTAACATATACTCACCAAACGAAGGAGCACCAAAATATATCAGACAACTGTTGTCCTCTCTGAAAACAGACATCAGAGAAAACACATACGTAGTGGGAGACTTCAACACACCACTATCAACAATGGATAGATCAACAAGACAAAAAAATAAGTAAAGAAACTAAAGCTCTAAATAAGGACCTAGAGCAATTGGGCTTAACAGACATCTATAGAACACTAAACCCAAAAAAACCGGAGTACACATTTTTCACAAGCGCACATAGATCATTCTCCAGGATCGATCACATACTGGGGCACAAGACAAACATCAACAGATACACCAAGATTGAAATCATACCAACCATCTTTTCTGACCATGAAGGCATCAAACTAGAAATAAACCATAAAAAGAAGGCAAGGAACTATCCTACCTCATGGAGATTAAAAACCACACTACTGGAAGACCACTGGACTAATGAGGAGATCAAAGAAGAAATTAAAAAATTCTTTGAATTGAATGACGAGGAGGACACCAATATCCTAAATGTATGGGATGCAGCAAAAGCAGTAATAAGAGGAAAATATATAGCAATAGAAGCTCACATCAAAAAACAAGAAAGAACTCAAAGAAGCAGCCTAATCTCGAAGCTCAGAGATCTAGAAAAAGAACAACAAAAAAACCCAAAAACCAATAGAAGAAAAGAAATAATAAAAACCAAAGCAGAAATAAATGACATTGAAACTAAAAAAAACAATCCAAATGATCAATGAAACCAAGAGCTGGTTCTTTGAAAAAATAAATAAAATAGACAAACCCCTAGCCAGGTTCACAAAGGAAAAAATGGAGAAAGCACAAATAAACAGGATCACAAATGAAAGAGGAGAAATCACAACGGACACAGCAGAAATCAAAAGAATAATCAGTAACTACTATGAACAGTTGTATGGAAACAAGTTCAACAATCTAGAGGAGATGGACAAATTCCTACAACTCTACAATCACCCAAAGCTAGATAAAGAAGAAATAGAACACCTAAACAGACCAATTACAATTAGCGAAATTGAAATGGTAATCAAAAACATCCCCAAAAACAAAAGCCCAGGACCTGATGTATTTACCCATGAGTTCTACCAAAGATTCAGAGATGAATTAGTGCCTATCCTTCACAAACTCTTCAAAAAAATTGAGAAGGAAGGGACAATACCAAACACGTTCTATGAAGCCAACATTACACGAATACCAAAACCGAACAAGGACAACACAAAAAAGGAAAACTACAGGCCAATCTCCCTAATGAACACTGATGCAAAAATCCTCAATAAAATTTTAGCTATCAGAATCCAACAACGTATCCATAAGATAATTCACCACGACCAAGTAGGATTAATTCCAGCGACACAAGGATGGTTTAACATCCGAAAATCAATCAACGTTATCCAACACATCAACAAAAAGAAATATAAAAACCATATGATAATATCAATAGATGCTGAGAAAGCTTTCGACAAAGTGCAACACCCATTCATGATAAAAGCCCTTGAAATTCTTGGGATACAAGGAACATACCTCAACATCATAAAGGCCATGTATGACAAGCCAACCACAAGTATCATTCTCAATGGTGAAAAGCTGAAAGCAATTCCATTAATATCTGGAACAAGACAAGGATGTCCACTTTCACCACTGCTTTTCAATATAATACTGAAGTCCTAGCCAGAGCAATAAGACAAGAGAAAGACATCCAAGGAATCCAAATAGGAAAAGAAGAAGTCAAACTCTCACTATTTGCAGATGATATGATAATATACGTAGAGAACCCCAAAAACTCCACAGAAAAACTAATTCAACTCATCAATCAGTTCAGTAAAGTGGCAGGATACAAAATCAACACGCAAAAGTCAGTAGCCTTCCTATACACAAACAATAAATCTGAAGAAGAAATAAAAAAAAATCCCTTTTATTATCGAAACAAAAAAAAAATCAAATATTTGGGTATAAATCTAACAAAAGAGGTAAAGGACCTATACAAAGAAAACTATAAAACACTGTTAAAAGAAATAGAAGAAGACACAAAGAAATGGAGAGACATCCCCTGCTCATGGATTGGAAGAATAAACATTATTAAAATGGCCATCCTTCCAAAAGCAATATACAGATTCAATGCTATTCCAATCAAAATTTCAATGTCATTCTTCAAAGAAATAGAACAATTATTGATGAAATTCATATGGAATCACAAAAAACCGGGATTTGCCAAAGCTCTACTGAAAAAAAAGAAGGAAATGGAGGCATCACACTCCCAGACTTCAAACTATACTACAAAGCCATAATCATCAAAACTGCATGGTATTGGAACAAGAACAGACATACAGACCAATGGAATCGAATAGTAAATCCAGAAATAAACCACAGATTTATGGTCAACTAATATTTGACAAAGAAGCAAAGAATATGCATTGGAGCAAAGAAAGTCTGTTCAATAAATGGTGCTGGGAAAACTGGGTTGCTACATGCAAAGGAATGAAGCTTGACCACTACCTCACACCATACACAAAAATCAACTCAAAATGGATTAAAGAACTAGACATAAGACCTGAAACCATAAAATACATAGAAGGAAATATAGGCGAAATACTATGTGATTTGCATATCAAAGACATCTTTACAAACACATCACCCAAAGCAGTGATAGTGAAGGCAAAGATAAACAGCTGGGACTACATCAAATTAAAGAGCTTCTGCACAGCAAAAGAGACAATAACAAAAACAAAGAGAAACCCCACCGACTGGGAGAACATTTTTGCACACAACACTAATGATAATGGACTGATCACAAAAATCTGCAAAGAGCTGATGAGACTCAGCAACAACAAAGAAAATAACCCAGTCAAAAAATGGGCAGAAGAGCTAAAAAGAAACTTCTCTGAAGAGGAAATGCAAATGGCCAACAGACATATGAAAAAATGTTCAACATCACTTGTAATCAGGGAAATGCAAATCAAAACTACCATGAGATACCATCTTACACCAGTGAGAATGGCACATATTAAAAAAACTAGCAACAGCAAATGTTGGCGAGGTTGTGGAGAAATAGGAACTCTTCTGCACTGTTGGTGGGAGTGCAAACTGGTCCAACCACTATGGAGAGCTGTGTGGAGATTTCTGGACCTACTAACCATAGAGCTTCCATAGGATCCAGCAATTCCACTCCTAGGTATTTACCCAAAGGACACAGAAACATCAATTCCAAAGAACACCCGCACCCCTGTGTTTATAGCAGCACTATTTACAATAGCTAAGCTTTGGAAACAGCCCAAATGCCCAAAAATAGATGACTGGATCAAGAAGATGTGGTACATATATACCATGGAATATTACTCAGCATTCAAAAAAGATAAACACATGCAATTGGCAGCAACATGGATGGCGCTGGAAGGGATCATGCTCAGCGAAATAAGCCAGAAAGAAAAAGAAAAATACCGGATGGTCTCACTCATAGCAGGAATCTAGAAAACTTAAATAAGGGACCAGGAAAATGAATAACTATAAGAAAGTGAAAATCAAAATCAACAAAAAACTATGAACCAGAGACACTTTTTGGGGGGTGGGGGGCGGGAGGGGAGGGATTGGGGTCAGAATGGGGGTTTGCAATTGTATGGGGAATATAAAAATAAAATTTATTATTTAAAAAAAAATCTAAAATTCCAAGCATTTCACCTTTTGTTGACTATCTGAGCCTTCTGAGACAATACCTTGTTATTACATTTTCTCAAGTGGTTTTAAAAACCAGTATGGTATTCTCCAGACAAGATTCCTAATGTGAGAACCAATAGTTCATAAATCATCTACATATTATAAGAGGATGTCCAGTTTTAGTTGGGCCTTTGTGAGATTCCCTAGCCAATATTTCCCTGCAAATAGACAGGGAGTTCTTAAGCCTTTGTGGAAATATTGCACAGTGCTTTTGGAGTCGGGGTGCTGTTATTCAAAAACAACTAAATATAGTTGATTCCAGGCATGCATTGGGATTCAAAAAATGCATCCTTGAAATCCATTATGGCAAACCAGCCAAAATCCCCAGGTATGACAGTATGTTGAATGTGTGTGGTATGATTGGCTGTGTATCCTGGACTTTCTCATTACAGGCCATGAAATCCTTGAGAAAACTACATTCATGTGGGATTTCTTAACTGATAAAATTGGAGTGTTATAGGGGAGAGGCAGGGACAAATGAGAATGTATTGAAAAAACTCGTGTTACTGGCAGAATTCCTAACAAATTCTCTTCCTTTGGACAATATTACATTCTCCTTGGGATTGCTCACTCTGCTACTTCTGTTCTTAATAGGGTTTGTGTTTTTGGCATATACCAGAGTTTCATCAGCCTGAACCATTTTACCCTTTTGTAGAATTCTGGGGTAGCACTTCACCTTTGGGTGGAGCTTCCTGAGTGAGTACAATGTGGAAATGCAAGAGGCTTGTCCCCTCTTCTTACTACCATCAGATGAGTCCGTGATATCTCTAAATCTAATTATTGGAAGGAGGTAAAAGGCATGCATATATAATTATTTCATCCCATATGCCTGATTTTTAACAAAATTTCTTCCATTGCATAATGGCCTGATAGGTCAAAGTTCTATTGAAAGGTCATTTTCCCTCTGACTCTAGTGATAATGCAGGCCAACCTGTGTTATGTAAAAAAAAAAAAAAAAATAATCTTCCTAACACTGACTTACAGCTGTAACTTGTTCCAGTTAGTCAGAATTTGTCCAAGCAGATTCTCAACCAGAGGACAAATATTAACACCTCTTAGACCAAAACAAAGTTGTTCAAAGTGCTCACATACACTCCTGAGAAGTCCCCTCAAAGATAAGCCCTAAAGCAGAAGTTGAAAGTGAGCCCCCCCCGCCCATGCAGGTCCACAGGACTGCCCATCAGATTAAAATCAGCTTCCATACACCAGTCCTTATTACATCATCTTAACCAAAACTGAAAGGAAGAGAAGTAGAAGGGGCAGAACTTCCTAAACTAAGATCAAACCCATGCCTGAATCAAAACACAAACACAGAGAACTCTAAATCCTAAACTCCTAAATTAGGAACAGAAAAATCCTGTCACATGTCCAGCAATTGAATTGTAGTATACTTACAGTGCCAACACAATGACAAGACCTTTGAGCTAGCCAACCACAGGTGTCTGACCCCATGTTGGTTGCCAAACTAAAATGGGACAAACCCAGGGGACCCAGTTTTGGTGCTTCTTTGCTTGTGCATTTACAACTACAGGACAAGATTCAAATGCAGACACAGTGTGATAAACAAGATTTATTTATGTAGTGATAAAAGGGGGAGGTGAGAGAATAAGAGAGACAGAGAGATACTGTTGACTGGCATTTGGTCAGATGCTGTCAGATGCTTCACTATATTTGTGAAGCAGATACTAATGTTCAAGCTGAAATTGCACATGGCAAGCTGGAAGCTTCTCCATAGACACTGCTCCTCACCGACAGTTTTGATTACTCAGGCACCTATTGGTTTTACTGCCAAATCCCCAGCAGTTTAACTGCCAAAACACCAGCTCCACCCCTGTTTTCCACTGACCTCTCCTCAGGAAATTGTTGATAGTAGCTCCATCTCTACCATTGAGTTGGCTGAGTGCCACCCCCTGGCTCAGGCTCTGCTCCTCACTGTTTCTTTCTTTACAATATGAGGCTTATTAAGTACCAGGTACTGTTCTACATGCTCCCTGCTGTGTTGTGTTAAATCATTAGTCTCCAGTGCTATATTCCATGGCCAGTCTCCAGTGCTATATTTCAGTTCATCTGGAAAAATGGTGTTTTTTTAGTGATTCTATAATTTTATGGATTCTGATCTTACATACAAGACTATTATCCATTTTGAGTTGATTTTTGTGTGTGGTATGAGATAGTAGTCTCGTTTCATTCTTTTGTACATGGCAGTCCAGTTTTCCCAGCCCCATTTATTGAAGAAACTTTCCTTGTTCCAGTGTACTTTGCTCATTTGTTGTAGAGCAAAGAGTGCTCTATAAAATCATTAGTGTGGTTTTATTTCTGGGGTTTCAGTTTGATTCCATTGGTCTGTGTGTCTGTTTTTGTTTCAGTACCATGCTGTTTTTATTATTATGGCTTTGTAGTGCAGTTTGAAGTCCTGGAGTGTAATATTTCCATTCTTGCCCTTTTTAGTCAGGAGGGTTTTAGCTATTTGTGTGTTTTTGTGATTCTATATGAATGTCAGCAATAATTGTTCCATTTCTTTAAAAAATGTCTTTGAGATTTTTATTAGAATTGCATTGAATCTATAAATTGCTTTGGGTAGAATGGCCATTTTGATAATGTTGATTTTTCCAATTGAACAGTGAATGTCTTTCCATTTATTTGTACCTTCTTTTATTTTTTTGACAATATTTTATAATTTTAGTTTTATAGATCTTTCACCTCCTTTGGTAGGTTTATTCCCAGGTATTTTTTTTTTTTTTGGTACAATTGTAAATGGGATGGTTTTCTTAATTTCTTCCTCTTCAGACTGATTGTTTGCATATAGGAAGGCTTCTGATTTTTGTGTATTGATTTTGTAACCTGCTAATTTATTAAGCTGGTTTATTGTTTTAGTTTTTCTGTAGATTTTTTAGGGCTCCCTATGTATAATGTTGTATCATCTGCAAACAGTTATAGTTTTGATGCTTCTTTTTCAAATTGGATTTCTTGTATTTTTTTTCTCATCTAATTGCTCTAGTTAGGACTTCCAGTATTATATTGATAAGCAGTGGTGAGAGTGGACATCCTTCTTTTGAGTATTTCCTTTTCTAAGGTTGAATAGTATTCCATTGTTTGTATGTAATATATTTGCTTTATCCATTTTTCTTTTCTTTTTTATTTAAGATTTATTTATTTATACAAGAACTGAGGTACAGGCCAGACATGCGGGAGGGTGAGAGGATTCACCAGACAGCAGGGAACAGAACAGGCAGACTGATGAAATACACTGCTGAGGGGAACAACGGGCGAGACAGGAGAGGTCTGCCATGCCATGTGGGATTCTCGCTGGCCGGCTGGGATCGAACCCTCGCTGCAGAGTCTGTGGACAGCTTCACAGTACAGTGCTCAACTGCCTGCACCACCAGGGAGGCCGATCCATTTTTCTTTTAGTGGCCATTTATGTTGTTTCCACATCTTGGCAATTGTGAATAATGTTGCAGTGAACATAGGAACACCAATACCATTTTGAGTTTCTATTTCAGTTCTTCCAGAGAATACCTAGAAGTAGGATTGTTGGATCACTTATTAGTTTTATTCTTAGTCTTTTGAGGAAACTCCATACTGTTTTTCATAGTGCCTGTACCATACTGCATTGCCACCAATAGTGTACAAGGGTTCTCATTTCTCCACACCCTCCTAAATATTTGTTGTCTTGTGTTTGATAATAGCATTCCTGAAAGGTATAAGGTGATAATCTCATTATGATTTTGATTTATATTTCCCTGGTGATTAGTGACAGTGAACATTTTTTCATATACCTGTTGGCTTTTCATATATCTTCTTTATAGAAATGTCCATTCCAAGTCTTTGGCAATATTAAGATGGACATTGTGTCCCATCCACTATATTAAGAAGGGCATTGCACCACATTTGAAGTATTTGACTAATTCAGGGACTGCATTTTAGCTGAGTTACAAAGTGGCCTAGAGGAAGGTATTCAGGATGCTTGTGTGGTCTGAAAACTATTTACATGGAGAATGAATGAATGACATGTTTAAGTATTTAATGTGACCGAAAGAGAGATTAAGGAGAAGCTTGATGGTTGCTTCAAACATGAAAGACCATTATTTTCAAGAAGGAAATATTTTTTCCTCAAAAAATTTTGGTTCCAAAAATAACAACATCAAAGAGTGCTTCAACCACAGAATTCCTAAAATGAAAAAGATATCTTATGAAACAGTGAGGCCCCTGTTATCAGATTTATTCCAGCCAGTTTGTAAGCATTGTGGGGATGCAGTGGTTGGAAGTTTTGACAAGTTGGCCTCTACAGACCCCTTACAGTACAAAAATAGATGAGTCTAAGGGGTCCTCAGTTCAAAGTGTAAGCCATTAAATCTTTACACTCCATTTAATGTTACAAATACTATTTTAGATTATATTCTTTATCCAAGGTCATTTACCATAACCCTTCATATAAATCAATAGATGATGTGATTTTAGCTATTCCCAGCTGATCTAACAATGTATCAATTCTAAACATAGAATACATATTAGATTTGGTTCACAGATCAAAGAATTTTAGAACTATAAGCTGTGACGTCCTTAGAGATTACTTTTATTGTAATATACTTTTATTGTAGACATGACAAAATTGAAGCTAAGAGACACTGTCTGCTCTGGCCTCTTCTGCCTCCTTACTGAGGCAGACTTACCATGTTCATTTCTGAATCAATACAAATAACGGTAGCACACTAATTCACATTCTTTGGCTCAAATTTAGTGACACCTAAAATTTGTTTAGTAATATTAACTATAATTTATTAAGCACTGGAGATTTTTCTATGTCAAAAGGTAATGAGTTTTCTTCATTCTTTTATGGATGCATAGTATATTCTTTTTGAATGTGTATAACTTACCTCTTTTTTAAGATCATGGAACATAAGATGATAGCCAATCTTTTTTTTACTAAAAACCACATTCAGTAAACAACTTTGTGCATGAATAATTTTGCATATGCATTTTAGGATAAATTACTAAAAGGCATTCTTGTATCAAAAGGTGTAGATAATGTTTTATTTTATCCATTTTGACTATGCTATATGTACATATATTATAAAATTCAAAAGAAACAAGGAGTAAATGGTGAAAGAGAACACTCCCTCATGTTCCTTTCACCAAGTTCTGCCTTAAAAGTCAATCAGACTTACCTTTCCAGAGATATTCTATGCATGTACAAGTATATGTAGGACGAATTCTCTTATAGTCCAGATTGTGTTTTCGTCTGTGAGTATCAGAAGTTTGTTGACTTAAAAGGAATCAGTAGGCTTAGTAAGTCTACTCATTTTAGGAATGTATTCTTTGTTACCTGTTTTCAGATTCAACCTTACACTAGCAACCTTTGGGACATCATCTATACATTGATTGTGATTGTGCTCTTCTGTATATTAAGAGGGAAGGTTGCCTGTTTTATGGAATACTGAATTTTCCTTGTAAAAGGAAACGTGATCCAACGTGATCTATTTCAAATGTGGTCCAATTCAGCTTGTTTGCCATCTTCTGTCTCCCATTCAATTTCATCTTGGGGATACCTTTTATCTCTTTTTTTGCATTGAGCCTATTTGATGTTATGTATCTCACTTTCTTGCTTTACTTCCTAGTTTCATGGGGCACATTCTTTGGTAGCTTTCTGGGAAAAGGGTATGTTGCAGGAAAAAGTTTCACAGTATCCATGTCTGAAAATATATTTTTTCTCTCATTGGTATTTGGTTAGTATAGGAATCAAACTTAAAAAGCATTTTCCTTCAGTTTTTGAAGGCATTGCTCAATCACATGCTAGTTTCTCATATCTGATGTGATTGTGTTTCTTGATTCTATCTAGTTCACCTTAGGTCACTGTTTTTTTCTCTTTGAAAGTTTTAAAAACTATTTTCTGTCTTAGTGTCGTGAATTTTTACAGTAATATGACTTAGACTAGGCTTATTGTCATCCATTGCACTGTTACTTTCAATCTAGAAAACTGTATCTTTCATTTCCTTTACATATCCTTAAATTAGTTCATTGATAATATCCTCTTTTATTATTTTTTTTTTGTCTTTTTTGGATGCTGGAGATATTGAACTGATTCTCTAATTTGATTATATATTTTTTGTACTGTGATAAACTTATTGTCTTTTTACTTTATTTTATGGTAAAATTTCTTAAATATATTTAACAATCCCCTTTCTTGATTTTTTTTTAATTTTCTGTTTTCAGACACTCAATTTTGTTCTTATGTATGATCCTTTTATTCTAGCATTTTGTTATTGTTTCCTCAAAACCTTTTCACTCCTTACATCTCTAGGGATGTTAATAATTTATGCTTTATACAAATTGCTCCTTGTCCTCCATCTGCTCAACTTTATTTACCTTCCAGGTTAGAAATTTTTGTTTTGTATATCTGGTAAACCTTTGCTGTGGTTAATGATTGAAAGCTAGAACCTAAAAGCTTATTTGGACTCTGAGCATTTGGGTAGAGTTATCAAGTAGCATGGAGAAACTATGTTAGCTGTGCTGGGGAAATCCTTGGTTAGTAAGTATTCTGTATTTCCACTGTAATTTCATGATTTCAATCATCATGAAATTGTTGATACTTGTTTTTTGATCTAACATGTCTCTTCTTGAGAATGTTCCACGTGTACTTCAGAAGACTGTATATTCATTTTGGGATGAGGGGTTGAAATGGCTTTTAAGGGCCTCCCCGGTGGCGCAGCGGTTGAGCGCTGGGTTGCGAAGCTGCCCGCGGCCTCTGAGGCGCCGGTTCGATCCCCGGCTGCTCCCCGGCCACCAGAGGAGGGTCCCACATGGCGCGCAGACCTCTCTTGCCGCCCGCTGCTCCCCTCAGCAGTGTTCTTTGGTCCTTCTGCCTGCTCTGCTCCCCGCTCTGGCTCTGGTGAATTCTCTCACCCTCCCGCGCTTCTGACTGTACCCAGTGCATGTATAAACAAAAACAAACAAATAAAGAAAGAAAGAAAGAAAAGTGCCTCTATATATATATATAAAAAAAAAAAACTAAAAAAAAAAGAAAAAAAAAAAGAAATGGCTTTTAAGCCATTCTGATCTAATTCATCATTTGTGTCTGTTGTTTTCATGTTGATTTTTCATCTGGTTGAACTGTACATTGGTGTTAATGGGATGTTGAAGTCCCTACAACTGTTGTGTTGCTAACAGTCAATGGCTCTTTTTTTGGTGTGTTAATTGTTGTTTATATATTTTGATCAGCCTTCATTTGGCACATGTATATTGAAGAGTGTTATATCTTCTTGATGAATTCATCTCTTAATCATTATATAATGCCCATCCCTATTTATTACTCTTTTTTAAGCTGAAAGTCTGTTTTATCTGATGCAAGTATGCCTGTCTCTGTATTAAGTATTTCTTGTTTTTGGAGCTTAGATGAGTCTCCTGGAGATAATTAAAAGTTGGGTTTGTGTTCTAATCCAATGTCTCTTTTGCCATACAGAAGCTTTTTGGTATGATGGAGTCTCAGCTGTTTTCCTTTTCCTACACTTTCTTTGTTTTGGGGGATGAGTCTTTAAAGATGTTACTAAGATGTATGTCATGTAATGTAAATTTACATATATTTTCTACTATATATTTTATAGTTTCAGGTCTTATGTTCAGTTCTTTTATCCATTTTGAGTTGATTTTTGTGCATGGTATAAAGTAGTAGTCTAGTCTCATTCTTTTGCATGTGGGGTCCAGTTTTCCCAGCACCATTTATTGAGCAAACTGTCCTTGTTTCATTGCATATTCTTTGCTCTTTGTCAAAGATTAATTGTCCATATATGTCTGTATATGTGTGGCTTTATTTCTATTCAATTCCATTGGTCTGTGTGTCTGTTTTTGTTCCAGTACCATACTGTTTTAATTATTATGGCTTTGTAATATAGTTTGAAGTCTGGGCGTGTGATAGGCTTCATTCTCCTCATTTTTATTTATGAGAGCTTTGGCTATTTGAGGTTTTTTTGTGGCTCCATATGAATTTCATCAATCGTTGCCTTATCTTTATATATATATATATAATTTTATTTTTGTTTTATATATTTTTTAGATCATTTTTCATTTTTGTACAATGTATGCATTTTCATCTTGGTTATATTCCCCATACAAGTCCCATCCTCCTTATTTTGAACCTAATCCCTTCTCTCCTCCCCCCCCCATAGTGTGTCTCTGGTTTATAGTTTCTTGTTGATTTTTTTCTTTATTATAATTAGTCTATTTCCTGATACATTATTTAGGTTTTCTAAATTCCTGCTATGAGTGAGACCATCCAGTATTTTTCTGTTTCTTTCTGGCTTATTTTGCTGAGCATGATCCCTTCCAGCTCCATCCATGTTGTTGCAAATTGCATTGGTTTATCTTTGGTTGCTGAGTAATATTCCATTGTGTATATAAACCACATCTTCTTGATCCAGTCAACCATTTTTGGGCATTTGGGTTGTTTCCATACCTTAGCTAATATAAATAGTGCTGCTATAAACATAGGGATGCAGGTGCCCTTTTGGATTAATGTTTCTGTGTCCTTTGGGTAAATATCTAGGAGTGGAATTGCTGGATCATATGGAAGCTCTATCTTTAGATTTCTTCTTTGGAGAAATTTTTGCATTTCCTCTTTGGAGAAATTTCTTTTTAGCTCTTCTGCCCATTTTTTGACTGGATTATTTTCTTTATTTTTGTTGAGTCTCATCAGCTCTTTGTAGATTTTTGTGATCAGTCCCTTATCATTAGTGTTGTGTGCAAAAATTTTCTCCCAATTTGTGGGGTTTCTCTTCATTTTGGTTATTATCTCTTTTGCTGTACAGAAGCTCTTTAATTTGATGTAGTCCCAGCTGTTTATCTTTGCCTTCATTATCACTTCTTTGGGTGATATGTTTGTGAAGATGTCTTTGAGGTGCATGTCATGTAGTGTTTCACCTATATTTCTTTCTATATATTTTATAGTTTCAGGTCTTATGTCTAGTTCTTTAATCCATTTTGAATTGGTTTTTGTGCATGGTGTGAGGTAGTAGTCAAGCTTCTTTCTTTTGCATGTAGTGACCCAGTTTTCCCAGCACCATTTATTGAACAAACATTATTTGCTCCAATGCATATTCTTTGCTCCTTCGTCAAAGGTTAGTTGACCGTAAATCTGTGGGATTATTTATGGATTTTCTATTTGGTTCCATTGGTCCATGTGTCTGTTCTTGTTCCAGTACCATGCAGTTTTGATGATTATGGCTTTGTAGTATAGTTTGAAGTCTGGGAATGTGATGCCTCCATTCCCTTCTTCTTCTTCTTCTTTTTTTTTTTTAAGACAGCTTTGGCTCTTTGGGGGTTTTGGTGGCTCCATATGAATTTCATCAATATTTGTTATATTTCTTTGAAGAATGTCATTGAAATTTTTATTGGACTAGCAATGAATCTGTAAATTGCTTTTGGTAGGATGGCCATTTTGATAATGTTAATTCTTCCAATCCATGAACAGGGGATGTCTTTCCATTTCTTTGTGTCTTTTTCTATTTCTTTTAACAGTGTTTTATAATTGTCTTTATATAAGTCCTTTACCTCTTTTGTTAGGTTTATCCCCAAGTATTTGATTTTGTTTTGTTTAAATAATAAAAGGGATGGTTTTCTTGATTTCTTCTTTTTCAGATTTATTGTTTTTGTATAGAAAGGCTACTGATTTTTGTGTGTTGATTTTGTATCCTCCTACTTTACTAAAGTGATTGATTAGTTTAATTAGTTTTTCTGTGGAGTTTTTGGGGTTCTCTATGTGTATTATCATATCATCTGTGAATAGTGATAGTTTGGCTTCTTACGTGCCTATTTGGATTCCTTGTGTGTCTTTCTCTTGTCTTATTGCTCTACCTAGGACTTCCAGTATTATATTGAAAAGCAGTGGTGAGAGTGGACATCCTTGTCTTGCTCCAGATCTTAATGGAAATGCTTTCAGCTTTTCACCATTGAGAATAATATTGGCTGTTGGCTTGGCATATATAGCCTTTATGATGTTGAGTTATTTTCCTTGTATCCCAAGAATTTCAAGGGTCCTTATCATAAATGGGTGTTGTAATTTGTCAGAAGCTTTCTCTATTGATATCATCATATGCTTTTTATATTTCTATTTGTTGATGTGTTGGATTACATTGTTTGATTTTTGGATGTTGAATCATCCTTGTGTCCCCAGAATAAATCCTATTTGGTCATAGTGACTTATCTTATGGATACATTGTTGGATTCTGATAGCTAAGATTTTATTGAGGATTTTTGCATGAGTGTTCATTAGAGAGATTGGCTTGTAGTTTTCTTTTTTTATGTTGTCCTTTTCGATTTTGGTATTAGTGTAATATTGGCTGTGTTTGGTATTATCCCTTCCTTCTCAATTTTTTGAAAGAGTTTATGAAGAATAGGCACTAATTCATTTCTGAATATTTGGTAGAATTCATCTGTAAATCCATTTGGTCCTGGGCTTTTGTTTTGGGGGAGGGTTTTAATTACCATTTCAATTTCACTGCTTGCATTTGGTCTGTTTATGTGTTCTATTTCTTCTTTATCTAGCTTTGGGAGATTGTAGAGTTATAAGAATTTATCTATCTTTTCTAAATTGTTGAGTTTGTTTGCATATAACTGTTCATAGTAGTTTCTGATTATTCTTTTGATTTCTGCTGTGTCTGTTGTGATTTCTCCTTTTTCATTTGTGATCCTATTTATTTGTACTTTCTCCCATTTTTCCTTTGTGACCCTGGCTAGGGGTTTGTCTATTTTTTTTTTTTCAAAGAACCAAGTTTTTGTTTCATTGATCTTTTGGATTTTTTTTTAGTTTCTCTTTCACTTATTTCTGCTTTGATTTTTATTATTTCCTTTATTCTACTATTTTTCAATTGTTATTTTTCTAGTTCTTTGAGATGGGAGATTAGGTTATATTTTTGAGTGCTTTCTTGTTTCTTGATATGAGCCTGTATTGCTATATACTTTCCTCTTATTACTGCTTTTGCTGTGTCTCATATATTCTGAAAACTTATGTCCTCATTGTTGTTCATCTCAGAGTACTTTTTAACTTCTTCTTTGATCTCCCCTTTAATCCAGTGATCTTCCAGTAGTGTGGATTTCAATCTCTATGAAGTGGGAAGGTTCCTTACTTTCATGTATGTTAAACTCATCACATCTAGGTCTTTATTTAGGGGTCTAGTATCCTTGTTTATTTTTTGTCTTGTTTATCTGTCCATTGGTGAGAGTGGAGTGTTAAAGTCTCCTACTATATGTGTATTTTCTCAAATGTCTGTTTTTGGAGCTAATAATAATTGTCTGATATATTTTGGTGCTTCTTTATTTGGTGAGTATATGTTAATGGGTGTTAATATCTTCCTGATATATTGTCCCCTTAAACATAATGAAGTGTCCATCTATGTCTCTTTTTACCTTTTTTAGTTTGAAGTCTGTTTCATCTGATATAAGTATTAGCTGTTCCTAACTTCTTTTTTGGCCCATTTGGTTATGTCTCTTTGATGATTTTAGTTCATTTACATTTAGGGTTAATATTGATATGTTGATGTTGGTAGTAATCATTTTGTTTGTCTTTTTGTGATTTAATTCCTTACCTTACTCTGTTCTTCTTATTAATTCCTCTTTTGATTGTGGCTTTAGGACTTATAGTATTTTTTGGAATGGGTGTTTTATAGTAATGATTTCTGGAGATTCTGTTTATCTGACAAGGTCTGTATTTTTTCTTCATAGAGGAAGGAGATCTTTGTGGGGTAAAGTATTCTTGGTTGACATTTGTTAACTTGGAGTTTGTTGAATATGTCTCTCCATTCCCTTCTTGCCTGTAGTGTTTCTTCAGAGAAGTCTAATATCAGCTTGATTGTTTTTCTTTATAGGTTATCTATATCATCCTTGTCAGCTTTATTATTTTTTCCTTGTCTTAGACTCTTAGAAGCTTTACTACTATGTGTCTTGCTGCAGTTTTCCTTTCATTGTGGTAATTAGGTGTTCTAGCTTCCTGTATGTCTATTTTCATTGCTTTCATGCTTGGGAGTTTTCTTCGATTATCTCCTTGAATAATTTCTCAGTTCCTTTGTCTCCCTCCTTACCTTCTGGGATTCCTATAACTTATATTTCCTTTCCTTATGGTTTCAGATAGTTCTTGAAGTGTTTCTTCATTCTTTTTCCTTAGTACATCTCTTACCTTTTCATTTTAGGTTCTTTTTATATCTGTATCTTTGAGAGTACTGATTCATTCTTCCATTTCAACAATTCTGTTTTCATTGCTTTTCTCAGAGTTCTTTAGCTCTTCCATAAATCTTTTAATAGCCTGCATTTCCTTCATTTCCTTCTTTAAAGACTCAATTTCATTTTTCAGTTCATTAATTATATTTCTCATATCATCCTTTTCCTTTTTGTCTTCTTTATATTTTGTTATCATGGCGATTCTAAATTTTCTATCGGGCAGGTAGAGAAGTTCTTCCATGTCATTGTTGTTGAGTTCTGGGGGCTCATTTTCTTTTTATGGTGTGTCCTTCCCTAGAGGGCTTGCTTGGTTATTTATATTTTTCTTTCTCCCTGTTGTTTGTTTTGTAATTTGTTCTATGTGTTGGGCCACTGTGCCACTGTGCTGGTGGCATCTCCTTGGGATGCTCCTTCTGGGATGTCAGAAATTGGTGGCCTGACTAAGTCCAGCGCTGTTATCCCAGACTCCACAAGGATAGTGATGGTGTGGATGGATTGATGGCACTGTCCCTGAAGATCACTGAGTTTCTGTATGCTGCTGGTCTCTTCCCCTTCATGCCCTTCTCAACCTTTGTTTGCTGAGCCCTCCCTTTGTCTTTATTCAATTCCAAAAGGGGATATTGAGGTTGCTGGCTTCCAACAGCTCAGCTAGCAGGCCCACACTTTCTTGGGACCCACAGTTCACCTTGATGGTGGAGTCCTCCCTCTTATCTACCACAAATGGTGGCTTTAATATTTGAGGTTTGTGACCTGTATTGTGGGCTCATATTTATTTGAGCACATTCTGTGGGAGATTTATGTTACCTGAATTTAAGGACCTTTTCTCCCCTAGAATATTTTCTTAGCTTTTATAGTTTTACATTTTTTTTCTTCACACTCTTATTTTACTCTTGAAGTATATGTATCAGTGTTTTAAGTTATCATTTAACAAGGGACAAACCAGTTTTATGTAACTTTTTGAAGATAAGGAAATAATTATTCAAAATAACTCTCTTCTTTTGGTGACTCTCTTCATATAATTTTATGTAATTCATTTTTGTTCATTTTCTTTACTCAGTTATTTATTTTGCTTTGGGAATCATACTGATACCCACAATTTTCTACTTTTAAAACAGTGATCCAGTTTAAAGACATGTCTCTGAAATTATAGACTTTGTGACTTATGATCTGGTGATCTTGTTTCACCCTCAATGATCTTCCTTGGCAAGGGGTTAGGAATTAAAGATAATACATGTGGAATATCAGTGCTGTTTCTTACAGTACTGTATGTGGAATATCAGTACTGTTTCTTACATTTTTCTCCCTTTAGGTATTTATCTGCTTCTCCAAATATTTTTGACTGATGGCTTATTAACTAGATTTTCTAAAATAATTGTTTTTAGGGATCTTATTGAAGACCAAAGAGGGCTAATTTTATCTTCCAATATCCTCTATTGTCTTTGTCTATATTTCCCAGTATTTGGCACATATGTCTCATTAGCTATAAATATTTGGTTATTTCACAGACTAAGCATTAAAATTATTTTTTGGGAATGAGTTTAATAGAAGGATTATACAGTAAAAATTCCCTTACTTTGCCAGTTTTACATGGAAATCCCTTTATAATGTTTAAAAGCTTAAACATTAAACAAAAGAAAGTTGCCAGTTTGGGAATAAGAATAATGAGAAAAGTCCACAAAAATTAAAATCAATTAAAATTTGTTGTTTACATGTCTTTTCCACTTTTTCCTTACAGTCACTTAACACAAAATAATTGATAACATTTTGACCACTATATTGTCATCCTGGCTAAGTAAGATCATCTTGGTGTGTTTTGTTATGTATCTCTAGACAGAGATGGCAAAGTTTGAATGAAAATTCTTGCTTATTCTTCCATATGGTTTGGTTGTCACTATAAAACCACTACACCTCCAGGAATTACACTTTCCCATTGCTCTGCACCTAGGGAGGTCGTGTGGCTAGTTCTCACCAATGGAATATAAACAAAAATAATGATGTCACATCACAGCCAAAGATATTAAGAAGAGGTGTGATTTTTTCTCCTTCTATTTTTCCATCTGCCAGAGTAGAACAGATGGCTCCAAGGCTCTAGAGGAATAACAAGGCCACAAAATGTTTGAAGGAACTTGGGTCTTTCAATCACCAAATGGAAAAAAGCAGCTTATCTAACAGAAACACCTACATCAGGATGCTATTTAAGTGAGAAATAACACTTTTATTTTGTAAAGGTGCTGGAATTTTGGAATTGGTTTATTATAACTGTGTGCTTTATCCTAAGTTAGATAATCTAGGTATTTATTTGTGTAAAGCCTATACTCCTCCCTGCCCATTGTCAAAAACATTAGGGAGGACTTCCATCATCTTTAATACCCCTCTAATTCTGAGTCCTTGAATGAAATTACCTTCTGACACATGGCTTTATATAATGACATGTAATTCTTCAGGATTTTATTTTATCTTTGTTTTGTAGATTATCTGGGAGATGTTTCCCTAATAGAATAAAGAAGGTACATTTCTATGTGGTCCACAACATTTCTATGTAGGTCAGGAATGCCATCATCTTATCTTTGTGACAGGCTTCACAAAATGCTTTTCTAAAACCCCAGAACTTCTAGATGTCTTATGTCTGCTACATTTTCCTATACCAAAAGTTGTTTTTTTTTAAATAGATTTATTTATTTATACAAGAACGAGGGTACAGGCCAGATGTGCGGGAGGGTGAGAGGATTCACCAGAGACAGAGTGGGGAACAGAACAGGCAGACTGACTGAAATACACTGCTGAGGAGAGCATCGGGCAAGACAGGAGAGGTCTGTTCGCTATGTGGGTTGCTCCATGGCCAGTGGGGATTGAACCGGCACTGCAGAGGCTGCAGACAGCTTCACAGCATTGTGCTCAACTGCCTGCGCCACCAGGGAGGCCCACCAAAAGTTCTTTTTATTTAATTTCTTCCTGGGACTTGATACATGGTTAATGCTATGGTTTTGAACCCTGCAATATTTGAACGTGAGCACTTTGGATCCCTGGCAGAGATCTCTCTGTCCAAATAGCAGTATCATGACAATTTTAGGAGAGGATAACCTATTAGTTAATTGTGTACTCTTACATCAATTGTGTACTCTCACATCAAAAAGTTTCACTGAGTTGATTAGATTCTAGGGTCACAAGTTAGTACCAGTCAGGAGGAAAAGGAGAACCAGTCAGGAACTCTGTCTCCTGACTTTCATATCTCTCCCAGAAGTCACTGCTTACATCTGAACTAGTGTCTGGGAAAATGAAGGGGAGAATGGAATGGATGACAGCAGCCAGAACTTTCCTTACATGCCTTTTTGCACTGACTAAGTACACGTGGGTTACTGTTGCTGGCACTGAGACTTAGCAGGTGCAAAGAGACGAAAGCAGAGAATTTGTGCAGAGAATGACAGAGGGCATTGGCAGAGCCTGGAACAAAGAGATTTTTTTTTAATGCATTATGTTGGACGTTTTAAAAAAGTTTCTGGGTGGGAGCACATGAACAACCTTTAATGTTGGCACAAAGAGATTTTGAAGGCCAGTGGTTCTACTGGGTCCTGGAAGTTCATTTTGATGGTTTTCTCTGAAGCAGCAAAAATGACCCTGCCTGTTTCCCAGAACTAATGCAGAGGAAGCCCATGTTCTTTCCTGCCTCCTTCAGGTGTATGAAGGGGCTCATGACACTTCCATTTTAAAAAGCGTTTGATGTATGAATTGCTCATCATGAAGCATATCCCACTGGTTTGATAAGGCACGGGGGTTAATTAAAGCTGTGTAAAGAGATGGGCTGTTTGGCTTTTCCTTACAGCTGGACTGAGAAGTCACAGTCTGGCTGGTTGAGCACAAACTTGGAGGGCCTCCCAACTGGAATGGAATCAAAGACTTCTGTGGCCTCAGGTTTGTTTATTTTTGGCGTTATCTAAAGTTTTCTGGCCCTCTGGTTGTTAGAGAGGCAAGAGACTGAGTGGTTCTGACCCAGAGTTAGGTTTAGCACTGAGAGGAATTAAAGTAATGTAACTGAGTTTACCCTGAAATACACAGGGGGTGTGGGCTGGTCCAGCTGTCTGAGTCTTCCCTGAAGCCCCCAGTACAGCTGAATTTTCCCCTCCCTTGTGCCAAGCAGGCCTATCATTATTAGATCACAAGGCTCTGGACCATGTGACAAGCATACTATGGTGCAAATAATACAGTAAAGGAGAATGGAAGAAGACTGCATTTTCTTTTTTAAATTCTCTTTGCAGAAATCCTGCAGTGTTATGCTAAAATCTGTCTATTGATTTGGGTATAAATAGCCCCCGTTTTCTAATCCAGATGCAGCCATGTGCCCCTCTGTACAGGGTTGTGATTCTCTGTTGTGTCTTGGAAGTAATAAGAAGATTCCACTGGAAAGAATGCTGGCAAATCAGCCCAGCTGAGATTACATAAAAGAAGAAGTAAAATTGGAGAAAGTATGTAATAAACCTCAATATCTAGTTGAGTGTGATTTTTAACAAAAGGCTCTTGCATTTAGCTCAGTGACTTAAGATTGTTAGATAGTAGCTAAATGCATTTTATTCAGACTTTTCTAGCCCTGGGCAGGAGCCATTTCAGAAGGCAAGGTAATTCTTCTGGAAAGGCATAAGCTGCTAAAATCACAGGTTTAAGGATTGATTTCAGCTCCTTGGTGATCTGTATTTAGAACTTCAGAGACTTGGCTCTGCTAATGAAGGACTTCGTCTTCTGGGAAAATTCCACTTCCCAGATCTAGGAGCCTTTTTTCTGGAAGGACCTGATGATACCTTGATTCATCTTTATATTTTTACTATTCCACAACTCCATTAATTTTTGGGTTATAATGCCTGCCAATTTATTTTGTATTTATTTGAGTTCCTGCTTTGCTATAGGTAGTACTGGAGAAAGTATCATCATGATGATACTTTGAGAAGCATTTTCCAAGGATGTTCTCCTCACATCTGTGAGATGCTACACAATAAAATGCTTCATGGTCAATTTAGATAGAGAAATAACGAATACTACACACTTCTTTCAAAAATTTGTTAATGCACATTTTAATGGGCACTAAAGGAAAGTTATTTTCATTTACTTATATGAATATACATATGCATATGTATATTTAGATAACATCAAATTGTTTATTAGCATCCTAAGAATCAGTTACTAGTTTTCAGAATTTGCAAATCCCCATAGACTGAAATTCTGTCTAGAGTTCTAGACAGGCAAGTTACCAAGAAATGGTCATGGACCATCAAACCCTCTGAAAAAGCTTAATTTTTAAGGCAAAGGATGAGCACTGGCTAATCTTGTATATAGAAGAAAAGGAATCAAATGTTCAGTAAAGTATGCAGGGGCTAGAATAAACTGCATTGGCTGCTGTCCATATGTAGTGGTGCTGAAACAGAGTGGTCTTGGTCCTGTTAAAAGTGGATCCCTGATAGAATCCTTTCAAAAGAACTGTTCAGAGTGTGCATTCTTGGTAATACATGCAATGCCTAGGTAAAAACCACGTGTATCATAACTACATAAGAAACATTGTGGAGAAAATAAGTACATGTGGATATGGAATGAGCAAACATGGGTTTTTGTCTTACTGCTCTAACTAATTGGATGTGTGAGCCTGGGCAAGCCATTTAATCTCCCTGTGCCTTATTTGTCAAAAAAGATGATAGGAAAGCTTGAAATTTCATTCCAACTCCTAAAATTCATAATAATGGTTTTCCAAGTTAGTCTTTATGTGAGCACAGGAGAAATCGAACCATTGATATTTGCCCCAGGTTCTTGGGATTCTCTGTTCTCTTTTATTCTTGGGAGATGATATGCTTCCAAACCATATGTGTTACACTAATTGGTAAGAATATTCTATCTTGAGCCAGTAAAAATAACTAGAGAGTGCAGAGACAGGAATATTATAAGCATTTTGGAAATTTTAGTCCCCCTATTGAGAAGAAAGTTCTTCAGAGAAGGAATTTAGCATCTAAATTTTTTAATCATGTGTTATCAAACATATAATTAATATATAATTATTATCAGACTCTGTTCTAGTCATTTGGGGTTCTGTATATATGTTTGTGTGCCTGGGGGAGATAACAAAGACATTATCTTGTACACTCAAGGAATTTGTTTTAGCAGAGGAAAACAGGCAAAAAACAATATGCCCAATAAAATATAAATTATATTGAAAAAGTTAGTTGTATAGTATATTAAAATATGCTAAATTTTATGCACAAGGGTAAAAGGGCATGGAAGATTGTAATTATAAATAAGGTAGTTAGGGTAGGTCTCATTGAGAGAGGGATCTTTGAGCAAAGACCTGAAGCAGATACAGAAGAAAAATGCATGCTTACTGGAGGGTGAAGGGTGCAAGCAGAAGGAAAAGGTCAGAATAATAGGGTGTTTGGCAATTTCCAGGAATGCAGCCTTGAAGCTGGCATGGTGTGAGCAGGCAGGTACGAGCAGAGGGTAGTCTGGGTTGCTTTTTCTGCTTGGAATAAAGACCACTGAACCTACTGGAATAACTTATGTCCAACAGCAGTGTAGCCTGGCCTCAGAATCCTTTTCTGGTAAGAAGACTTGTAAGAGTTCCAGAGGAAAAGACCTCTCTGTTTAGTCCAGGATACTCAGCACCTGCAAATCAGAACATCCTCTCCCCCAGCAATAAAGTATCCAGCCTCTGCATCTGTAACAGCCTCCCCTGTAATTTATGCATTTTGTGGTGAGTTTAAATGCTGACTCTATCATTATCTGAGTTTATTACCATTGCCATCTGCATATGTTTGATGGGGGTGGGGTGGGGTGGGCAGGAAACCTCTGGACAGATTCCAAGTTGGAAGTCTGCATGTCTCTCTCTGTCCTTCTCCCCCAGTTCTCTGCTTTCCTCAGAACTTGGGACAAGGCCAGTGGCACATAATGCTTCAAAATAGGTGAATATTCTCAGTAGCCTTATTGCCCTTTTCTGTGACTGCTTCTTTTCTTGTCCCTACAGTGCCTCTCCCTGCTTTCCTGACTCTAAGTACCAGTGTGGTACAGTAAGCTTACCTCCCTCCCTACCCCCCTTGAACCAGCATACTCACTGTCAACCAGGAACAGACAAATATGCCAAAATTTAGCAAATGGTTATCTTTTGGAGCGTAGGGTTCTGCTTTTCAAAAATAGAATTTCTCTTTCATTTTGCAGCTTCATGTGTCATCATGTTGGAATGGAGAGAGTGTGGGGCTTTGGGACAGGCTTCTCAATATCCTAGAACCCTGAAACTTATTACCAAATGCTAGGCAGCCATGTACTCAGAGAGCAACCTTGGTCTCAGCTGCCCAATTATCCCTAAGCCTAGTTCTCTCCTGCTTTCCGGAAATCACCCTCTTACAAAGGTGTTAACTGCCTTCCCCCCCCCTTTTCTACACTCTGTTCCCTGTTCCCTCTCACCCCCTCCCCTTCCTCCATTTCTTTCCTTTTTGGCTAACAAACCTTCTTTAGATAATAGGGTATATAGTGAATGGTTTCTATGAGTCCATGAATTGCTCTTGGGAACCTGGAAGTGTCTCTAGCCCAAAGGGAGGGGTGGAGGAAATTGTTGCCCAGTGACTAGCAACTTGGTTTATTTTATAAGATTGTGTTTTCCACATTACTTTGTATTATGAAATTATGCCCCCATTTCATCAAATTTCAACCTGCATTATGATTGATAGTCCCGTGTGATCACAGCCAGCTCACTGTGCTGTTCGCCTGTCTGCTAGGCCACCCTCTACGACTGAGAAGCCAGAGCTAGACATTTTAAGGTCTCAGAATGAACAAAAGTGTTTGTTTCTCCCTTATCTCACAGTTTTCACCCTCTTAGACTTTTATGCAATCACAATAAGTCTAATCTACATTTCTTTGAAAAGACACAATGGCAGCCTACAGAGAATGTTAACTGAATGGAGGGATTACAATTATTAGAGGTGCAAAACCCTTGGAAGAACTAACAGATGAAGTAGGCCTTTTATGACACATTTAGGGTGTTGTGTCCCATGTTCATCCCATCGCTGGCATCACTACCTTCATCACCATCATCCTAAGCTAATACAGTAACTGTCAGTTAGTGGGTATTTATTATTTTGGCACTCTGACAAGTATTTTATAAGAAGAGTGTCTTTAAATTATTTCAACCACCTAAAAAAAGGCACTGTTATTATCCCCAGATGAAAAAAAAATGAGGTCTTGAGCAGTTTAGTAACTTGCCCCAGGTCTAAATCACCCAAGTAGGCAAAAATCTCTATAATCAAATAAAGACAAATAGTGAAAATATGTATGTATAAATATGGATTTTTACATAATAATTCACCTTAGGCAAGATTCTCAAGAACTTCTTTACATAGGAAGCTTTCCTGGTTCTTTATGCTTGGATCCTGTCACATGTTGATGGCTCAGGAACACATCTGCTCAGCTATGCCACCTCCGCATCACACTTAGCCTGACCTCTCCTCTCTTTGTTGGGTCCCTTGCTCTGTCTTCTCTATACCAGCAGTGATGTTTGGCTGGCTTCTGGGGAGGTGCAATGAACAAAGGATGCAAAGACTTCTTTGTTAGTGAGTCTAAATACCATCCTCTGAAAGGCCTCCTATCTCCAAGTGCAGAGCTCTTTCCTCTGTGCTTGCAAGGCACATTGTTTCTAGTTCAATCTCTCATTCGTATTATTAATAGTATCTTCTATGTGGTGCTTTCACAGCCCTTCCTTACAAGTACTGGGCTTTGTTCTAAGACTTTAATATCTACTAATTCGTCTAATCCTTCCAACAACCTCTCAAGGTGGGTACTATGCTGTCCCCATGATATACGCAAGTAAATGAGACTCAGAGATGGAGGACTGGCTCAAAGTTATCTAGCTGGTGTTCTCCCTGTTCACATGGCTGTTTTTTTTAATTAGTCTGCAACATCGAAGGCTAAGTGTGCATCATGTGTGTCTTTGTCCATACTCTGGGCAAATTACCTGGCACCTAGCAGCAACTCAGGACTTATTTGTTAAGTGAGTGAGAGACAGAAGGGGAAGGACTGAGGCATCCAGGGTGGACCACCAGAATTGTCTCTTTACTTTAAAGACATCGAATTGCTGCCTGGGCCTTTTGTTTTGGGACACAGAGGGAAAGAAAGGAGGTATCGAAGAACAAGCCTTGTTGTTCTTGACTTAGATGTTCTCTGACACCATCTCTTTTCATTTCTATTTGCTTCTATATCCTGTCCAGATTTTGCCCTACTTTTCTTGCATTTCTCTCACCCTCTCAGTGAGCTCTCCAATGGGGTCACTGCCCCTCTACAAGTGTCTGTCGCATCTCCCTCCCCCACTGACCTTGACCTCTTTGATGGAGTGAGCTTGTCTTAATCACCTTGTGTCCAGTGTCTGGTGCAAGGCCCAACCCTCCAGGGACCCTCAAGACCTAACTTGTTAAATGAAAGGATGCTTAGCCATGACTAGACCTGTAGTATGGGAAGGAAGGAATTGTTCAGTGTTAAAAAATAAAGACTAATCTCTGGCCCAAGGACCTGAAATCATTTAGAACTTGTTTCTCATCTTCTTTACTCTCTCTCCCTCTAGCTCTTATCATTTGTTAAGTGATGCAGATATATTCTCTCAGGATTGGTTGAGAGAAGCTGAAAAGGTGGTTACGCTGGGGGCTGGAGGAGGGCATGGAGTTAGAGGAAACATAAAACAATAAAGATGATTTAATTTATATCTGATCACAGCAACCAGCTGGCTATGCCATCAATTATTACACCCGCAGAGTTATTAAAGAGCACCTCTGTCATAAGTACCTTATTAGCTAGGGATTTATGGAGCATAGAGTCACAACAGGAAATATTGATATTTCACTCACACCACCACCCATGGATGTCTGGGTTGTCTGTCTCTCAGCCCTTTTGTTTCTCTTACATTCTCATTCTTAAGCCCTGTAGTCCCAGGCTTAACTTGAGAGTGTTTTGCTCCCAAAGTATGTGTGGAGGTATACTATATACTCACTTGTGCTTCCATCCATTTTGTGTCTGTTTCATACCTATGGCTATAATATTCCTACTTTCCAAGCAGAACGTGTTCTGGACTCATCAAATATTTCTAGAGTTTTCTGTGTCACAAGATATTTCCTTTAATCGAATCTCTAGTTTTAATCTTTTTAGGAGGAACAGCTAGACATTGGACTTAATTTTATCCAAATCTCTTGTGACATGTGTTCTAGAACCTAAGCCTCTAGTTTCTTTGGCCAGTGCTCTATCCCCCCTCTCAGAAGCCCTCAGGTAAATGGGTCTATACCCTCACCTAAAGAAATTCCCAGGTTCCTTACTTAGGTCTCCGGAATTAATGTAAATAGGTAAGTTGCCTTGACATTAAAGGCACATTTCCTTTTAATACAATTTAATGCTTTACTCATCCCTAGAAGCAATTTATTCCTAATTATAACTAATTATTATGTGCGATATCAGAAAAAAAACCCATCAAATTGCATTTTAAAATTTGAAACCTGTGTAGGGAGAGTAATGATATGGAGCCATTCATGTCAACTCTAGTCAGTTGTAGATTTGCCTTTGAAGGTAACATTTTTTAAGAACTAAAAGAGTTTCCACATTTTGATCTCTTGAAGTACAAAAGTGACAACACAGACTGGAAGAGATGACACAAGAAAAGTGGCAATTTAGTTATTTACTCAGAAATGCAGAGTTAGGTGTTATTAATGAGTGTCTGGGTCACACTTGATGTTTTACAAAGTGACTTAAAAATCGCACCTGTGTGCGTGGGTACACACACACACACACACACTGTTTATATGTTACATGTGGAGTAAAATGAAAACTGACAACAGAGCTGTATCTCTTCCCCAGAGGCAGACTGTTCGGCCTCTGGTGCCTGTCTTGTTAAGGTGGACTAAGAAAAGTACAAGCATGGAAGAAGAGATCAGGAATTAAATCCATGAATGATGAGCATTAGGGACTAGGGTTATATGCATACGCATATATCACTCTATTTACAAATGGATATGCCTTTATACCTTCCTAGAACTCCTCAATGGGCTTAAATTGTTATTGCTGCTCTGCTCTTAAGGTTGAGGGAATCAAGTTGTCTAAGGGAATAAAATCCAAAGCATCATTAGACTTCGGAGCTCCAGAGATTTATGTTTTCACTTGACTGCTGAGCTGAAATAACAGCTAGGTGAGGTGGGTGGTGGGTTTGGCCTTTTATTTTATTTTTTTTCAGATTTATTGAGGTATAATTGACACATAAATTTATATCTCTTTGTGGTGTTAACCAGGATGATTTAATCTTTGTATACCTTGTGAAATGATAACACAAACTCATCAGTATATCCATCATCTCATAAAGTTACATTTTTTGGTGAGAGAACACTTAAGATTTACTCTTAGCAAATATCAAGTATACAATACAATAGTTTGCTATGCTGTATAGTACATCCCTAGAACTTACTAATTTTATAACTTGAATTTTGTTCCATTTGACCAATACTTCCTGTTTCCCCCATCCCTGCTAACTGCCATTCTACTCACGGGTTCTGTGAGTTTGACTTTTTCATATTCCACATCTAAGTGAGATCATATAGAACAGCAAGTCTTCACTTAACATCATTGATAAGTTCTTGGAAACTGTGACTTTAAATGAACTGATATATAATGAAAATATAACATTTTGTTCACCATCAACTGTGATTGCTTTTTTCTTTGTTCTTATTGAGTTATAGCTAAAGAACACTGAATGAAATGACATTATTCAAGGAACTATACTTGTCTTTCTGTGTTTGGATTATTCAATTAGTATAATGTCCATAAGTTCCATCCATTTTGTCTCAAATGGCAGAATTTCCTTCCTTTTTTTAAATTTGTTTTTTATTTTTTTAATTTTTTATATGTTTCTTACATCATTTTTCATTTTTGCACAATGTATGCATTTTCATCTTGGTTATATTCCCCATACAATTGCACCCCCCTTATTTTGACCCCAATTCCTCCTCTTCCCAGTGGCCCCCCCCAGTGTGTCTCTGGTTTATAGTTGCTTGGTGATTTTGATATTTTCTTTATTATAGTTATTCTTTTTCCTGAAGAAAAATTTCCTTCCTTTTTATGATTGAATAGTATTCTAATGTATAAAAGGACATTACTCATTTTTAAAAAGTTTTATTTTTATTTATTTATGCATGCAAGAACTGGGGTATAGGCCAGAGGTGCAGGGGGTGAAAGGATTCACCAGAGAAATGTATGAAAGTGGGGAGCAGAAATACACTGCTGAGGGGAGCAGCAGGTGAGACACGAGAAGTCTGCTACGTCATGTAGGTTGGCTCCCTGGCTGGGGATCAAACTCATGTCTCAGTATTTGGCTACAGCTTGATATCATTGATGCTTTAACCACTGCACCACCTGGGAAGCCTCTTCATTCATATGTTAATGGACATGTAGGTTGTCTCCATATCGTGGCTATTGTGAATAATGCTGCAGTGAACATGGAATTAGAGATATCTCTTTCAGATACTAATTTCATTTGTATATATACACAAAAGTGGGATTGCTGGGTCATATAGTCATTTTATTTTTAGTTTTTTGAGAATCTTCCAAACTAATTTCCATAATAAGTGTAACTATTTATATTCTCTTCAACAATGCACAAATGTTCCCTTTTTTTTTATTGCCAACATTTGTTATTTCTTTGATGATAGACTTCCTAACAGGTATGAAGTGATACCTCATTATGGCTTTGATTTGTATGTCCCTGATTATTATCAGTATTGAATATCTGCTGGCCATTTGTATGTCTAATTTGGAAAAAAAAATGTTTATTTTGTTTCATTGTCCATTTTTAAATAGAGGTCTTGGTTTAGTTTTTGTTTTACTATTGAGATGTATGAGGTCATTAAATATTTTGGCTATTAAATGCTTGCCAGATTGTAAATTGTAAATATTTTCTCCCATTCCTAGGTTGCTTTTTTATTTTGCTGATTTTTTTTTTTAAGATTGATTTATTTATACAAAAACTGGGGTATAGGCCAGAGGTGCGGGAGGGTGAGAGAATTCACCAGAGTCAGAGTAGGGAGTAGAACAGGCAGACAGACTGAAAGCACTGCTGAGGGGAGCAGGGGGTGAGACAGGAGAGGTCTGCCGTGCCATGTGGGTATTTTCCTGGCTGGCCAGGAATTGAACTGGCACTGCAGAAGCTGCGGACTCAACCCGCTGCATCAAAAAGAGGTCCATTTATTTTGTTGATTGTTGCTGAGTGGAAGCTTTCTAGTTTTATGTAGTTCCACTTGCTTACCTTTGAGTTGGTTACCTGTGCTTCTGGTGTCATATTAACTGGACATCCAGTTTTCCGATCATCACTTACTGAAGAGTCTATACTTTCCTCATTATGTATTCTTAGCTCCTTTGTTGTAAGTTACTTGACCATATATGCATGGGTTATTGTGTTCCATTGATTTATGAATCTGTTATTTTTAAATAAAATTTATTTTCTTACATTGTTGTTCATTTTTGTACCGTATTTGTTTTCTCCCCTCAGGTGTAGTCCCTGTAGTTCTTCTACCACTGTAGCACCTGTGATCCATCACCACCGTACTTTATGCTCTTCCCTCCCACCCCCCTGCCGTGTGACTCAGATCTGTAGTCACCTTGCAAGTTTTGTCTTTTTCCCATGATCATTTGTTCAGTTTCTCTATATTCCACATATAAGTGAAAGCTTATAATATTTATCTTTTTCCTTCTGACTTATGTTGCTGAGCAGAATTCCTCCCCACTCCACTTATGTTGCCACAAACGGCATGAGTTTATCTCTTTTTCATCACTGAGTAGCATTCCATTGTGTATCTATACCACATCTTTTTGATCCATTCATTTGTTTTGGGACTTTTGGTTGTTTCCGTATCTTAGCTCTTGTAAATAATGTAGTAAATATAGGAGTACAGATTTCCTTTTGAATTAGTGTTTTGGGGTTTTTGGGGGTATATGCTCAGGAGTGGAATCACTGGATAATATGTCGATCTATTTTTAGTGTTTTGAGGAATCTCCATACAGCTTCCCATACTGACTGAACAATGTGTGTCTGTTTTTAATATATTGAACTCTTTTGATTAATATAGCTTTGCAATATAGTTTGTATTCAAGAAGTATAGCACCTTCAGCTTTCTTCTTTATCATGATGCTTTGGCTATTGTGGTGCATACAAATTTTAAGGATTGTTTTTTCTATTTCTTTGAAAAATGCCATTAGAAATTTGACAGGTTGCATTGTATCTGTAGATTACTTAGAGTAGTATGAAAATTTTAACATTATTAATTTTCTAATCTGTGTGAACACAGTATATCTTTTCATTTGTGTCTTCTTTATTTACTTTCAGCAGTTTCTTATAGTTTCAGTTTGTACAACTTTACCTCCTTGGATAAATTTCTTCATGAGTGTTTTATTCTTTTGGATACTGGTATAAATGGGAATTTTCCTTTATATCTTTTTTTGATGCTTTGTTATACTGTGATTCAACTGACTTTTGTATATGATTTATTTTCCAGTGGCAAAAAATCTCAAGTCCATGATGTTCAATCATTAATTCATGTTTTCTTTTTATATTTATTGAAGTAACATTGGTTTACAATACTGTATGTTTTGGCATAAAGGTTCATTACTTTACAAATGTATGTTACCATACCATGCCCATCACCAAAATCTCAAGTTTGTTTATTTATCCCATTGGGCCTCCTCCCCTATTTATGCTCCCTCCCTACCCTTGCATTCTGATAACCTTAGTTATGCAGTCATATTTCCTTTTTTAATTATTTTTTTCTAATATGTTCTTATTTATTTATTTTTAATTATTTTATATATATTTTACATCATTTTTGTGCCATGCATGCATTTTCATCTTGGTTACAGTCCCCGTAAAATTCCCACCACCCATTCACCAGTGAACTATCACCATGGTCCCTTGTGCTCTTCCCACCCTTGTTTTTATCCTGTTCCCTTCTCCCCCCTGGTAGTATGTCTATGCAGTCAGATTTCAAAGATTTGTTCTGGCTTTTTTAGAGATCTGTTCCTTTGCTTCTTTATATTCCACATATAAATGAAATAAGCCAGTATTTGTTTTTCTCATTTTGACTCATTTTGCTTACCATAACCCCCTCTAGTTCCATCCATATTTTCACAAATGACAAGATTTCATCATTTTTAATAGATGAACAATATTCCATTTTGAATATAGACCACATTTTCTGTATCTACTCATTAGTTCTTGGTTACCGAGGCGCTGCCCTAACTTCACTATTGTAAATAGTGCTACAGTGAACATAGGAGTACATATATCCTTTTGTATTAGTATTTAGCATCTTTCAGGTAGATACTTAGGAGTTGGACTGTAAGAGAGATCTATTTTTCATCTTTTGAGAAACCTCCATACTGTTAGTCTGAACTAATCTACATTCCCACCAAGAGTCTGTACATGTTTCCATTTCTCTACACCCTCACCAACACTTGTTTCTGTTCTTTTTGATATGTGCCATTATCACAGGTATGAGGTTGTATCTCAATGTGGTTTTGATTTGCATTACTGTGATGACAAGTGACAATGAACATTTTTTTCATGGTCCTATTGACCATTCGTATGTCTTCTTTGAGAAAGTACTTCACTACTATGGTACTTCACTACCATTTGTTCATCAGGTTATTTGTTTTCTTCTTGTTGAGTTGTATGAGATTTTGTAGATCAGTTTTTAATGTTTTCAAAAACCGTACTTTTTCCCACAGAGGCTAGACTAGTCTGTGTTCCCACCAATAATATAAGAGGGTTCCTTTTTATCCATACCCTTGCTAATGCTTGTTTCTAAAGTTTTTGAGATGGGCCATTCTCACAGGTAAGAGTTGATACCTTACTGTGGTTTTGATTTACATTTCCCTGATAATAAATGAGGTTGACCATTCTTACATATACCTATTGGACATCTTATGTTTTTTTTGGTGACGTGTCTATTTCTTGTGCCCATTTTTTTATTGGGTTATTTGCTTATTGTTGAATTGAGTTCTTTGAAGATTTTTAAAAAAAGATTTATTAATTTCTGCACACAAGACCTGGGGTACAGGCCAGAGGTGTGAGGGGTGAGAGGATTCACCAGAGACAGAATGGGGAACAGAACAAGCAGATTGATTGAAATACACTGCTGAGGGGAGAAGTGGATGAGATAGGAGAGGTCCGCTCTGCTATATGGCTTAGCTCCCTGACCAGTGATCGAACTCATGTTGCAGTAGCTGCTGCTAGCTTCACAGTGCTGAGATTTTACCCCTTGTGCCACCAGGGAGGACTTCTTTGAAGATTTTTTTAATATTAATCCTTTGTTAAATGTATGGTGTGCAAATATTTTCTTCCATTTGATAAAGGAACATTTTTAATGCTCAATTAATTAATTTTTTAAATTTTATTTTTTTTAAATTTTATTTTTATATTCCCCATACAATTGCAACCCCTAAAGCATTTTCTTTTAAAAAGTTTCTTTCATTTGCAGGCAGACTGACTGAAATACACTGCTGAGGGGAGCAGCGGGCAAGGCAGGAAAGGTCTACTGCACTCTGTGGGTAGCACCCTGGCTGGCCTGGGATCAAACTCATGCTGCAGAGGCTGTGCATAGCTTCATAGTGCTGTGCTTAACCCCTTGCGCCAGAGGGAGGAACTTTTAAATTCTGTGTAATCTTACTTTTCATTTTTACTTTTGTTTCTCTTGCCTTTGTAGTCGAGTACTCTCAAACCAGTATTATAGAGTTTTGTCTATGTTTTCTTCTTTGTATCTTGTGGACTTATGTCCAAGTCTTTGATCCATTTTTAATTAATTTTTGCATATGGTATAATATACTTACTGGTCTGGGGGAGGGAGGTGCACAGGGGACTGTGGTGATGGTGCATGGGTGCGTTGGTGAAGGAAATTCTATGGGGACTACACCTGATGGGGGGAAATCAAATATTGTTGAAAAATGAACAATTATATAAAAAAAATTAAAAAAATTCTAGTCCAAGACTAGGATGCCCACTTTCACCACTACAATTCAACATAGTGTTGAAATTTTTTCTAGAACAATTAGTGAAGTGTAATGAGATTCTTTTCCAAATAGGAGAGAAAGAGAGAGAGAGAGAGAGAGAGAGAGAGAGAGAGAGAGAGAGAATTTTACTTCCTTTTTTCTGATTTGGATGACTTGTATTTCCTTTTCTTGCCTTATTCTGACTAGGACCTCCAATATTGTGTTCAATAGAAGTGCTAAGAGTAGACATCTTTGTCTCATTCTTCACCTTAGAGGGAAAGCTTTCAGGTTTTCACCATTAGGTATGACACTAACTGTGCATTTTTCTCATATGACTTTTATTATATTGAGGTATGTTCCTTCTATAGCTAATTTGTATCATGAAAGTGTGTTGAATTTTGTCAAATGCTTTTTTTGTATCTACTATGATGATAACATGATTTTCATCCTTTATTCTTACAGTGTGGCATATCACGTTTATTGACTTGTATATATGTTGCCATGCTTACATTCTAGAGAAAAATACACCTTTGCCATGTTGTGTGATCTGTTTAATATGCTGTTGAATTTAATTGGCTAGTACTTTGTTGAGATTTTTGCATCTGTATTAATCAGGGATATTGGCCTCTGATTTTCCTTTCTTGTAGTGTCCTTATCTGACTTTGGTATGAGGGTAATGCTGGCTTCATAAAATGAGTTTGGAAGTGTTCCCTCCTCTTCAACTTTTGAAAGAGTTGGAAGAATTGGAATTAATTCTTTAAATGTTTGGTAACATTCTCCAATGAAACCATTTTGTCCCACTTCTTCGTTGGGGAAATTTTGATTACTGCTTCAATCTCCTTCCTTTTTATAAGTCTGTTTAGATTTTCTATTTCTTTATGTATCAGCGATGGTAGACTGTATGTTTCTTGGTATTTATCTTTCTTCTAGTTATCCAGTATGTTAGCATGTAATAGTTCCTAATAGTCCCTTATTATCCTCTATATTTCTCTGGCATCAGTTGACTATTGATGACTCAATTGAAAGGAACTCTGGTGTGTCCCTTTCATAAAACATGTGGCAAAGCCTATTAAAATCTAAAAGAACCTAGAGGCCTTTAGTATCATTTCCTCCCTTTGAAAAGAAGGAACAAAGAGGCTCCAGGTCTGCTTAAGGTCCTATAACTTCTCACAATCTGAAGTCATACTGTTCCGCTGAGAGCTCTTCCCACTACCACATGATACTTTCTAGGGTTGCCGGGTACCCAGCTGGTAGCACTGATATTGGTAATAAATGTGATGAATTGTGTGCCCTTCTCCATTGCTCTCTGCATCCTGGCAGTGACTCTCAGTTATGACCTGAAGTGCCCTGTGGTTGAAATTAACATGCCTTAATAGTTCCCCTGGCTCCAGAGCAATCAGATGTACTATGTACTGCTACTCTCTAATAGGTTGGCAACTGCATCTGCTTGCGCGCTAGGTACTGAATACACTGTAGAGCTCCTCAACTGGAAGTCTCATTCATTCAGAAAATATTTATTTATTTTGCATAGAATAACTGGGGTGTGGGCCAGAGGTACAGAGGGTAAAAGGATTCACGAGAGACAGAGTGGGGAGCAGGACAGGCAGATCCACTGAAATACACAGCCGAGGGGAGCAGTGGGTGAGACAGGAGAGGTCTGCGCCATGTGAGTTAGCTCCCTGACTGGGGAATGAACTCAGGTCTTAGCTGTGATAGCACTGAGACTTAACCCCTAGACCACCAGGGAGTACCCCTGGAAAATATTTATTAAATGCCTACTTTGTGCCAGGCTCCCTTCACACATTGAAAATGTAACAGGGTATGAGACAAAGTTCCCACTCTAGGGCCTCCCCGGTGGCGCAGCAGTTGAGCGCTGGATTGCGAAGCTGCCCGCAGCCTCTGCAGCACCGGTTCGATCCCCGGCTGCTCCCCGGCCACCAGAGGAGGGTCCCACATGGCGCGCAGACCTCTCCAGCCGCCCGCTGCTCCCCTCAACAGTGTACTTCGGTCCTTCTGCCTGCTCTGCTCCCCGCTCTGGCTCTGGTGAATTCTCTCACCGTCCCACACTTCTGACTGTACCCAGTGCTTGTATAAATAAATAAATAAATCTTTAAAAAAAAAAAAAACAAAGTTCCCACTCTAGTGAACCTATCTTATCATTATGGAGGCAGAATTCACAGTAACCACTGACTAGAGATGAGGAGCAGTTGCTCCTTTTAAGGAGGTGTCTAGTCCCCATGCCCCATAGTTCCTGGCATTCACTTCAAAATTAGTATGTCCTAATACCTACTGAGTTTTCTTGTTTCAGTCCTTTTCCTGGCCTCTGAGGTTTTAAGTTTATACCTCTGAGTCACAGCTTTATCATCACAGAGTAAGAACCTGCTAGTTTCCAGTAGTTAGAAAAAGCATGATTTCAGTCCCCGCCTTCCCACCCCCATCCAGTCAAGACACAGACTGTGGTTATTAGAGGATGAAATATATCCAGTTTTGTGATTAGGACAGATGTGCAAGGAGGCAAATTTAGATTAAGTGGGATACTGCAAGTCACAACTGAGGGATGTCAGAGGTGTGGAAGTTGGGGGAGGAGGGAGGACAACTTTAATCGGAGAGAGTGATTATGGAATCTAATTAGCCTCTCATTTCATTTGCATAAGGAACATTCAATTCACTTAACATCACTCCACATATCCTTCTACTCTTATCTGTACCCAGGGGGAAACACATTATGGTGTAATAGAGCATTTGGACAGCAGTAAAGTGAGGAGAGCATGTAGCAGAAAGTGAGGAGGCCAGGGGTCCAGTCTTGGCTCTCCCACTACTCCTCAGTGACCTGGGTATGGCCCTACAGTACCAGGGTCCATTTGCTAAGTATAGAGATTGGATTAAGTCATTCAAAGGTCCAAATTCAACTCCAGAATGCTGTATTGTCAATGCCTATCTCCACATTATGGTAAAGTACAGTTATAATTTTGGAATTGCCATGACTTGATAATAGAATGTAAATATAAATATGTATGTAATATAAACTCAACAAGAGTTTGAACTTTCAAATTAGACAAACATGAATTCTGTTGTGACCCTACTCACTCAAGCTCTCTAATTCTCAAGATATAAAATGAGGAAAATCATGATAGTATTTCTTATATAGAATTGTTTTATGTATTAAATGGACTAGTGTAGCCACAGAATTTTGTGTTGCATTCAGGATATATCAAGATTTAATAAATGTCTAACTGTTATGATCTAGTTGTCCTATTAACTATAAAGTTTTAGAATAACTTGGATAGTTTATCCAGTATTTTTTAAAACATGGGGTGAGTCTCTCTAAAAAATTGCTTGATGACATGGCTGGGGAGGTTTAGCAGTGGGTAAGCTAAGTAATGGAGTGAGACTGAAATAGCTCCACGGAAATAAAGCATTTAATGTGGGAATAAATGAAGTTGCCACCCAGAACTAACAGCCAAAAGCCTAGTCAGGCTGTAATTAATGAATGCGATGGCCAAGATTTATAAGGATATTTTAAGAAGTAACTGCATTGTTTGAAGTGCTGGGTTTTATGCCTGGGCTGAAGTAAGATCAATGGGAAGTCCATTAGGCCCAAGATTTAATGTTGGGGATGAGGCTCAACCCCAGCTTCGGGGCATTGCACAGTGGCTACCAGGGATGCTTTCTCTAGGAGTGGAGGCCCATGAGGATATGAAAACAGTTACCAAACACTTGGAGCCAGAGGAGAAAATTGGTAGCTTATACCTCTTTCCTGTTAGAAAATGCAGAATTGAGCTTTCCAGCCCAAACTTTCCCAGGAAGGCTTCTCTTTTAACTCCTTAGCATATTCCAGCTAGCAAGTCAGCAGAGGTTTCCTCAGCCTGCCTGCTATAGAAAGACTTTATTTATTTATTTTTTTCCAAAGATTTATTTATTTATTTATACAAGTACTGGGTACAGTCAGAAGCATGGGAGGGTGAGAGAATTCACCAGAGCCAAAACGGGAATCAGAACAGGCAGATGGAAGAAATACACTACTGAGGGGAGTAGCGGGTGCAGCAGGAGAGGTCTGCATGCCATGTGAGACCCTCGCTGGTGGCCGGGGATCGAACCAGCGCTGCAGAGGCTGTGGGCAGCTTTGCAGCCCAGCACTCAACTGCTGAGCCACCAGGGAGGCCCATGCTATAGGAAGACTTTAGACAAAACAAACTGATCATATCCTGCTGCCAGGAACTTGGTCACCCTGAGGATGAGGATATATATACGAGCTCCTGAGGGGACTGATCAGCAAAGCACAGGCTCTGCAGATGGCCTTGCTCTTGACAGGGGCAGCCAAAGAGCATTCCAAGTGGTCCATTTGCACCCGGAGGCCCTGAAGTATGCTGCAGTTTGCTTTATGACTTGTCTCATTTTTATCAGTGGTTCATAATACCCTCCTAAGACCTCTGGCTTTGAGGGTACAAAAGCACATACATGTTTTCAGTTCCCTTTTCACTTCCTGCTGGAGGACTGGACAATCAGCACAATTTGCTGAGTCTCCCTGGACTTGATTTCCAAGTAAAAATAGTAGGCCAGGGGAGTGTCTAATTTAGTCTCACCCCCCTGAGGAAGGTGATTTTCTATCTTCCTCTGGGTCCATATTTAACATTTTGATGCTGTACCAACTTTATTTATATTGTTCCTCCTGCCTGGATGGCCTTTTACCTGCCATTTCAGCCCCTTTAAGGCTCTCCTCTTGGGCTAGTGGCATTGATGCATTCAAACCTGGTGCAGGTTGTTCTCAGCTTTTCTTGATTTAATTCTTGATCTCTCCTTGTCACTTGTTTGTACTTTTTTGTTTACTTGGCCCTTTATTTTTCATCGTTCACGCCTTGTCTAATCTTGCCTCTTAAAACCCCTCTTTTATTAGATGCTTATCAACTACTCCCAAGTTTGGATTTCAGATCTTTCGCTTTTTGTTCTGGAAGTGGCTGTAGAGTCCTCTCTCAGTTGTGGTTTACTCTACAGGTGGCGTGCCTGATGGTGACACCTGTCTCTTCTGCCCCAAGCATATGTTCCATCTATTTGTATGGAATTTCACATTTTTATTAAGAATTATAAAGTAATTATTCATTGTGTGTTTTCTTTGTATCAGGCACCATGCTAATACTTGGTGTACATTATCTCACTTTGGTATATATTTTACCAGAATTCACACTCTTAGGACCATTTTACCAATGAAGAAACATAAAGTCTCACAAATGGCATGTTCACGTCTACCAAACTCCAAAGCTTATCTTAATTTTTTAGTAATTTTTAAAAATTGATGTAACATTGGCTTACAATGCTGTATGTATCACAGGGGTATAGATTCATACTTCTTCAAATGTGTGTTACCAAGGCCTTTTAATTATAACCCTGTAATTCATTTTTAAAATCTAATTTGATCCCCTCAATAATATTATAAGGTAGCTATTATTGCCCCTATTTTACAGAGGGGAAAACAGAGGCCCTGGGAAGGTAGGTGACTCATCCAATTAGAAAATAGAAAGCTAGGAACTGGATACAGGCCTTTTGATCCTAAGTTCAGTTCCTAATCAGGTGTGTTAGGGAGCAAGCCTGAGGTTGAGGCCCCTGTGTGTTTTATCATTTTCTGTGACTTGTAGTCCTTGACTTTATATCACTTTACTTCCATTTCTTCTACCACTTCCTCCTGCAGAGATACCACAAAGGTTCTGTAGCCTTTGCCTTTCCCATGAAGAGTCCTGAAGAAAGTGTGACTTTGTCCTACGTATAGAGCACCAAATGGATACCATCTCCACCAGCTTTCTGAGCTTGGTACCCAGAAGACAACTGAATAATGTTCTTTTTTCAAAAAATACAAAGAACAGAGGATCTTGGTAGAACCAAGTTATCATTCTGTCTGAGAGGCAAGAAAATTATGCAATGAGCCAGTCATTTACTTTTTTTTTTTTTTAATTTATTTTTATTTATACAAGCACTGGGTACAGTCAGAAGCGCGGGAGGGTGAGAGAATTCACCAGAGCCAGAGCAGGGAGCAGAGCAGGAAGAAGGACCGAAGTACACTGCTGAGGGGAGCAGCGGGCGGCGGGAGAGGTTTGTGCGCCATGTGGGACCCTCCTCCGGTGGCCCGGAAGCAGCCCGGGAATCAAACCGGCGCTGCAGAGGCTGCAGGCAGCCTCGCAACCCAGTGCTCAACCGCTGCGCCACCAGGGAGGCCCGAGCCAGTCATTTACTTTGATGAACAGTGTTTGTTATCTGTCCACTGAACATCTGAGTGATTTTTTAGGAATCACTGAATGAGAGCACAAAGAAATAACTAGAATATGATAAATAGTTGCTGAGGATCCTGAAATATCCAACACACAGACTTGTCTTACTGAGTCGTACTCAGTCATGGGGGAGGTGATTGAAGCACATGCTCTTATTTTATTTTTTTTTTTTGGAATATACTTTTTTTTTTAAAATAATAAATTTTATTTTTATATTCCCCATACAATTGCAACCCCCCATTCTGACCCCAATCCCTCCCCTCCCGCCCCCCACCCCCCAAAAAGTGTCTCTGGATCATAGTTTTTTGTTGATTTTGATTTTCACTTTCTTGTAGTTATTCATTTTACTGGTCCCTTATTTAAGTTTTCTAGATTCCTGCTATGAGTGAGACCATCCGGTATTTTTCTTTTTCTTTCTGGCTTATTTTGCTGAGCATGATCCCTTCCAGCGCCATCCATGTTGCTGCAAATTGCATGTGTTTATATTTTTTGAATGCTGAGTAATATTCCATGGTATATATGTACCATATCTTCTTGATCCAGTCATCTATTTTTGGGCATTTGGGCTGTTTCCAAAGCTTAGCTATTGTAAATAGTGCTGCTATAAACATAGGGGTGCAGGTGTTCTTTGGAATGGATGTTTCTGTGTCCTTTGGGTAAATACCTAGGAGTGGAATTGCTGGATCCTATGGAAGCTCTATGTTTAGTAGGTCCAGAAATCTCCACACAGCTCTCCATAGTGGTTGGACCAGTTTGCACTCCCACCAACAGTGTAGAAGAGTTCCTTTTTCTCCACACCCTCGCCAACATTTGTTGTTGCTAGTTTTTTTAATATGTGCCATTCTCACTGGTGTAAGATGGTATCTCATGGTAGTTTTGATTTGCGTTTCCCTGATGACAAGTGATGTTGAACATTTTTTCATATGCCTGTTGGCCATTTGCATTTCCTCTTCAGAGAAGTTTCTTTTTAGCTCTTCTGCCCATTTTTTGATGGGATTATTTTCTTTGTTGTTGTTGAGTCTCATCAGCTCTTTGCAGATTTTTGTGATCAGTCCTTTATCATTAGTGTTGGAGCACATGCTCTTATTAACACATAATGTGTGTGTACATCAGGAGGGTGTATTCAAAGGATGAATATGTCTGCTAGTGCATCCTTCCACCCCACTGCCCATCACAGTGTGTAGTACATAGACACTTTCCCAGGCATTTTGAGAGTAAAATAATACAATAATAAAAAGAAAAAAAATGGATAAGACTTCCTTGGGTGGGTGTGGCAGAAAGGGACCAGAAAAAGTCTTTGAAGATGAAGTGATTTTTAAATTAGATCTCTAAAAATGCATTGGAATTTATTCCAAGGAGAAGGGGAGGAGAGGAGTAGTGTGCTAAGTGATAGGACTTGAGGGAGGTATGACCTGATCGGGAGTTGTGGCCACCTTATGAAGGACATTAGGTATTGAGCTAAAGGATTTGATTTTGCTTTGTAAGTGATTAGAACCAGGGAAATGTTAAGACTCAGGAGTGACAGGATTAGTCCAGGATTATAGGGGAGAGAGATGAAGGCAGGTCTTTGTGAGGGCTTGACCAGGTCTGCTTCTCACTGCAGCCTTGCAGGTGTCATTTGGACAGGGCGGCGCAGGAGACACCTAGAGAGATGAAACATGATTGATGAAAGTGCTGTTAACTGAGATGGGAATTTGGAATGAAGAGGAATTGTGTAGGTAGGAGCAAGGGTAAAGTGGGGTGGAGATCATGAATTTCAAATGTATCGTGTTGAATTTGTGATGCCTTTGGGAAATCTAAGTGGATGTTTTCGTGAGATAAGTTGTGACATAAGACTGGATTTTTGCAGAAGTGAGATCTATAAATTTATTTAGAACCTGTCAGGATATAGGAATTATGCAATGTTGGTATGAATGGAGTCACTTTTGGAGAGCATTAAGAGGACTTAAAAATGCTAGCTGGAGTTAGCAATCTCTTAGACAGATTGTTTTAAATCTGGAATAGTAAGTCTCTTTTGTCTAGAAACATCTGATAACATTGAAAGGATCCATTTTTTCTGCAACTCAGTGAGATAGAAATTGTTGAGGTAATTTTCATGAACTTTAAAGGGAGTTTCTCCCATTCATTCTTTCATCCTCATGGATACCATTCATGTCGATTCAGTTAAACATCCTGAACCAGCTTCTACTATATCAAAGCCACTACATTAGGGATTGTAGGGCTTACAAAAAGATTGAGCACTTCCTTCAAGGAATTTCCAGCATCTTGGAGGATATAAACAAGAGTTTAAGTGACTCTAATGGAAGGTGGAATAAAGTCAGGACCGTGCCATTTACATTGACAAATGCTGGTGTTCAAAGAGAGGTGTTAATGTTTGCAGAGGTAAGAAAAAGTTCCATAGAGAGAGTAGACTTGAAGAATAAATAGATTTATGGTCAGCAAGGATTGCACAGATTAGTGATAGAAGAAACAAAATCAAAGTGATAGAGAGGATTTAGTTTAGCTGGTTTGTAGAGGAACATTGGGAAGTAAACCTGAGAAGATGGATTAAAGCCTTGAATGCCAAGGTGAAGAGATTGTATTTGGTTTCATAGTCCAAAGAGCTCAGATTTTCTTTCAACAATATTTAGAGGTCAATACTAGGCCTTCCTCAATTTCAGAACAAATGGGTTTTAGAAGAACGGAGCTCCTTTTTCAAGGAGAAAGTTAATTGATTGGTATTACAGAGTCATCATATATGGTCAACCCCAAATTGAAAACCCACTTCTGAAGATAGATACTGTTTGTTTAGAACTAAACCGCAGCCCCAATTCCCATTCCCTTAGATCCAGATCTGTATTTTCTTAGCACATGATTCCCTTGAGGGGACAGCTCTTGTTTTTCTCTTGAGTCATTCGTTATCTTAAATATTGGCATCTGTGAGATAAGAGTTTTCTAAATCACATTTACAGAATGCTTGTAAACACTCTTCATGTTTAGAACAGGTTTCTGTATTGACCTTGTCCCATTGATGTGCTCTGAACTACTTTGGGGCATTAAATTCCCCAAACTTTTACCAGGGAAGCACACTCCCAGCTCATAACTCTTTACTCTGCCTGGACGTGAACCTCGAACATTAATGTGGCTCCCCACATAACCAAGCTGACAGAATTTTCAGTAAAACCTGAGCTGCCACAGGGATACAATATTTCATTTCCTAATTGCTCATAATTTCATCCTATTTCTTCTAACAGCAATTGAAGATGACATTACACTCCCTTTTATGTCAGTTGATGATGCATAATTCTCTCCTGGAACAGCCAACAACTGTATTTACTAACACATTAAAAAACATCGATGTGTATTCAGGCCAGAGCCACTTTTACGCCAGTATTTTATGTGTTTGCCAGATGGTAAAATGTTGAAAAGGAGTTTCATTCTTATAAAAGGCATCTCCCCCCCCCTTGCAGATAGAGAATGTACAACCCAAGGCCAGTGTATAACCAGAAATACTGGTTATTCTGTTTCCACCACCCTCCATTGACTCCCACCCGAGTCCCAGATTCATCCACCACCCTCCATTGACTCCCACCCGAGTCCCAGATTCATTTTCTGTCTTTCCCTCGACTTGCTTTAAACCTGGGTGACTGTCCACCACAGACTGCATCATCTGGGCTTTTTTGCCTACTAGCCCCTGATGGGGTTTGGCCTATGGGAGGTGCCAGTGAGAAATCAGAGGCTGGGAGGAGAAATATTACAATATTTCTTTCTAGCACTCTCTTTGCTTTAGTGTGGCATTTCTGGCAGTGGGTATACTCTGCTGTGACTGTAGCCTTCACTGGGTTCTGGTTACACTAATTCTACCCCTTGCCCATTCTGCCCTGGAGGCATAACAGTTGTTATCAGTGGGCAGTTTGCTAGAGCCTCAATATTCTTGCCTTCTCTCTGGAGGTAACCCCTTCATCTAGATCTTTGTGTGAGCTATTTGGGATATATTGCATTTCCCATTGGGATCCTGATTTAAGCACCAGATATTGTAGCTTCCAAATACATTATTTGGCAAATGAGCTACCTAGTCACCTTGCCCATAATATTCCTGGGTCTTTCTTTCATGGTCATCAAGGGCCTGCTTTGGAAATATCATCACAAGTAATTAATTATAGGAAATTGAGGCTTACATCTGAAAAAAAAAAAAGGGGGACCAGAATATCTACTTTAAATGAAGACACGATATATGGTAGGTTTTATGTGCATAGCTTATGGGAGCACATAAAATGATAAAGTTTTGATATGAATAATGTGTTCACTGATTAAAAAAAGGTCAGAGGAAGAGACATAGTGGAGCAAGCTCCATGTTATTGGGCAAACTTGCATTAAGTGATAAAAGAAAAGGTGGGTAGATAGAACATACACTATACATGCTCACTCATCATAGGCCGCTACTGCCTGTCTGCATGATTAGAACAGAATAGAATGTAATGAAATTATAATGGATAGCAGGGGTTCTTTGTAAGGAATCCACAGATTGTCCAGCATGAGAATTCTAGAGATTAAGCTCCATTCTCAGTTCTACTACTGTGGGAACTTCACCAAATCATTGTGCCTCAGTTTTACCACAGGGAAATGGAAATGATTACAACCATTTCAGCTACTTCAGAAGGTGGCTAAGACTATAAAATTTATAGGTATGTAAACATAAGGGTTTATGTATATGTTACCTCTACCAGCATAAAATCTTTATCTTACCTTATTAGAGAAAGGCTACATATTTTTCTTTTAATGTGAAAACTGTATATGATTTGGAAACGAAACTTCTCTTGCCTGAGGCTGAGTCTGATGGGGGAACACGAGGATCCAGAGGTAAGATGTAAAACATGAAGCTGTTTTGGTTGTATGATGTCATGGACACAGGAGGTTCAATCATACTTGTGAATTGAATTTATTTTATTTATTTTATTAGTTTGGGCATAATTCACATTTCAGTGATTATAATGACCTAGACCAAAACATCTAGGTAACTTTTTTCCATGGTATTTAATTTTGATTGGATCACAGCTAATTATGTGCAGGTTTTCCTGGTCAGAATAAGGACTAAGAGTGATGGATGATTCCTTCTGGGTTTCCATAATGATTAACAATATAGAATGTGCTAGAAACTTTATTGTGTCCAGTGACTCTGTAGAACAAGTAATGAGGCAGTATGCAGAAAATTCTGAATTTGGTAGAAATAGTAGCAGGTTTTTAATAAAGAAAAATGAACATAATTGAGGTCCTCTCTACCTGCCAATAATGGGAAAAAGGAATCTTTAACCATGAGATAGATATTATAAAGTCATTAAAAGAGCTGAACTCTGGCATTGGAAAATTTTTCATCACCAACTATTTGACCTTGGAGCAGTATATTTTTCTTGTTTAACCTCTCTGAATCTCAATTCTCCCTTTTGTAAAATGAATATAAAATACCTTGGCTGTAATAAACTACATATGGTTACTATTATTAACTATGTACATAGCTAATATGTACATAGTTAATAATATGTTACATAATATTAATATATAATTTTTGTGCTCTATATATATGGTGCCTAGCATTGTGTCTGGTATAGGGAAGTTCCTTAATAGTAATTATTAAAAACAGTAACCTGACTTCCAGAGTGCCATCTTTTCCCCTATGAATAGGCTGTACTATATTTAAGTATGGAACTCTGAAACATGTCACTTAACATGAGAAAGGTTTATTCATTTCCCATCTCATTTTCTAAACATGGATTAGGTCACTCTCCTTCAGGAGGTGACTGAGAGCTGGAATTCTTCCATCTAGTAGTTATGTCAACTAGGACTCATGGTACAAAGGAAAGAGAATCAATGGATGGATGATGTTGGCTTGATGCTTTCTAAGGACCAAGGTTGGAAGTGGCCTTACCTCTCTTGCATCTGTCTTTCATTAGCCAGACCTTAATCTAGTCACATGGTCTCTGACCTAATTGTAAGAGAGCCTGGAAATTTGCTTTTCTTTGCCCTCAAGAAAATTAAATAATTTGCCTCTGTTTCAGATAATAGGTGTAAGATTTAAGGGTCTTTAACCAATAGATATGATGTTTCTTTTTATGTTTGATAGTTTTCCTAATTTTTATATTACAGTATGCAAGGAGTATGGCCCTTTATAAACCTCTGGTCCTTGGAAGAATCAAGTATGTTTTAGTCTTCCATGAAAGGTACAGCTTAAAGGGGACTGAAGCTTGAGCTTTTCCTGGAAAAGTAGCTGCAGGAGTGAAGGTTATCTGCCCCGAGAACAGGAAACATGTGGTGAACAGCTATTTGGCTGCAGGGAACTGCCAGAAAGAGTACTTATGTAAAGCTGCTTTGGGCCTTAGCAGATGAAGAAAGAGACCCAGAAGATCTTCCAAGTTTAAGAAGAAAAAAAAGTTGTCTCAATGATCTGGGGTTATTGGGGCAGTTAAAAGAAAGGAAGCTGCCACTTTGTAGGGAATAGTGGGGTGAGAGGTGTTGGTCAGGCAGTATCAGTCATGTCTAGGAGCAAACTCTCAGGCAATAGTTACTATAAAACCCAGGAGGAGCCCTTAACTAAAAAAAAAAAAAGAAAAAAAAAAGAAAAACACCTTTAAATTTCTCTGCACGTTTAAAAATAATTATGTTTACTGTATTTTACATTTTTTTATTACCAGTAACATTTACATTTGAGCTATTCCTAGTAGAAGGATGTAGACTTTATAGTTAATGTTTTATTAATGATACAACTTTTTTTTTAGATTTATTTATTTATTTATATAAGCACTGGGTACAGTCAGAAGCGCGGGAGGGTGAGAGAATTCACCAGAGCCAGAGCAGGGAGCAAAACAGGTAGACTGATGAAGTACAAGGTACACTGTTGAGGAGAGCAGCGGGTATGGCAGGAGAGGTCTGCGTGACATGTGGGACCCTCACTGGTGGCCCGGGATCGAACCAGTGCTGCCGAGGCTGTGGGCATCTTCACAGCCCAGTGCTCAACCGCTGTGCCACCGGGGAGGCCCAATGATACAACTTTTGTGTAAAATGCATAGAAAAGTTGGGCTTCAGACTCATAAACCTGCCTCACATTTATCTATGAGTATATACAATGATTCTATTTTTTATATGCTTTGTCTATTCAAATTGTTTCTTTCTTAAGCCTCTAGCTCAAATACTGCCTTTCCGATGAGGCCTTCCCTAGGCATATCTACCTACTACATGGTCTATTGCCAATGAACTTTAAAAGCACATATGTCTACAAGCATTTAATCACACATCCCTTTGTAACATTTCTTGGTACATTTCATGTTGTTTAATTCTAGAGTTATTATTGCACTCCTGTTGAGATCATGTCTGTTTTCTGCAAGTTGAGGTCCAGTGCAGAGCACATAGTAGATGCTCCGTAAAGGCATAAGTGTTGATGAATGCATGCCATGGTCCAGACAAATTAGAGGCTGAATGATGTAGCAAGAAATGAAAACATGCCCAGAACACAGTTGCCTCTGTAAGAGTTCAGATTTGGAGGTGTGGTCTTGGAGACTTTCTCGTTGATACTTTTCAGTACCAGTTAAGAGGAGAGATGCTGCTCACAGATGCAGTGTCCTTTTTTCATTAGTCAGTGAAGTGTCAGGGTCTTAAAATGGAGTCTCAGTGAACAATTCTAGAAATACCCAGTTTCTAGTCTCCTGTTGGGAGAATGAATCATAGTCATGTACTTTGTGAATTTGAGGAACTTAACTCTCCTGAAATATATAATTATTTTTTGGTGCTTATTATCATTCTTGGGATAACTATAAATTTAAATAGATCTGTACTCACACAGGCATAGAATTTTCTGGGGACAACTGGATATTAGAGAAATAGAGAGCTTGTAAAAAAGGTGGGCATCCATCTACCTACCTAACAGCACAGTGTGTGCAGTACCCATTGGGTTTTAAACCCTGTAGCTGATTCTGTCATGGTCTAGTGCATTCCATGATTTACTCACTCTTCAGAATAGCAGCTCCCTTTAGACTCTGTTCAGCACCAGAGGCAACAACCTGACCAGCCACCTGCAACTTGAGACTTGTCTGTATTATTTAAAATTTTAATAATAAAAAGAACATTATTTTTTTTGTATGTGAATCACTATCAAGTAATTTTGTCTTATGCTACCTTATCAAGTAGGGATTACTATTTTTATTTTTTGAATACAATTATTTTGAGCATCTGTCCCAGGCCAGGTACTAGAAAAAAGAGCTGATTTGGTCCCTAATGAAAAGGTACATTGGGGGACATTAGTAAAATCAGTGTGTGGAATTAGAGCTAGAATCCCAGAACTCAGGGTTCTACTTACTGTTTATATAGGACTATCATTTTGTGAGCACTTACTGTGCATCAAATGCAAAACTAAATTTATGCATATGTTCTCATTTAATCTATAAAGTGTTCCTACTCTCCTCTTTGATTCAATTATTAATTCAGTAAATACATATTGAGTGCCTTTTAGGTGCCTAGAAATGTTGTGGACACAGGGACTCTAACAATGTATATTATGGACAAATACTCCACCTCTTATGGACCTTATATTCTGTACCTGAAATATATTGTAAACAAAATAAGAAAAATAATGTTAGGTGTTGATAAGCTTAAGGGAAAAAATAGGGTAGGGAAGGAAGAGAGGATGGCTGAAATGTCCTCAGAGAGATGATGAACTTTGAGTAAAGATCTAGAGTGGGGAAGGGCGGGGGCCATACAATGACTTGGGGAGAAGAACACTGCAGACAGAGAAGCTAAAAGGGCAAAGTCTATGACAATAGCAAGGAGTCCCCTGTGGCTGTGCTGGAAAGAGCCAGAGAAGAGTCTTGGGAGGCAAGATCATGAGGCCTTGAAGGCCTCTGGAAGGAATCTGGCATTTACAATGAGTGAGATATGAGAAGGGATCAGACTGAGCAGAATGGACAATCTGACTCACTTTGATTAATGTCTTGACCTAAATTGTGCATGGAAAGAGACATTTAGGAAACTAATGTAATAATCTGCATAAGAGATGATGGTGACTTGTTTTAGCAGTGGACTTTGTGAACAGAGGCTGCATTGAGGATATATTTGAAAGGTAGAGCCAATAGGGATTCCTTGAACATTGGATATGGGGTATAAAAAAGAAGAGACTGAGTCTCATTCTTTAGAAGAATGAAAATACCAGCTAATGAGATCAGGAAGAGGATGGGAAGAACAGATTTAGGGGAAAATATTAGGAGCTCCATTTTAGATGTGTTCCGTTTCATGCTGTGAGATACAGATATACTGTGAGATCTCCAAGTGTGGATGTGAAGAAGGGGATGTACTAATGGAATTTGGGGAAGAAGTTCATGTTAGACATACACATTTTAGCATCACCAGCATACGGATCATATTTAAAACAAGGAACCTAGAAAAGATAATCAAGGACAAAGAGGAAACTAAGACTTAGGCCAGTTTGATATCTTACCCAAGATCATACAGCAATGGCAGAGCAGTTACTCAAATCCTGTTCTATGTGATCATCAAGAGAAGAGAAGAGAGTGGGCCTCCCCGGTGGCGCAGCAGTTGAGTGCTGGGTTGCAAAGCTGCCTGCGGCCTTTGCAGCACCGATTCGATCCCCGGCTGCTCCCCGGCCACCAGAGGAGGGTCCCACATGGCGCACAGACCTCTCCTGCCGCCTGCTGCTCCCCTCGGCAGTGTGCTTTGGTCCTTCTGCCTGCTCTTCTCCCCGCTCTGGCTCTGGTGAATTCTCTCACCCTCCTGCACTTCTCACTGTACCCAGTGCATGTACAAACAAACAAATAAATAAATAAATAAAAATACATGCCTCTTTAAAAAAAAAAAGAGAGAGAAGAGAAGAGAATGCTCTTCACCAGTAGAGATTCCTGCCTTCTTTGATAACTGACAGTGAAAGGTTTTCTTGGACTTGACCAACTGAGTAGTGAGTACTGATGGCAGAAAATAATGACTTATTGGAATCTGGAAGAGTTCAACATTAAGAAGCCAAAAAGACTTCTGCCCCTTCCCCATTTCTCCAGGACACAGTGGCAATAATGTCTTACATTTTAAAAGTATTTATTGAAAATTTAATTAGCAACCCATTTCTCTCTACACCTCCCTGCATCCATGCCCTTCGCCAAACAACATTCCAGTTTCACACACACTCGGGAGGCAAATCATCATCTTCACTTCTTTACTTTGGGTTTACCAATGGACTGGTTTTGGTAAAGGAATGCTAGCACATATGATGTAAGCAAAGACCTGTGAAGCTCTTGTGTGACTGAGCTTGCACTCTTATGCCTGTTCCATTGTCACAAGAACAACATGCCTGGGCTGGCTTGCTGATTTTAGAAAAGAGGATGAGAAACATGTTGACAATAGCTAACTTGCCACACTGGGCCTTGTGTAGAGCAGTTGACTAAAAGCTGACCACTAGACTTGTGAGTGAATGTAGCGAAGATCAGCAAAGCTATCTAGTCAGGCAATGTTGAGCCCAGCCTGGATTAGTCAACTCACATGTCAGTGAGAATAATTCTTTAAAACCACTGGGTTTGCAGTGGTTAGGCAGCATAATTTTTGGCAATAGCTAACTGATATAGCACCTCCCAAAGGATTTCCATGGACATTTTCTCCTGTAAGCCTCCTGCAAACAACTCTGTGAGTTATGACTTATTACCACTTTATAGATCTGAAAGAAACTGATGCTTGATCTCCAGACTTGCTGCAAGGCATGGGCTAGTTAATGGGACTGCAGGAAATCAAGACCAGCTTCTGATGAAGTCTCTTCCACACTGAGTCTACTATTTTGCTGCCTTCTCCGCCAGTCAGATTTTAGAATCTGACTGTCTTTGAAAAGACAGTTTGCTCTTGTGAGATCCTGGAAGGAGCAACTTCCTTGTCAGTGGAGAGCTCCTGATTTACTTAAATTCTTGATCATTTTTTATTGACTGTTGGTAAAGCCATGCATGTGTACATATTCTCTTTCTCAAATCAAAACCTGCTCTTCTCTTACAGTTTAGATGAAGCAGTAGTAGCTGTCAGCATAAAGACAGGATGGAGAAGACATTTCAGTCCTAACCTCAAGGAAGAGTCCACTCCATTCTTGAAACCCCATAGTTGAGATTTCTCTCAGCTTTTTTGGCCCAGCTCCATCCTGCCCACTTTGTATCAAAGTCCAAAGATATCTTCATTCCTCAAGGCAGCTCTCTTGAGGACCATGCTGAATTTGAGGAAGAAACTTCTCTGAAAGACATAGTGCAGTAGTTTGTCCAACTCACGATCCACCCTTTCTGAAAACTAAAGGCGTTTGCATTTTTTGCCATGGAAGAAGTGGTAAACATGTGTTCCAAGACAGCTTTTATTTTCATTTGTGTTCACAGGATGCTCCAAATCAGAATATGATCTATGCAAGACTTCAGATAAATGAAAAATTGTGCCACCTGATAAAATAGACTGGTGTTTTTAAAAACGTTCAAAGAAGGATGTTAGCTCTTGATGACTATGATAGAGGACGCTGGATGAAATAGTCCCCAGGTCCCCTTAACCTGGAAGAAATAGTCCCCTCATCCTCACCTTTTCAGCCTCAATTTCCACCTTCCTCCAAGGCAAAATTGTCAATTCTGCTAGGTGAGCTTTCCACAACACCTAGTGATTTACTACCTTTGTAATGTTATCCATGCCATTTTCTGTCTTGACAACGCTCTTTCCCAGCAATCCCAATAAATGAGCACCTACTATGTGTGAGGCACTGATCTAGATGCTATGCAAAAATAAAACAGACAAAACTCCCTTCCTTCATGCAACTTGCATTTAAGTGAATAGATACTAAATATTAACAAGTAATATATCAATGGTATCAGATGGTGATAAAAGTTACAGATGAAGATAACAGAAACAGGTGTTAGAGCATTTTGGGGAAGAGGCATTGTGATGTCAATTAGGGTGATCAGGGGAGGCCTCCCTGAAATGATGCCATTTGAGAGATGCCCAGGACGACGTAATGATGAGACATTCAGATATAATCATGAGCATGGTAGCTATGTTTGGAGACTGTCAAGAGCCTTAGTGCTACTGAACAGGAGTGACTGGGGGGGTCAGAGGAAAGTGGTAGTAGATGAGGTCAGAGAATTGGTGGAAGGTCAGATTGTCTGACCCTCATAAGGCCCCTAGAAGAGTGAGATATGAAACCAGAGGGGCAGCATGACCTGACTTCAGTGTTTTTAATTTTTACTGAAGTGTATTATATTATTATTTAGGTTTCAGGTGTGCATAATTACAAGTCAAAATCTGTATAATTATAAGTCAAAATACATTCACCACTGAAAGCCCAAATCTGTCCTTCACCATATAATTTTCCCTTTATCCAGTTTACCCACCTACCTTTCCCCTTCCCTTTTGATAACTGTCATTTGATTTTATAGTCTAAAAGTTTATTTTTGTTTTGTTTTAGTTCATTTGTTTTGTTTCTTTATGTACTGAGTGAAATCATACTGTATTTGTCTTTCTCTGTCTGACTTTCTTCACTAAGCATAATACCGTCTAGGTGCATCCAGGTTGTTACATATGACAGGATTTCATTTTTCTAAATAACTGAGTAGTTTTCATTATGTGTACGTACCACATCTTCTTTATCCAGTCATCTATTGCTATGCCATAGGTTATTTCCAACTCTTGGCTGTTATAAGTCTGTAATAAACATGGGGTGCATATATCTCTTTGAGTAGAATTTTCATATTCTTTGGGTAGATATCCAGGTGTGGGATAACTGAATCATATGACTTTCTATTTTTAATTTTTGAGGAGTCTCTGAACTGCTTTCCATAGTGTCTGCACCAATTTATATCCCACTACAATGGGCAAGTGTTCCCTTCTCTCCAATACTTTCTTATATTTTGGTAATAGCCATTCTCACAGGTGTGAGGTGATAGCTCATTGTGGTTGTAATTCTAACTTAAGTTTTAACTGGATTTTCCTGACTGCTGTGTGGATAATAATATGTAGGGGACAAACCCCAAAGTGGATAAACTAAATAAAAGACAATTTCAATGACCCAGGTGGGAGATAACAGGATTTGGACAAGACGGTAGTGATAGAAGGAGCGAGAAGTGGTTATATTCTATGTATATTTTGAGATAGAGTCAATAAAATTTGGATTGGAGTACAAAAGAATAAAGAGTCAGGAATGACCCCTAGGTTTGTAGACCTGCAAAAGGATATCTGTCCTCCTAAGAGCCAGACCTAGTACCAGCACACTGAAAGATTACTTGGAGCATTCTAGAAATCTGTCTTCTAAGCAAATATCACTTATAGGCTATTTCTCCTATACTGTCCAGAACCAAGAGTGTTTCCTTTTTATGCTTCTTGTCTCATTCCCCAAGGAGTATCTAAATTGTTAAAGAGCTAAAGGTGTGTCTGATACTCAGCATCTCCCAAAGTTCAAGGAATAGTGTCTGGCACAAAAACAGTAAAAATGGTACCCTAAATTTGATCTAATATAGGATTGTGGAGACTAATTATTTCCACCCAGTCAGGGGTGGGGTGGGGTGTGTGTGTTTTGTGATCTAGGGAGTGCACAAACATGGGGTAGACTTAGGGCAATGCAGGCACTATAGCCAGACTAGACTCTCATGGGAAAAACTTGGCCTCCAAATGAAGTCTGGCGTGACCCACATGACATTAATTGTTAATGACAGAACTTTCCAGCAGTGGTAAATTAAGAGGGGAAAAAAAAAAAAAAAACAGAAACCACAGCACGAAACAAAATGTCTACAAGTGAGGACTGGAGTGATTTTTAGCTTCTCTTAATTTTAAATCTCAGAGTGGTGTTCAAAAGTTAGATTTGCATAAAAAGGGTCCTTTAAAACTTTAGATCCCAAATCACTTTTTAAAAGAAAGTTACTATTATATTGAAACCTGTGGCATGTGTGTGTGTGTGTGTGTGCATGCAGACTTCAAGACTGATTGGTCATTCTTGATCTTCTACTGGGTCTAAATAGCCAGATAATGGAACAGATGGATGAAGTTCCAGGAAGGGAGGGATTTGTAGGGAGGGACTCCTCAGTAGGTATCTGTGGATTAGTTGGTGAATGGTTCTCAAGACTAGGAAGTCAGATCCTAGTCTCAGGGCCGGCCAGTGGGGGAGGCTCAGCAAAAGGGGAGTCTCCTTTGCTATTCAGTTTCTAGAGCAGTGTTTTCAATCTCTGGATTGAAATATTTTAGTGGGTTTCAACCAGCACTTAAAAAAGTGTAATAAAATAGAATATAAAATATCAAAATGCCTTCATGAATGATGGTTTTATTTTGTGAAACCTAGTTTCAGTATTTTGTATTTATACATGTAGATGTGTATATCCCAGGTAACAATATAAAAGCTATTGCAAATAAGTTTAAAATATATTTCCTGAAAAGGAAAAAAAGCACTATTCAAGACAATTTTGAAGCAAGTATAATATCTAATTTAGAGGGAGCACTTCAGACTTTAAGCGCCTGCCCCAAATCCTAAGAATACCAAGTCCTGGGTTTCTGGGAGATAGCCAGCCCCCTGGGCCACACTCATGCATGGATCTTGTTCAGGGATGACTATGCTGTAGCTTATAATCTTAGATAATATACACGCCTGTGCCAGCACATAAACACACCTTCACTTGGAATATTTTCCCTCTCTCTGGAGACATCTCTATGCAGAACTCAGTGTTCATCCAAGGATGAAATTCAAGAAAAGGGGGCTGTCAGTTTCTTGCCTGAAGCTGCCTATAAAACTTCATTTAAAAGGTCTCTCCTCCTCCCTTCCTGACACATACTACTGTTTGTTGGAGCCACGCATGAGCCCTTATTAAGCATGCACTTCTAAGCAAGGAGCATTGACTTCCTCTTAATTGAGGCATAATAATTAGAGCATTAGCACATTAGGAGGGTGAGACAGCATGTTTAGCTTTTGTGATTAATTATCTGAGGATTGTAATAAGTTGTTAAGACATTAATTACGCTGGCATGTTTACTGCTCTAGGTTGCACAGGCAATGCTTTGCCATGGCAAGTTGTAACATGTCTAAGGATGTAGCCGTGATGGGAGGCATGGATTGAGTAGGGGACATCAGTGTGTCTTTGGACTGCACAGCCTGTCTGAAGAAGCCTGAGTCAAGGCCTACTGCTTTCTTCCTGATGTGTGGACTCAGGATGTAGAAGAATTATTATTTCTTTTAATGTAGGTTCAATAAAGCAGAGACACTGAGCTCTCCAGGTTCAAAGCATTTTCAATCATAGAGGTCAGTAAAAATGTAAAACATGTCATGCCCTAGGCAAATAGAGGATTGTGATTCTTCCCCTCAGGCTTCCCCACTGGGGACAGTCTCTCTGTTGTCTGGGCAGGAGGCCAGAATGAGGGGAGAGGAGAGAAGAGTGGGTGAAGCTTAGACCTCTGAACTAGGTAGGAGAAAGGAGGGAGGGCCAAGGATCCTCTGCACAGAAGGCTGAAGGAGGAGTCATAGACCGTCCTACTTTGGATGTCACTGGATGTGGCCACCATGTTGGAATGGTGTAAACCTAAGTTGGGTGTGGAGAACATGTGATGTCACCTTCAAAAGGTGACAGAAAGTTGTAATTGAGGGAGAAAAGCAGCATAAGGATCCTGAACCTGAAGGAATAATTTCAGTGCTGTTCTTGGGAAGTGGTTACTTATTCTTGCTGTGAGGGCAGGAGGTCAGGGAAGAAAACCCCAGTGCATGAAATATGTATTTTTTGGTCTAAAAAATGTTAAAACCATCATTTGGCTAAAACCAAAAATTACCATTAGAAAATGAACTGTTGGATTACAATTCCAAATTGTAAATTTTATTTAAAAATTTAGTTACTCCAAAAATTTATTACGAAGTACTTTAGGAGTCAGGTTTTCAAATTTTAACATTTTGGGGCAGAAACAACAGATCATCAGCACTGCCAGCTACTGGGTAGGCTGTGAAGTCACACTTATACAAATGCCATCCTGAAGCCTTTCTTAGCTGTGTGTGTGTGTATGTGTGTGTGTGTGTGTGCATGAAGGAGTAGGAAGCATGGCCTAAAAGCAAATAAATAGCCAATACATCTCTTCAACATTATTTGGTTCAATATTATACATCTAGATATTTAAAAACCAGCAAATTTTAGAAATGATTTTATTTAATCTCTACTACACTGCCTTGAATGGTTATTTGCATTGTAATACATATTAGTAGTTACAAAGAATGCAGTATTTTTCCTAAATGTAGTCTAGCTAACGCATTCATATTAACTTCCCATTCATTTTCCCATTTATTTAACAATTTGAAAGTTCTAAATAATTAGTTTTGTTCTTAAAATTAACAGCTTTCACAATCACCATTAATTTTTGTAGCAGTTTACCCTTGGAATATAAATGTATATTTAAACCATAACTGACTGGTAGAATTTCAACACACAAAGCACATTAAGGAGATTTTCATTCCAAGTTCTATGTGCAATGGCTTCCTATATTTGAAAGTAAATATTTAGATGTTAACAATATAAATTCAAATAACATGGCACATGCCTGTGCATGCGTATGTCTGTGCTTGCTTTCTGATGGAATTACCTTGACTGGAAAAGCTAATTACCTCATTGATGATACAATCATTGAGCACACATATGTTCAGGGGACCCAGAAATGATGTTTAAGTGGGACTTTGGTTATGAGCCTCTCGATGGCCAAGCTCAAACAGAATAGCAGATTTGGGGCAAGTACTAAGGCTGAAGGCCAATTTTGGTGCATCCCAGGCTCATCTGTGAGAATACAGCTGTAACTTCTGCATCCTGTGAGTTGTCATCATCATGAGGTTAGGGCCAGATTCCTTTAGGCCAGGCTGAGAAGCGTCAGTTAAATGGAGGAACTGGTATTCCAGACCACAGAGGGAATCAGGGGGTAGAATCTGGTACAAACTATTCATCCCCATAATGTGTTGCTGTCTTCATCCAGCCTAGGCTGGCCTGGAGAAAGAAGCGAGGGACAGGGAAAATTTGTCAGCATGGAACTGCTGGGAATCACAGTCTTCAGAGCCCCAAGGAGGCCTGTGGTTTGCAGATGTAGGGGGGAACAAAAAAGAGGTCATCTCTTTTATCACCTAGCTCTTCCCTTCAGAAAGTTGTCCCTCAGCTTCCTCTGAGAATATTCAGTTCCAAACTTGGATTGAGGCTTCTGAGCCCATTTACCTTGGGAGCTCTGAGGATCTGCCCTGCCAGACAGGCCCTGCCAGAGAGATCCTTCTAGACGTCAGAGCGAATTACTGACCTGCAGGTGAGAGCTTATAGGGCTTCAGATCCTGCAGAGGATCCATTCTTTCTCAGCTCAAAGCTTCCATCTCCCTTCCCTGTTCTTTCTTGCTGCCTTGTTCTGCTTAGAGCATTAAACAAGGTGCAGTTTGGTTATATTCCACTAGACCATCACTAGAGCTCGGGAAGTGGAAGTTATTGTTAAATACATTTCAAGTCTTCCACACATATCTGAGTACAGCAAACATTAAAAATTAATGTCTCTAATAATAAAACCCAGACTAACGATGCTGTTATTACTAATTGTAATTTATTGCAAACTGGTAGTGTGTTAAGTGTTCTGAGGAACATAAAGGTAAAAAACAACCTCCTCTGAATAGGTGAGTGGGATGAATGATTTCCTTGCTCCTGAGAGTACCTGTTCTTGGATACTTATAGATCTCTGGTCTGGAATGTTTTCTTCATGCCCCCTTAATGGTAGGAGAGGAAGGAGGAAGTCTTTGTAGCAGTTACAGGAGCAATGATAAGCCATTTCCTTCTGTGGTCCACAGGGTTATGACTCACATGACTGGTATCAGCTAGCATTGATGTAATTAGTCATTTTTTTCCATGTATGCTATCAATCTCATCACTAGGAATTAAATTCCTTGAGTTTCAGGCAGTTTTATATCTCCTAGTTACTATCATTGTGGCAAGAACTCTTAAAATGGAATTGTGTGTGCATGTGTGTGTGTACATGCATGTACATGTCTTCTGGCTCCTACTTAAATTTAATTCTTTGACGTTCAAGAGAGTGAAGTCTTGTCTTGGCACCCACTGTTATTAGCAGGGTACTGTCCTCCCTGTCAATAGATATCACTTTATAGGTTAAATATTTAGTTATGTTAACTTTTCTTGTAGTTTTGATATTCTAACACATTAACTAAATACATGGCTTTTCATTTACACACCCATTCACTCATTCATCAAATACAAGTTTTGGCATAGCACTAGGCACTGTTAAGTGTAAGGCTACAGAGGTAAACTAGACAGGCAAGTCTTTGTCCTCTTGGAAATTATTTCCCAATGGGACAGAGACTAGTCAAATACGCATATGACAAGTCACCATGCTTTATAGCCTGTAAATGCTGGTAGGTAAATTATGAGTAAAGGGTAAGTGGGAGAAGAGGAGGGCACTTCCAGAAAGAGTTGTCAGGGAAAACCTCTCCAATGTGGGGAAAGCCCAGACTTCTTACATGGGCATTCTGGGAGGAGGATTCTGTTGCCAAAATAATTTAGCCTGCTAAATTTCCTCTGTCTAAGTTATTCATTCATTTAATAATTCTTCTTTTCTTTGTTGAGCCCATGAGTGTGGATTTTTTAACTTGACTCTAAGAATCCAGAGATGATTATGGCATAATCCTGTCCTTAAAGAATTTTTAACCTAGGGGGGCTCCCTGGTGGTGCAAGGGGTTAAGCCCAGCCCTATGAAGCAATCCACAACCTCTGCAGCACAAGTTCAATCCCTGGCCAGCCAGGGAGCTACCCATATTGCACAGCAGACCTCTCCTGTCTCGCCCACTGCTCCCTTCAGCAGTGTATTTCAGCAAATCTGCCTGTTCTGTTCCCCACTCTGTCTCTGATGAATCTTCTTGCCCCAGTTCTTGTATGCATAAAAAAATAAATCTTTTTAAAAAAGAAATTTTAATCTAGTGATGGAAAGTGACACAGAGTATTTAATTACTGTGAATTCCAATGAACGACAGACGAAAGGAACCAGGACGATAGCTCACTTTGTGTTTGTCAAGCTCCTGGCCGAGGGTCGCTCTGTGGTCAGCCTTCAGTGACCATCTGTGGAAATTCATTCAATGGACTGGTTGGAATGGAAACTGCAGATAGGAGAGAGAGCAGGCAGATAGGCAGAAAGGCACACGTTACTGCAAACTTGAGCAATTGAATGCTTTAAATAGGGCTCTGGTCAGGGGCTGTATAGCAACTCATTCTTCATTTGAATTTACTCCCTGCAGAATTAATTGCTGAAGTCCTTCAGGAAGCAGCAGGGAAGTATTACTTGCTCAGAAAATATTCTGATTTAGTGCGATTTGTGCTCATGACATTTCTGAGAGGAGGAACCAGATTCTATATCCTTGTTATTTCTTGCAGAGGCTATTAGAGCACTTAATTTACGTATATGTGTGTGTATATGTGTGTGTATATGTATATACACATATACACATATATGTATATATATACACACATACATATAAATATGTGTATGCTTTAGTATATATACTATATGTACATGTATGTATCTATATGTATATTTTTTGGACTGTTTGACTCTGGAGGTCTAGAACCGAAGAAGGAAATGGATTTTTTATTTCCAAAGATCGTACTCTCTGTCCCCTAAAAGGAGATGTGCCACAAGAATGTCAAAAGACAGTTTAAAAGGAGAGACGGAGGACTGTGTGTTCCTCCTGGTTATTGCATATAAATCGCTTCTTTGCCTGAAAGAGTGTTTTCCAAGGAGACCAGCGAGTGACTGGCTTAATGTTGTTGGTCCCTGTGCCCTGGAGTGAATTGAGTTCTCCCTCCTCCTCCGTTTGTGGTGTGACTGTGTCTAGAATACCAAGCACAGGAGGTGGGCATTAATTAGGGCTAACGGCCTATAATTGGAGTTGCCTTTCTTCCTCCTTCCATTCTCTGAGCCTGAGACTGTCAGAAGGCTCGTTTTCACTGAAGCGTCATAATTAACGCAGAGCCTAATGTGAAAGGCAGATGAGGTTGAAGCCCAAAATAGCTCAGAGCTACCCAAGGGTGTCTGTGTGCAGAGCTGTGGGGAGCAGGCATGGGAAAAGATGAGGGGGACATTTAGGTTGACCTCCAAATGTTTTCCTTGCAGAGAGGGAGTTGGGGGGTCAACATTGCACTCTCCCTTTTACTTCCCCTAAGAAATCCTCTAAAATATTGAAATATTCACTAATGGACTGGGATTCCAGAATTCTGGGCTCTAGAAGTTGAAAGACCTACACCTGGCAAGCCTCAAATCCTTCTCTTTCCTTTCAGCTTATTTGTAAGGAAAGATTTCCTCCCTTATGAGGCTAACATCTTTTTGGGTAGAAGCACAGAGGTCTGGGAAGGCTGGTAAATGTAATAATATCTGTGAAGCCCTTGGAGTGCCTTGAAGAAAATTCAGGGTATTTCTCTTATTACCACTGGTCTTCCAATTCCCCTGAACTCTGAGAACCCATTTAAGTGATTACTTCATGAGGAGGCTAGTAGAAAAGCAAGACTAATATATTTCTTCACTTGGCAGCTCCTACACAGCAAAGGACCCTAAGTGCACTTACAATCACTATCATATTCTCACTTTCCCCCCCTTGGTTCTGCTTAGAACATAATGAAATAAACACCTGCAATTTATCTTCTAAGACGACCAGATTTCATGAACCTTCCAGCAGGTGGCTTGTACCACCCCAGCACCCATGTGCAAATATTTACTTGATTCTGTGCTGTTGGAGAACTGGGAGAAAGGCAAGATGGGGGAGTACTTTTTCCACAGCCCAACTTCAACTAGAGTGAGGGACAATAAAAAAAGAGAGAACTGTTGAATGGTTTATGTTCACTATGTCAGACTTCCTTGGAATATTTAGATGGAATATCATTGGCTTCATTTCTATCCTGAGTCATTTATAGGAAGGAGATCCTGAAATATCTGCAGTTTTCCTCTTTCCACCAAGGGGCGGTGCCCAAGGAGAGTGACATGATATTGCATAGAAAGATAAAAGAAGACAGTAAGGGCTAACATGATTGGGGGGGGTGATTGGCATGTTGGGGCTATTGTCTTAATACATTTGCTGCTACAGGGTGCTCTTGTGACCTGGGAACCTCCAGTCACACAGCTTCCTCTAGTGAAGATGGGAAGTGGCACCCAGATTATTGACAGTAGCTGCAGATTCAGGAATGCTGGAGGCATCACAGGCAGAAACCGGCTGCTTTGTTTTTGTACAGTGTTTTTATGCCCCAGTGGGTTTTAAAAATCCTTTCTCTTGGGCAGTAATCTACCAAGTCATTAAGTTGGCTCCTCAGTAGGTTTCTCTGGATCATTCCCTGGATCTAAAAATCATTTGGATTTTTATTCTGATACTTACTATATTGACAAAAATGGGGATAAATCATTTTTCCCATTTCAGAACAATCAGAGCCTGAATTATAATAGAGACATTGTTTTCTGATTTTTCAAACTTTCACTGACATTCAGTAATTTGCCTGAGTGCAAACACATACAAATACAAGTATTATGAGCCAAAGCCAGTTAATATAAACATATTAAAATTCTTTGGGGGAGAGACACTGGGGCTGACCGGATATATGCAGCCAGGGTTGAAGAATGGTGTTTGGCAGGTACACTGATTGAAGTTGACCTCTTGACCCCCTTCTGATGAGTGGGTACTGGATGTGCTGGTTGTTCATTGCTTGAATATAACATCTGCATGCAGTCCAGTGACAGGGACATCAAGGCGTATTAAAGGAAAGATGATCTTGCTCTCCATATACTGCACCTTAAAAAACTGGAGATCTACACCTTAAATATGTGTGTGTTTTTAAATTTTTATCTAGGAAATAACTGGAGCTAAAGTCCCCCCAGTTCTCTACTTTCTCCATAATAAATCGTGAACCATCTAAAATTCCTCACTATCTTTTTTGCCAATTCCTCTAAAATGTTAGGAGTTATAGAAGAATGAGTAAACAGGCTGCTTTCAGAAACCACAAATGTCAGACATCTAGAAACTAGGAAAGTCGTGAGAAGAAATTAGCAGTTAGGGCTGTAAACAAGCCAATAGTGAGGGGCATTGACTATTGTGCTGTGGTTATCTGAGAAAGAATACCCAGGGCTTGGATTCAAGTGTTGCCTCCTTTGTTTGACTCCAGGTGCCTCTGGAAAAGTCTTAGGAACTTTCTACTCTTTCTTAATCTATCAGGGAGAGACAAGTACTCATTGAAAAGGTTCAAGCTCTTTCCATATTCTCTGCCCTCCTCACATTCAGATTAACTCCTCTCATGGCTGCAAGGGGGCGGCTGCACCTCCTTGCTTCACATAATCACATACCAGGGTCTGAAAGGCAAACAGAGGGCCTACTGTATCTCAGATTCTAAGATGTCTTTGGCCATAAGATGCAACATTATTTTATATACTGCACACAGAAACATTCCTGCCAATTAGATTTTGCCATGCTACTTATTGTCAAATGCATCCTGGTTAGTCAATCAATGAAATACAGTATATTTTCCTAGTGTCTCTTAAGAATGACTCAAAAAAACCATTTCCACTCTGCCACTAGGATTCCCATATGCCAACCCTTAATCTAATCCTTGGAAGTATCTCTGTACCTGTTCTATCTTGTGTACACTCTCCTATTCTCTTGCATTGGACCCTTGGATGCTTGCAAATGCCGCTATGGCTGCCTGGACCAGTTCCATACAAGCCCACATCATTTTCCTAAGTCTCTGCTGCTTCCTCCACTTCTGTACATAAAAGAAGCATATGCCAGTAGTTACCTTTTATGAAGCAAATTTACCAATGGAAGACAGGCAGTGGGAAGGGACTTAGTAGATGAATTTCTTCTTGTAGGTAAATTGTAGGCCTTCATGGTGGCCTGCTCTGAAGAATGGGATTTTGATGTAGCTTATCTGGGGACATCCCTCGTGACTTAGTAATTTTGTGTCTGTGAAATGGAGACCAACCTAGAAAAATCATCAACTTTTATTTACTTCCCATTCTTCCTTTGTTGTAGAAATAAATTCTAGCCTTTACCCAGGCAGAGGAAGAACAAACGGTACTTCAGGAATGGTGAGGTCAGGAGAAACTTTATTACTCATGTGTGAGGTCCCAGACCTGGGTAGCCCCGTAAGGTCTGAGCACCAGTTTAAAGACCAATAGTTCCTTTTATACACAACGATCTCCATATCTGTTACATTGATAACATCGTTTTTCAGCAGACACAACCATCTATGGCAAAGTCCCCAGAAAAGGGGGCAAGGCAAGGAGGGGGGAAGATGCAGGCATTCGGGGATGGCCTTGGAGAGGCAGACCAGCTGGTTGGCTGCCCGACCTTGTAGATAAGAGTGCTGAGGCCCTGGCCATGAATCTTGAAAGGGAAGGAGCTATAAGTAAGCAAACTTGTTGATTATGCCTGCATTGGAATGTTCATTGAACCTGGGCTGGAAGTTCTGCGGAATCTTTATTATATTCATTTGCTCAGTAATATATTTTCACTTCACCTTATCTAACTTACTTCTTCCTTCACTCTTTAAACCCTGGCATCACACTTCCAACTAAACATATTCATGACTGAAACCTTGCCTCAGACCCTATTTTCTAGGAAAATAAGCCAACACAACCTCCACATTTACCTAAACCAATCAGGATTAATTCTAGTTACTTAGAGGAGGAAAGAAGAAAACTGGGGCACAGCCAACATGGGAGCACAGTGACATGGCTGTAGAGTGGACAATCAAGGGTTTGCTTAGTACTTGCCCTACTTTGCAGGGTTGTTAGAAGAGTTAAATGAGATAATAAGATGTAAATGCAATCTATCAAGCATAACAGAACATAAAAACATAAATTTGTCATTAGACTTGTGGCTATCAATACCACATTCCAGAAACTTAATAAATCACTCATTTAGTAAAAATTATTTTGTGAGCACCTACTATTTGCCAGTCATGGTTCCAACATAGATAATATAACAGTTCCAGCCATATAGGAGCTTCTTCTCTACAGCAGAAGTAGAGGAAGAAAATGAGCAAATAAATTACATGTGATTACAATTCTCTAGAGGGAAATAGAAGGGAGTTATAAGAAGCTAACTTTGGGAAGTCAGACAAAGCTTCCTGGAGGATTGTTGGAGGAGTAAATGTAAGTGATCATGAGTTGACCTAATAACTGGATCCTTCGACAATCAAGGTCTCATCCCCTCTTCTGTTCCTGGAATGTTGTTCTGCCCACCATTCACCCAGCAGGAGCCACTACGGTACACACACTTGAGATATTACTATGTGGTGGAGACCATCTGTCCTGTACTAGATTGAAAGCATGACTAAACTCTGTGTAGACCCTTAATATTCTGACCGGTGGGTCTTTCAGCAACCCAAGACAATCCTCATAGGTAAGCTCTCTTGTTTATTAAAACTGCCATCTGACAATCTGGAGTGATCTGCCTCTTTCTTCCTCTTTTCCTCAGTGTATAGAGGTCAGTTTTGAATTTCAACTAGGTAATCCTCAAGGTTGCAAACAAACAAGGATGACTGGGAGATAGGTATTTGAGGGTGGAGAGATGTGCCAGGTAGAAAGAAAGGCATAGACAAAGGTGAAACATTTTGAGAAGGCTTGATGTTACTCATTATGGCTTGGTTGGTAAACACTGGATTATGAAGCATGGATTGCCAGAAGTTTAGCTTCAATTGTGATGGCCATAAAGGGAAGGGTATGTTGACATATTGAGAAGGATAGTTTTAGAAAGAGCTCTTCAATAATGGTGGAACAAAAGGACTTCTTTGGAAGAGGAAAGGCCGGATGGGAAGCTAGCAAGAGAGTTGAGATACTACTCTGTAGTATGGTATATCCTTTTATATGTTTAATTCACTTTTGAGGAGTTTCTGTTAATAGAAATACTCTCCATTATTTAGGACTTTGTGAATTACAGACCCCAGTATTTCTCCAATGTCCCCATGCATGTCTCCTAAAGAAGAGGCTAACTATTTCAAATAAAGGCTGGAAGTGATCTTTGTGGTCTTTACTCCCAACAGTCATATTTTTAATGATGCTCCCTTTCCTTTTGTCTTTGCTGTTAGTTGTCACTGGATTGTATGAATGAGTACTGGGTCAATAATGTGACTCCTCAGGGAAGCCAGTTATCCTTACAGAGAGTAGCGCCATAGACTTGATCTCTGCAGCTCATCATCTGAAGCCATGAGCTGACATTAGAATTTAAACATCCAGAGAGGGAGAGGAGGAAGGGAAGCAGCACAATGGACTATGGTGGTGGACTCGGTGATTTGGTGGTGAGAGCACTACAATGGGCAAGACCTGAGTGGGGGTATCCTATACTTCCCAAATAACAACAATAATGCATGCCAATATTACCTCAATAAAAACAAAATAAAAACAAAACTGAAAAAAAACCAAACAAAATAAACATGGGGAACCCACTAATTTAGTCACTCACCCATTTTTTAGCTTTTTCATTTGTTATTTCCTCCTATCTTAGTCAATTCCTGCTGTCATAACAAAATACCAGAGACCATGTGTCATAAACAACAGATGTTGATTTTCTCAGAGTTCTGGAGGCTCTAAGTCTAAGATCAAGGTGCAGGCTGATTCAGTTCCTGGTGAGGATTCTCTTCCTGACTTCCAGGAAGCTGCCTTCTTGCTGTGTGCTCTTATGACCTTTCTTCAGAGCACTGAGAGAAAGAGAATGACCAAGCTCTCTGGTGTCCCTTCACAAGGCACTAATACTGCCTTGAAGGCCCCATCCTCAGGGGTAATTAAACCTAATTATCTCCCAAAAGCCTCTTCTTCAAATACATTATATTGAGGTTAGGGCTTCAAGAACAAAAAATATTCATAACATTTCCTTCTTTGTTTTCCTGCCTTTCTTCAATATTTTCCCCTTTAACATGCATCTATTTAATATATTTGATGGGTGAGTTAATAAAAAATAAACTACCATAGACCTCGATGGCAAAGGAGTCTAGTGGAGAAAAGTGAGAAGAGAGCTGCCAGGGTTGTAAGCTGCCAGTGGTGACAGAATTATGTTATGAAATACAGAGGGGAAACATAAACATTCACAGATATAACCCTCATGATTAGGGCAGACAAAGGACAGAAAGGAGCAGCAGATACGGCATATTATTAAGAGAACTTTAGGGAACTCTTCAGTGGAGAAGAGATGCTTGCATATCTCTTAAAACAACTAGACATCAGGGCCTCCCTGGTGGCACAGGTGGTTGAGTGCCTCACTGTAAAGCTGTCCACAGCCTCTGCAGTGTGGGTTTGATCCTGGCCGGCCAGCAAGAATCCCACATGGTGCAGCAGACCTCTCCTGTCTCACCTGCTGCTCCCCTCAGCAGTGTATTTCGTCAGTCTGCCTGTTCTGTTCCCTGCTCTGTCTCTGGTGAATCCTCTCATGCTCCCACGCATCTGGCCTATACCCCGGTTCTTGTATAAAAATAAATAAATCTTAAAAAAAAAAAAACAAGTAGACATCAGCCTGGAGGGGGTGTTGGCGATGGTGCCAGCCTGGGCTTGGTGCACTGGATGGAGAGAACACACACAGGAGTGTTGAAGTATGTGACAGCATGTGTGTGCACAGAGAAGCAAGCTTACCATGAATGGAGAAACCTAGGTGACTTCAAAACTGTCAACAGCAGAGGCTGGGAAGATGGACAGTAGGCAGGTCATGGGATGACATTTGATTTATCCTAAAGTTAAGTCCTGTATTAAGAGGTTTTAAGGAAGAGAGTGAAGCACTGTCTGTTTTATAGAAGAAGGTGTAAACTGCCTAAATACTCAAGTCTAAAAATGAAAAATAACAAATGTTTTTAAACAATATCATCAAACAGTTAATACATTATAGAACTAGATGTTTTTTCATTGCTGTGTGAGAAAAGTTGTAGAATGATATGTAGTACATAGTACTTATGCAAATGTTGAAAATCAAAGCATGTTATGTATTCTGCATAGGTATACATGTATGTATATAAATTACTACAATAAAAAAGAAATGGAAGGAATGAATTCATGGTGTTGGTTGCCCCTGGAGCATGTGTGTATGGATGGAAGGAATGAAATAGAATTTGGTATAGGATCAATGGAAACCTCAATTGAAGTTTCCATTGTTGCTTCAGTTTTACCTGTAATGTTTGATTTATTGTATTTAAGAAATAAAACTATAAGGCAAAATAAACCCAGAAACAGACAAAAGAGTGATGTGAACAGATTCACATTTTTGGAATTTGGATGAATTTAGAAAGGTGGAAGGTAGAAAGGCAAGCTTAAAAATATAGAAACACAATGGTGTTTATTTGTGAAATTGCTTTCAGTGTTGTTTGTCCTATTGATGGAAGATAAGTTCCAATATTGACTTTACTGATACAGGATGTTACATAGACATGGTAAAAGAGCAAAACTATTAGAGTTTGTATAAAATAAATATGAATGTAGACAATATTCAAGAGATGTTCACCATATGTAGCAGATCAGTTCTAGAAGACTTGATGACCAAGGAGATTTATGAATTCTATAATGGTAGTGAAATGTTCACTCCTCTTAACCATTTATTTGGCTGGCATATCCTTTTTTTTTTTCCTTACTTGTCTAGATCAAGAACCATTCTATAACAATGCAACATACTGCCTTGGGAAAGGACCTCGTCTCCCTATGTCAGAGAGAGTAGGCCTTATCACCAGAGATAGTGATTGCTATTTTAACTTCAGAACTGTGAGCGATGGTGAGGGCATATTCTTAAAAGTTTCCCTCTGACCTTGAGTTATAGAACTAAGACCTAAATGGGAACATTATTAGATTTTCTAAAATTTCCCAGGGAGTTTCCATTTTGGAATGGTGAAGTTAACTTGATATAACCCAAGGCTTTCTCTTCCTTAAGTAAACACTTACTCAATGGGATTTACTACCCTATAGATAAGTAAAATTTTAATGAATGATATTTCCTTTCATCTTGTTCAGAAAATGAAAAAAACTGCTGTTCACTTATCCCATCCTCCCTGAAAGGAGGAAGGACATTTAATCTGCATGTCACTTTCTTTTGCCAGAAGTCAGTAACCCCCAGTATTTATAGCTCCTTTTGAAAGTCCATTAGTAATGTTGCTTTTTTTTTTTTTAGACCTTTCTTGCCTTATGCACTGACATCAGCATATTTCTGGTTTCTACTTGGACCTAAGGGAGAGTTTCTGGGGCTGTTCCTCTTTCATTCAACTTCTTGTTCATAAATCCTGTCTAGATTTCTTAAGTCTCTTCCTATCTTTCTACTTATTATTCATTAAGTCTTGTTCCTAGAATGTATGTCATCCCAAATAGCCACCCACGTACTTCACAGGTTCAAGTTATGACACCTATGATCTTGTGGTGTGTGTGACCACTTCTCAGATGTAGGGCTTGAGTGTTATGTGGGGAAAGTGCTCTGCTGTGCTGCACAGAAATTGTAGGCATACAGGGATGAGCACTATATTCCAAAGAGCTCTAATTTGACAAAAGGTGATTACCTGATATTTAAATGCAGATGGATTATCAGGTGAAAACAACTTGTGATGGAAATGTCTTTTCAAGATTTATTTATTTACGCATACAAGAACTGGGGTGCAGGCCAGAGGTGTGAGGGGTGAGAGGATTCACCAGAGACAGAGTGGGGAGAACAGGCAGACTGACTGAAGTACACTGCTAAGGGGAGCAGCAGGCAAGGCAGGAGAGGGCTGATGCACCATGTGGGTAGCTCCCTGGCCAGGTGGGGATCAAACTCATGCTGCAGAGGCTGTGGATAGCTTCATAGTGCTGTGCTTAACCCCTTGTGCCACGTGATAGCCACGTTGGGTGTGTCTCTCATATACAACACACACAACACACACACACACACTCACACAGAGGCAATGAGGAGTTAAAAAGAGTAAAGTCCTTGGTTATACATGCATATAATGAAATAAGACTAAATTATGTCACATATAACAGCTTTTAACTTCAATCTTTAGCTGAGTACATTTACTACATGAGACAGGAATATAGTCACAGATCATTAGACATTATAGTAATGAGAGAAGGTCTTCCAGGCAGTCCAAAAAATATTTATTTCTCATCTAGAATCATACAAGACTTAAAGCAAAGGAAAACAAAGCAAAACTACTCTCGTGGAGCAGGAGTAGGCATTTGATGAATTATACAGTCAGAGTCACATGACTTGTTAGCCTGCATTGCAAATATCTGTGCAGTAGCAATTAAGAGGTAGAAGTAGAAATAGAAGAGTGATGGAAATAGAAAGACCCTGTACTTTTGCATAATCTGATGGTGTAGCTGCTTTTAGATGGAGGGAAGTTGTCAATACTGTACAGTTTCAGGGTATTTTTTTTTTGCAGCCTGACTTCATTATTTTATTCAAAGTATGTGATGAATTTTGAGATGATTCACCAATATACAAATATTAGGATGAAAACTTATGGCACAAATATGTTAATTTTAAAGAATTATTTGTTTTGTAAAATTTTTCTAGTTATAAATTCTCTCTTTGGAAAGCATAATTTGCATAACACAAGATTTAGAAATTTTAAGCATTTCTTTTATTGAATTTTGGCAAATATATCCAATACCACAATAAAGATATTTTAATCACCCAGAAACTTCTTTCATGCCAATCCTAGTCAATTCCCACGTCCAACTGGCAACCAGTGATCTGATTTCTCTTTCCTGTTCTTGAAAATCATATAAATGGAATCACACACTAGGAGTACTCTTATGCCTGGTTCTTTTTGTATAAGGCATATTTAAGAAATATTTATTCAGGTTCTGTGTGTTTCAGTAGATATTTTATTAATAAGTAGTATTCCATTAAAATGTTTATTCTCTTGGACATTTTGATCTCTTCTAATTTTGGTTATGAATAAAGCTGCTATAAATATTCTCAAACAATGTTTTGTGAGTGTGTTTTCATATATTTTTGGTTACATTTGCATAAAGGGAATTATTAGACATGGGGTAAATTCATATTTAAAATTTTAAGGAACTACCAAATACTCCCCAAGTGATTGACTAATTTTGCACTTTTACCAACAGTAATGTCTGACAATTCCAGTTGTGATACATTCTCAGCAAATTTGGTGTTGTTTTTTAATGGTAGCTCTTTCAGTTAGTGTATTATAATAAGCAGTATCTAATCCTTTTAGATTGCAATTCCCTGATAAATAATGTTTTGGAACACCTATTTATGTTCAAGTGCTATTTCTGCTCCTATCATGACTTGGTGAAATGTTCGACTGTATAGTCTACTTTGTAATTGTGTTGCTTGTCCTTTTGTTAATAGTTTGTAAATTCCTTTTATATTCTGAATGCAATTTCTTTATTGGATATATATATATATATATATATATATGGCAACTACTTTATATGAGATTGTGACAAGCCTTTTTATGTTATCACCTTGTGTGTATGTTTGTGTGTGTATATTGTCTTTGATGTTTATTATTTGTTGGTTCTTTTTGCTTACCTTCATTCTTTCATACAAAGTAAGGTTTCTTTCAGACAGCGTTTTCCTTTTACCTAAGGAAGGTTTTTAACATTTTTTGAAAAGTGAAGATCTGTTGGAAAACAGTTCTTTCATCATTTGTGTATCTGAAAATATCTATTTTGCTTTTCCTTTGAAATGTATTTTCACTGAATTAGAATTCTAGGTTGAAAATTTTTTATCAGCACCTTAAGGATATTGTTCCTTGTCCTTTAACTCCAATGTTCATAATGATAAATTAATGAATAATATATATTATTGAAATACCATTGGCTTGCAGCATTGTATATGACTTAGAGGTATGGGGTCACCCTGTGTTACCACACTACAGCTACCACTGAGGTGAAAGCCCTTGACCATTGTCCATACTTGACTCCTTCACCCCCCACTTTATTCTCCCCCCACCTCCCTCACCCTTTGGTAGCCTCAATTTCTTTCTTTTTTTTAAAAAGATTTATTTATTTATTTATACAAGCACTGGGTACAGTCAGAAGCGCAGGAGGGTGAGAGAATTCACCAGAGCCAGAGCGGGGAGCAGAGCAGGCAGAAGGACCGAAGTACACTGCTGAGGGGAGCAGCGGGCGGCAGGAGAGGTCTGCGCGCCATGTGGGACCCTCCTCTGGTGGCTGGGGAGCAGCTGGGGATCGAACCAGCGCTGCAGAGGCTGCGGGCAGCTTCGCAACCCAGCACTCAACCCCTGTGCCACCAGGGAGGCCCTGGTAGCCTCAATTTCTAAAGTCAGACATTAGGGTTTGTTGTTTGTTTGCTTTTTATCTGACCTTTTGTCTAATTTCTCTATATTCCACATATAAATGCATCATCCAGTGTTTGTCTTTCTCCTTCTGACTTGTTTTGATTAGCATAATCCCCTCTAGTTATACTGGGGTTGCTTCAAAAGTCAAGCGTTATCATTCACGTATACCACACCCTCCTAACCCACTTATTTGTCTTTGGGCATTTAGATTGTTTCCATAGCTTGCATATTGTAAATAGTGCTGCAGTGAACATAACAGTGCATATATGCCTTTATATTAGTGATTTTGCATTATTTGCGTAGCTACCTAGGAGTGGAATTGCTGAATAATATTGATAAAAGCTTTTATGTAATTTTTTCTGTCTGCTTTCAAGATCTTCCCATTATCTTTGGCTTAAGAAATCTATTATGTGCCTGAGTGTCATTTTCTTATATTTATCTGGTATACATATTGATGAAATTCTCTGATTTATGTGTTGCTAGAAATTCTTGACCATTATGTTAAATTATTTATTCTGCTCATTTCTCTTTTCTGTCTAGTATTCCAATAACATACACTTAGATCATTTGATATCTCTTCCTTCCCTTATCTTAGTTGGTCTGTATCATTTTCACGTGCCTTCCCCCACTATTCATGCTTCAATAGAAATAACATATTGAACCATATTAGTATTCGCTGATATTTTCATCTGCTGGATACAGTTTACTTAGTTTACAATGATAATCCAATTGAAAAAAATTCATCTCAAATATTTTATTTTTTCATATTTAGTATACATATGGTATACACTGTCGTAGAGAGGCAGACAGAGTCTGCCTGGAACTCTTTGTAAGGTTTGGAAATATTAAGGAGCTTCTCTCAGTTTTTCTGTTCCACCCTGAGACTTCAGCAGTTTTTCCTCACTTACGACTTGGGGAGCACTGAACCCAGGGCATCTAAAGAATACTCAGAAAAGGCTCGTAGAAAGGAACTGTGGATGGGCATACACTCTCCTCAAGTGTGAGGCTTTTAGGAATGCTCAATTGCTACAACAACTCACACTTCGGCTTCAAAAATATGTTCATAAATTTAGCTCTTTTCTTCTTACCCTTTCTGTAAAACTTCCTCCTCTTGATACTGCTCCATCAAGAATTAAGTAGCTTTGTGTTCCTTCTTGTAACACTTTAATTATAGTTCATTATTTTTTGTGACTTCCATTTTGATTTTGTGGATTATGTGGCAGAAGTAACACATCCAGTGAATTATTTTTCTTTATACTTTTATTTTTATGCTGAGATTTTCCCATTGGTTTACACATTAGTCCCATCTTTTCTTAATGTCATTGAGCATAATGTAAACAGCTGTTTTAAAGTCTTTGTAAAAATTCAGCATCTGTTTCTACTGACTACTAGATTAGAGTTTCATGTTCCTACTTACTGACATGTGTAGTGATTTTTAATTTTGATATAATTTTATCTGATTTTTGTTGTTATAGTATAAATTGACCATCTTTTTACATTTAATCAATTTGTATCCCTATATTTAAAGTGAAAATTTTTTAATGCACAGCATATAATTCAATCTTTTTAAAACTAATTTGACAATTTTGTTATTTAGATTATTTAAATTTAATGAAAATTGCTATGATTGGATTTAAATCTACTGTGTTGCAATTTGTTGCATCTGTTCTTTGTGACTTTATTTTTTATTTTATTCCTTTATTTTAGGTAAACTCAGTAATATTTATAACTCCATTTTATCTCGCATTTTGTTTTTTGAACTATGACTTTTATAGTAATTGCTTTAGGGTTTGTAATATGGAGTTTTAAATGATCTTATTCTTTCTCCAGGTAATATTGTTCCACTTCTCATACAGTTCAAGAACCTTACAATATTATATTCCACTTCCCCTCTGCCAGCCTTTGTGCTATTACTGTCATAACTTTTATTACTTTATGTACTGTCCTTAATTTTAAGCTTGGGGGGGGTCGTTGAATTTCTTGCCTCTGTTATTTTATAGTGCACATCATATATGGAAAAAAATAAATTTTCCCTCCAAATATGTATTTTCCCCCCTCTACCCTGTGTCATCTCTTCTTCACAGGTTCAAATTGCATGTAAATTAGATGATTGAAAATCACTGATGCTTTTTCATTTTTTTCCTTTTTTCTTTTTCTCTGTTAACATTTGATTAGTTCTTTTTGTTATGTCTTCATATTTACTAATCTTTTCTTCTATAGAATCTAATCTGCTTTTAGTTTCACCCACTATACTTTTCTTGTCATACGTTATAGTCTTATCTCCACGAATAGTTTAGTCTTTTTAATGTTTTATTTGTCTCTATCTAACATTCATAATCTTTCTTACACCTTCTTGAACAAATGGAATATGGTTACATTAACTATTACTGTTCTTGTATATTACTTCTGCCATTCATGCTATTTATGTGTTTCTTTATGTGAGGTGATTTTTCTCCTATTATGGACTTAATAAATTTAGCTTCTTTGCATCTTTCATCCTTTTGTGATAGATAACTGCTATCTAAACATTCTTGTGCTATAAATAACCTTCAGCTGTATTCTAGAACTTAGGTAAGTTATTTCAAAACCATTTGATCTTTTTGAGACATAATTTTGAAGTTCATTAGGTGGCACCAGAGTAGTTTTTATCTAAGGATGAATTACTTCTACTCCTATAATACCTTAGTGAATTATGAGGTTTCCCAACTCTGGTATTAGAACATGACCTACTTCTAGTCATGTTTGAGCTCTGAAAATATACTCCTCTGTTCCTTTTTGGTATTTCTTTCTACAGCCTTAAAATTTGTAAACATGCATACTCAGATTAGTTCTCAGGTAAATGTCTGAAGTTGAGCCATCATAGTTGTTTTTCAGTAATATGTTCTCCTCCATTAAAAGTGCATTAATGACTTGGATTTAAGACCATAAACTATAAAATACATAGAGGAAAAAATACCCAAAACATTCCACAACATTGGTTTTAGTGATGTCTTTGGAGGCTACAACCCAATAGCAAGAAAAACAAAAGCAAAGATAAACAAATGGGACTGCATAAAACAAGTTTCTGTACAGTGAAAAAGCCCCTATCATTTAAAAATATACACCCTACTGAGTGGGAGAAGATATTTGCACATCATACATACAAAGGACTGATATCCAAGCTCTGTACAAAAGTCACACAACTCAACAAAAAACAAAGCACCCAAACAAAAATTGGACAGAAGAGCTAAATAGACTTCCAAAAAAGACATACAGATGGCCAAAAGGCATATGAAACTTATCATCAGGGACAGGAAAATAAAAACTTCAATGAAATACCACCTCAGTCCTGTGAGAATGACCCATATTAAACAAACAAGCAAACAGAAAAGAGCAGCAAGAAATGCTGGTAAAAGTTTGGAGTAAAGGGAACTCTCCTACACTGTTGGTGGGAATATCAACTAGTTCAACCCCTATAGAAACTATGTGGATGTTCTTCAAAGTACTAAAAATAAGTATACCATGTAGTTCAGATATTCCACTCCTAGGTATTTACCCAAAGAATACAGAAAATAATTTGAAGGGCTAGAAGATGTCCTATGGTCATTGCAGCACTTTTTACAATAACCAAGTAACTGAAACAACTTAAATACCCAATGACAGAGGAGTAGATTAAGAAGATGTAGTATATGTACATGGTAGAATACTACACAGCTCTAAAAAGATGAACTTTTGCCATTTGTGACAAATGGATGGAATTGGAGCAGATTATGCAGGTGCAATAAATCATAGGGAGAAAGGCCACTACTGGATAATTTTACTCATGTGTGCAATAAAAAGAAATAAGGCAAAGGATATGACAAAACTAAATCAAAACAAGCTGTAGAAATGTGACTGCAGAATTGAGACTACTAGAGGGAAAAGGAAGATAGAGGTTGGAACAAGGTTGGGAGGGAGTCTAGTGGTCAATGGTAAAGGACAATGGGTGCTTTGGTTGTGGCTTCTGTATGGTGACATGCATCTGAAGAGGTGTTAAACCAATCTTATAAATCATATACAGTGTTGTAAACTAATAGTACCTCAATTAAAAAAGAAATTTCTCCTCTAGTACATTGCCATTTGAACTCTGCTCACATTGGCTATCCCCTTTGTCCAATCTGAAAATCCTCAATTCAGGGACATCACTGGGATGGAACATGAATCCCTCCCCCTTGCCCTGCCTCTTGAAAGTTCTCTCCAGTAAGTAAAGTACCACAATTGTAGCTCTACCACCCATTTGTTTCCATTTTCTTGTTGGTCCCTGTCTCTATTTTCGCATAGTCTATGTCTTAAAAACAATATTTTAAAATATATTTTATGTATTTTTGCTTTTTGGTCTCATGTGAGAGGGTAAATCCCATTCCCGTGACTCAATGTCAGTTCAAATAGAAGTATATTTTGGTGTAGTTTGCAAATGTACAGGAACGTTTCAAAAATATTCTGAGATATTCTCATTTACTTTTTTTTTCACCCACTAATCATACTTTATTCATTTGCATTCATATCCCCTCTTCGATGTCTATCTTTTCCTGTTAAAATCTGTTGAGAGTAAGATTAAGACATCATGTCCCCTTTACCTTTGTCAATGTGCATTTAGTAAGAACCATAGCATTTTCTTACATAAGCAGTTTGGAGTTATGAAAACCGGGAAATTTGATATTAATATAATACTGTCATCTTATCCTTTTTAATCAATTGTCCCAATAATGTCTTGTATAGCAATTGATTATTTTCAGTCCAGGATCAAATCCAGGATCCTGCATTACATTTAGTTGTCACATCTCTTTAGTGTCTAAGTTGGAACAGTTCTTCATTCTATCTTTGTGCTTCCTGACCTTGATGTTTTGAAGACTTCAAGCCAGCTGCTGTGTAGACTATTTCTCAATTTTGATTTGTCTGATGTTTTCTCATGATTAGATTCATGATATGCATTTTTGGCAAGAATACTGCTAAAGTGATAGTGTATTATCCTTGTGAATCTTATTAGGAAGCACACAATGTCAGTTTGGTCCCAAATTGGCTGTGTTAAGCTTGATGACTTAGATAAAATGATGTTTTCTAAGTTTCTGCACTTAAAAAGTTTTCCCTTTGTAATTAATAAGTGACTTTTGTGGGGTGTTTAAAAGATATATGAGTATATACAACTGTCATCAAATTTTTGCCTACTGATTTCAGTGTACAATGATGACTTTCTAACTCCAACAATCTTTCTATATTTACTAGCTGGATCCATTATGTGGAAAAACTTTCCTTCCCTATTTATGTGGTTTCTTTTTAAATCATAGTAGATTCATGGATTTAAAGTTTTTTGGATTATAATCTATTTTAATCATTATTTTTATATTTAAATTGTCCCAAATTTGGCCTGTGAAGAAACCATCTAGCTGCTTCTGTGTGTTTTTTTTTTTTTTTGATGTCTTCATGTTTCTTCAAATACTTTCTTAATTTCTGGCACAATGAAATATCTCAATTATTTTGCTACATTAGATCTGGACTCACCATGTCTCTAAGAGATTCTTGGTTCACAGGGTATAGGGAGGGATATTGGTATTTCAAAATGAATGGGCACACTGTGTGCTTGCTGTGCTGTCACTTCTAGGCCTCTAAGTAGACATAACTTGGAAACAGTTTCTCTTTCTCCCCCTGTCCTCCCTCTCTCTCTCTCTCTCTCTCTCCCTCTCTCTTTCCTTCTTTCTTTCTCCACCCACTCTCCTCTCTCTTGACCCTCCGTAGCTCTGTATTAAAAACAAAATTAAAATAAAAACATGAGTTCGTTCTTACACTCAATTCTTACACCCTCAAATTCAACATAACAAGATTATCTTATTCTTCTTTTTCCCCATATGCTTTCCCCAGAGTTTTAATTCCCTTCTCCAACAATGGAAAATCTAGCTCCTAGGATTCTCAGTGTATTCCTTTGCTGACACTAGAATTATTGGTATACTGGCAAATGTTTAACAAATTGCTTTTTAATGAAACAAAACTTTAAAAATCCTAGTTTATAAAACTTGCTTATTTTTCATATTTGATTACTCCCACTATGACCAAACTCAGTCGGCTCACATGATTGCATCACTGAACACAGAGTTGGGAAGAGATGTGCACAACTGGGATAAGTTAAGCCAGCTGCAAAGTACACACCACAGCATGAAATGCACACGGAGTAGTATTGTAACTGCAAGACTATGTCTTCTGTGAAAAGCAAATTTATTAACAAGAGCTTATTACTGATTTATAGTTTTAAGAGGTAAAATATACTAAAATATTTGTATATTAAATAAATACTTATTTGCACAATGTCAATGAGTTTTGATATGTGACCATCACACATATTAAGATATAAAACATTTGCATCATTCTAAAATGTTCTCTGATGTTTTTTCCTAGTCTAGTAGGCGTTCAGAGGCATGCACTGTTCTGATTTTTTTTTTCATCGCAGATTAGCTTTCACTCTCCCAGCTCTTCACTGTAAATAAAGTGATATGATCTGTTTTTTTGTATATGACTGTCTTTTTTCACTTAGCAATATATATGTCAGATTCTTCCTTGTTGATGCACACATTAGTAGTTAATTTATGTTGCTGGGTATGCAGGGTACTATTCAATTTGTGAATATACAATAATTTGCTTACCCACTCTCTACTGATGTGTATTTGTATTATACATAATTACTTGGTTATTGTGAAAAAATACCATAAATGGGGCCTCCCCGGTGGTGCAGCAGTTGAGTACTGGGTTGCGAAGCTGCCTGCAGCCTCTGCAGCGCCAGTTCAACCCCCGGCCAACTGGTGAAGGTCCCACATGGCGCGCAGGCCTCTCCTGCCGCCCGCTGCTCCCCTCAGCAGTGTACTTCGTCAGTCTGCCTGCTCTGCTCTCCGCTCTGACTCTGGTGAACTCTCTCACCCTCCTGTGCTTCTGACTGTACCCAGTGCTTGTATAAATAAATAAATAAATCTTTAAAAAAATACCATAATGTTTGTAGAATATTCATTTTTGTAAATATATCTCTTTGGCATATATCTAAAATTGAAATTGCTGACTGACAGGATAGATATGTTTAATTTTATAATAAGTAAATTTTTCTAAAATGTTTGTATCATTTATGCCAAAAGCAATGTATAAAGATTTTGGTGCATAGTTCAGGACACTCTCTCTAGGCAATTTTCTCTAACATTCATAGGGCTTACCTCATTTGTTTCCCCTCTCTTGGGATTAGTATCATTCAGTTTCAAATACAATGTCTTTAAATCTATTGTTTCATGTATGTTAGATGTTAGCATTGATCTGGCCATTTATTCTATCTTGGTTGAAAAGAGGGATCCATATGTATTTTTAAAAAATGAATGAGGAGGGCCTCCCCGGTGGCACAGCAGTTGAGCGCTGGGTTGGGAAGCTGCCCGCAGCCTCTGCAGTGCCAGTTCGATCCCCAGCTGCTCCCCGGCCACCAGAGGAGGGTCCCACATGGCGCGCAGACCTCTCCTGCCGCCCGCTGCTCCCCTCAGCAGTGTTCTTCGGTCCTTCTGCCTGCTCTGCTCCCCGCTCCGGCTCTGGTGAATTTTTTCACCCTCCCGTGCTTCTGACTGTACCCAGTGCTTGTATAAATAAATAAATAAATCTAAAAAAAAAAAAAAAGAATGAGGAAGAAAATTGTGGAGTAAGGAAGTGTAAAAGTTCATCCTTTCCCCTTCCCCCAAAATGAAAATATGTCAAAATGTCTGAATAAACACTTTAGTATATATGGATACTAACCAAAAATTTGTAGCAACCAGGAAATAATGAAGAAAACTTTAGATTAAGCTCAGTCAGCAGTTTCTGTGGCATTTTGTCCAACCACTCTTATCTTTACTCTTCAGCTCAGTGGTAGTTCTGAAAATAACAGTTTGTATTCTGGTACTGGTACCAGAGAGAGAATAATGTAAACTCCATTAGCAAAAAAATTGTAATGATTTTGCAATGACTCTTGCCATCCTGATTGACTAGTTCAAAATGTTTATCTCTGGTTGGATTATTTTCTTGTTGCTGTTCTTGTCGAGTTTATGGGTTATTTATCTATTTTGAAAATTAACCCCTTGTCGGATGTATAAGGTGCAATATGTGGTTTACATATTGTTTTTTGTGGTTGTTTCTTTCATGGTCCAAAAACTTTAGTTTGATATAGTCCTATATGTTTACTTTTGCTTTTGTTTCTATTGAAAAGGCTTTTCTGTATCTTGTCTGACACACAACTACCCCAAATCTATAGCAGCTTCCCAAGGACATTTGCCAAAATCTTTTATAGGCAGTGGTGTTAGTTATTTCTGTCTAATGCATAACAGCGAAGGCAAACTATAGATAATAAAAACTTCTGGGAGCAAAGACTGGGGAATGAGATGTTTGGGACAATAAAGATCTGAAACATTCTGTCATATTTTTGGAGCTGTGTATATACTCACAGAAGACTTGAGAATGTCTTAGCTGCTCAATTCGTTTAGAACTTTTGGCTCCCTATGAGCAGGAAGCAAAATTTAAAGCAGAGATGTAAACTATGTGACTGAGTGTAGAAGGCTTGCAGTAAAATACACATAAGATTCCTTTTCCAAAGCTAGGAGGTTCTTTTTAAGGTCCACATGTTTGAAGAAATCTCTGCTGATCACTATCTGGCTACTCAGTTTAATGCAATTGAAACTTCAGTAGCTATACATGGTAAAGAATATAGACTTTACAAAATTAGTTCAGAAGAGTGACTAAAAAAGCATCTAACGACAGCTTAAGGAACAGCAATATTAATCCTATGGAGTGGGGAGAATCATATTTACAGATTTGTTAAATCATATTAAAAATGTCAGTATTTAATAATTAAGACACAAAGAAGCTAGAAAGTCTAAACCACACAAAGAAAATGAAAATCAATCATTATAAACTATATTTGAGAAAGCACAGACATTGAAATTACTAGACAAAGACTTTTAAACCACCTGTTTTATTTATTTTTAAAGATTTATTTATTTATACATACAATAACTGGGGTACAAGCCAGATGTGTGGGAGGGTGAGAGGATTCACCAGAGACAGAGTGGGGAACCGAACAGGCAGACTGACTGAAATACGCTGCTAAGGGGAGCAGCGCTGAGCTCAACTGCCTGTGCCACCAGAAAGGCCCTAAACCAGCTGTTTTAAATATATTCAAAAAACTAAGCAATATGAAAAGAATTAAAGAAATGCAAGTGAATAATATCTCAAATAAAGTATATCAGTAAGAGATAAGCATTTCAAAAAGGAACCAAATAGAAAGTCTGGCATTAAAAAAATACAATAGCTGCAATGAAAACTTCACAAGAAGGGACTCAATAGTAGATTTTATCAACTAAGGGTTTTTCTGGTAAAATTACCCATGAAAAATTGAGAAATTAAGATATAGTAGATAAACAAAAACTGAGTGAGTTTATTATTAGCATGCAGCAATTCAATGCACACAAAGACAAAGACTAGTAGTAATGATAACTATATATGGAATTATAAAAGTTGTATTAATGTGCTTTTGTTTGTACCTCCTTTTTTATTTAAAAGATAGCTATATAAAACAATAGCTATAAATCTATATTGATAGGTTCACAGTGTTATGAAGATAATGTGTGACAATAGCATAAGGGGGATCAGAACTATATAGAAGGAAAGATTTGTATACTATTGTAAGTATTACATTATGAGTTAGAATTATGATAAATAAATTATTGTAATTCAAGATTGTTGTAAATTAAGTTTACTATAATATAATCCGTATGGTATCCATTAAAAAAAAAACCCTCAAAAATAAGAGAGTAATAGAAAATTTAAGGAACAATACTGAAAGTGATTCAAGCCCTTCCTAATCAATAATTTTGTTAAATGTAAATGAATAGTTAAGTTGAATGAATTAAAAAATCATAATTAACTATATATTATCTGCAAGTGATTCCCTTTAGATTCAACATGATTGAAATAAAAATAAATGAAAATAAAAATATGGAAGGAGATATTCATGCAAATAGTATACAAAAGGGAGCAATTGTGATTATATAAACATACAAAGTAGAGTTTCAGGCAAAAAACTTTGAATGGCAAAGAATGACATCATATAAAGATAAAGGATTAATTAATCAAAAAAGTAACAATTATAAACATATATGCACCTAAAAACAGTACTACAAAATATATGAAACCTTAACTAGCTGAACTGAGTAGAGAAATAGTTCAACAGTAATAGTTGGAGGCTTTAATATCCTATGTTTCAACATGGATACAATAATTTCAAAATTATCAGCAAGACGATAGTGAGAAAATTGAATTGCACTGTCTTTTTTATTTTATTTATTTTTTTAAACAATATTTGCTTCCCCCCACCTAAGGTTGAGTCCCCATAGAATTTCCTTCCCCATGCACCATCACCACAGTCCCCTGTGCTCCTCCCTCCCTTTCTCTCCCTCCTCCTCCCCTGCAGTATGTCTCTGATTTATAATTGTCTGTTTTTGCTTTGTTGTGTTTTGTACTGTTATTTTTTTACACTAATGTCTTATTTGGTTCCCCTATATTCCTGTTATAAGTGAAACCATCTGATACTTTTCTTTTTCCTTCTGGCTTATTTCACTGAGCATAATTCCTTCTAGCTCCATCCACATTGCTGTGAATGGCATGAGTTTATCTTTTTGGATTGCTGAATAATATTCCATTGTGTATATATGCCACATCTTCTTGATCCAGTCATCTGTTTTGGGGCATTTGGGTTGTTTCCAGGTTTTACCTATTGTAAATAGTGCTGCAATAAACATAGGTGTACGGGTGTTCTTTTGAATCAATGTTTTTGTGTCCTTTTGGTAGATCCCTAGGAGTGGAATTGCTGGGTCATATGGTAGCTCCATTTTTAGTGGACTGAGGAACCTCCAGACAGCTTTCCATAGTGGTTGGACCAGTTTTCACTCCCACCAGCAATGTAGGAGAGTTCCTTTTTCACCACATCCTCGCCAACATTTGTTGTTGCTTGTTTTTTTTGATACGTGCCATTGTTACTGGTGTAAGGTGGTATCTCAGTGTGGTTTTGATTTGCATTTCCCATTGTTAGCAGACATGTATAGGACATTTCATTCATAAAAATCAAAATTCTCATCTTCTTACTTGAGAATTGGTACTTTTTATATACCCAAGAGAAGTGAAATATATTCACAAAAAAAACTTGCATATGAGTGCTCATAACAGTATTATTCACAATGGGATCACCCAAACATACATCAGTAAATTAATGGCTAAACAAATAGTAATAATTGTATAATGGAATGTTACTTGTCCATAAAAAGGAACGAAATACTAATATATGGTACAACATGAACAAATCTTGAGAAAATTATACTAGGCTAAAGGATCCAGACAGAAAAGTCTAAATATTATATGATTCCATTTATATAAAATGTCCTTAGTTGGGGGCCTCCCTGGTGGTGCAGGGGTGAAGACTCAACCTATGAGGCTATCTGCAGCCACTGCAGCACGAGTTCAATCCCCGGCAAGCCAGGGAGCTACCCACATGACATAGCATATCTCTCCTGACTCGCCCGCTGCTCCCCTCAGCAGTGTATTTCAGTCACTCTGCCTGTTCTGTTCCCCACTCAGTCTCTGGTGAATCCTCTCACCCCCCCACACCTCTGGCCTGTACCCCAGTTCTTGTGTGCATAAATAAATGAATCTTAAAAAAATATATATGTATCAAAAAAAAAATAAAATGTCCTTATTTGGAAAATCCAGAGACAGAAAGTAGATTAGGGGTTGCCACAGTCTAGGGTAAGGGTGAAATAAGGATAGCTACTCCTAGATTAAAGGTTTTTTGGGGAGATGATTAAAATATTCTGTAAATATTCAGCAAACTCACTGAAGTTTGCCCTCTGAAATGGCTAAATGGTGAATATTATGTTTAATGAATTTTGCCTCAATATAAAATTAAATTAAGCAAAGAAAAAATTTAATATTTACATTTTTCATAGTTGTCATTTCTTGTGTAGCTCTGTTTCCTCTACTGTTATTCCTCTTTATTCTGAGGGATTTCCTTTATAATTTTCTTTATTCTAGTTCTATTGGGGTTGAATTATCTTAGAATTTTTTTTCTGTTCCCTCTGATGATTTTAAGATTTAGTCTTCATCTTTGATCTTCATTGATATATTTATGATATACCTAGATGATATTTTCTTTGTGTTTAACTTTAGTAGGATTTGTGGAGATTCTTGATTCTGTCACTTAATATTTTCCTTTAAGCTTGGGAAATTTTCAGTGACTGTTTTTCAAGTATATTTTCTTCCCATTTTTTATTTCTTACCCTTCTGAGACTACAGTGACAGGATGTCATGCAGATTGATATTTTCCAAAATTTTATTTAGTTTCTGCTTATTGATACCAAATTTTCTTTCTGTTCTTTCTCCTAGATTAATCATATTGATATATGTTCAAATAAACTATTTTCCTTGTTTCTCAATAAGAATTTTCATTAAAAAAATTCAGTGTTTTACATTTTAATTCTGGTAGTTTTTATTTTTCAGTTTATTTGGTTCTGAAGAGAAATATTTTAATTATATTTATTTTTTGTTACTTTTATTTTAATCTTTTTATGATTTTTATTTTTTGTTCATATAATCATTGATAATAACCACAGTTTATTTTAAGTTCTGAACATATTTAAAAGATTTAATGAAAGTCCTTATTGACTATTTCTACCATTTATTTCTTTGGATATTAGTTTCATTTGAATGTCTCCTTTTTTCTCTGCTTTTAAAAGTCAGACTTCCTGATTAGAGATTAATTGATTTTAAGGTTAAAATAAATTAATACTCATCTGTTCCAAAGCAACAACTACAACAAAAAGCACATTAGGAGCATAATTTACTACAAGAAGCATAAAAATTTGTTCATTTGTTGAGAAGAACGATTAATTTTTAATGGGCATCTATCGGAAATGTCTATTATTGTACTGTTTTAATTGAGGAAAGTTTGATTTACTATTTTCATTTTTATTAAGGTAAAAGAGGTGTACAACACTGTATATGATTCAGAAGTATAGACTCATACATACTTTCTGTACTTCTGAATCATACACAGTGTTGTACACCAATTTTACCTTAATAAAAATGAAAATAGTAAATCAAACTTTCCTCAGTTTACACCAAATCCAAGGCTCCAGTAATCCTCTACCATAGTCCACTGGGCCTTCTCCACATACTATTCTCTCCCCGTTCCCCTGCCCTTCCTCTCTCTCATTCTTTGATAAGACTGCTACGATTTGTTACTGGTTTAGTTCTGTCTGATCCTTTCTTTTGTTTCTCTATATTCCACATATAAATAAAACGTTGCGGTATTTTGACTTATTTCACTTAAGATTATCCCCTCCAGTTCTATTCATGTTGTCACAAGTGGCAAAGTTTTTTTTTTTTTTTTTTTTTTTAACTAGCTGAGCAGTAGTCCATTGTGTGTACATACTATCTCTTCCTAATCCATTCATCTGTCCTCAGGCATGTAGGTTGTTTCCATAACTTGGCTGATTGATTTTGAACATAATTTTTCAGTTTCTTTGTAGTTCTAATTTTTTTTTCTTCAAAACTGGACACTGAGTGTGTGACATATTTTAGAGATTTTGAATTCTGCTGTTTATTTTTTGTTGAGCATGATATTTGTTTTAGCCAGAATTTAATTGGACTCAATTTACACTCCAGACAGAGTCTTCCCTGTGGTAATTAGCAGCTGAAATATCCTCTCAGACATTTCAAGTTCTGTTTTCATCAAGCCCCTGACTATGCATTTCAGTGATCAGCTAAAAAATTGGGCAAAATTTATATTCAGATAGAGAGGCTTACTACCTTCTGTAGTCCCCCCGCCAACAACCCTCTAGCTGTTTTGCTAGCCAGTTTCTTCCTCATGTCCATAAGAGTAGAATTTGCACTATCCATATATAAACCTAACCTAGTGAACTTTGCTCTGATATGCATTAAAAAAAAAAGGCACTCTCTGGTACCTTCAAATAGATTTTTTTTTAATATTTTGGTCTAGATTTTATAATTGTTATTTGTGGATAATCTGACAGTAGTAGTGTTAGAGGGAAAAGGATGTCCATAACAGTAGAAGTGGAATGGCCTGAAAATTGTTGACAGTAGGTAGAAAACACATATAAAGAAGGAACACTTAAAATGCTATAAACTGTGAAAATGTGTATTATAAAAACCATCTCCAGAGGATCACACATTGATGAAAGGACATCTGTATGTCTCAGCCTTGCTTCTAGATGGGAAAAAATGTCTTTCCTGACTTATTTTAGGTCTAGGTTTGTGAATCACAGGATAGGGTAGTATTTTGAATTAACATTAGGTTCTCGATCTAAGAGATGCAAAATTAAGAAATTAACGTTAAGTTCAATTGAACTTAATATCACCATGATGGTGATAGTCTGGATATGATGACAGAATCAAATATAAAACTGTAACAGGGTGGTCCCCAGGAAAGGGGGAGGTTCCCTGCCCCACCCAAGGGAGGGTGGAGCTGAGCAGGAAGAGGAGAAGCTGCAGAAGAGACTGAGGAAGGAAGCGGGATGGAGCCAGGAGACCTGGAGGAGGCGCATGGAGCCTAGAGACACGTGAAGAAACTGTGCTTGTCTTTTGGTTGTGGACTGGGTGACACAGATGTGGGTGAGACCCATGGGGAGGTGACAATGGCAGTTTTTATCTTGATGTTGATTTTGCTCTTTTCCTTCAAGGCTTGTCTGGTTATTTCTGACCCTTTGCTGTGGGTCCCCACTGGAAGATGCTTTAGACTTGTGGCAGGCCTTGGGGCCTTGCTCTGGGCCAATCCCATTTGGATGGACTTTTACCCACGAGGGGACAGGTAACTTTGGGTGCTTCATTTAGAAACTAGACTCTGCCTTACCTGTATTGTTTCCTAATTTTATTAAAGTTCCTTCTCCTTAAAGTCTCCTATGTTTTCTGTTGATGCGGTGGATGGCAGAACCCATTTAGAATAGGCAGGTTTGCGGGGTTTGGGCTGCCCCTCTCCCTACCTATAACAAAACCATTCTTGAGGTATCAGCCCTCAAACTTGGTTGTAATGTATTTCCACAAATAAAAGCCTACTAAAGATTGAATAACAATTTAAATTATGTAACACAGGGAATTCAGCCACCAGCAGATCTGACAAATATCAGGGAATTGTTAAGAATCTCAGATTATTTAACAGCCTGAGAGGTATATCCAAAATGATTAAATTAAAGAAAAAAGAAACAAAAACATAAGAGCACGATGATGTAAAAAAAAAATAAAAACTAAGGACTTCTGAGAAGCAATTAGTTAAAACTTACAAATAGAAATAGTTACATAAGGTAAAACTTAACAATTCAGTTAAATAAGCATATCCTGCCCAGATGAAGAGATAATTAGTGAAATGCAAAAAAAGCTTCTCAGTGGGATAAAAAAATTTAAATATGAAAGAGGTCAAGATATTTAGAGAAGAGAATATTCTGTTAAAAAAGTGTACATGCAACACTCCTGAAAGGTGGTAAAATTACAGTAAGTAAATTTTAAAAGTGATAATCCTAAAATAACAAATTTGGGGAGGAGATGATTGGTGAAGTAAGGTAGCAACAAAAATTGGAAGAACAAAAAAAATGAGTGAGTATTAACTAATTTGGCATACAGGAGAAAGACAATGTATAAATAATGCAATTGGAGTAAGTCATAAATAAGAAAAACTGTTGACACCACAGAATCTCAGGAAGCATTTGGAACTGGAGAGAACTCTTACTGAAGGTTGAGTGTGATGCAGGATTGAAACCAGGAAGAGATTGTAATATAGCTATCTGGACTCAGTACAAGCTGAGGCTGGGTGTGAATGCTCTAAAAAAACACCTGGCTATTAAGTGCAAGTTTCATTATGATGAGGTTCCCACATCAACCGCCAAAGCACTCAATATTGATGATATGTGTTTTCGCCTTTTCTTTTTCCTTGATGAACATATCTTTCCTTGATGAGCATATCTTTCCTTGATGAGCATATCTTCCTTGCCCCCTGATGTTTATTTTCTTATCTCATTTTTATTATTTCCTTCCATGGTAACTTTACAGTTAAGTTTCCATAACTTTATTGTTATAAATATAGGAATAGATGACCTGAAAATTTTAAATAAGTTTTAAATGAAAAAATGTGTTTGGCATGTAATGCTGAATAAGTGATGTTCATTATAATTATTATAGAGACTCGCTGGCACTTCCTGAGAGGTTTCTTTAAATTTCTAGTTGAGGAACATTATTTATATGGGAGTAACTTGAACCAGGTGGAAATTGACAACGTAATATTTGAGGTCTTTATTGGATAAACTCACTAAATTCTATGAGGCTGTATTCCATTCAAAATGAAAACAAACTAGGGATTTTTCCTACATGAGTAAGACAGACTACTGAACTGTAGCTTCAATTGTTCCTGTCTGAATAGGACAGTTTCCTAGAACCCTGTTGAGTCAGCATCCTGGCTCCATTCATGTACCTAGAATGAGATCAGCTTGAGTTCCAAGTAGGTAGGGATTTATAGAACCTGTTACCTGTGGTAGCCTCGAGTAAGAGAATAAAAAGCCACAGAAGATGGGAAGGTCAGGAAGAGGGGGTGTGGTGTAACTGAATGACTTCTCATTGACATCCAATCGTGACAGGCCCATGCCAGGCACTTTGTGAACTTTATCATTGATATTCCTAGTATTATGTGACACAGATTAGTTTATATTTCCTTGTTGAAATAAGTATATCTAAGGTTGGCATGGGCTTTAATTTGGAATTTAAATTTAGGACTGTAAGACTCCCCCCCACCCAAAAAAAAAAAAAAAAGAAAGAAAGAAAGAAAAGCTATTTTAACATTCCAGAGAACTTACACATAGCCTTCCAGAGTAGAGAACCATGCACTGTTTTAAGCATAGGTGAAATTAAGTAGTGGTGTCAGCCAGAGGACTGATTAAGCACATTTGAAAAGCTCATCTGAAACTGTAGGCTTTGAAATCTGCAATGATGTAAAGTAGGAAAAAAGCTCCATAGAACCTCAAAGTTGTTTTTTTTTTTTTTTTTTTTGAGGCTGCAGAGGAAGGACTGTTTACAGTCAAATAACTGTAGACCTTTCAATATATATTTTGTTGGAAGGTAATGAGAGTTAAGGGAGTTTAAAGGTCCCCAGGAAAGTAAAACTTGACCTTGCTTTGTGCACTGGATGCATTAATTTGAATATAAAGCTAATATTTGTTTATCAAATCTCTTTTGACACAATTTTGAAATTTTGCTTCCATTAGAAACATACACATAACTCTGAAATTCAAGGTCTTGAACACAAGGCCTAATAAAAACAACTTTTAAGCATCCAAAACATTCGCTTCAAAGAAGCATTTTGTCTCTGTCAATATGCAGTCTACAGTGCATTTAATTCTCAGAGGAAACTCCTGTGAGCAGTTGGCTAAATGGGTAATCAATCCCCTGATCTTGCCCAGTTCAATTAAAGCAAAGCTACAAGAACACAGACACTGTCACCCAAGTGGAGCTGGCAGGTGGAAACTCCCGGCCCAGCTGGGGCAGGCCCTCTTACTCTATTTCCCCTGGTGGTATGAAGGGCAGGAAAATGGCAGAGGACAGTCCACCTGCCAGTTCCACTTTCCATCTGAGTCTTGTTTTTAATCATGTGCTGTCTTTCTCTTTGCACACTGATTCCCAGGTAGGTTGTAGGGGGTAAGTGCCTATGGAAAGGTGGTTGGGAGAGCTAGGGGTTGCAATTATGCAAATATCCAAAAAGGTTTCACAATTGGCCTTGTTGAGATGGTGATATTTGAGCAAAACTTTTTTTTTTTAAAGGATTTATTTATTGGGCCTCCCCAGTGGCGCAGCGGTTGAGTGCTGGGTTGCGAAGCTGCCCGCAGCCTCTGCAACGCCGGTTCGATCCCCGCCTGCTCCCCGGCCACCAGAGGAGAAAAGACCTCTCCTGCCGCCCGCTGCTCCCCTCAGCAGTGTACTTCAGTCCTTCTGCCTGCTCTGCTCCCCGCTCTGGCTCTGGTGAATTCTCTCACCCTCCTGTGCATCTGACTGTACCTAGTGTTTGTATGTACAAATAAATAAATAAATCTTAAAAAAAAAAAAAAGATTTATTTATTTATTTATTTTTATTCAGAGGCATGGGAGGTGAGAGGTTTCACCAGAGACACAGTGGGGAGCAGAACAGGCAGATGGACCGAAGGCACTGCTGAGGGGAGCAGTGGGCGAGGCAGGAGCAGTCTGCTGTGCCATGTGGGACTCTCCCTGGCCGGCTGGGAATCAAACCCACGCTGCAGAGGCTGTGGACAGTTTCACAGCACTGTGCTCAACACACTGCACCACTGGGGAGGCCCCATTTGAGCAAAACTTAATGGAAAAGGAAGTGAAGGAGTAAGTTGCATGTCTCTGGAGAGATTTACAGAGGAAACAAGTTCAAGCTCCCTAGGTGGAAGGCAAGGAAATCCCTAGAGCTGGAATAGAGTGAGTAGGTCTGAATTTCCTAGTAAAGTTCCTATTGAGCTTTTATGTATAGTTTTGATACTAAACTCAAGTCATCACAAGTGAAACACAAGAGTCAAGAGCTTCTGTTATGGAAGTAAAGATTTAGTTAGAGACTAGTACTCCAAGAAAATAGTAGGACCATATCCTCAATTAAGGAAGGGGATGAGGTTAAATAGGTTTGGGGGATCAGTGTTGAGAGCAAAGAAGTTAAATTTTATTGACTGAAAAAAAAAATTAAGGGCATCCCTCATGGCCTAGGGGTTAAGGCTAAGTGCCACCATCTCGAAGGCCTGAGTTTGATCCCCGGTCACGAAGCTACCCACATGGCACAGCAGACCTCTCCTGTCTTGCTCGCTGCTCCCCTCAGCAGTGTATTTCAGTCAGTCTGCCTGTTCTGCTCCCTATTCTGTCTCTGGAGAATTCTCTCACCACCCCTCCAGAACTGGCCTATACTCCAGTTCTTCTACACAAAAACAAGTAAATAAAATCTTTAAAAGAAAAAAAAAAGAAAAACAGGTTAAGGGCAAAGAAATATGGACATGGCTTAAGTACATTAGCTAGTAACCGGACACTTCATGCATCAAGAAGAGGCTTTTCTTCAGGTAACTGGAGTTTGAATGTCCAACCCTCTTCCTCTGGGTTCTCAGTTCCCAGCAGGTCTTGGAATTCAGCTCAAAGATGATGCTGTGTCTGAAAAAGCATGTCTCAGTAAAATATATATTTTTTTTCTTTTGCACTCTTAGGAGCTGAAAACAATTTAACCTCTTAAGTGCAGTCTGTTTCTCAGATTTTCAATAATCATTTGTTGGTATAAAAAGCTGATTAATTCCAAAAAAAGTCCTAAATGAACTCTTAAAAGATCAGAAAGTACACAGTTTATTGGAACCAAAAGGAGCATTTAGCAGATTATTCAACTCATAGAAAGTTTAGTCAGGTAGAAATACCAGACTCATGACCAGAATTTTATTAAATGACCAGAATTTTATTAAATGTTTGCACTCAAATCAGGCTGCATGCAATAATATATATTGCTCGTTGGTGAAAAGCAGGTGCTCTAATAGACATATCAAGTTCAAGAACGTATTGTCTATGTTTTTTATCTTCTCAGAATTCACTCTCAGTGAGTACCTGCAACCTAAGAAGATCAAGGACATCTGTATAGCTTCTCACTTTTATCTTCACCCAGGCCTGTTTCCACGGGCCTGTCTTCTCACAGGCCCACTCTCTGTGACTCGCGCCCCCCACGCCCTAGTCTTCTGTGGTATTGCACCCAAACTTCTCTTACTCTCCACCAGTCTGAAGATTTTCCCATTTGATAAAAATCCAATCTTTTACCTTCATATTATAGCAGGAAGTTTTTGTCTCCTCACTGGTGTATTCTCAGAACCTGGCACTTGCTGGTACTGAGTAAATGATCCATAAACATTTGTAAGTGGAATGAATGATAATTCTTCCTTGCCATAAAGCTGAAATCATTCCCTTTGATCTGTTTCCAGAGGCAAGGAGAGGCATGTGGGGATGTGGATGGGAGCTGTCTGCCCTTTCTCCATTCTCTCTCAGTTCTCATTTTCTTCTCTTCCCAAAGAGCAAATCTTCCGAATGCCCTACCCCTCAAAGCTGCATAGGTATCAAAGTTACCCATCTCCTCCTCAACCCAAACCCTATTTCCTCAATGGAGGGCATTTCTTTTGGAAAGATGGAGGAAATTCATCTATCAAAGTCATTTACTTTGATGTTCCAGTAATTGCATTCTGTTCCTTTTGGAAGTGTCTGAATTTTTGAGAGAAGGCTCATTCATCTACATGATATTTTGATCTCAGGATTATCATAAAAAAAAACTACCAGTGAATTTTAAAAGAAGTCAGGTCATTTGGGAAAATTATGATCTGTTTTCTTTTATGAGAAATATTCTTAGAATTGCTTCTTTGTAAACCCGTCTTTTTGTCCTTTCAAAACCTTTTAAGTGCACTGTCTCCAGGTCTCATCATGGTTATTTTCAAACATCCATTTTGAGATGTCTCTCTTGCAGCTGAGGTGTTTCTGAGTGACATTCCCATCAGTTCTGCAGGTGCATCTGGCCGACCTCTGTGATTGTCCCCATCAGTGCCAGGAGGGCCAGCCTGGATTCTGTGATTGCAGGGTAGCAGGCCACCCAGCCAATGGGTTACCTCTATTTCACTCACCATGTCCTTCAGCTAAAAAATCTTATTTTAAGGGCCATTCAAGGAGCAAAGGATATGGGGACAGAAGTGTAGCTTGGCAAATCAGTAATTCTATTATTTGATAGAAAACCATTTCCAATGGTTTTGGAATCAGGGCAAGATATATGTCTTGAAGTAACTGCAGTGGCTTTCTAAATAGTGGAAACATTCACAATATAAGGCTGGATGAACAGGAAATGTAGATATTTTCAAATTTAACTTCTCTGATTTCTTGCCAGATTGATTTCTTTCATTATGGGAACTTACTTCCACCTACATACCATTCTAGCCTCAGGAGGTAAAGACTGATTTAGAGGTCTTAATTTAGGAGCGTCCTGAATTTTCAAGAATTTATTTGTTTAATATTTGAATGCCCATATGTGACATTTGGATTAATTGACTTATTTGGGTATAAGTCTTTTATGTCTCAGGTTAAGATTGAATTAGCATTAGCATTGCCACCATCGTGGACACCAAACCTAGAGGTACAGATTTGAACACTAGTTTCAGTCCAATCCCCATTTAAGGCCCAAGGTAGCTTGCTATTTCCTGTTTTCTCTGCCTTCACCGCCAAAGCCTCATCTCAGGAACTTAGATCAAAGGTTTCCTGACACTTTTCTGACCTCATCTCTCTTTGTTCTTCTTTCTTTATTCTCTGGCTAGTGCTCTTAACAGAGGCATTACTGCTCCACCCCTCCCTGGCTAGAGGGAGATTTGGAATATGGAGAGGAGGGATTTTAACAGTCACTATTACTTGGGGAAAAGTACTGGCATTTGATGAGTGGGATTTAAGGATGCCAAAAGTCCTGCCATGTGTGGTGGCAGTCCTATAAATGAAGAATTGTTCCCTTGTAAAGGGTCCTCGTGGAAGAATATCATTTGTCTGATTACCGTCTCCCTCCAACATCTTTGTAATGATCTCTGCCCTTGCTCATGTTCTTTTTCATCAATGTTTACCCTCTCTTCTTTATGCACAATATACCTATTCCCCCTGAGATACCCACTCATGTACCTTTCTGAATCTGTCATTAGAGACTCAATTTTATTTTCACAAATCCATTCCCAATCAAGCCACTCCAGGCAGCATCTCACCATAATAAATATGCTTCCTGGCTATCTTGTGCATTGCAGAAGAATCAAGCACATTTTTTGTTTGTGCTTAAACCTTTTTCACGTGCCTGTCTTTCCTTCCTGAGCTTTAGAGAGCAGTGTCTCCTGTCTTATATTTTTCTATCTTATATTTAGTCTATTTCTGTAGTCTTGTAATTCAGCCAGATAGGTTTACTTTCTTTCTCCAAAACATGCTGTGGCTATTGTCCTGGACATTCATTGAGGCCTCCCTTGCAGGTAAGTATGATGTTGGTACTGAATGATAGTCTAAAGAATGAGGCAGTGGTTGGACACATCACTTGAAGGGACACATCACCCCCTAGTTCTGACCCACGAACATTATGCAGTTGCAGCGATTGTTGCCTTTTGTTACAGTAGCAAACATTACTAACACACATACCAGGTACTTACATCTGTGTGAATTATTCACATTGCCTAGAATGAGTTGCCTCTTTACATGTTTAAATTTTCTGCTCCATCTGATACCTAGATGAACTCCTTCCTACTCTATGAAGCTTTCTATAGTTTGAGCAGTCCAGAGTGAATTCTTCTTTCCCAAATTCTTGAAAATTACACAGATAACTTGACTACTCGATGAGCAAATAATACCAGATCTCACATAGTTTGCTTAGCTTTCTTTTTTTTTTTTTTAGGAATCACATGGTTTTAATTTAATTTTTTAAATAATAAATTTTATTTTTATATTCCCCATACATTTGCAACCCCCCCATTCTGACCCCAATCCCTCCCCTCCCGCCGACCACCCCCCCGAAAGTGTCTCTGGTTCATAGTTTTTTGTTGATTTTGATTTTCACTTTCTTATAGTTATTCATTTTCCTGGTCCCTTATTTAAGTTCTCTAGATTCCTGATATGAGTGAGACCATCCGGTATTTTTCTTTTTCTTTCTGGCTTATTTTGCTGAGCATGATCCCTTCCAGCGCCATCCATGTTGCTGAAAATTTCATGTGTTTATCTTTTTTGAATGCTGAGTAATATTCCATGGTATATATGTACCACATCTTCTTGATCCAGTCATCTATTTTTGGGCATTTGGGCTGTTTCCAAAGCTTAGCTATTGTAAATAGAGCTGCTATAAACATAGGGGTGCAGGTGTTCTTTGGAATTGATGTTTCTGTGTCCTTTGGGTAAATACCTAGGAGTGGAATTGCTGGATCATATGGAAGCTCTATGTCCAGAAATCTCCACACAGATCTCCATAGTGGTTGGACCAGTTTGCACTCCCACCAACAGTGCAGGAGAGTTCCTTTTTCTCCACACCCTCGCCAACATTTGTTGTTGCTAGTTTTTTTATTAAAAAAACTAGTTTGCTTAGCTTTCATGTGTGTTTTCTACGTTCTCTGATAAGTGCTAAGGTCTTTCAAGGTAGTACTTTTATCTTATGTTTTATAGTATTAGGGAAAGAAATCATTGTAGGTGCTCAAGAAATCATTATAAAATGAATGAATTGACTTATTTTACTCAGTTGCTTTTTCTTTTTACATCTCATAGTTTCTTATTGACACAGCTGGCACTGTGATATTGTATTGCTTCCATAGTTTGAGGTTTGACATTATTTCTTGTTTTCTTGTTTCTCTGTCTGCTTCTCAGTGAGAAATGCTTTTGAAAGAAATTATACCTTCCTACTACTTATCTATCATCCTCTCTAGTGCTATTATTTGTTTATGTTTAATACATGGTGGTTGAATAAGTGAATATATAATTCCTTTCACTGAATTCAGGAAATAATATATGTAAACTATTCTAACCCTCCTGTTTATAGAGATATCAAAACACTGTATCATATTTCTTTATTTTTTTTGTTATCAGGGGAGTAATCACACAGGGCTGTCTGACTGCTGTGAATGAGGTCAATCATTATGTATCGACTTTTTGTCTAACAAAAGAAAAGAGTTTTCAGTCTGTAGGATAGTGTGATCATCACTTTTACTGGTTTCATCTTTGAGTTAACGTATCCTTGTGCATATAATATTTCTCAAATTGGTGGGGTATTCTGGTTAGACTTTGCTTACGGGGATTTGTTTTAGGAAAAACCTATTGAGGCAAAGGCTTTACCAAGAAATCAAAGTTATTGACTCTGCTCTTCTTTCTCCTCCACTGAACCCTGTGACCCATTTAGCAATCAATAGTGACCATAAAGAGGAGAAGCTCAGGTCAGGTTTCAGGAGACCTGACCTCTCATTCCAACAGCTTGATCCTTAGCAACCCATTTCTTTCTGGACAACTCTATCCACAGGAAATTGGATCAATATATTTCTCACTTCCTTTTGTATATCTTGTTAGGGTCAATGAAGCAATATTAATAACCATCTAGGTAATTTATAACTAAGGGCCAGCTAATAGGTAAAGATTCCCAAAATATATTGGTCTTAGAATCTTTTTGAATCAATATCAAGCAGATAATTTAAGTCTCTAACTATTCTAGGTTACTCGGGTATGTCAGGAAGTGGTCCTGATTACTGGCCTGGGTCCTTTGCTCAGAGCCCTGAGTTTTTTTAGCCCTGAAGGGAGCAGATGTCAGGACTCAAGTTCCTAAGTAGCAAAATCAGAAGGCTTCTTCAATGAGAAAGCCAATAAGGATCTAAGCCAGAGTTCCAGAGGTTGGTTCTGTCAGGTAGAACATGGAAGAATTGTTAATGGGCAAAATGTATGAACTCTGTCACTGGGTCTGAACTCTTTCATTGCTCTGGGTCCAGTCACCCATGACTCCAAATGCAAACAAAAGGGTGTAGAAAAAAAGATTATTCTAAACAACAGGTTAGCAGAGAGGAAAAACTTGCAGGGCAGAGGGAGAGGGATGGTGTAAACTAGAGCTGCCATAATAGGAGCTGGCCTGCCATGTCTGAAACTGGGGCGGGTGGCAGCCTGAGACAAAGTCTTACCAAGCCTTGCCATCTCTGGGGTGGCAGAGTGAGGTAGAAGTCTACTGCTACTGAGGTTGGGGCTATACCCTCCTGGCATGACCCCAGGGAGCAAAGGGCCCCACACCCCTCTGTTCGGCAAGATAGCTGCTGTCTATAGCAGCTCTGATAACAAAGAAAAGGTCATGATTATCACTCCCTATTAAAGACTCACAGAAGAACTGCTCAGCTCCACCCCCTCATGAACAGCCCCCTGGTTCAGGACCTCAGAGAGTCCAATCATTGTGCAGGCATTGCCTCTCAGACATAGGGCCTGGCCTATGTCCAGTAATTAGGGGGCAGAGTTCTCTCATCCTGGAGGGAAAATTGAGGTGGCTTGCACTTAGCCTGGGGAGCTACACTGAACCCATGGAGGACCTGGGGGATGTAGGCCTCAGCATCACTGGCTGCTCCAATGGGAGGCATTTATAGCAGAGGACAGGGACAGTAGTGAGGGTAGGAAACATCCAGTGGTTCAGGGCTGGGAGATACAATATTCCAAAAAAGAGTTTTAATTTAAAGGCTGCCAATTCTTTCTATAAACTGTCTCACTCATTCTGTTTAGTATGTCTATTCAGCTTAAGTACCTGCTTATTATGCACAAGGACCAGACTCATTTCATGTTGGCATTGTGTCTATCAGAACATTGTCACAGGGGAAATGTTTAGTACACACCAGCTAGAAGATTGATATCTGTGCTTAGATTCGGTAAGTTTCATTCCAGTTTGTTTCAGATTCTGGGACATACTTTCCATACCTGCTTTTGAGTTTTCATTCCCTTCATCATTCCATAATTATTTTATTATATGCACAGCACTGTTCTAAAAGCTAGAGATACAGACAAATTCACACCATTATTGAGCTTACATTCTTATGATTCTTATGGGAGGAAAACGCGTATGTCCATACTATTCCCTGAGACATTTTGTGTTAAAGCAGCAGCAAAGGGACCAAACAGTAGCAGCAAGGGGGAGAATTACAGGAAATGAGGTCAGAGTTAGCAGTGATAAGGACTAGGATATATTCCAGGTATAATGGGGTAGACCTTGGATGAACTTGAGCAAGATCTATTGTCTTCTCAAAAACATTGTTCTGATTGAAGCCTGGACTATAGATACAAGGGGGCAAGTGTGCCATGAGTCTGTTGCTTTGGTCCAGAGAGGAATGGTAGTAATTTGAAATGGTGGGTGTGAGGGTGACCTTCCCCCCAAATCATTTCAATCAGTCAGTGTAGAAAGATGATACTTTATTTTATGAATCTGATGGCCTTCCTCAGTGTCTCTGATGTCCTCAGAGCATCCTTTACTTGCCATTATAGAATTAGCCTATGTCCATATGTCTGTTTCCCCCTTGTGAGCCTTCATTTCCTTATCTGTAAAATGGGGGTGAAAACAGTACCATTTCAGATGGTTGTTTGGAGGATTAAATAAGAGATGAATTGAGAACAGTGATTGGTACATAGAAAATATTAATATCTAAAAATAATTGTAAAAATACCAACAATATCATTATAGGATGATGATTATGCTTACACAATAATTAACAATACTAATAATTTATGATAAAAATGTTGACAAAATGTCAATAATTATTACTAGCATCACATCTTATTTTTACTAGGTTGCGAGCTCTTCGAGGGCTGAGCCTAGTCATAATAACCCAACTATGATAATAATAATGGCTATTAATAGCTCACATCTATTGAATAACTAATATACGCCAGACACTGAACAAAGAAATAACATAAATGATCTCCCAAATCCCTATAACTTTTACAGATGGATGCATTCATGTTTAGATAAATAAAACAATTTGACAAAATCACTGAGACTATATAAGTGGCAAACCTACAATTTGACCCTGATTCTAGTTTGACCTCACATCAGGCCTCAGTTGTTAACCAGCAGAGGAAAGTGGACCAACACTGAGCACTCATGTTTAAGAACTGCTACACACCTCCTCCAAATGTATGTGGTATAGTCAGCTGGTCACCCACAGGCTGCTGGGTCCCTTATCAGCTTCATTAGCACATTATTGAACCTCACTAAGCAGTACCTCCCTAACTAGCTGAGCACTGAGTGGACATGCCTGAAGTAATGTAATAGAGTTTCTCTACTTTCTAAAGTCAACCACGAATAGTTTCTGATGCCCTACCTCAGGGAAAACAGGGACAAAGTTTGAACTAAAAAACAACCCATCCAGGGATCTCCCTGGTGGCACAAGGGGTTAAGTCTCAGCACTATCAAGCTGTTGGAAGCCATTGCAGCACAAGTTTGATCCCTGGCCAGGGAGCTGACCCACATGGCAAAGCAGACCTCTCCTGCCTTGCCTGCTGCTCCCTCTCAGCAGTGCATTTCAGTAGATCTGCCTGTTCTGCTGCTCCCCACTCTATCTCTGGTGAATCCTCTCACCTTAGCACCTCTGTCCTGCACCCCAGTTCTTATATGGATAAATAAAGTAAATCTTACGGAAAAACGAAACAAAACAAAAACAAAAAAAAACAACCCATCCAGCCTTGGTTGTAATGTTAAGTTCTTGGTCAAGAGATGAAAAAGCCCCCGATTTTTAAATCATGTTGACTAGCTCCTGGGAACAATATTGCAACAAGTAAAGCAGCTATCAAAACAGACTAAAATTACTGACCCTGAAGGGCTCAGTGTCCTAATAGTAAAGGCGAAAGATATCTCCACCAGAAAAAAAGGAAAAGGGAGCAAACACTAATTAAGCAGCTGTTACATACTAAGTATTTTACATATACCTGCCCCTCTAATGTAATTCAATCAATTAAAGAATATACTGTTTACTAAAAAGGCACAGAAAGGTCTATAAGTTGCCCAGCATCATAGAACTATGTGGCCCTGAGCTACCAGTATGCTTTTAGTGTCCCGCAACTCTGCCTTGTTTGTTCAAATCCATTAAGTCTCAGTTTACGTCATTTTATTAGGAAATTTCCACACCTTGCCATATCCTCTGTTATAATTTCATCCTGACTGTTTCGCTGTCATCATTTTATAATTAGCTTCATTTGTTGTTCCCCTGCCCACCTTGTAAACCTTGAAAGGGGGTGTCCAAGAACTCATATAGTTCTGGCTTAAAGTAGCTGCTCAGTAAACAGTTGTTTAATTAGCTGTCTCATCTTTAAACAAGATGTTTGTAGTGTGCAGTTTCTGCCACTGCTGTGTTTCTGGAGATAATATCCAAATGTAGTTGAGGCAGAGACCTGAGTAGGACTTCATGTCACCAAGAAGCTGATGGTGTGGGGAGAGCATGACTACAGCCTTATGCATTTCAGTTCTTGTCAGAATTCAGCCCAGGTCTTTTTGTGTGTTCTGTGCACACAGTGCCAGAGATCCTTATTCTCTCTTTTTTCCTTCCCGCAGGGCCTGGGAAGAGCCTGTGTTCCTTTTCTTTGTTGGCAAAGCTGCCACCCGCTCCACACTTGGAACTGCCCCCACCCCCCAGATCAGAACAGGAAATAAGTAGCTGTCTTCCTGCAGAGACAGGTACTGAAGCTCTTTTCACTGTAGAATTTTACCATGAATTGGCACAAAGACACAGTTGGGAACTGAAATAGACAAATATAGTTTGGCTGTAGGGAAATTATCGAGATTAAATAATTTTTGTGCATTGCCAGAGACATGATTCTTGGTTTTGATTCCTGCCCATGCTGACCCCTTGGGGGAGCTAGGTAGGGCTATTCACCTGCCTGGGTTTCCATTCCAGCTCATAGAACTTCAATTCTTTATTGTGAAAATGGGGGTAATGTTGATTTTGATTTTTACTTTGTATTGATTAGTCTTTTTCCTGGTCTCGTATTTAGGTTTTCTAAATTCCTGCTATGAGTTAGACTATCCGGTATTTTTCTTTTTCTTTCTGACTTATTTCGCTGAGCATGATCCCTTCCAGCTCCATCTATGTTGCTGCAAACTGCATGTGGAAGGACTAGAGTCAAAATAAGGGGGGGGGTGCAATTGTATGGGGAATATAACCAAAATGACAATGCATACATTGTGCAAAGATGAAAAAAGATGTAAGAATTATATAAAATAAAATATTTAAAAAAAATAAAGTTGCTAATCTACTCAAAAAAAAAATGGGGGTAATGGTATCTATTAGGTTGAACATATAAAATTGTCATTTTGGTAGGTCAGGAGGATCAAATATTGACAATTTTATATAGCTCAACTTAATACATCATATGATTGTTCTAAGATCAAATGAATAATGCATATGGAGCACTTATCATAATGCCTGTCACAAAAGTACTCAATACATGTTAGCGATGAGGATCTTAATGATTTTTATCTCAGGCAATGACTAAGGTCTAATTGGACTTCTGCCCTCAATACAATTTTTCTAAGTGGCACCAACCAAATGCCTAACATTATCTGACCATTGCTGACAGGTAAAGAGTAAGCAGACAACCCCTGAAGAACCCTCTTCCCAGTATATTGCCTTGAATATAATATTGGAGAAGATTGGCAGGAATCTTGTGTCCCAAGTGGACATGTTAACTCTCCAAAGCCCTCTTTTGAACTAAGAGAAACCTATTTCTTCCACATCTCCATCTACCAAGTATTCACCACACACGCATTTCCTCACAATGCTCACTTAATATTGCTGTGACATTGGTTGAGTCACTTAATATCTGAGTATCCTTTTCATTCTCAAACAAATATGCACTGAGTACTTGCTAAATTTTAGGCAAATCCTGATAGATTATGGAAATGCTGCTTTCACAAAGATTTTATCCACACAGTTATGAGTCGTTCATTTTTCACTCATTCTACAAATATTTATTGAGCATCTACTAGATGCCAAGGATTATGTTAGACAATGGATAAAATGGTAGCCAAATCATATATAGTCCCCGGCTACTTACAGTTTACTATGAGAGTTGGACATTGAATATGCAGTCTTATATAAATAAATGTATAAATTGTGGGAAGTATTATGAATGAGAATACGGTATTATGGTAGCAAGAGATACAAAGTTTAATGTAATCTGGCGAGGTAGGGCAGAGCTGCCAGCCAATCTTGCCATACCTTTGAGAGAATTAGATAAAGATATGCTAGCAGATGCAGGTCCACTCCAGAATTGGCTAGTGGAGTAGCACTAGCTACTCATCACATGACATTTCATTTGCCCCTCAGCCGAATGCTCTTGTGTGGTGCATCCTGCACAAATGTGCAGGCAGCTTTGGGTCAGGGCAGGCTACCATAAGGAAACAATGCTGGAACACGTGTTGTCTGAAAGGAAATGAAAATAACCATAAATATGGGAAGTTGTATGCTTGCATTTGGTACAGTTAAGAATTGGAGTAGAACTCCAGACAAAGAACTATGTGTGAAGGCTTTGTGGCAGCAAGAAACAGGATTCACTTGAATAGTTAAAAATGTCCAATAAAACTAGAGGTCAGAGAATAGTGAAGAAAAGTCGGAATAAAATTGGAGAGAAAAGCAGAGATCAGAACTTGTGGGCAGAGATCATAACTTATCTCCACCGTGTGAGCAATGAAGAGTCAGTTAACTGTTTTGTATAGATGGTAGTAGCAGAATTAAATGTTTGTCATGATTACTTACAACGCTAGGAACAAAATGGATTGGAGAGAGTTGCCAATAGTGAATGAGTTAGGAGGATGTTGAAGGTGAAAAGTAATAGTAGTTTGTAACCATGTGGCATCCACGCTGATGGACAAGCTGGCATATAATCAATAAGTATTAGGAGATAAACTTGATAGATTGAATATTGGGAAGGACAAAACAGGAATGTCATAGATTTTGGTTTGTGGAGTGGCAGGCATGGTGAAGCCATTCCTTGATAGAGAGGATGCTGGAAGAGGGCCCTGTTGAGGAGCGGGAGGGTGAGTTGATATTTCTTTTTTTTTTAAAGATTTATTTATTTATGCATACAAGAACTGGGGTATAGGCCAGAGGTGTAGGGGGGGTGGTGGTGAGAGGATTCACCAGAGACAGAGTGTGGAGCAGAACAAGCAGACTGACTGAAATACACTGCTGAGGGGAGCAGTGGGTGAGAGATGAGAGATCTACTGCACCATGTGGGTAGCTCCCTGGCAGACTGGGGATCGAACTCATGCTGCAGGGTCTGCGGACAGCTTCACAGTGCCGTGCTTCACCCCTTGGGCCACCAGGGAGGCCCCGAGTTGAGATTTCATTTGTGGTATCCTAGTGGCATTATTAGTGAGGCAGTAGTAGCAAATCAGAGGAGAGACGTGTGTCAACCACAAAAATGGATGAGCCTCCTGTACTAAGATGGCAGTTAAAGCCAGAGGCATGATTGAGGTCACCAAGGAAGAAAATGTAAACAAGATAAGGAAGCTTACAAATGAACCTTTAGGAATTCCAAATTTACTGGCCAGATGGAGGAAGATAAACCTTCAAAGCTGTTTTTATATCCATTTTCCAGAAAGCAAGACTCAGAGGAGTAGAGTAATTTGCCCAAGACAAATGGCTAGCAAATGGTAAATGTGGAATTTGAACCTAAATCTTTAATATTCCAGAGCTCACATTCCCCCAGCATGTCACATTCTTTTGTTTTTAGACAATTAGTTCTTGAAAACTTTGGAAGAGGTTTCTGTTTTTTTCATTTAGCATTGAATAACTCTTTTTCAGTACAATTGTTTTCTTTTACTTAAACAAACAAACAAACAAACAAACAAAAAAAAAACAAAACCAGCCTAAAACACCCTCACTGGTGAGAGTGAGTATCAAAAGGCAACATCTGTGCTACCATAAGAGAGATAGTAAAACAGAAACTCCACCAGGCCCTGGAGCCTTGAGTTCACCAACTTGACATAATTAGGTGTTCACTTAGCACTCAGTAATTAAATGACTTTACACCAACTTCTTTACCAGTAAAAAAAAAAAAAAAAAGTTTTGTGTGAGGTGCAACACACACCTCCAGGCTTTTTTTTTTTTAATTTTATTTTTATATTCCCCATACAATTGCAACCCCCTTATTTTGACCCCAATCCCTCCTTTCCCCGCCCCCCAGAACCCCCCAAAGAGTGTCTCTGGTTCATAGTTGTTTGTTGATTTTCTTTTTTACTTTCTTATAGTTATTCTTTTTCCTAGTCTCTTATTTGTTTTCTAGATTCCTGCTATGAGTGAGACCATCCCGTATTTTTCTTTTTCTTTCTGGCTTATTTCGCTGAGCATGAACCCTTCCAGCACCATCCATATTGTTGCAAATTGCATGTGTTTATCTTTTTTGAATGCTGAGTAATATTCCATGGTGTATATGCACCACATCTTCTTGATCCAGTCATCTATTTTTGGGCATTTGAATGAGATACCATCTTACACCAGTGAGAATGGCACATATTAAAAAAACTAGCAACAACAAATGTTGGCAAGGTTGTGCAGAAAAAGGAACTCTCCTGCACTGTTGGTGGGAGTGCAAACTGGTCCAACCACTATGGAGAGCTGTGTGGAGATTTCTTGACCTACTAAACATAGAGCTTCCATATGATCCAGCAATTCCACTCCTAGGTATTTACCCAAAGGACACAGAAACATCAATTCCAAAGAGCACCTGTACCCCTATGTTTAGAGCAGCACTGTTTACAATAGCTAAGCTTTAGAAACAACCTCCAGGCTTTTTCACAAAACCTGCCTTCATGGCTGGGTCCTGCTGCTGGCGCCTGCCGAGTCACTAACTGCACTGTCACACCTCCAGGGAACATAAGGGCACTTCTCTCTCCCTGTTTCAGGTCAAAGAGCTGTGAAACGGATCCCAGCAAGTACTGGGAATGAGGTCTCAGCCCCCGAAGTGTCTGCTGTGCACAGTAGCTTCTCCTTTTACTGCAGGCAGCCCAAGGGTTCTGTGAGATAAACTGGAAGTTAGAAAAAATTGGGAAAGTTTTGTTTTTTTAAGATTTATTTTTTTATATTCCCCATACAATTGTGCCCCCTTTATTTTGACTCTAATCCCTCCTCTCTCGGCCCCCCATAGTGTGTCTCTGGTTTATAGTTGCTTGTTGATTTTGATTTTTTTCTTCATTATAGTTATTCTTTTTCCTGGTCCCTTATTTAGGTTTTCTAGATTCCTGCTATGGGAAAGAGTTTTTTTAGGTCAATCCTGCCCAGAGATGACTGGACGACTAGTTGTATCTTGTATATTTTGTTTCCAGCTTCTCTACCTTCATCATAATGAAAGGTCAGGAGAGGATTCTGACTTGGAAACAGCACTAAAAGGAAAACCAAAGTTTAGGGTTTAATGCCATGACCTGGCAGACCTGAGGTGGTATATCAAGAGGTGGGCTAACACCCAAGACGTTGGAGAGTAAGCATCTCAGGTATGAATAAATGAGAGGGATGGACATTATGAAAGTTGAGATTTTAAAAGATAGCTTTTAAAATGTGGTATGGAGAGGAACAGAGCTCTGTTAAGGCAGGGTCGTAGAAATGAGTTGTGAAATAGAGTAAAAGAATGGTGGTGCTAAAGGGATCAAGGACAACTAGAGTTAGGTTATTAAATTGTCTTCAAATGAAGGAATGCAGGATCACAGAGGGATATAAGGTGAGGAGAAAGATTGCTGAGATGCTTTGAGGTGATGTTATTTCCTTCAAATAACTGAATTATAGTATTGGCATTTTATAGGACTCCATGCATAGCATCCTCTAAATTTGAAACCAATTAAGAAAACTACAAGAATTAAAACAGATGGGATCCAAAAGGTGATCTTTTTTTTCTGGTAAAATTAATTTTGGATAATGCAGATAACATCTGCAGACAAATGTACTGTCTACCATTGACTCCTAGACTTAGTTATTCAGGCTTTGGAAGCTCTGGAACCCATTCAGGCTTCTCGTAGAAAGTGAGAGACTTACCTTTTTCATATTATCAGACAACAGAGAAGAAGGCATGCTCGTTGATGGGAGTCCAGCTTCTGAAAGAAGGAAGACAGGAAAAATCAGATCTATGTATGTCCAGGTCTTTAATCATAACCTTAATCATTTTGGTCACTCCACCTCAGGAAGGGGAAGAATAGAGGAATATAAAGGCAGTGACACCTTCCTCTGGTGAAAGGAAGTGTAAGGATTAGAAACAGATTTTTTTTTTTCTCTGAGGCTTGGATCCGGTAGGAAAAATAAAAATTGTTTTCTAAATGTTTCAAATAGAAAGATGCTTTCTTCAAATTGAGGTATATTTGCATGCAATAATATGAAGAATAGAGTTCTTAGAAATATGTAAATGGAGATAACAATGTGTTTAACGTCTACCACAAGGTAGGAGTGTCATGACTGGTCTACCTTGACCCTAATTAACAAGTGGATGAGGTGGGACATGAATTTGATGCCACTGAGAGGGGAATCTAAATCATCTCTCTTAAAAATACTTCGGTTGTAAGATACAGACACCCTCTCAAACTAGTTTAAAGAAAGGGACCAGAGAATACTTATATAACTCATGGGTAAAAGGAAAACTAGATCTCAGGAACTAGAAGAATTAAATTCCAGGCTGTTCTTTTCATCTCTTTGCAACAAGTATTCCCATTCCCACATTCTTTTCTCTTTGAAGTCATGTTTTCTTTTCCCTGGTATTTATGAATAGGAAGTAGTTTCCATGAATAATTCATACTTGACTTCACAGATCTCATGTCCAATATGCTTTATCTAGATTTGCTATGTCTCAACTTCAAATTCATGAAAGAGATGATCTGATAGGCTCACTTTGGGTCAAGAATCTATTTAAGATTAAGTCAGCTGTGTCCTAGGAAAGAGGCAGGCACACATGGCTCCAACATGAAAGATTGGTTTTGACAGGGTCTTTATAGATTCTAGATTTTTGAGCTCTAGTTTTACGTCTTTCCAGGATCAAATCAAATTCTCAATTAGGGCCATTAATAAGGACCTCTGTACTCTGGTTATCCACCCCTCTTCTTTGTACTAACAGGCAGAAGTGATGCTAAGTGCCCCATTGGCCTCCTGGTCGACCTTATTCTTTGCGTGTCTTCTGCAAGTAGGTCTACAATCCTCACTATATTGGTTCACAGTTGAGGTTCTGATGATACCCATATTCCCTCATCAGCACCATGCCTTCCAGAGCCCCCAAGTTGATCAGAACTTTTGCCATGTTTCTGTACATTGCCATTCCTGCCTTTTCTATGCTGCATTTATTAGAATTCTGGGGAAAGTTTTGGCAATTTTTTTCAAGAATGGGGCAGTATCCTGAGATAGTGCACAGTAAGTAGACCAAGAATTAAGATCTTACCTCACTAATTCTTATATAAAATTAAGGGTTTGGATGTCTCTGGTTCATAGTTTAAACCTTTGGAGGGAAAGCCACAAGAATACACTCTTTCTTTTGATAGCTCTTCATTTATTAATTCTATTTATCTTTTTTGTGTGTCACTCTTCAAGGTTTTCTTCTCTCACATAGAATGCTCAACTGTATTATCAGAAAACCCATGAGGACATACTCTTATGTCTGTGAGTTTACTTGACTTCATGTCTACTTGAGTTTTGGAAACTTTGGCATTCTAAATTTAAGCTGGATAAAAAAAAATAGGTTCTTTCCTTTGCCCTGGTATTTGCTGACTCTAAGTAAGGCTGTCTCTTTAAACAGAGTGATGGTGAGGAAGATGCTTTGATTCCAGTTCCATCTCTCCACTACTGAAGCTGGGATCAGTTTAGTCCCTGAAAGAGGAAAGCATATTCTTCGTATTGACATCACTTTAAATCTATATGCTGAGAACTAAAAATCCTGGTAGTATTGTATAAGGAACAGTTGACTCCTTTTTGAGCCTATTTTTATTACAAAAAGTTATCATGTTGCTGGAAAATGCACTTGAATCATAAATGATGAATTTTCTACTCCCAAGTAGATTCTTTTTGATCCTTAAATTTCTTCTCTGATAGAAGAAATCCTTTTTTATGACATTAAGATTCATTCTTTTCTAATATCATGTATCTTCAGTATAAGTCTGATTATCATAGAATAACATCAACCACCACCCAACAGGGCAGTCTTCCTGTGTGGGTACCCACTGTGTGGCTTTGTAGTATAAAACATAGAGTGTCTTCTGCCTTTGTGAATGAAGCCTTGGCTAGTCTTGAATAAGATCTTGAATGCTGATCTTCTAGCATTACTCTAGATAATATACTTTGTCTCACATTCTGTCTCTATTCCTCTTGTGGCTAGTTTATATATGCTCTATCTCAACAGTATATGGAATAGTCTCCTTCAATCTGCTGAAATGAACTAATGTATAGTTGGAAGAAATAAGAAGAGGATAAAGGGAAAAGGAAAGAAAATTAAAATTGCAGATCCCAGGATTTGAACTAATTTGTCAGTAAGAATTGCATTTGAATGGAAGGAAATCTAACTCAATTTAAGGTAATGAACCAAAGGAAGATTTCAAAATGCATGATGAATTGCCTCATTACAAAGAAAACAAAGCATGTTTATTATGACCTCAACATTTTAGGGGAAGGAAAGTTATTTGAGAAGGGTCAAGTCTCTGCCCACAGCTGCATTAAATAATATCAGGGCTGAAAAATAAAATGAGTAATTTACTTGTGGTCCTAAAGAAATGTACAAGTGGGTCTTATGAGGCTCTATATAGACAGAGTGGGAAAGATGATATATAAACTTTGGAATGACAGGGGAGGGCAACCCTGATAGAGGTAGCCCATTGGTTTCTCTTTGTTAAGATTCAGGATCACTCATCAGTGGAAGTATATCTCTTGGTTCAGCTGTGGGTTCATTGATTCCTTGTCCTGTGGGCCAGCAGTTTTGTTTTTGATGTGTCAACTGCTGCTGCTGTTACAGAGACTGTAGCCAAGACCCATGGGTAATTCCTCGTCTGTAAACTCTTGGCAAGAATAGTAGGTTTCTGACCCTTTCCTTTTTTCCTAACTTGCGTCCTATATACCTTCAACTGTTTCAACTTCTTGTTCTCTTTTTGTTCTTGAACTGTTCACTCCAGTGTTTACTATCAGCAAGATCATACTGGAAGAATGATAGAGGGAAAAAGAGAGGTAAATTTCAGTGTCTTTGTTTCTAACCTCCTAAATACAGTTGCAGGGCATTTGGAATATTCTGAACAATGTTTAATAGTAATTGATGATGGTAAAACATACAGTATTTGTAAGTCGATGTCAGTAGAATGTGAAGATGATATCTGCTCCCTATCAATTTCTAATTCTCTATCAAGTCCCAAACTGCTGTCTCCTCCAGGTGATGTTTAAACTTGTCCCTTTCCTCCTCTCACACACCTTATGAAAAATGGCTTTGCCATCTGCAGCTGTCAGGAATCTGTGGAGTAGAGAGTACGCCTCGATGAATATACAAATGTGCAGCTGGACCAAAGCCCCTTCCAGAAGGCGGCTGGAATATAAATCATAGTGAGCTTGTACTTCTCAAGTAATGGGCTGCCATTGGGGGACTGCCATGCATAGGGGACTGGAGGGAAATAGAAAGATCTTAGTGGAAATATACCCTGAAATATGTGATGAGGTTGGCTGGAAAAAGCATATCCATGAGTAACATGTTCCAGAAAATCCAGTTACTTGGGCTCTTGCAAATGTTGAAACAAAGCTAAGGATAGCATAGAGTTGATTGAGCTTTAGTAATTTGTTTCCCTTTGAGCTGTTGGGAGTCTATTAGGATCTTTCTCTCTCTCTCTGTCTCTCTCTCTCTGTCTCTCTCTCCCTCCCTCCCTCTTCCCCCTTTCCCTCTCTCTCTCCCCCTCCTTCCCTCTGCTTTTCATTCCCTCTCCAACGCACACATGAACATGCACGTGCACACACACATACACACATGCCAAGAAATATGGGCAATCTAGTGACATGCAAAAACATGAGATTGTCCATAGACTTTTCAGAAAGGAATGTAACCCTGTTGACACCAAAATCTTGACTTTAAACCCAGTGAGACCCTGGAACTGCTGACCACTGGAACTGTAAGATAGTAATTTCTGTTGTTTTAAACCATGAAATTTGTGGTAATCTGTTAAAGTGGCAATAGGAAATGAATAGAGATTTCAGTACCTGGAAATGATGTGCTGTGTTAACAGATACTTAAAAATGGGCTACTGGCTTTTGTATTGGGCAGAGGATAGAGGCTGGATGACTACAGAAAATGATGGGAAAAGGCTTAGTTTGTTTTAAACAGACTGTTAATAAAAATGCATATGTTAATGATGCTGCTAGTGACAACTTAGAAAGAAGTGAGTAGTGTGGTGAAATATGCATGTGTTCTTAGAGAATATATAAATAATTATGAAAAGACTCATGGTAGAAATGTGGATGTCAGAGTCATACTGTCAGTGAGGACTCAGCTAGGAATAATTTGTTGTAACCTGGAGGAAAGGAAATCCTTGTTATATAGTAACAGAAAGCTGCACTGAATCATGTCCTGCAGTCATGTGGAAAGTAAAGCTTATGAACAGTGAACTTTATTTAGCTAAAGAGATATCTATGCAAAGTGTTGAAGGTGTGGTCTAGTTTTCTTGCTGCTGATAGCAAAAATGTGAGGGGAATAACAAGGACTGAGAGAAAAATTGCTAAATAAGAAGGAGCCCAAAATGATGATTAGGGAATTTTCAGCATCTCCAGATTGCAAAAGACACAAAAAGCATCCTCTAGAGAGAATACCAAAGATGTGACTGGATAACTTTTTGCTTCTGAAAATCATAGTATCTACTCACGCAGAGAACTCTTTAAAGAGATTAGGCCTATGGATCTCTTAGTCATCTCAGGAGAATCAGAAAAGTAATTGAGATTATCCAGGAAGTATATGTTAAGGAGTCTGATGTTTAATGGAGTGAATTCTCATGACATGCATAGGAGACACACACGGCTTTTGAAAATTTATACCCGTAGAAATATTGCTACCTTGAACTGACAAGGACAGAAAGAGTACAGAATGAAAGAGGATTCTTGGACCTTCAAAATTCTATAGGAAGATGCTGACTGATAAATTGGTCAGGTGTTTATATGTGCTACCTTTCATGAACATGAAAGTATAACTCAAAGCGTAGAAACTGAAACTCTAGGAAGTGGAGTCAAGATCCCAGAGGACATAGCAGAAAATCACAGTGGATTCTTCCAAGGCTTTGGAACCAAGTGGAGTTTTCTTACTGGATTCCAATATGTTTGGTAATTTTTTCCCTTCATTTTCTTCCTTTTATACAAATATTGGGTTGTCGGAAAAGTCATGACACACATGAAAAAATACAGAAAAAATACATCATGACTTTTCTGACAACCCAGTAAATATGTAAAACTACTATTTTATGCCTTTAGCAGAGCAAAAGACAGCTTTGCTTCTTGTGTTTAACAGGTTCATAGATGGATAGGTTTTCAGACTATCACCCATACTTGATGTAAATAAATTCAGATCAGATTTTGGCTTCATTGATTTTTTTATGATTCTTATTTCACTGATTTCTATTATTATTATTATTATTATTTATTTTTGTTATTCCTTCTGCTTGATTTAGGCTTGTTTTGCTACTCTCACTTGATGGTACACATTTAATGGTACATATTTCCCCTATGCACTGCTTTGTTCACATCTCACAAATATTGATGTTATATTTTCATTTCATTAATTGAATTTAAAAATGTCTAAAATTAACTGTGATATTTATTCTTTGACCTATGTATTGTGTAAGAGTGCACAGTTAGATTTCCAATATTTGGAGATTTTCGGGCAATCTTTCAGTTATACATTTCTGGTTAAAAGTCATTATAAATTTATAATGTACTTTGTATGATTTCTAGTATTTTAAATTTGTTAAGGTCTATATTATGGCACTGAATGTGGGTTATGTTGGTGAATATTCCTTGTGATGTATATGGGGAGTACACATTCAACTATTGAATGCCGTATTTTATGAATGCAAATTATCAAGTTGATTTATCGTGTTGTTTAGATCATCTATATTTTATAGATTACCTTTTTGATTGTCTCAGTCAATGAAAAGGGAGTGTTAAAATTCAGTATAACAGTGAATCTGCCTACTCCTTCAGCTATATAAGCTTTTACACTCCATTTTTTTTTTAAGAATTGATACTTTTTTTTTTTTTACTATGAGATTTCCCTCTTTATTCTTAACAATTTTCCTTGTTCTGAAGCCAGGTCTTACTAATATTAAAATAACACCTCTGCTTTCTTGACTGTTCACATGGTATATCTTGTTTCCATTTCTTTTCATCTATTTAGTATTCATATTTAAAATGGGTGCCTTTGCATTATATCTGACAAGGGGCTAATATCTGAGATCTACATAGAGCTCATACAACAAAAAGAAAATAAAGAACCCAATCAAAAAATGGGCAGAATTGCTAATAGACACTTCTCTAATAAAGACACCAGATGGCCAATAGGTGTATGAAAAAATGTCCAACAAAATATATCATCAGGGAAATGCAAATCAAAACCACAATGAGAATCAACCTCACTCCTGTGAGAATGGCCAGGTCAAGAAAATCAGAAACAGCAATTGCTGGTGAGGGTGTAGAGAAAATGGAGCCCTGTTGGTGGAGATGTGGACTGGTCGAGCTCCTGTGGAAAATAGTATGGAGATTCTTCAAAATATTAAAAATATGATGCAGAAATTTCACTCCTAGATATCAACCCAAAGAATTCAAAAATACTAATTCCAAGGGATTTATGCACTCCCAAGTTCACTGCATCACTATTTGCAAAAGTCAAATTATGGAAACAACCTAAGTGTCCATCAGCGGAGCAGTGGATTAAGTTGTGGTCTGTACACACAATGGAATACTACTCAGCTGTAAAGAAAGATAAACTCTTGCCATTTGCAATAACATGGAGGATATTAAGCTTAGTGAAGTAAATCAAAAGGACAAAGACTGCATAATTTCACTCATGTGGGATATAGGGAAACTGAACAAAGGAACTGAAAAAAGACAAACAAAAACAGAATTATGACTGCAGAATTGAAGCTACTAAAAGGACTGGGAGGGTAGAAGTGGGAGCAAAATAGCAAGGGAGCCCAGTGGTCTGTGTTGAAGAGTTACAGGTGCTTTGGTGATAGGTTGGTGTCATGGCATGCATCTGAGGAGGTATGAACTTAATTATCCTAAGTCATATACAGTTGCATATCAGTGTTACCTTAATTTTAAAAAAGAAAATGGATTATCAAATTATGGTATATGTAAAATACAGTATTTTATAAAAGTAAAAATGGATGAACTCCAAATACATCAACAATGTGAAGGAATATATAAATATTTTCTTTAACAAATCATAAGGACAGATACTGTTCTTGGTGTTAGTCAACCATAAGGTATTTGATTTTTATGACAATAACAATGAGATTAGCACTAATATTACCTCCATTTTGCAGAGGATGACATGGGCATAGAGGTAGTATCTAATTAATTAAGTGGGGGAAAAAGCATATTAGAGATTACATACAGCATAATATTTTTAATAAAATTAAAAACCTGGATACTCAAGATTATGTTATTTAAGTATATGTATGTGTAAGAAAATATTTTTCAAAGAACATATCAATTATATGCCCTCATGTGAGAGACAGCAGTTATCTTCAGGAATTTAGCATGCCTGCAGATGGCACGCAGCTTTAAAAGTATTGGTCAGGGCCTCCCTGGTGGCCCAGGTGGTTAAGCACAGCACTGTGAAGCTGTCCGCAGCCTCTGCAGTGCTGGTTCAATCCCCGCTGGCCTCGGAGGAACCCACATGGCAAGCAGACCTCTCCTATCTCGCCCACTGCTCCCTCAGCAGTGTATTTTGTCAGTCTGCCTGTTCTGTGTCCCACTTTGTCTCTGTTGAGTTCGCTCACCCTCCTGCAAATCAGGCCTGTACCCCAGTTCTTGTATAAATAAATCTTTTAAAAAAAGTATTGGTCATCATGCTTCATAATATATGTGCATTGCATATAGTTTGCTGTGTCAAAGTATATTTTAAGAAAGTTAGCACCTGTGTTTTGACATTTAGAGTAACTGTTCAGAGAACTATTTTGCTTATTTCTGGTTTTCAGATTCACTCAAAAGATAAGGGATTGCTAGATAGTGATTTCCAGAGAGGTAAAGCAGAATCATATTTTTTAGAAGTGTACATATAGTCATTCTGAAGACAAATCAGATTCAAATCAGTGCTTATAAGAGAAATAAATGGTAGAAGTCTGAGCTTTTCTTTTTAGCACATTAAGTGTAAAAAGCAACTTGACCACTGACAAATATAAATCCGCATCATGCCCCTTAAATCAATATGCCTACTTTATTGTGAGAGTGGGAATAATTGTAACAAAAATAACAATTACACCTTCCAATCAGCTCAAACATGTAAAAATCCAGACATTGTTATCCTTACCCTTATGACATGGAAAAGCCAGACAAAATGAAAATCAGTGACTTTTTCTGAAACCATCAGAGAACTGAGAGTTATTAGTCTAGTTGCCACCCCGTAATCTGAAAACACAGGCCCATTTAGAGAGGCACATCCAAGATCTGCTTTCCTGGAGCAAAAGCTGCCAGAGAAACTCATGAGAAGACTTAAATGACAATTTTAATGAATTGTTGATAGTTGAGTGTGGACTGGCATGAGAGTGAGAAAATCCTTGACATCACAGTCAAAGAGGTTCCCCATATGTTCATAGGCTTTACTTGCAAACAACCCATGAGTTTTTCATAGTGTAGAACCAGGAAAAAATACCCCTGTGGCTCTGTCAGGGTGTGAAGGGGAGAAGAATTACTGGGAGGTGTACCCAAAACATTCTCCATAATGAATACCCACCCTCCAGGGAAAAAGTTTATCAAAGCATTATCCCAGCTGGGAAAGAGCATTCCTCCCACCCTAGCCATTCCTATACTTGCTGTCACACTTTAGGGTAAAATAATGAAAAACTATAGGGCTAGAAAACACTTGTGTAAGTCACAACCCAGAGCCACAGCCTGGTAAAAGGCTAAGATGTAATTATAGATTATAGAATACTACCTCTCTCTCCACATTTGACCACCACATTTGACCAACAGGGATCCAGAAAATAGTGGATTATAGCTAAAAGAATTGCAAGATGCAGACTTGATATGAAGAGTTCTTAGGGCCTCCCCAAATCAAGAAGAAAGAAAATAACATGGATACTAGAGGAATACGAAGACTCAAGGCCCCTATAGTTACAGCAAACATTGAACACAAATTTTTAACCACATTAATGTAGTCTGTATCCCTAAGATATATACTTGCTACTTAATACTTCATATTTAGTTTCAGTAAATACAATGCATGAAAATAAGGGCAAAGGAAAAAGAAAACTTTGAAAAGATAAAACAAGCTTCAGAAGCAGACTTGGATATACTACAGATGTCAGAATTATCAGAAAGGGAATTTTGTTAAAACTATGATCATTATTCTAAAGGCAAAAACATAAAAGTACATGCTATGTAAGAACAAATGTTTAATATAAGTAAAGTGTTAGAAATACTAAGATAGACTAAAAAAAATATAAGAAATCAAAACCACTGTAGTGTAAATGAAAATGCCTCTGATGGGTTTATCAGTGGACTGTACATGATCAAAAAAGGAATCATGGAGGCCAAAGATAATTCAGTAAAACTTCCCCAACAAATACAAAGAGAAAGAAAAAAAAAACAATGAACAAAAATGATCTCAAAATGGCACAACCAAAAAATGTTGGACAACTTCAAAAGATGTAGCTTATATATAATGAGAATACAAGAATGAGAAGAGAGCAGAAATATTTGAAGAAATAATGAACTTTCCAAAATAACGGTACCAAACAACAGATCCAGTGATCTCAGAAGATAGCAGACAGAACAAGTAACAACAAAACACTACATTTAATATATCATATTCAAACTTCTATAACCCGAAGACAAAATCTTGAAAGAAATCAAAAGAAATAGCACCTTACCTAAAAATTACAATGGACTACTCTTCAAAAACCACACAAACAAGAAGAGACTGAATTGAAATTTTAGAGTGTTAAAAAAAAAACACTAACCTAAAATTAAATAGCCAGTGAAATTATACTTCAAAACTGGAGGGAAAATAATATCTTAAACAAAAACCAAGGAAATCTAGCCTCAACCCATTTCTGTCTTGCAGGTAATTTTAACAGTTACTTGGTGAGAGGAAAAATGATGTACATCAAAGACACAAATCTGCATAAAGCAATGTGAACATCAGAAAGTGGAAATGTAAACATTTGAATATAAATAAATCTTCCATTCTGGAACCATGACTCAATCTCTCCATAACCGCGCAGAGAAGAATCCAGCACTGGTAAATGCTGCTGTGATTTACCACAAGCCTCAATTTGCCATACTTTAGCACTATGCCAAAGGTTGACCTGTTTCCTCAAACCCCTGCTGAGATCCATACAGATGTTCAAGCTTTAAGAAAATAGTCGATCAGCTAAAATTGGTAAATTCACACAGCTCATAGTTAAGAAAACTCTGATAAATGGTTTGGTGCGGTGTGGAAGTGATTTTATGTTAAGTGAGAACATAAACAACTGTGGCATTATGGCTGTAATGTTTGAAAACCAATATCTATTATCTGATAATATTTAGTGTTTATTATTGAGTGATGTTTGATCAGAATGGTATCGGAATAAAATAATGTGTCAAAACAAGATATTATTTTTCTTTGATTAATCTAAAAGTTTATTGTTCAGGGCCTCCCTTGGTGGCACAGGCGGTTGAGCACGGCACTGTGAAGCTGTCCGCAGCCTCAGCAGCACAAGTTCGATCCCGGCCAGCTGGCGAGAAGCCCCACATGGCACAGCAGACCTCTCCTGTGGCGCCTGCTGCTCCCCTCAGCAATGTATTTTGGTCAATCTGCCTGTTTTGCTCCCAACTCTGTCTCTGGTGAATCCTCTCACCCTCCTGCGCATCTGGCCTGTACCCCAGTTCTTGTATGCATGAATAAATAAATCTAAAAAAAAAATCTTAAAAAAAATAAAAGTTAATTGTTCAAAGTAAATACTAACAATATATTTGGTGATTATAGCATATGTGTAAATGAAATGCACAATGTCAAAAAGGATGAAAAGGAGGAATTACTATAGCAATACTCTGTTATAAGGTATCTGTATTACAAATGAAATAGCAAAATTCTCTTTAAAAGGGGAATTAGAGTTCACTCCCTGGCCAGAGAGCTAACCTACAGGGCAAAGCAGACCTCTCCTGTTTTGCCTGCTGCTCTCCTCAGCAGTATATTTCAGCAGATCCACCTGTTCTGTTCTCCGCTTTTTCTCTGGTGAATCCTCTCACCCCTCGTACCTCTGACTTACATTCCAGTTCTTGTGTGCATAAATAAATAAAAATAAGGGGTTAAGACACAACCTGTGAAGCTGTCCTGAGCCTCTGCAGCACAAATTTGGTCACCGGCCGGCCAGGGAGCAACCCACATGGTGCAGCAAACCATTCCTGGCTCATCTGCTGCTCCCCTCTGCAGTGTATTTCAGTCAATCTGCCTGTTCTGTTCCCCACTCTGTCTCTGGTGAATCCTCTCACCCCACACACCTCTGACCTGTACCCCAGCTCTTGTATGTATAAATAAATTTTTAAAAAATAAAAGGAGACTTAGTAAGAAAAAAATGTATAGTCTAAAGTCTCTTCTCAACAATTTTTGCAGGGAATGTGTAGTGTTTGTAAATCTCAATAGCTTTTGTTTGTCTGGGAAATCCTATATTCCTCCCTCATATCTGAAAGAGATGTTTGCTTGATATAGTATTCTTGACTAACAGTTTTTATCTTCGAGTATTTTATTATTTTTAATCATAAATTAATATTTAATTTATTTAATTTTACTTTTTTCTTTTATATATTTTTTACATCATTTTTCATTTTTGCACAATGTATGCATTTTCATCTTGGTTATAGTCCCCATAGCAGTAGTATATTTGAGTATTTTAAATACATCATTGCACTCTTTCCTTGCCTGCACAGTTTCTGCTGAGAAATTTGTGTTGTAAGTAGTACCTTTGTAAGTTACTTGCTCTCCCTCCCCTACTAGTTGCCTTCAAAAATTTTTCTTTCTCTTGAACTCAGCTTATTATAGCAGTTCTGAACTCTCTCTGATGCAGGCATATAATCTTCCACCTTTTTGTGTTTGGATTTTGGAGACTTGTTTTTGCCTTGTGATGTCAAACTCTCTTGAGGACTCATTTCCATATGTTTTTTTTTTTTTTGTCTGCCCATTTTTCTACTTGAGGTATCCCTGTTTAATTATTGTTTTTAAAATATTTTAGCAGCAACTTAGGAAGGTTGAACTATTTTATTTTACCCAGATGTGGTGCTGTGGTTTTCTTTGATTTTTAAAATTCCTTCTTTAATTCATTCCTTTGCTGACTTCTGTATATTCTCAAATCTGTTTTGTAGTTGCTGAATTAAGAGGTTTAGGCAGGAACTAGGAGGGATCCAGGTGTTGGTATGAGACTGGCTTTATTTTGTGGAATCCTTGCTGTCCTTTCTGAGGTTTGGTATGAGAGAATCAGCAGTCCCCATGCTCACAGTTTGCCTCATAAGGTAAACACTAATCCTAGAGTTTGGGAAGGGGAAGTACAGATCCAAATGCAGGCTCTTTTATTTTTACTTTGGGCCCAGCCTGCGTAGAACACCCCGGCTCCTCCACAGGGTTTTCTCATCTTTCAAGGGAGTGTGCCTCCACACAACCTCCCTCCCCACAACAGGACGCCTCCTTGAGCTGACTGCCCTACCACAGTTGTCCCTTATTCCAGACTACCACTCCAAAGACTGATTCCTCTCTCCAACTACCCAATTTGATGTAATGTAAATCTCCTTGGTGTCAACTTTTCTGATGTCTGCACTCATCTCTACTGTTTAAGGGGTGGTGATCAGTCACACTCCTTTCCCTGGAACTATCTTTCTGAACGTTGTCCCTTTGGCTCACTGCTGCCGGAGCCTTACCAAGTTGGCTCCAGGGTCTGTCATTATCTCTGCAGGGACCTGTTTCATCTGTGCACCTTAGCAGGGTCTGCTCTACTGCTTCACAGGGCCTACAAGATGTGGGCTTCTTCTAGGATCTGCCTCGGGGATCACTTGAGTCTGAGGGGCCTATAGTGACAGGGAACCACTGGGGTTTGCAAAGGCTTATGGAATTGGGGCCACTTGCCAGTTCTGACTGCTTCAGGGGCTCATATCACCCACCTGGGCTACCCACTTGATCCATTCAGCTGCTCACTGAGGCACACCTCCTCTGGATATTTTTCCAAGGTGTGCTATAATTATGTGTTTTTTCCTTTATGAGTTATTGGTTTTGGTATGTTGCAATTTAGTTGTGAGTTGCAATTTAGAGAAGGTTATATATAACCTCTGCCACCATATTGCTGTTCCTTCTATATAAACTTCTCCCATTTTCTTGTTTCTTGTTAATTGGTATTTCGATAATAAACAGCTTTCTGCTACTATACACAATAGTTATTTGAAGATTTTAATTCATGTATTATTATGTATCTATAAGAGAGTTCTTCCAGCAAAATACCAAATTGTCCTATCATAGAATTTGAATATACTCATCTCTACAATAGCACCAAAGTGGCTGCACACATGAACTCTTCTATTAGAAAGACATAAGCAATCTTGCTGATCCACATTCTTGCTATCACTTGGTATTGTTAAATTTAATAGTTTGTACAATCTTGATGAGGTAAAATTTCTCTTTCAGTATATTTCCAGAATTTCTAATGACCTTGAGCATTCTTTAAGTGTTTATCATTTGTGTGCTATTTTGTTTGGAGAATACACACACACACATACTTTTGCACTTTTGTATCTGCACTGTACTCTTTTGTCAGTTAAATGTGTTGCAGCAGCCTCAGACTCTGTTTTGTCTTTTTGCTTACTTTGTGATTTACTTGAAATAGGTGTTAATTGTAAAATGATGAAATTAATATTTTTCATGTGCTTACTGCTCCTTAAGAACTTACTTATGAAACTAATTTTAGACCAAGTTACAAATATTTTTTCTATATTCTAAAATGGTTACAGTTCTGAAGTTTTACATTGAATTCTTTGTAATTCATCTTGTAATGGTAGGAGGTATAGCTCAAATTTTATTTTTTTGTCGGTGAATATATATATGTATCCTAATTAGCATGTATAGGAGATATGGGTATGTTTTCAAATTCTGTATTTTTGTCCTTTGATCAGACTATTAATTTCAACACCAATACCACATAGACTTAATCACATAGCTTTTACCACATTTTGGTATTCAAATCTTTTTGGTCTTTGGGGTGTCCTGGCTATTCTTCCATCTTTATTCATATAGATTTTAAATGGATTTGTTAAGAACATCAAAATGCCTTATCAATATTTGATTGGAATTATATCAGACATAGGCCTACTAGGTTAGATGTTAATGAGTTATATTTTTCTGTGATTTTCCCTAATTCACCTGTTTTCAATGTTGCCAACAATTTACTATTTTCTTAAAAACTTTTAATGTTTGCTTTTTCTGTAGTTACCTTCAATCATCCATTTTAATATTACTTTTCTCTATCAATTTCAGCATAAGTTTATTTCCATCATTATTCTCATCAAAATCATCATTTGATTTTAACTCATTCGATTTATTCTTGTTTTCTGTACTGTCATTTGTCTTTATTGCCTTCCTTGGGCTTCTAAGTATATATTCTGAAGTGGTTTTTCCTATTATTGTTACTATGATTTTTGACAAAGTTTATTTTGATTTAACTAAATATGTAGCAGTATCAGTTTCTTTTCATATCGCTCCGTCTTGTGACTCAGACATTCCCACCTATGCTGTTTTCCTTATTCTTAATGAATGTCCTTTGGAAGTCTCTTTAAATGAAAGCCTGCTGGTAGTAAACTTTCTTAGATTTTATTAAACTGAAAATCTATTTGTTTTTTCTCAGATGGTCAAATAATACTTCATGTCTTCTGGCTTCCATTGTAGGTCTCAAGAAGTCTGTATTCAGATCAGCTTTCATTCCTTTGTAGTGACAGGTTTTTCCCTGATTTCTTTTTACAATCTTCTTTTGTTTATAGTGTTCATCTGTTTTACAACAGTATGTATGCATGCATGAGGATATCTTTGTATTTTTCTTGCTTTATATATGTTTTTTCCTTTATGAATTCTTTATATTTATAATTCTAGAAAAATAGTGGTCACTGTTGTTTCATACATTTTTCCCTTTATTTTTCTTCATTGAGATTCTGATGAGAATTTGGGCCTTCTCAGTCTATCCTCCTCACTTCTAATTTTCTTCTTCACAGGTTTTCTTGTTCTTGTTTTTCTGTTGGTTTCTCTTTTTTTAAAAAAAAATATGCATACAAGAATTGGGGTACAGGCCAGAGGTTCAGTGTGTGGGATGAGAGGATTCACCAGAGACAGAGTAGGGAGCAGAACAGGCATTTTGACTGAAATACACTGCTGAGGGGAGCAGCGGGCGAGTCAGGAGAGGTCTCCAGTGCCATGTGGGTCACCTCCCAGGCCAGGAATCAAACTCGAGCTGCGGTATCTGCAGATTGCTTTGTAGTGCTGATGCTTAACCTCTTGTGCCACCAGGGAGTCTCCTCTGTTGCTTTCTTGATAAGTCTCTTCATCTGTAATCTGCCTGTCAAGTATGCTTATAGCTTCAATGTTTGTATTTTTCACTCCCCAAAAAACTGTTTTATAATATAGACTTTTCTAGCAATTCCTGATTGAGTTTTGTTCCATATTTATTTCCATTCTATCTTAAACAAAAAACTCATTTGTACTTATTTTATATTGTTAATCTGGTAATTATAGTACCTAAAATCCTTAAGATTCTAAATTCCTCGATATCCCCAGTTCCCCCCGCCTAGTTTTTTATTTCTTCTATAAAACACTGGTCAAGGTATTTCTTTTTGAAATTATTAAAATTCACAACTTTTCTAATGGGATCAAATGTAACTCACAGAAAAACCTAGATGCCATCACAGCTTCCATGAGTATTTGATGACTTTATAAAAATTATAAGTTCATGCTTGACTTGCTTTAATCTCTTTTAATGCAGAATGAGGTCCTAATTTTGGCTTGCCAGATAGGATTTTCATTTACTTGTTAAGAAGGTAGTGGACTGCACTGGGTGGAACTTATATATCTCTCTTTCAGATCTGGTATCTCAGGTGGAGCTTTTTGTATGGCAATACACCCAAGCTGCAGTGTCAGAGTTCCAGTGCTATTATTGGCATTTGGCCCCATGGTGAATCTGAATTTTCCACTGGCTTTTGTTTACCATTTGGGTTTCATACCCTCTGTCTGATATCTATGATATTCTAACAATGCTTTTAAAATGTTTGTTACAGTTGTTTGTGTAGGGCACAGTTCTCTTACAGCAAAAAGGCCTTCTATATGTCTAGTGCACTGTAACATTGGTACAGTCATGAAATTTTATTCACTTTACTCCTAGCAGAGTCCTTAGGACTCATTCCCTTTTATTTTAGGCTTAATTATATGATTTCCTAAACAGCAGCAGATTTAGTGCATTAATAACAAGAGGCAGAAAAGAGTCTAGAAGCAGACTGAGAGAAAAGAGATATAGCAGCTAAATTAGGCAATAGCAGGAAACAAAAAACAGGGGGGAAAGATCAGAAAAAGAACTCAAAATGACAAGGATCTGAGACCATTTGACAAAGGACTAAAAAACCCACAACCGTAAGTGCAGAGAAAAAATGACATGGGTTGAGTCACATGTGTGCATAGCCCTGTATCCTATCAAAAGGTGCCCCTCATCCAACACCTTCCCTGAAATTTCCTAAAACGCAAAAGGAGAAAAATTGCACCTGTTGGACATATGATAGAACTTCAAATCAGTGATATAAATTGTGAAACACGGGTCATGATTCTTTTGAAATTGTTAAAAATCACAACATAAAAGGCAAAACATAAAATCACAGAAAAGCCTAGATGCCATCTTTTGGAAAGAACAACAGCTAATGCCCTCTGGCTTCTCCCCATGGACCTCACTAGTGCCTTCAAGTCTTCCCTTGACTATCATTTTGTGACCAACCCTGAAGAAAGATTAAATCACATTCTCTTTATTTTGTTTAAAGAATAGCAACATACATAATGACTTTTAGAAAAATTTCTACCAAGGTAACTAAAAAGGAAGGTCTTATTAATTTTGATTTTGGAAAATTCAGAAAAAAATAATTGTTTATGTGTGATTCTCTTCTGATGTAATTTTAAATAGTGAGTTTGTTGTGCATTTTAAACCACCTTTCTATATGTTAGTTTTTGCTGGAGAACCACCTAAAATTTAGTGACTTTAAATAACTGATATTTTAGTTTGCCATTTGGGCTGAGATCAAATGGGGATTTTTTTGTTGGTCTCCATTGGTCCTCACTCCTGCATCTAGCTGGCAGTTTGCCTCGTTCACATGTCTGATGGTTGGTCTGCTGACTGTTGGCTGGGGGATTAGGCTGTATTTCTTATCCTCCAGGAGATGAGCAGGATGGTTCAGATGGTGGTAGTTTCAGGGCTCCTAAGGATTCAGGCTTTCCTCATAGTAAGTCACAAGGCCAGACAGATTCAAAGGTTCAGGCAATAGACCTTTGTTTGTGGCAGGAGCTTCAAACTACTATGGCCAATGTTGATGTGGCGGCGGCTTCTTGGTCTATCAGCGTGGTCAGCCTCTTACCTAATCGTAGTCTCTGCTGTCTATCAGGGGTTCTTTTTTAAAAAAAGATTTATTTTATTTATACAAGAACTGGGGTACAGGCCAGAGGTGCGGGAGAGTGAGAGAATTCACCAGAGACAGAGTGGGGAGCAGAGCAGGCAGATGGACTGAAAACACTGCTGAGGGGGGTAGTGGGTGAGACAGGAGAGGTCTGCCGCACCTGTGGGCAGGTCTGCCGCATATGTGGGTATCTCCCTGGCCAGCCGGGAATTGAACCTGCACTGCAGAGGCTGCGGACAGCTTCACAGCACTGCGCTCAACCTGCTGCTCCACCAGGGAGGCCTAATCAGGGGTTCTTCATCAGGAATCTATCCAACTGCCTCTGCCACAACACTCCTGCCCTGTAAATACAGGGTCACAGTGCCACTTTGATGTTAATTTTGATCTGGGTGAATAGGGGGAGGAGTTCAGACTGGCAGGATTGTAGCCTGGTTAAAATTTTTTCTTGATCTGGAAAAACACTTTGATTTGGGACCACTTACTTCTTCTGTAAGTTGTGGGGTTTGTTGTTCCGAAGGAGAGCCAAGGGGGGGATGCTCTGTGAGTAAGTGCATTTCCCTGAACAGGTGCAGCACGCCTTATGGCATGGGTGAGGGGTGTGGCGGGTAGTGTGAGAACAGAACCTCAGCAGTCCCAGGCTTGCTTGCTTTCTGCCTCTTCAGATTGCGCTCCCTTCTCCCCCCTCTGGGTAGCACCACATGGTGGGAAATTGCAACTTGTCACTTCTTTGGGTGTGATAGCAAAATCTTGAATAGAACAGTTTAATGTTAATTTTCAACTAGAGAGGAACGCTGTATGTGTGTATGGGTGTGCGTGTGTGCAAATGCTTGGGGGTGGCGGGAGGGTTGCTGCTATTACTGAGCCTGGATTCAAACTAAATCCTGCTGCATCTAGGGTAGAGATATTTATCCCATATCTCCCCAAGTCTTCCTTCCACTCCATAAACTCCATTGGTGTGTCATCCATCTTTGCTTATCAGTGGCCTTGAATTACTTTCCTCTCTTTCCAACTGAAATCTAGAGAGAACTTCTTTGAATTTCCTCAGGCAAATCCACCCCCACAATGTAACTCTAGTTACATTAGCAAACTCTGCCCTCAGATTCTTTATTTCTGCCTTCTTCCTACCAACTTGAATTTCGCTTTACCATCTCTTTCTTATTCTGTGTGCGTCATGCTATTTTTCTTTCTTCTATAACACACTTCTAAATAAACAAACAACAAAGAGGAGACAGGAGAAATAGCAAAATACTAAGCAATATTCTGACACTTTTTTTTTCTTATCATAGTGTTAAGAATCTAGCTAAAGGCAATTCTGTTGTAGGTAATGTACAAATAAAGTTACACAGATATGATCCCCAGTACTAGAAATTTAATTCTTCTAAGATATGTGTTCCTTGTATCTCTCCTCAATTCAGAGTCTCTTATTCCTCATACTCTCCTAAATTCAGAGTGGCTTATTGGTAGTCATTTTTTATTAGAGTGAACTGCATGAAATCCTGATGCACAACCATTGTGCATTTCATAATGTTCAACTACATATTATGTTAATCCACTAATAAATGTTTTAATCCATTATTTGATGATGCGTTCTTCTGAGTCTTGATTAAGCACCCTACCATGCACCATTTCTGATCTTGCGTCTATAAATGCAGTAGCTTCCTAGGTGGTTTCTTTGCCCAATTTGAACCCAATCTTCACTCTAATAATGCCACTTCCCTCAATAAAAGCATGAACAACGAGAAGGAACACACCAATACTGCCCCATAGCTTTGTTTTTGTTTGACATTTCTTCTGCCAAGGGTACTTATTCTCCACTTGTCTGCTGGAGAAACCCCTACATACTAGAGAGGTCTCATTTCTAATGTGAGCTATTTTTCTCTGTCTTTTCTGGACCCACCCTTAAGTAAATGGATCATTCCTTGTCTTAGATTTCCACTCTAGGGTGCTCTTATAGTGGCTGCACAGTTTCTCCATTTTGTTGTACATGTTTGTGGGTATCTTTGATAGTTTTAAGTCCTCTAAGATTGAGCCTGTGTTTTACTCTGTATCCCTAGTATTGTTTGATGTGTTGGTGAAATGGATTCCCTGCCCACAAAATTCATCAACATTTTCTTTTCCAATTCAAGATGGAATAAGAAAATCTGGAGGCAAGCAAGTTGCTAATATTAAAGTTAATGAGCTTGCAAACATTCCATTTAAATTTAGATAGATATAAAATATTCAAGGCAGTCTTTGTTTTCCCTAAACTCTTTACCTGTCCCAGCTGTGATTAGTTATTTTAGAAAAGATGAATATATCTTTAATCCAACGACATCACATATTTCTCATTTATTTTAAGCAGCAGAGGACACCTTTCATATTTAATGTTGAAGCACACAATAACTTCTATTTAAACATCACTTTATAACCAACAACTATTTTGTTTTCTCCATAAATCAAATTGACCTTAATCCTCACAGTTCCTTAAGGGAATGCAGCTGGCTGAGACTACCAATTTTTTTTTTTTTCTTTTTAGGTGAAGAAACTCCTGTTTAGTTCTGAGAGGCCAAGAATTTAAAATTCAAGTTAAATTTAGTTCAGGGCTGGCCCAAAATACTAGGCCTACAATCGTAGGACACTTTTGCTTTCCTTGACTCCTCTGTCTAAAGTTCCTGGAGAAAACTGTCTGCTTTAAGGTTGAAAGAGTTCAGCCTCAGGAGAGTCCTAATCCACTGAATTGCTGGCTGAACTTCCTATGGTCCTGCAGAGAGCAGTTGGAAGCCCTGGGATGTTGGCTCCAAAAGAGCAGGGGTCCTAGCTAGTTGGGAGGCTACAACCTGACTCTGCAGCTTTTTTCTGAAGAGACTGGAGGATGTGCTAGGGATGTGGGCACACAGTGAGAGAAGAGATTACTTGCCACCGGCTGAGCCACAAACAACAGCAGCCATAGCAGCAGGACTGGCTGGGGGGAGCGCCACTACCAGCAGCTCTGAGCTAACAATCCCCATCCCTCTTCTCCCCACTCAGCATTAGCTCTGAGGCATAAAGCAGCAAAACAAGTGTCCCTTTAAGGGATCTGTGTGATTGCTCATTTATGTACAATGTTTTTGCATTCCAGCAAAAAGATATTTATTAAAGGAGTATAGAAATCACAACATTCACACAATGGCTCTGGGGGCCATTTGGAGTGGGGTGGAGAACATCTTTCCCAGTGTTCATCCCCCATAAATTGTCTTATAGAGAAGGAGGACAGGGTTGTCGAGCAGTTGTTCCAAGTTATGCTGGTGGTAGGACTTCCAAAGCTTAGAGATTTAGACCAATTGCTGATTAGGGCTTGCCTGAGAGACATGGACATCAAATAAGATCACTCACAAGTTTTGGGCTCATGTTGTATTTTTTAAAAAATTGACTTAAGGAAAAAGGAAAAAGCATATAGGTGTTACGATTCAAATGTGTCAAAATATAAATTAATCAATTTTCATAATTTATTTTTATCATATTTCTACTGAAGGAAAATTTAATATTGGGCAAATCAGGAAAAAGTCCATTAGGATTTCTCCTACCTCTCTCCTTGGGGGGTTTCTAATTTGGACCTTCAGTTGCAATAGGACCTTGGGGCTGAGGTGATATCTGGTCTTTGCTCTTTGTCACATTTTCCCTTGTGTCTACTAAGAGGAGTTTGAGTTTCTCTTGATCAGTCTGCCTTTGTCTTCATGGAATCTGGGAGTTTCAGACCCACTAGTCTTCCACAGACGACTTTCTCAGGTCGCTTTGGTATGTGAAAATGTCCAGATGCTTTCCCAGAGGTACTGCAAGTTTGGAGATACTCAGGATTGTATGTCAGGACTTTTCTTTCTGTGCATGTCTCAGCCATTTCAACAGCCGCCTCATTTGGATGGATGAAAGGATTTCTGGACCTTTGTGCTTTCCTGAGCCCTATCTGGCTTATAAGACACAGGCCCTCATTGATCTCAGATTCTCAAACTTTTCTGGACTTTCTAACCTCCTCTTCCCTCAAACTGGGCATAGTGTATAGAGCAGGGCTTCTGTCAGGGAACTCTGGCACCTAATCTTGTTTCTTCCGCTTATAATTATCTTCTCTCACCCCAGCTGATGGACTCTTACTTAATTGGTATAGGGTGTGTGATCCTTCATTTGTTCTCCTCAAACCTATGTTTGTATGGAGCAAACTTTAGTCTCACAGTCTTTCAAAACTTTGGCTTGTGAAAAGCTGAGATTTTGAAACATAAAAGCCTTTTTCTCAAGCAATTGTCTCTGGCAATCATTTCAAAACACTATTTTGAAACTCAAAAGCTCTGCTGTCCTTTAGTATTTCAGTTGTAACAATCTTCCCTTGAGGTAAATGGTACTTTTACTAAATTGGGGAGGGAAGGGCAATAAGGTCATTGGAAGGGGTAGGGCACGGCAGTTACTATCTCAAAATGTTATTTTTACCACACTTGCATGTGATGGATAACATGAAAATCACTCCTAGATTCCAATTCTGAGGTAATCTAGCAAGCATTAGACATTTTGCAGCACATTATAACATTGTACACTTATAAACATCACACACTTTACACACAGTTTCTGCAGTTATCAAGGGGGTGGGTGATGTCAGGAGGATCATGTCCTTCACAGATTGAGCCCTTGTTTCAAGCTATGAGATATAAGTACTCTTTTGTTTAGATGAATTTCACATTGCATTAGACCTCCTAACTTGTTGTCAAAGAAGGTCCCAGAAGATGTCAAAATTTGGCTTTGAGAAGAACCACTACCATCCCACCCATCACAAGAGCTTCACCAAACTGTGATCTGGAACCTACCATTGGAGATAGGTGTTTAGACCACTACTTCTATTTTCATTTCATCTTAAGAATGGGAAAGGCCATTTTCTATATGTATTTATTTCTCATCCTGTGCCTAAAAGTAATAGTGGTAAGGTGATTAGAACAAAAGATCAGGGAAGAGTTGGCACAATGAGTTGAGAGCAGGTCCAAGGATGGAATGCCAATGGCAACAGTCTTTAAAAGAAAGGATGATCCAGTAGGCTCCATGAGGGAAATGCAGAAATGGAGGAGAGTCAAAACAGAATATCTACCCTAGAAGTTGAAGAAAAACTCAAGGAGGACATGTCCAACAATATCAGCTCCTTCTGACAAGTCAAGTAAGAGGGACAACAGGTATAATCATTGACCATAGACAGGGCAGTGTCAATAGAATGGTGATGTTGGGGATAAAGTGTAGGGAAGGGGATGATGAGGGTAAATCATTCCTTCCCAAAGCAAATTCTGAGATGTGATTGTCCACATAGTATATCTTGAAAAAAGAAATTTGTGACTATATATAAAAATGATGAACCCAAGAGGTTTTCTGTGATTTTGAATATTTTTGGTTATAGCAGATATTTAAATGTTAGCTTTCTCATGTGGCCATTTTGTTGCTGTTTTGCTCTAAAAGCCACACATCTCCAAGTCATTGTGATGTGAAGTTTCTATGTGGAATTACACTTGGAAGAATACAAGTATTATAAGTAGTATGTACTATTAGAAATTTTTTTTCAGTACTAATGTTCCAGAATATGCGGCTTTGGCCACAAAGCATTTGCAATGTGTTACATTTTATCACCACACTAACCCCATTTTCGTTATACTTCTTAATAGTCTGACATTTTCTTACCCCTACTGTTACATCAAATTTATGTATGTGTATTCACCCCCTGTACTTTCATTCTCTGTTTTGAGTTTGCAGCGAGTTCAGGAGTTTAAAAGTTGTGGGAGAGTATCATGCACCTGTGCCTGAAGTATGCAGTGTCACCTCCTGCAGAGTTTCTCTGTGCTCTGTCCCTCCTTGCCTCCTCTGCCTCCTTGACAGCCAATATTCACCACCATGGGAGCATGTCTTACCCTGAATCCCTCTAGCTGCTGCCATGCTCACCCTCCCCTTGCCCTGACTATTGGTTTTATGAAGACAGTGAATTCATTTTATTAACTTGTGTATTATCCTTGCAATCAGGCATCATGCTTTAACACACAGTAGGTATTCATGGTATGTTTCCCAAATGGCTGGATTTCGCTTTGTTGACCCTGTATCAGGGCTGACATTTGGAATATTCCTAAACTTCAAATTTCCTGGGATTTTCACCCACATATAATTGCAAAGATGGAGTTGCATTGTTGGTGTCTGTCTGGTATACTGTAGTAGGGAAGTATTTAAGAAGGGAATAAAGAGAGCATTCAAGGGCAAAGAGAATAAAATTCCATGGCCTTCTTTAGAAATTGAACTGAGAGGGACATGAACTTTCTCCCTACTCTGAACTCCCTTTGCACTTGCTGACTGTACCACTCATTTTAGTACTTAATTAGCATGCTGCCTTAATTAAAGTCGCCCAGGATCATAGAGGGGTCTAATCTGCATAGTTACCTTAGGAATTCTGTGATGTTACATGAAGTACATGGGGTTCTGTTTTCACTGAGTCTCCTAAGTCACTCTGGAGGGGCTGTGATAAGAACTTTGGAGAAGCCTGGGTAAATGATGAGGACAGTCTGCCCTCTACTTCTTGGCAAGGTGTCCCAGGAAGCCAGAACATTTGCCCCATTGTAGGAAAAGTCAGAGGACTATGGTGTAGACCTCAGATTCCAGGAAAAGGAACAGGTGAGCAAGATTTCTGGACTCTTCCCCTCAGATTTCACCAGCCCATCTCAGAAATCAGTGGGCTTGCAGAATGTAGTCATTAGACCAGACTGTGGTTACTATACTAACTATATGCTGGTTGTCTTGGGGTTTTTCTACCTGGGTGGGAAGACCTCCTTTTCACTTGGGGCAGGAGGAACAGACACCGTCAGCAGAAATAGATGGCATAAAACCCTGAAGGGGAGGTAGAGAAGTGGTGGTGTGGGCAGGGACCGGGACCTTGATTACAGGAGCTTGAGGCATGGAGCCCACCTTTCTTCTTTGACTGTTTGCGATAAGTTGCTCTGACATGCAGAGGAAGGTGCACACAGTAGGGCCTTTGTTAGCCCGACAGCCACTAGTACATTTTGAAGTCAACTCTCTCAGTCTGAAACAGAGTAAGAAATTAAGGTGACACAGAAAAAATAACTCTGTGGAAAATAGAGTGATTAACAGAGGGAATGGGGGAAAGGAAGAAGGAGGTAAGGGGGAGAATGTGCTGGAGTGAGTAGTGCTGGAGCTTGGGTAGAGGGTGAGTAAAGTTCATGCACATGTGGAGGTGTGAGGTTGGGCCCTTATGTTGTTATGCAAATGATCAGCAAATCAATAAAATATGAGATGGAAAAGAAAGGAAAAAAGTCAGGTGACAGTTCTTATTTAACCAATTTCTTTCCTAAGTCCATAAGGTATCGAGTGAAAAGAATATTCTAGTGAAGACATCTTGGCCCAAATTCAAGTCTCAGCTTTATTTGCTGTTTCGTTGTTGAAATTACTATCATCATTATCTCCCTCAGGCTTGCCCTGAACAAGTGACTTCACCACCTGAATTTTTAAAAACCCCAACCCAACAGATAGATATTAAACAGTTACATCTTTTAACCAACACGGATAATTAAACATACAAAACATTCCCTCACTCCAGTGTGCTGTGATGTTAGTCATTGCCCAACACATCCAACACATCCCCTGCTTCCCTCGGGAAGCTTATTCTGCTAGTGTTGCTAGGACTCCTTTCTCCTGATTCCCACAGCCTTGGCAGAGAGCAGTTCATGTATAATTTTCAGATGATCTGCTGCTTTGGATCATCTGCCCTGTTGTTACCCAACATTAGCCTGTGTCATCAGGTGTTGATATTGTGCTAGTCCGCTGTGTCTCCCAGAGTGCACTGGCACCGTCTGGTCTGCAGAGTGCCTAGAACAGGCCTGAGCAATGGCATGAGAATATGCTGTGTGCACTGCACCCTCATCCGGTGCCAGACCGCAAGCCAGAGGACTACTTTTTGATTTGGCTTCTCTCTGGTCTCTTTAAACACAATTTATATCCACAGAGTTTTAGATGCTATTTTATAACCCACCTAAGATATTCTGATGTTGGTGTGAAGAATGTGCTGGAATACCTCTAAATGTCATCCACATTTATATAACAATTCTCTAGCAGTGGACAAAGACAGAGCAGAGCTGAGATTCTCCATCCTGGTCATATGCATTGGGGTAACACACTGTATTCGTCACACCTGTGAGTGCAGTGCTTGTTGGCCCTCCATCCCCATTAGGGTGACATACCTTTTGTTTCTCTTTCTCTCTAGAATATTATATATTTGAAATGTAAATACACCTGAGTAAGTAGCATAGTAAGTAGTTATTAGCTCCTTCATGTAAATAGGACCAAGTTAAATAGGAATTTTAAAGACAGGAACTTAGGTGGAGATTAGATGTTTGTTTAACTATCTGTGGCCAGAGCCTCCCTGGTAGCACAGGGGTTAAAGTCTCAGTGCTATCAAGCTGTTGTCAGTCACTGTGGTATGAGTTCAATCCCCAGCCAGGGAGCTAAAGCACATGGCAAAGCAGACCTCTCCTGCCTCGCCCTCTGCTCCCCTCAGCAGAGTATTTCAGCAGTGCCAGCTGTTCTGCTACCCACTCTGTCTCTGGTGAATCCTCTCCCTCCTCCCCACAGCTCTGCCCTGCTCCCTAACTCTTATATGCATAAATAAAATTTTAAAAGTCTTTAAAATAAATAATACATATCTATGGCCAAAGGACCCGTTCTGCATGAGGTGGAGACCAAAAGAAATGAGGGTCACTCGGTGGGTGTAGAAGGTCCTTAGGCACAGACATGGCCTGTTTTTTACAAATTGTAGCTAAAGGGTTGTCAGTGTTTGAATCCGAATGAGGCGGTGGAGGTTAGTTTGTTCCAATTAAAAAAAATTAAACAAGTCAAATGTATTTTTCAGTTAACTATCTTAAGGGAAATAATTGGTCTAGAGACCAATGTATAGAAACTTTCAAAGCTTTCTTAAGATTTGTAATTTCACTGTGTTTATTGTCACTGTTACTTCTTTGGCTGTTTTTCTCTCCATAGTTACCAAAAGTAAACCCTTGAAACCAAAAGGGCCTGTGCAGTTATCTTGGGAAAAACAAAGAAGAGGGAAGAACTGGGCAGACACACTCCTGTGCACTGCCAGATCTTTGGGAGAAAAATCACCTGGATGATCCAGAAAATGAAAAAGAGCAGAAAGCGGAGCACAGGAAATGGGCACATACCAAGGAAAGGAGTCTGGGTTTAACAATGGAAGAGCCCATGGTTCCAAAGCTTGCAACATTCCCCAGATGCCAGAACGTAGCCATGTTGGGGAACCAGTAGTGAGGGGAAGTAAAGGGGAGGTCTAGCTTGGGAGAAAGAGCAGGAAGGAGCAGAGCCCTAACCAGGAACTAGGGAGGCATCATGTTCCAAGCTCCTCTGTCTGAGGCTGGCCTCCAGCCAACCTAAAAGTCACCAGCTTCCACGAAGGCAAAGACCATGAAAATGGAGAGAAAACTCCTCGTTTCAATTCCAGGCATGTGAGTTCAGATCACACTTCAGCAAGTGTCCTCCAGCAGAAAAACATCTTCATATTAAAAATAAAGTTCAGCAAAGGCACACCTGATATTTCCAGTGGCATTTCTACCTGTCCAGCCTGGGGAGGTCTTTTCCTCATTGTCCATTATAGCCTCCCACACTCCGTTATGCAATTCCACTTGCTGGGTTTAATCCATAAAATTTTAACTTTGTGGAGCCTAATTGCTTCCCAGGTCACCCTGATGCTATGCATCCCCAGCCCTGATGAAGCTACATTCCCAGTGCTGATTTGAACTTGAGAAGAACAGAGTGCTTTTTTTATTTTATTTTATATATTTTTTACATCATTTTTCATTTTTGTACAATGTATGCAATTTCATTTTGGTTATAGTCCTCATACAATTCCCACAGCCCTTGTTTTGATCCTACTCCCTTCTATCCCTCCCCCCGCCCCATAGTGTGACTCTGGTTTATAATTGCTTGTTGATTTTGATTTTTACTTTATTATAATTGTCATTTTCTTGATCCCTTATTTAGGTTTTCTAAATTCCTGCTATGAGTGGTATTCCTGATATCTGGTATTTTTCTTTTTTCTTTCTGGCTTATTTCGCTGAGCATGATCCCTTCCAGCGCCATCCATGTTGCTGCAAATTGCATGAGTTTATCTTTTTTGATTGCTGAGTAATATTCCATTGTGTATATGTACCACATCTTCTTGATCCAGTCATCTATTTTTGGGCATTTGGGTTGTTTCCAAAGCTTAGCTATTGTAAATAGTGCTGCAATAAACAGAGGGATTAATGGATTTTGGATTAATGTTTTTGTGTCCCATAGTGAAGGCAAAGATAAACGGCTGGGACTACATCAAATTACACAGCTTCTGTACAGCAAAAGAGACAGTAAGCAAAACAAAGGACACCCCACTGATTGGGAGAAAATTTTTGCACATAACACTAATAATAAAGGACTGATCACAAAAATCTACAAAGAGCTGAAGGGGCTCAACAAAAACAGTAAATAACCCAGTGCGGGGAAAAAATGAGCAGAAGAGCTAAAAAGAAACTTCTCCAAAGAGAAAATAAAAATGGCCAACCGGCATACGAAAAATGTTCAACATCACTTGTAATCAGGGAAATGCAAATCAAAACTACAATGAGATACCATGTTACACCAGAGAGAATGGCACATATTAAAAAAAAAAAAAAACAACAACAAAGAAACTAGCAACAACAAATGTTGCCAAGGATGTGGAGAAAAAGGAACTCTCCTGCACTGCTGGTGGGAGTGCTAACTGTTCCAACACTATGAACAGCTGTGTGGAGGTTCTCAATCTGCTAAAAACATTGTGTTTTGATATGGGGGTAAAAGGATGCTGTGGAGGGGGACAGTGAAGAGAGATCTTTCAGCCTTCCTTCACCCCCTTATGTTCAAATCCCTGCATGCACGTGGCTATTCTTAGGCAGTGAGGCTAGAAGACTGGCATTGCAACTTAACTGCTTTGCTATAAAACTCATGACCAGGTTCCTTTAAAAGGTTTACTTGTGAAAACATAGTTTGCTAGTCTTAAAAGAGACTCGTCTGTAGTTGACTGGATACGTATTTTTCATTTTCTGTTGGTTGGCCCAAGTGTTCTGAGGCATTGTTTGAGAAATATAGCCTTTTAACCTGGACTGTACCGGTGTCTCAGGCTTCCATGTTGAAACAAAACAGTAGCCAATGACAGTTTTAAATATTCTTTCCCAAATTTGCAGTGGGCTTTGGCTTTTTATAAAAATGTCACATATTAGCAGAGATTATAATAATAGATGTGAGCGCAGTGAATGTCATTCATAGAATACATTCTTTCAAAATTGAATGGCACTACTGCATTCCACCTTGCCTCCTTGCACAGGTGTCTTAGAAGGCAGCTTGTAGCTGCCGACCTCTGGCTGAATTGGGAGCAGATCTGGATACTGGATGCAGGGGCTTACCGCCCCCCCCTCCCCACACACTTGGAATGAGAATGGAAACCTCATAAGATCTGCCTAAACAATAGCAAATAATTGAATGAAGAGACAAAGTCATGCAGTAAATCCTGCCTGGTGCCAAGCGGGTTCTCTGCAGGAGGGAGTAGGGGCATCCTACAGGGGTGAGGGGGTAGGAGGAAGTTGGGGCAATTTAGTGAAGATGGCACCATGGCAAATTCTATAAAGATACTCTCAAAAGTAATGGTTGCTCTTTCTTTTAAACCCCCTAGAAAAATAATCTGAAGCACCAAGAGAAATGAATCTTAAGTCACAAAATGAAGAACCCTCCAAATGTTGATTTTATTGCTCATAGTGGAAGAGAAAGAGAACAATAAAGAGGTGGTTTTGCTTTCTTCTGCTTGGAATTTTGAATAATGAGACCCATAGGTGGGAAGGGAGGGCTCCCTGGGGAGTAACTAGGTACAGGGGGTGGACTCAAGAAGGAACTCAGATGGGCTGATATCTGGAGTGATCTTGCTCTAATTTTCTACATGAGTGAGAATACAGCACAGGCCATCAATCACAGTCAAAACCGCCTCAGAATGCTACTCTTGCTGTTGCTCCCCTCACCTTTCTCCTGGCCGCCTCCCTCTTTGAAAAACAGGTGTATTTATATGTGACTAGAAATCTGACCTGTTCCTTTGATGCTGTGTAATTTATTTTTTGTTGCAGTGCTATTTTCTTTAAACTATGTTGTAACTCACCTGGTTATTCTTTCTCTTGAATTTTAACGTATAGAATTCGTACAGAGTCACTCAGCAAACATGAACTCTCCTGTGAATCCTGTTCACTGAGGTCTACATGGCCATTAGAAGACCACCTCTTCTTGGGCATAGCTATATTTTTAAATATGAAGGGGACTTAAGTGGATGGGAGGTTTTGAATGATTTCCAGGGGTGTTATTTTTCTGGACGCTGGGGTGGGTAGGGTATATTTGATAACAGGATTTTGCTCTCACTTCTGATAGTGACAGGAGGGGAGAGATTATGGCCCCCTCCCATCAGAAGGGTGATCTCCACCTACTCCCTAGAGGAGGAGTAAGGGAGTGGGGAAGGATATAAGACTACATTGATGGCAGGAAGAGCAAATCACTTGTCTAAGGTGGACTATTTGGGGTTTTTCTTTTTAAATCAATGCTTCCTTAGTCCATCTCTGTCTATCTCCCTGATCTTATATTTCAATTTTTGGCAGGTTAATCAGAAAGAAGCCTGTAGTTCAATCATCTGTTGTCTGTGGGACACTCGCCTCCCTCAGATGTACAGTTAAGCATGAGGGCTCTTTGGCAACACTGGTTACATTCCCACTAGGTTGCCATATCCCAGGGTTCTGCAGCTGCTGGTTACCATGAACACCTCCTTTTGGTTTTGTTCTCAGAATGTCACGGTGACCAGCTTCCAGGTATCATCCTACTATAGCCACTGGCACCATTTCAATCATTATGCTGCCTGTACTGATTTTTCCCCATCATTTGTTGCCAATGTTAGTTGCTTTGATCTTTCATTCCCTCCTCCTTCATTTACCCATGCATTGGGCTCTTTCCCACTCACTGAGGCTCAGAATCAGAGAAAGAAACACCTCCTCGAAGGTTACTACTAAGATTGCTAGGTTTCCTTGGACTCAGCTACTCTTAGGAGTGACTTGGGCACTGCGGATCTTGTCTACTCTTATTCCATCCTCAAGCTCAGGGACCTCACTGCTCTTTGCTGCTTCATGCCAAATACAAACATGGTTTCCTACTCCTCTGTTGAATCTTCGAAATATGACAACTAGATGGATACCATCAGTGTATGTCAGACCTGGGGTTGTAACACTCCAGGAACCACCAACCTCTGAACAGTCCCCATGGCTTACCTTTCTGGCTGCAATTCATCAGTTACAAGCTGATTTCATGTTAAAATAAATGAGTTTTGCAGGTGCTACCAATTGCACTTGTCTGTCAGTGGAAATATGAGTGTGGGATGAAACTGAGAAGGACTTGTTTAGATTTTGGCGGTGGGGGGAGGGGTCTTGATGCACTGTGAGGAATGAATATGATTTCCTAGGAGAAATAGACCAACAGAATGAGATTTTCAAAAGTCCAGAGAAAACCTTCTGGAGGCTGATAGAAAGGATGTATTTCTGTTGCAAGGCAGAGGGATATTGATGGAACAGAGAGGTGGCAGTAGGCAAGCAGAAAAAGAGATGCCCTCTCCTACTTAACAGTTATGTTGAGAGCTACTTTGTACCATACTCATTCTAGCACCTGAGATGAATGTAGCCAAGATTGCCTAACACTCATGTTGTACCAGGCAATATTCTAAGTGTTCCATATACTTTATTTCACTTAATCCTTGTAGCTATGCCACAGTGCAATATCAATATTATCTCTATTTGAAGAAATGATGTCCTTCATTTGAAGTGACACAGCTAGTGAGTGTGGAAACCCAAATTTGAACCCAGACAGCCTGGTTCCAGACTTTCACATTTAACCTTCACTAATGTCATTTAGTGGCAAGATTTCTCTCTGTGTGGTTCATCATACCTGCATGCAAAGGGCTCGACACATATTTGCTCATAGAAAAATATTTGCTCAAAAAAAAGGCAATTAAATCTCATCACAGGAGGGAATGAAGGATACAGGATGCTGTCACAGTGACAGTCACATAAGGAGACAGTACTCTCCCTATGATCCATACCCCAGTGGGTCAGAAATCTCAGAATTAGGACACGGCTTCTTCAGTCTAGCCTTCCCAAGTTCTTTATTCCTTACCCACTCCATGGATATTCACCCCTCCATACACTGGTTCTCATCTCCATTGCACAGAATGGAGATGTCTTTTTTGTCTACAGGATAAACTCTTAACCATTGTTAAAAGATCACCACTTTACTATCATTTTCTCTGATCCCCACTTTACCCTCTTGATTCAGAAATAGCTATTATTTCACATTTCAGTTTCTGTAATTGTTAATGTTTAGCTTTGCCATATTGTAATATAACTATTTGCTTATCACCTGTTTTCCCCACTCTTCAGTGAGTTCTTTGTAGGCAGTCATGTTTCTTTCACCCGTGTATCCACAATATCAAGAATATCCACAATGCCAAGCAAAGTGCCTGCTAGGTGCTCATTAATACATGTTGCACCAAACTGGGTTTTTTGTTTGTTCTACTTTGCTCTTGTGTTCCCAAAGACATTCACATAAATGGGTTTCCTGTATCTGTTAGGTTTACTGACCATCAGCCACCTGCTCCATGGGAGGTCAACCTGATTTTAAGGTACAGGATTGAGGAAGAGTATGTCATGAACTTGACTAAATGATTCTCTTAACCAGTGTCAACCATTGAACTGTCCCTTCAATTTTAACTGTTCTATCGGCCAAACAGCTTGGTCAGCTTTTCAGAGACCTACTACTTGATCTGAAAACACTGGCAACATTTTGGCCTCCAATCTGACTTTAAGCCTGTTATAGATAATGTGTTTTCTCTGGATAAGGTGATGCATCTTGGTTGTATTGGAGAAACATCAGTTATGTCTGTATCTTGGCTAGTCTCAGCCAGAATTGGTAGCATGCCAGCTTTTATTTCATTGCTAACAGACTCTTTAATTAACCTGCTAAATCTAGTGCACGATTCACTGTTGTTTTAAAAATGAGATCATAATGTGCATCGTCTTCCTTCCACTACACACTTTTTCCTATCTGTTCAGGTTATTAGATAGACATATTCTCTTGGGTTGTGCATTAAACCATCTCAAGAGAAGCAAAGATTTGAGAAACACCCAATGGGGCTTGGTTTCTTTGACAAGACTTGACTGTTGCTGTGCTTACCCCTTGATAATAGAGTTCTTCTTCCCTCTAATATTTAAATGCATCAACTCACATAATCTAAAGTGTCTCCTTTCCTTGTAATGTCTCCATTCTCATAAACTACTATTTGTTAAATGAAATACTGGAGAAGCCCCTTTGGGGACTTTTCCTTTTACGGAGCTCTGTCCAGTGAGAATAGAGACTCTGTCTTTTCATGCTGCTTGGGCTGCGCATATGCATGCCTCCAATTTGTCATGCCTGAGAGAAGTTTGCTACCTGTATTTTTACTTCATGCTTCGCACATAGTGCCTCAAATTGCTACTCCTGGGAGACTAAGCCAAGGACACTGTGTTCCATTTTCATGATGAAATGCAGATTTCCCATTGACCCTAATCAACCTTCATTTTGAAAAGGTTGACAAGGTGGATACTTAAAGAATTCAGTTGGTTAAATTTATGTTATGGCAAAAAGTCCATTTCAAGAATATTCTCTGATTCTAAAGCTATAGAATTTTTATTTGATTGTGAATTAAATTACATTTTTATTCACTTCAATCCCTTACTTCTCAATGTTGTGTCCCTCAAAGAGAGACAGACTTGTTGACAGTCATGTTGGTGTCTGTAACATTCTGTCCCAGATTGACAAGATTTACGGTCTTTCAGTCATGTTTCCATCAGATATTTTTACCAGTTGATAGATCTGAGATTTTTGAGTGAGAGAGTATGGTATGGTTCTAGTCAGGAAGAAGAGCTGAAATACTTTGAGTTACTAACCATGCACTAGGGACTGCACTGAATGTCAACATGTGCTAAATCATTTTCTTACAACTCTGTGGAGGGGTGCTGTTGCCCCTGTTTCACAAACAAAATCATCTGAACTCAGAGAGACTTTTAAACTCTTTGCCTAAAACACACAGATAATAGACAAAGAGTCAGCATTCAAACCTAGGCTTGTCTTTCTCCGAAACAGTTGCCTTTTCTTTTTTCTGCCAGCCACTTCCTGCTAAATCCTTGTTAGTGTGGGCAGGACAACAGCACTTAGTGTATCAAAGTTTTGATATTTGCCTGCTTACCACAGATGTGACCTTAGTATCCCTCTCAAGATAGCATTTAAGGGGTCTCCCTGGTGGCCCAGGGGTTAAAGACAGCACTATCAAGCTATTGTCAGCCACTGCAGCACAAGTTCGATCCCCAGCTGGCCAAGGAGCAACACACACGGTGCAGCAGACCTCTCCTGCCTTGCCTGCTGCTCCCCTCAGCAGTGTATTTCGTATATCTGCCTGTTCTGTTCTCCACTCTCTGGTGAATCCTCTCACCTGGTACACCTCTGGCTTACCTCCAGTTCTTGAATGCATAAATAAATAAATCCTTAAAAAAAAAAAAGATAGCATTTAAGTAGCTACTACCAGCCAGTGACTCTTAGCAAGTTGAAAGTTGTCTGCCATCCCTCTCTCTAATGTCTCTGAAACCTGGACTTGATTGCTAGATCGCAGGGAGGGATAAAAAGCCTAATCTACTATACCAGAGAAGTGGCTCTAGAGAAGAGAGGATGCTAATGCCAAGACCCTCATACCTTGGTGTGAAACCCCACTGGCCTGGAGAAATAGTGTGGATAGCAATAGGAGGCATTATGACACAAATAAGTGCCACAAACAAAAATTATCTTACTTTTCATTTAGTCAGTTATGAGTTTCTTCTGTGTGTGCTAAGAGATTCATTAATGTTGGAATACACCCAGAAGAAAATACAACCAGATTTTCCTTCCAATCTAATTCACTATTTCCGATTGCTTTAAATATGATAGCTTATAGATAGCATGAAGAGGTGCCTTTTTTCCTTCACCCACAATTTTAGTACACTTGACAAACTATGTTTGTATAAGAAGAAGGCTCATTTTCCATCTATAGCTCAGCTCACTTCTCAGCTCACAGAACTAATATTGTCAACAGCAAAGCCTTGTTTTTTCCTGCAGTGTAGAGTGGATTTGGTTATGTGAAGATGCGGGGATAGCCCTGGAGCCAGGCAGAAGTGCTTTGCATAATGGAGGGGAAAGAGAGCTGGTGTCTGGGGCAAGGAAAAGACCTGGGAATAAGTAACAACCAACAGGCATTTGTAGAGTTTCATGCAGAGAAATCCCAAGTATTGTCATGGCTGAGAAAGGAATTTGAGGTATAGACATGTTCTATTTCTTGATAGTTCAAAAATCTGTATTAGTTTTATTTCGTTCATTTTTTTTTACTTTCTTGGTGCATCACAAATGAGTGTCTTTCTCTGTCTAACTTATTTCACTAGACATAATACCTTCTAGGCCCATATATGTTTTTGCAGGTGGCAGGATTTCATCTTTTTTTTTTTTAAACTGTAACATTCCATTGTATGTGTGTGTGTGTGTGTGTGTGTTTACCACATCTTCCTTTTCCATTTCTCTATTATGGGCCCTTGGGTGTTTCCAGGTCTTGGTTAATATAAATAATGTTTCGGGGCCTCCCTGCTGGTGCAAGGGGTTAAGCACAGCACTGTGAAGCTACCCACTGCCTCTGTAGAACAAGTTGATCTCCTGCCAGCTAGGGAGCTACCCACATGGCGCAACGGACCTCTCCTGTCTCATCTGCTGCTCCCCTCGGCAGTGTGATCTGCTTGTTCTGCTCCCCACTCTGTTTCTGATGAATCCTCTCACTCCGCACATCTCTGACCTGTACCCCAGTTCTTATATGCATAAATAAATCTTTAAAAATTAATGTTTCAATAAAATAAGGGTGCATTCATCTCTTTGAATTAGCATTTTTGTATTTTGGGGGCAAATACCCAGAAATGGGATAACTAGAGTGTATGGAATTTCTATTTGTATTTTTTTCAGGACTCTCCATACTGCTTTCCAGAATGGCTACACCAATTTTCATTTCCATCACAGTATACAAAGTTTTCCTTCTGTCCACATCCTCTCCAACACTTGCTGTTTCTTGTCTTTTAGAGAACAGCCATTCTCACAGGTATGTGATGATAGCTCGTTGTTTTGATGTACATTTCTGTAATAAAAAGAGATGATGAACATCTTTTCATGTGCTTATTGGCCATCTGTCTGACTTCTTTGGAGGTGTGTCTATTCAGATCCTCTGTCCATTTTTTAATCAGGTTGTCTGTTTTATTGTTGAGTGTCATGCATTCTTTGTATCTTTCAGGATATTAACCCCTTATCAGTGATATGATGTGGATAGGTCATCTCTCTGGCAGTAGACCGTCACAGATATGGTCTAATAGGAACATTTATGAAGTTTGTGGTGAGATATATATAAAGCTTCTGCTCCATCACTATTGGTACTGGTCCCTATTTTAAGGTGACTGGATTCTCTTGGCAGCATTTGAAGAGGTGCTAAGTTCTACATCCATGATAAGGCAAAAAGAGAGGGAGCAGATTTTTATGAAGGACCTGAGGAGTTAGGAGGGAGGGGTTGGACCTAAATGCTCCAAGAGACACATTGTGGAGTCTGCATGGGATTAATTCAAGGTATTTACTGGGTTCTTTGTGTAAAGGCTTAGAATATAGAAAGTGATTCGAAGAACTCTTTTTTTCTTGTTTTTCTTAAGGTTAGTATTACTAGAATCATCTACATGCAATGAAGAAGAGTTCAGTTATTATACACATACTTGCATGTTTCCATGCAAGAGTTGACAAACTACCGCTGTGGGTAAAATCCAGCCTGCTGCTTATTTCTGTAAATAAAGTTTTATTGCAGCGCAGCCACCTGCATTTGTCTATGTATTGAAATGGCAATGTTAGTGCTGTGACAGTAGAGTTGAGTGGTTGGAGCAGAGAATATATGGCCCACTGTTTTGCACTCCTTTATGAGGTGGTCAGTCAGGCATGGCCACAGAAGAGACAGAGGAAATGTTCAGGAAAACAAAATTTATTATACTCACAGGTTTTAGAGACAGAGGCACAGCCTGCCTGCAGGGCCACGTGCAAAGACAACAGGGTAGTCAGCAGACAAATGACAGTAGTGAGAGGAATGCTTCTGTCATGACCTTATTGGGTTTCTGCTGGGGAGGCAAAGCAGGGCAGAATGAACGGTTTAGATTGGCTAGTTTGAATAATTTCAGCAGACTTTGTGCTATTAAGGTAGCCTCTAGTTGTCTGTTATCTGGCCCTGGGGTGATTAAGGCAGAAGCATATTGCTTTCTGTGGTGACAGGCCAGATAAAGGAGGTATAATTCGAGAGTTCTTCATTTATATACAAAAGCCATGCTTCAGGCTGGACCCTTGGCTATTTCTAAGAATTGACAAAGCCTGCGAGAGGAAGTCTCTCCCCGGCCCAAAAGGATTTTTTAAGATGTCAAAACATAGTAATACACAGGAACTTAAAAATATATATACATTGCACACACATAACCTAAAATATATTCTGACTAACCCTTTAATAAAGCAGGCTGGCACCAGCTTTAGTGCGTTAGGTCTTTCATCTTTAGTGAACCCTGTTGAATGAGGCCAAGCAGTACATCTATTAGGTCTTAGATTAAGGAATCAACTTTGAATTGAGCCAAAATGTGTGCCCATTAAAAGCGTCAAACTCTTAGACCAGGGGGTAGTGATGAGATGGGCAGTGTTGCCCTCACCAAGGACTGTAATGGAGACTTAACCATATCCAAAAGAATCTAGACTAGGAGCCTTGCTGGTGGTGCAGGGGATTAAGTCTCAGCACTATGAATCTATCAGCAGCCACTGCAGGACAATTTCAGTTCCCGACCAGGGAGCTAACCCACATGAGCTAACCCACAGCAGACCTCTCCTATCTCTCCCACTGCTCCCCTTAGCAGTGTATTTCAGTGCATCCTCCTGTTCTGCTCCCCACTCTGTCTCTGGTGAATCCTCTCACCTCCCACACCTCTGGCCGACACCCCAGCTCTTGCATGCATAAATAAATAAAATATTTTAAAAAAAAAGAATCTAGATTAAGATTCATGGGTGCAGCTTTGCCAGAATGCCAGTCAATTTATACCAGGGCCTGAGAATTGAAACCCAACTGGAGAAAAAGCAACCCTCTCATGGGGGGTTCTGACACGGCCATGGTTTCATCAAAGCAACCTCCTTTCTCAGAATGGCAGTGTCTTCCTTGGAATCTGGACATGAAGTGGTAGCAGCTCTACACAGCAAGTTTTAAGATCTGCTTTTTACCCATCCTACATAGTCACATCCTCTTACTTTGCCTTTTTCCTGTTAAAGTCCTGGAACCTGATAATTGGGCCTCCCTGGTGGCACAGCGGTTGAGTGCTGGGTTGCGAAGCTGCCTACAGCCTCTGCAGCACCAGTTCGATCCCCGGCTGCTCCCCGGCCACCAGAGGAGGGTCCCACATGGCGCACAGACCTCTCCTGCCGCCCGCTGCTCCCCTCAGCAGTGTACTTCGGTCCTTCTGCCACCCACTGCTCCCCTCAGCAGTGTACTTCGGTCCTTCTGCCTGCTCTGCTCCCCGCTCTGGCTCTGGTGAATTCTCTCACCCTCCTGCACTTCTGACTGTACCCAGTGCTTGTATGAATAAATAAATAAATAAATAAATAAATAAATAAATAAATAAATAAATAAATAAATAAATAAAAAATAAATAAAATAAAATAAATCTTTAAAAAAAAAAAAGACCTGGAACCTGATAATTGAATTGTGTAGAGATATAAACTGTTGGAGGTTTTCTTGTGCAGATGTTTTGTGGTCCTGTGTCTCAGTGTCCCTGCCATTGCCTTTTCCTGTGGCATCATTTCAACCTAAGAACTCTGTCTTGCAGAAGGTTTTTACCCTGGCCCCAACATCCTTTTAGCTAGAGCATTACCCTTGGAAAACTCATAAAAAGAAGTTGCAGTTGATATTACTGAAATTCACACCCCTAAGCACATCTGTCATGTGAAACTTACTTTTCCCTCTGCATTTGGATGTTACAGGTCTTAAGCAACATTTCTCTCTCTCATGATTTTTCTGCAATAATGGGATAGGGCTCCACTGCTTCATTTCCCTATTCCTTTCAGGAAGGCTTAGCTGAGGTTTTGATGGTTCGACCTCCTTTATTTAGTTGCTTTCCTTCTCTAGCACAGGGAAGGCAGGCAATATTTATTGGTCTACATACTCAATATTCCATCTCCTTTTTCATCTCTGCCTTGACCAGAATGATATTCAAATATTTATCCTTATGTATGACACAACTACCAACCAATCCAAAGAGATGCTGGCTGTAAATAAAGCATATGGTTGTGTTGGATTCTGACAGAATATCAGACCAGTCACAGACACTGGCTGTTAAAAATTTTATGCATGTACCTTTTTTTCTTGTGGGAGCCTTTACAATAAGACAGGAATGTCAGAACATTCTGGTTGATAAGATCATCTATTGTTCTAGTAAGTTCTCTTTGACTTCCCAACCCTAAGTTGGTTAACTTCACCCAGAAATCTCCAAGCAGTCCAACATCTAATGCAATCCAGGACTTGGTCTTCTGTTGTCTTCCCCAGGTTCTTGTTAGTATGTTTTGTATATTTCTCACATCCCCTTAATGGCCAAATTGCGCACAATTTGAGCCTACTCCAATAGTTACAAACCCCCAGTGGTGTACTAGCGCTGACTTACATAGGCTCACAGAGCTGATCATGCACATCTCTTCTCAAATTAATGCTCAGCGATATAATACTGAAAGTTTAAAATCAGTGGTGAAGGGAATAGTTGTATCACAGAAATTGACAACAATACAACTGACCAGTGCATCAGGCAACACCACACTGTCAAAAAAATGGAAGTCGTGGAGCAAGCTATTAGGTGTGGCAGGATGCTGCCGAAAAGGCAACACCTGGCCTTTTTTTTTTAAAATAAATTTTATTTTTATATTCCCCATACAATTGCAATCCCCTTATTTTGACCCCAATCCCTCCCCTCCCCACCCCCCACCCCCCATAGAGTGTCTCTTGTTCGTAGTTGTTTGTTGATTTTGATATTTTCTTTCTTGTAGTTATTCTTTTTCCTGGTCTCTTATTTATGTTTTCTAGATCCCTGCTATGAGTGAGACCATCCGGTATTTTTCTTTTTTCTTTCTGGCTTATTTTGCTGAGCGTGATCCCTTCTAGCGCCATCCATGTTGCTGCAAATTGCATGTGTTTATTTTTTGTGAATGCTGAGTAATATTCCATGGTGTATATGTACCACATCTTCTTGATCCAGTTATCTATTTTTGGGCATTTGGGTTGTTTCCAAAGCTTAGCTATTGTAAACAGTGCTGCTATAAACATAGGGGGGCAGGTGCTCTTTGGAATTAATGTTTCTGTGTCCTTTGGGTAAATACCTAGGAGTGGAATTGCTGGATCATATGGAAGCTCTATAAAACCTGGCCTTTTTATTGATTGAATGATTTCACATTCAATTACTCAGGGCAGGAGATCAAAAAGAAGAAAGTTAGAAGGAAGTGAATGTATGCTTAGGTTATCTAGGCTTTTGGGGGAGATGAGTCTGAGGATCCGGATTAGTTTCATGGCCCATGTTTGAAATCAAGATTCTGACCCCCACTCATGGTTCTGCTCTTATTGGCAAAACATTCCACTGATCAGTCTCTGCAACGCGAAGTTACATATCAGTCTATGGCTCCCCGGGCGTTCCCGGTTGTGTCTCATGACAGATACTCATTATCCCAGGGAATTAAGCATCCTGCTCTTGTTTAACTTGCAAGTAACATTTGCAGGGTTGGTAGTTTTCATTCTTTAAGTTTAGTTAATTGATTGGCGCAAATGGAGATTGTACTGAAAAGGCCGAACTGCATAGCCAGAATGGTGATTAAGCAGCCCTTTAAGCCTAGCAGACCCACTCTGACAATTTTTTTTTTCAAGAGTGGATTGTTAAACATTACCAAACACCACCCACCTATACTATTATAACTGAGTTGCCTTGAAACTCATCCCAATAATCCTGTACTTATCCTGGTCTTTATTAAAGTTGTCTTAATTTTTTAAAGTCCTTATGTAGCTATTCCAACTTTGAAGAAGTGTCTCCCCAGTTGTTCTTACAAGTATAGACTATGTTCAGCTTTACAAGGAGCAGTTTATGGGTACAAGTTCCCTCTAGGGAAAACTGCAGCTAACATTGGACTCCTGGTCTTTTGTTCTTCATGATCCCTTTGCACAACAGCAACCCTCTTCCATCTTGAGCAAGTAAAACATACCTCCCCCTTTTAAACCATCTCTTTTAACATCTTTTAATCCAGAAACAATGTTTTTCCTTTTCATGTCTGTTGGCCCCAAGATTTTATTTTCATATTTAGATGAGTCAAAGCAGTCCTTTAAGATCTTCTAAGGTAAACTTTCCTATCTTGCTCCCAGAGCTCCTAATATAGTAAGATGATGCATATTTTTAAAACTAATTCCATTTCTTTGCTAAGCAATCTTGAATTCTGGGGACTATTTCAGACACAGACTGTTTTAGCGTTTGAATTTGTAATCAACAATCACTGAGATTTTTTTCAATTCCTTGATCTAAGAAGATACTATATCCTTTATAGAATAAGGGTCCTCTTTCTTTAAAAAAAAAAGTCCATTAATAAAATACACCATTGGGGATCTAATATATAGCTTGAGGATTATAGTAAATAATACTATATCATACACTTGGAAGTTGCTATAACAGTAGATCATAAATTTTCTCCCTATAGTAAAATAAATAACTGTGTGATTTAATGGAGGTGTTAGCTAATGCTATAATGTGATCAGTTTATAATTAAAAAAGTGTGTCAATTCAACATTTTGTACACTTTAAACTTGCACATGCTATATGTCAATCATATCCCAATCCAGCTGAAAAAATAAATAAAATCCACTATCGTTTCCTGGGTGAAGACAAAGTCTGGCTTTTTTAAAATCTGAAGCCATAGTGAAAACTTATATCATTAATAAATATGACAGAGAGAATAACTACTGGAAATTCATGAACACACTGCATCATCTAAGAAGTTAGTCCTGCCCACTTATAGACCCTGAATGCAATTCAAAATAACATAGAAGAGCTAATTTCTGGAATGCCCCTCCTCTTCTTTCCTCCTAGTCATCTTTCAAGTTTCAGCTCAAATATAACCTCTCAGAAGACTTCTCTGACTCCCAGAATATTCACTCTTTCCTCTGTACTTTGCTCATTCTGTTTTATTACATGGGTGTTGTATCATGATTCTTTAATTCTACAGTACTAGGAGTAATCTTAGACCATAATACATTTTATTCTTTATATTTCCAGGACTTAGGACAATGCCTAGTGCATAGCCAGAAATTCATAACATGTGATAAATGGTAGAATATAACCTTTTTTGTAGGATTTGCAGAGTTTGGATAAAAAATTGAGAAGTGTCATAGAAAACTAAAGTCACTGGATACAGTGTTCTATTTGAAAGCTATTTTTCTTTTAGTATGCTCTGGAGGAGAGCAAACTAAAGGTGGTTATGCAACCATTAAAATGGATCCTTCAGTTATCTCTACTAGGTCAAAAACCTACTTTGAGTTTTGAGCTCAGGTTATGATATTAAGATGTAGAGTAGCATCTGGCCTTGGTGATCCAGTGACTTAGCCTGATTCACTAGCCTACATATTCTTTTATGACTTAATGAAATGAGTTCAGGATTTGAAGGCAGAAAATCTGGATTCCCACCTTTGGCCATTTAGCACCTGTATGTCCTTAGCAAGTCATGTAATCTTTTTTTTTTTTTAATAATAAATTTTATTGTTATATTCCCCATACAATTGCAGCCCCCCCATTCTGACCCCAATCCCTCCCCTCCCACCCCCGCCCCCCTAAAAGTGTCTCTGGTTCATAGTTTTTTGTTGATTTTGATTTTCACTTTCTTATAGTTATTCATTTTCCTGGTCCCTTATTTAAGTTTTCTAGATTCCTGCTATGAGTGAGACCATCCGGTATTTTTCTTTTTCTTTTTGGCTTATTTCGCTGAGCATGATCCCTTCCAGCGCCATCCATGTTGCTGCAAATTGCATGTGTTTATCTTTTTTGAATGCTGAGTAATATTCCATGGTATATATGTACCACATCTTCTTGATCCAGTCATCTATTTTTGGGCATTTGGGCTGTTTCCAAAGCTTAGCTATTGTAAATAGAGCTGCTATAAACATAGGGGTGCAGGTGTTCTTTGGAATTGATGTTTCTGTGTCCTTTGGGTAAATACCTAGGAGTGGAATTGCTGGATCATATGGAAGCTCTATGTTTAGTAGGTCCAGAAATCTCCACACAGCTCTCCACAGTGGCTGGACCAGTTTGCACTCCCACCAACAGTGCAGAAGAGTTCCTTTTTCTCCACACCCTCGCCAGCATTTGTTGTTGCTAGTTTTTTTAATATGTGCCATTCTCACTGGTGTAAGATAGTATCTCATGGTAGTTTTGATTTGCATTTCCCTGATGGCAAGTGATGTTGAACATTTTTTCATATGCCTGTTGGCCATTTGCATTTCCTCTTCAGAGAAGTTTCTTCTTAGCGCAAGTCATGTAATCTTGGTGAGGTACTGCTTCCTTAGTTGTGAAATGGGCTTTAATCATGTCCATATCCAAGAGTAGATTTGGAGATCATAGTGAAGATCTGGTAGATATTTATCTGTGTTTTTATGTCAGTGATTATTGCTAATGTCAGGTAGAGTTACCTGTGGACTTAGGCCTTAAGTAATAGAGAAATGCAGTATAATTATGAGCCATGTGCCATTTCTCCCCTGATGTATCAGGATATTCATCTTTCTCATCTTAAAAAGAGTTAGTCTGGAGATGCCATGCTTCATGGCTCATCCTGAAGTGAGAATTTTTTTTTTTAAGTTTGCACTGATACAGTTCCACTGACTTTGTGCCTCTAAGTCAGACCACACAGGCTTTTTTTTTCCCTTCAAGTCCCCTCTCAAAGAATGTACTTCAATCTCTTTCTTGTGATTGTGTAACTCAGAAATGTCTAAAGTTATAAGCATCAAAACCTGCAGGGTTGCCATCTTCTCTTAAGAATGAAAAATCAAGGAAAATTTGAAGGAGAAACTAGTCACTGTTTTTTTTTTCTCTTTCCAGTTAGTTGAAATTTAAAAACATGTGGAGATATTTACATGTTTTCCTTCTCTTTGCTAATAAGATCTTTGTATTGCCTGAGGAGATTTTATTGACATGTAGAATAGAGACATATTCCTATTCAAATTAGGTATGGTGTATAAAGCTGATTCTAGTTCTGTGAGAAATAAATGCTTTTCATCTTTAATTAGAAGATGAAGTTTATACAGAGGCCTAATATTGAAATCAATTATGGTAAAAAGGGGATTGTCTTGAAGATATCTGCCACTACAAATAAAATTCCAGCTACATATCTTCCTTTATCTTAATAGCTATACCTTTTGTGAAAAGACAAATGATAGTTATTAACTATGGATCACCTTGAATGGATAAGGGACCTGAAAGGGTTTTTTAAGAGTATTGGAGGTGTGGGATATATAGCCATGGTGTGTAAGATTAGCAAAAAGAGGCTCCGAAAATAGGACAAAGAGCAAGAAGTAGTGACCACTTAGTTAACCCTATATGTGAAGGAAGCTACATTCTTTAATTGCAGTTCATTATAAGGAACAAGAACTCCAGTGGACACCCTTAAAAATACAGTGTAGAAAGAAAGAAAGAATCTGGCTCTATAGTTGGGATAGACAAAGTAGCATGGGGATGTGAGATGAAGAACAGGGAGACACCTGAGGTCTGTGTCCCAGAATGACAATGAGAAAGGGCAACTTGACTGGCCAAGGCTTCCTATGCAACGATGCCCTGATTCAGATATATAGTCTCTGAGTCCCTATTCAGATATATAGTCAATGACCAGGTCTCCATGTACTGAACGCTCAAGAGATAGACATCCATGTAGTCAGCAAAACCTCAGGTGGCTCTTTTCCTAGGTCTCACCTTGGGGTGAAACACAGTTTGTATTATCTTGAAAGAAAAAAAAAGATTAAAAAAATTAAAACAGATCTAGAGTTGTAAAAGTTGTGACATTAATTCCGAAATTCTAGAATTGTGTATATGGGAAACTCAATTGAAAAAAAAAATGCAAGAAACTTGCTCAGATTATCTTAATAGTGAAGTTTCTTGAAAAGGATGTGTGTGGCAATGGAGAAGAGACAATATTCTTGAATGAGTCTAGAAATATCTACTACCCATTCCCCAGCCTATGGACATCTCTGTTGTCTCCTTAGGACACACCATTAAAAAATCTGTGATATTTTCTATTTCTGCTTTTCTGTGTTTTTTCTCATTTCTCCTCCCATTATTTGCAGATCCAGCAAGGCTAGGAACATAAATTTTGGAGTAAAAATACCTAGTTTGAAACACTGTTCCTTACTAGCTGTGCAAGCTCCTTAACTTCAGTCTCTTCATCCATCAATATATTTTACCTCATTGGTTGTTTTGATAAATGATTTTATATGTTTAAAGTACTTATCACTAATATAATAACTGTGGCTTGGGTAACTGTGAAATTTTGGAGAGTTTCTTGTTTTTTGTTTTCTTTTTTTTAATCAGATGACTGGTGACCAGCATAGAGATCAACCCTTCTTGGGTCAGATTTCTTTCCTTTTCTTTTTTTTTAATATTTTATTTTTATTTATAAAAGAACCGGGATACAGGCCAGATGCGCGGGAGGGTGAGAGGATTCACCAGAGACAGAGTGGGGAACAGAACAGGCAGAATAACAAAATTCCCTGATGAGTGGAGCAGCGGGCAAGACAGGAGAGGTGTACTCGCCATGTGGGTTGCTCCGAGGCCAGTGGGGATTGAACCGGCACTGCAGAGGCTGAGGACAGCTTCACAGTGCTGCGCTCAACCACCTGCGCCACCAAGGAGGCCCTCTTGGGTCAGATTTCTGCATTGTCTAATCAGTGACCAACTCTTGTTATGAACCACCCCAGAGCCATTTCCCCCAGAAAAAGCTGTGGGTAGGCAATTTTACTTGGTGAATGGTGAGTGTTACAAGCTTCATGACTGACTAGCCCATTTTCAGAGGGATTAGTGTTAAGAGGATGCCTTATCCAATTAATTAAATCCATCCATCACACTGCTATTAAAATCTCTGACCCTTCTTTCTTTCTCATTTAATTCATGTAATTACTTCAATTATGCATTTCTTCAATTATTATAATTATGTATTTTTTATTGAAGACTTTCTTAGTTGGTATGATAGTGGTGAGAGGATCTCTTAGGTTCCTTCTTATCTTGGTATTCAAATAGGATGTCTTTATGGTGATTCCTGTTAGCTTTCAGGGCACGGAAATTCTCTTTCTTGTTTACTGTTCTATTTCTAGCATTAGAATAGTAGTGAGGTGTGGTAAGTGCTTAATAAATTTTATTTATTTTTAAAACTATTTATCAATATAACATGGGTTACATTTTAGTTTTTTTAAGATTTATTTATTTATGCATACAAGAACTCAGGTACAGGCCAGAGGTGTAGGGGGGTGAGAAGATTCACCAGAGACAGAGCAGGGAACAGAACAGGCAGACTGACCAAAACACACTGCTGAGGGGAGCAGCTGGCAAGACAGGAGAGGTCTGCTCGCCATGTGGGTTGCTCTGTAGCAAGAGGGGATCGAACCGGTGCTGCAGACTGCAGACAGCTTCACAGCACTGCGCTCAACCACCTGTACCACCAAGGAGGCCCTCTCAATAAATTTTATATGAATAAGTGAATTAAAAGAAGACTCAAAAGAGAGAAATGGTCAGATATAGATGATAACTGGGCTTCTGTTTCATGTTTTCCTCTATTATTTAATGTCTAATATTCTTCTATTATAATTATACATAATTCATTTTTTTTTTACTGGTGTGTTTTTCTTACTGTACCAAAATAAATCCTCTGGAGGTCAGTGTAATGAGCTAAGTCAAGTCCAAAAGATGTTTGTATCCAGAAGTTGAACTTTTACATTGCTGATATCTAGAAAAAACATCAATAAAATCACTCTGAAGTTGCCATGGATACTCTCTGGGAGCTCTGAGGTGTCAAATTATGTAGTGGAAAGAGTCACGCAGAGTTGGGTTCATAGGACAGATCTGCTCTTCATTGGTGCTGTGTCCTTAGAGTTTAAATGCTTAGGGTCTCAGTTTCCCTATTTTTTAAATGCGTAGATAGTGAGTTGGATTGAGGGTGATAGCCATAATGGTTACTGTAGAGTAAACATTTGCCATCAACCAGCACTTGATTATTCTGTGAAGTAGGTAGTTGTAATTCTGTAAACAGAAGTGATATCTAAAGTGCAAAGAGGCAAACAAATTAAATGGAATATTACTCAGCAACCAAAAAAGATAAATTCATGCAATTTGCAGCAACATGGATGGGGCTGGAAGGGATCATGCTCAACGAAATAAGCCAGAAAGAAAAAGAAAAATGCCAGATGGTCTCAGTCATAGCAGGAATTTAGAAAAACTAAATAAGGGACCAGGAGAAAGACTAATAAGTAAACATTAAAATCAACAAGCAACTATAAACCAGAGACACACTACAGGGGGGCAGGAGGAAAGAGTAGGATCAAAACAAGGGGTGAGGGAATTGCATGGGGACTATAACCAAGATGAAAATGCATACATTGTGCAAAACTGAAAAATGATGTAAAAAATATATAAAAGAAAAAAAAAAAAGGACAGAGCCTCCCCTAGTGGCACAGTGGTTGAGCACTGGGCTGCGAAGCTGAACCGCAGCCTCTGCAGAGCCGGTTCTATCCCCAGCCACCGGCGAGGGTCCCACATGGCACGCAGACCACTCCTGCCGCCCGCTGCTCCCCTCAGCAGTGTACTTCGGTCCTTCTGCCTGCTCTGCTCCCTGCTCTGGCTCTGGTGAATTCTCTCACCCTCCCGCGCTTCTGACTGTACCCAGTGCTTGTATAAATAAATAAATAAATAAACAAACAAATAAATAAATAAATAAATAAATAAATAAATTTTTAATAATTCCCTTCACCAAGGCACCTGTGCACCATCACCTCAGTCCTCTGTGCTCCTCCCTCCCTCTGAACCCTCTTCCTTCTCCTCCCCTGCAGTATGTCTCTGATTTATAACTGTTCGTTTGTTTTTGTTTTGTTCTGTTTTCTTGTGTTTTGTATTGTTATCATTTTTTCCCTGATGTCTTATTTGGTTCCCCTGTATTCCTCCTACAAGTGATAACATCTGATATTTTTCTTTTTCCCTCTGACTCATTTCACTGAGCATAATTCCTTCTAGCTCCATCCATGTTGCTGCGAATTGCATGTGTTTATCTTTTTGATTGCTGAATGGTATTCCCTTGTGTATATAGACCACATGTTCTTTATCCAGTCATCTATTTTTGGGCATTTAGGTTGTTTCCAGATTTTATCTATTATAAATAGTGCTGCAAAAAACATAGGGGTATAGCTATTTTGTTTGTGTGTGTGTTAAGGTTACTTCCTCCTCCTTTGTTTGTCTCCCCATTTCAGAGAGCTTTTATATCCCCCTTTGCAGCCCACCAACTTTCTTCCATAAACTTATGGATTTCCTAAACCTTGTAAATGAAGTGAGACAATGACAGACACAACTTTATAGGAGGTAAGAGAGCAGAGTTTATTTTCTTGGTTTGAGGTTCATTCAGAGGCTGATATGTATTTTATAGTTGTTAGCTCAGATACCCAAAATCTGTGTACAAATTGGTCAAGTAGGTTTCTTTACTAGAGCAGGCACATAGATGTTGGGCTGTTGGAATCTCTCTCCCACTCACCATTATGTTTCAGCATTGCCTTTTAAGTGTTCTGAGCTACAGCCATGAGAGATTCTTTATAAAACCAAATTTGATTCTGTCCTCTGGATCAAAGAAATGATTACACTCTGGAGGCCTAAAACTATTATATAAGAAGAAAGGAAAAAAGAGGGTAAACGCTGAGATGGGGAATAATTACTGTCAAAGGTGAAGGAGATTGAGTGGGGGCATGATACCTGTATAATTGAGGCAAAGAGAATATAAAAATCTGTGCTTGTTTCTGGCGTACACATTCAGAGGTCCTTGGCGACTGGTATATACAGCAGGTGGGGTGCTTAAATGTCTGCTACTCTTGGATCTTTGCTTTTATAATCTGCTTTTACAAGGCCTATTTAAGGAGTCTACTTTACTGCTGGCAGGGGAGTCGAACACAATAAAGCTATATTTAAAAAATTATTCCAGTTATCTTAAATTTCTTATGGCATTTTTTGAGCATTAAATCTGCAACAAAGGTAACTTAAAACTCTCTGTCTAATCTTATTAAGAATTTCTGATAATTACTGAGTTTCCCAACATAATAAGCTTGGATGATGGAGTGAGTGGAGGGGGAAACCATAAGAAGCTGAACCAGATCTACTTAATTTCTTGCCTCCCTGGGTTTCTTGACTTTGTTAGAAACTGAATTTTTCCCCCTCATTTTTCTAGGAGTACTATTTAGGTTATCCTTTTGTATTCTGGGGAGAATAGACTATCAGCCCACAAACTGTATTGGACAAATAAACAAGGGACAAGGCAGGGTTGTAGTTGAGAAAGTTCTAAATTCTTGGCTTCCTCGTCTACCTCCAGCTTCTAGATTGCCAATTTCATTTTTGCAATAAAGTTCAGACTCAGTCTGGATGTGATGTGTTTTTTATAAGTGAGAGTGCTGCTCTGCTTGAAGTTTAGAGCTCGCAATGGTTTTCCCTGACCCCTTTACTTCTCCCGTACTCCATCCTCTCCTTTATTCTCATTCCTGCTTCTCTGTTCTCCTCTTATGCCTCCTTCCTTCTCTTTCCCTTTCACCTTCCCTTCTTTTTTACCCTCCTCTTCCCTCTTATTGTCTTCTCCTTCCACTTTCTATAGTCCTGTTTCTTCTCCTGTACATCTTCTCTCCTTTTGTCTTCCTCCTCCTCTCCTGCATTCTTGCCCAAACTTTAGTTTTCATCTATTATATGGTCTCCAATTCATTTTACGCTGTGTTCCTTTTATATCGCTCAAGCCTAACTCATCTTCTATGACTTTGTCTGAATATCTCTTTCTCCTTCATCTCCAGTGTTTTCAGTTTTTCAACTTATTATTGTTGATCACCTTTAAAAAGAATGTGCACCTCCAGTAGTGATGAAACCCTCCATGGGACAGAAGGGAAAGAGAGAAGCTCAGTTCCACACTGTACATTTAGCTGGCAAGAAGAAAGGGGAAAAGAGGGTAGGGAGCTTGAAATGCTTTCCCCAGGGCACCAAATAAGTTAGCCTGGGCCTCATGCTTATTCTGGATGGCTCTGTTGGTCCCATTCAATAGGAAATCATTTTGTTAAATGTCTAACCATTTATGCAGTGTGGACTTCTAGTGAGTCTGAGACCTGGGACACGACGGTGAGGGAAATCAAACATGGGGGACTGTCATGTCCAGCATGCAGTAAATCTTTATTGTCTTAGTGCTCATTATATACTATTTTAATTGCAGCAGGTGTAACATCATAGCATACCATATAATGATAACACGTATGAATGATTAGTCTATTTTCTTACTATTATCTATTTACTTCAGACAGTAGGATACCAGGTGGTTAGTTCTCACGCGCATAATGTTATCGCCCCCTAGCCAGAGCCTGGGAAGTTCGCTCATTATTTTTGTTATTCTCAAACTGTGGAGATGTACGCAGGTCACTTCCAGGCTGTCAACACCAAGTCCTGTCACCCAGAGGTTTTCCTCCGAGACGCATGTGTTTTCACATGCCTTAGGGACTCGGGTCAAGGCCCTTCTGCTCACTACGCAGGGTATCCTCCAACAATGCAGAAACTTTGAATTGATGTTTCTGTTGGTTTTTCCTCCCACCTCCAATAAGTCTATAATTATTTATCTTTTGAAAAGCAACATAAATATTGTTTTAAACCTCCAATCAGTGCTTACCCATTCACCATGCTCAGAAACGCAATGGGCAGCAGCAGCAGCAGCAGAAATAGCATTGCAAATCTTTATTAAGAAAGGCTTTGATGTGGCCTTCCTGGTGGCGCAAGTGTTGAGATGCAACCTATGAAGCTATCCGCAGCCACTGCGGCATGAGTTGAATCCCTGACGAGGGAGCAACCCACTTGGCACAGCAGACCTTTCCTGACTCATCCGCTGCTCCCCTCAGCAGTGTACTTCGGTCAGTCTGCCTGTTCTGTTCCGTGCTCTGTCTCTGGTGAGTCCTCTTGCCCCCCACGTCTCTGGCATGTACCCCAGCTCTTGTGTGCATAAATGAACAGATATTTAAAAAAAGAAAGGCTTTGATGCGAGAGAAGCAGAGACATCAGTGGTGAGTTAGGTGACATAGCCAAGTACCAGGCAGCAAAAGAAGAAAGGAGCATGGGGCATGGCCCTTGTGGAAGGTACCAGGAAATGTTCTATGGCCAGAATCAGCAAAGGCAGAAGCAAAATCAGTGTGACTGGTGAAGGACCCGCACAGGTGGGTGGAGCAGGAAGGAAGAGCTTGGTAGGTAAGAAGACTAAGCTGAGTGGACTGTGATGTACTTAGAAGTGCATTACCCATTCTCCTTCAAAGAAATCATTGTCACGCTGGCTGCAGGGAGTGTTATCTTAAGATAGCTTTTAGCTCTTAGTCCATTTAGGGGTTGGCTCAGCTACATCGAGCACCTCGTACAAGGTCACACCTTCCTGAAGGGATCTACATCTAATGACTAATAGAAGTGAGAGCAAAATGTCTCAGCCACTATGAGCCAATGTAGGACAACTCTGTTGGGACATTTTAGCTCCAGATGTCCCCAGGGGATTGACTAATGTTGTCATCTGGGTTTTGTATTGCCACTCAGCTTCTCTATCTGCAGTGTGGGCATCCTCCACACCAACCTCTGTTTCATTCTGCTGCCTGGTGAGCTCAACTGGCAAAAGTTGGTATTAGGGTGGTCCAAGAAAAATAGATGTTAAGATGGAATTCTAGAGCCGAATGGCTGGCAACAAGGATTCCATCATCAGCAGAGCACAGATATCCCTGATGTAAGAAGGAAGTACAGTTATTAAGACTTTTCTCCAGGGTTGAATGGTGTACTAGTGGAACAGAATGCTGTGATGTTATGTGTTAAGTGTTAGAGAAGTATGGGACAAATTGTAACTAGAATTAGGATTGAGTGGTACTGTTCTACTAAACTAAACAAACAAGTCTTGGCCCATGGGCCAAATTCTGTCTACTGCCCGTTTTTATAAGTAAAGTTAGAATGGAATACAGCCATTCCCATCCTTTATATATTGTGTTGCTAGAAAGGCAAATTGAATAGTTGCAGTGCCCTTTATAACATCAAAACCTAAAGTGTTGACTATGTCACCCTGTAAAGACAAAGGTTACTCATGTCTACACAAGAAATAAGACAGAAAGGGCCTCCCTGGTGGCGCAATGTGTTAAGCACTGCACTATGAAGCAATCCACAGCCTCTGCAGCAGGAGTTCAATCCCCAGCTGGCCAGGGAGAAACCCACATTGCAAGGCAAACCTCTCCTGTCTTGCCTTCTCATCCCCTCAGCAGTGTATTTCAGTCAGTCTGCCTGTTCTGTTCCCCACTCTGTCTCTGGTGGATCCTCTCACTCCCCGCATCTCTGGCCTGTACCTCAGCTCTTGTATGCGTAAATAAACAAATCTTTAAATAAAAAAATAAGACAGAAAAAAAGAGTCAGAATGATTAACAACTCATTGCAAAATGAAATGTCAACCCCTGAAGACATTTCTGGCAGACTACAAAGCAACTACTCTATCTCTTATAGTGGAAAATATCTAGGAGTTAAATGAGGACTTAATGAGTGGAGCTAATAGAGCTGCAAAGAATGTTACACTCCCAGCTATGGAAGGTCTATTATGCTATGATCGGTGCTCTGGTTAGGAAAGAAGGGACGCTGACACTTAGGATAGGGACATGTGGAATGATGCCTCCCACATTGTGAATTTCTAGCTTCTTCTGAAAGCTTTGAACCTGTAAAAGTGGTCCACCCATCCTTCTTAGGAACTAGTATACTCCTTTCCTTCGTTGAAGAAAAGTCAGAGACCTCTTTCCTGAGAAATAGCTTATCCTCACTTGAAGATATGCCCCATCTCCTCTCCTAGTCACTAGACCTATAACTAGCAGTCAGAAATATATGCAGAGCCAGGAAAGGAAGAAAAGAGATAATATCTTTAAGAAACTACGGTACTTAAGCAGCATGGATTGGCAGGAGTAGGGGAAATGTGTGTGAGACTGGATCCTAAGGGTGTTTGATCATGGGAACTAAACTATATGGATGGATATTGGAGATTTTATTGAACTAGTCGTTTCTTCAGAGATGGATTTAACACTGTGTCAAGGAATTATGAAAAAAAGGTAGCCTACAACTGGGTGGGGCTGAAATACTAGAATTTGCATGGGAGATGGAGGGGATAGCTTTAGGGGAAGTAGATATGTTGAAATGGATGTACTGTGTAAATTGTAAAGATAGCCCAAAACCCCACCAGTTGATTTTGTGTCATCTGAGAAGACCCAGAGTGTTACAGGGCAGCCCCGATACAGAACAGGTTGCCTGACTCTGGGTCCTCACCCGCGCGCTTAAAAGGAACTTAATACTTCACTGCAGGCACACACAAAAGGTTAATAAAAGGTTTATTCACAAGGGAAGGGGAAATGAGGAAACGTACAACTCAGGGAGAAAGTGGGAGACAAAGTTTTAAATGCGTCCTACCCGATCCGCTGATCTGGAAACCCAAATGGCACTCTGAGAGCTGGCCACAAGCCAGAATCCGTGAAGCCAGGAGGTGAGTGACAGAGCGAGAGCGAGAGCGAGAGAGACCCTAAGGCCCACATATCTGGTTTTTATACCAAACCTGGCTGCTTAACTCCACCCTCAGGTCCCAGCCACCTTCCCTTTGGTGGTGATGGGATTTGTCTTTCCCAATGTCTTGATGGCTTTGGTCTGGAGTGGGGGTGGAGTCCACAAAGCCTGCATGGAATTAGCTCAAGACATCATTTCCCCCTAATAAGAGGACATGCAGTTTACCAAGACCACAAGGGAAACTCTGATGAGAGGGTCACCAGCATAAAGAAGTTCAGTGATGGCTTTTGTTTGTAGGTCATGGATAATGATAGCAGAAACCATCACAGAACAAAGCTCACTGATGGCAGCAGGATGATTGGATCCCCAAAAAAATTGAGGCCAGGTGGTAGTACTTAACAGTCAGAAGCCAGGTGAATGTAATTTTCACAAAGAACAGCCAGGTTGGAATGACAGCCAAGAAGTTGTGATCTGCAGAGAGCTATGAATTGTTAACAGCCTGTGGCATCCTTAGGGGCAGAGTAGATGTGCATTCTACAGAGGTATTACTCACCTTGTACCATCAGAGGAAATCAAGGAGGAATTATCAAGTCACCCCAATAAAAAGTCATGGTTCTTTGCCTATTTTCTGGGCCCAAGCCTACTTTTGGATCCTGGACTCACTGATTGAAGAGGAAACAGCCTCTGGGATGAAAGACTACAACCCCATGGCAAAGTATACAGTAATTATTCCTTCCATTCCTCCCCAAAGGGATGTCTAGAAATTTACTCAGGGACATTGTGAAAGGGAATTACCTGGCTGATTCAAGGACTATTGGACATAATGTTGAGGTTAACACTGAAATCTGGAAAGAGGAATAATTTTTGTGGTTCCACTGTGAAGATAGAGACTTACAGCGCCCAAGTAAAACATGGACTTTCACAAATGCTAGCTTTTTAATTCCTTGGGTTTCAGAATTAACCTGTGGTTAATTCTGCTGGTCACCAGAATTGTAATTGGTCTAGAATTACTTAGTAGTCGGTGCAACCACTGCCACACTGGGTCCTCAAACAGTGGCATAAGATTTATCTATAATAAGGGTCTCCCTGGTGGCACAAGGGGTTAAGACGCAACCAATGAAGCTATCAGCAGCCACTGCAGCATGAGTTTGATTCCCGGCCAGGGAGCTCCCCACATGGCGCAGCAGACCTCTCCTGTCTTGCCCACTGCTCCCCCCAGCAGTGTATTTCAGTCAATCTGCCTGTTCTGTTCCCCACTCTGTCTCTGGTGAATCTTCTCACCCCCCTATACCACAACTCTGGCCTGTACCCCAGTTCTTATATGCATAAATAAATAAATCTTTAAAAATAAAAGATTTATCTATAATAATAGGAAAGGTAAAGTGAAAGTGTTTAAACCAGACAAGATATTAAGTTAAAAGAATATTGAATCCCAGGGGTGGGGAGAACAGAAGTTAGTGCTTTCATTAAGGATCTAAAGAAATCAAGAGTGGAGGTTCCTGTCTTATATCCATTCAAATTACCAGTCTGGTACCTATAGAAAAACCAGACTGACCCTACCACACATTTAACCATGTCATAATCCTTTATGTAATTGCCATGTCAAATGAGGTAGCTCTTGCTAAAGTGTTAACATGGCCTCAGGTACATGGAGTATGAGCATGGATTTTGTGAATGTTTGGTTTCCTATCCCTGCTGGAAAAGAAGATTAGTAACAGTTTGCATTTCTATGTATTAGACAGCAATATTTGCATTTTACCCCCAGGGCTATGTTAATTCTTCTGTCTTCTGTCATAGTACAGTCCAAAGAGATTTGGGTCATCTGGACTTCCAAAAGAACATCACATTGATATACACTATCAAAGACTATGCTAATCGGGTTGAATAAGCAAGAAGTGACTTGTGTGTTGGAGGCTTTGGTGAGACAAATGCTCTTGAGAGGTTGGAAGATAAGCTCCATGAATATTCAAGGGCCTACAATATCAGTGAAATTTGTAAAAGTCCAGTGATCAGAGATATTGTAGGACATTGTCTCCAAAATAAATGCAAATCATTTCATCGAATCCTCCCATCACAAAGAACAAAGCAAGCTCTAGAAGAAGCCTATTTCACACATGCTTCGTTCATATATCAGGTGGTACAAAAGGCTGTGGCTTTGAATAGGGAAGGGGATTTCTGTGGTCCTGACCATAGACCAAGCAGTCTGACACATGGCTTAAGCAATATAATGTATTTCTAATATCAGATTAAGAGATATAAGTGATGGGATGCCCTGTGGAGCTTATGGCAAGTTTTAATAGGATCACTGGGAATGCTGGGGTTATAGCGTAGGGCCATGCTATCTGCAGTGAAGAATTATATTCCTTTGGGGGAAAAAAATATCTGATGTGCTGCTGGACCCTGGTAGAGACAAACAGAAAGAGAGATCAGGGAATATCAAGTGATCATGCATCTAGAACTTTACACCAGGATCTGAGTTTGGTCATGCCTGATAAACTGTAAGATTGCATAGGTCTGCAACAAATTCATTGTATAGTATAGCTGTACATGTGTATCTGGGATCGAGTACAAGAAGAAAATTCCACTCTTGGTCCAAGAAAAATTAAAACACATGTCCATACAAAACTTGAAGCATAAATTCTCTAAGATGTACTTTTAAAGGTTGTGCTTTGTGGAGTGTAGATTATAAATTAATAAAACTGTCCAAAATGAAAGATTGAAACACCTAGGGGGCAGAATTTAAGGAGCCACTTTAAAAGATGTGCCCCAGTTTTCTTGCAGGCCTCACTCTTTCACTGGATCTGCAAGTAAACTTTCCTTCTAAGTTCCCTGCAGGAAGAAAGGCCTAGAGAATTGCTGGAAAGGCTATTGCATAGAAGCATATGCAAAGTTGACCCAAGGACTGGACTGTACAGAACATGGACATAGGCCCTCCAGATTTTCTTTAAGGGGTCACTGGTTACACAAGTAGCCGAAAGTGCTGTGAACACTTTTCAGCTCTCAGTATCTTCAGAGATTGCCTGAGCTGCAGAAAACCTGTTTCCACAAGGTAGCATTTTTCTGAGATATTCCACGTCCAGGATTAAAGAAACCATCTAAAGGCAGAGCTATCTCAGCACTATGTGGGGTAACTGATGGGTCATCTTTGTTGCAGAGCTCTACTGTAGAGCTGTCTGAGGCTGCTGTTCAGTCCACTATGAAGCTCAGTTTCTCCTTCTCCCAGTGTAGCTTGCATCCCTCCTTTGCACCGTTGTTATTCCAAGGACTTTTTTAAAAAAGATTTATTTATTTATACATACAAGAATTGGGGTACAGGCCAGAGGTGTTGGGGGTGAGAGGATTCCCCAGAGACAGATTGGGGAACAGAACAGTTAGATTGATTGAAACACACTGCTGAGGGGAGCAGCCAGGGAGACAGGATAGGTCTACTGTGCCATGTGGGTCACCTCCCTGGCCAGGGATCGAACTCCTGCTTCCGTGGCTGTGGATAGCTTCATAGTGTTGTGTCTTCACCCCTTGCACCACCAGGGAGGCCCCTTCAAGGGCTTTCTTAATAAACATTCTGCACAATGTAGTCCATCTCAAGTTTGAGTACCTATTTTGCATTGGGATCTTGAGAAATTATAAACAAGCAAACACAAATACATGAGCAACAATGACACAGAAGCCATTAGCTGCAGCCATTATCTTTTTGCTCAGAGAAGTGGAACCCACAAAGGTACCAGACCCCAGAATTAGAGGATCATCCCACCTCAGTCTTTCAACAATCATTTGTAGAAATGTCATAAATTTCTTTTCAAAATGAATGGTGGTGGTGGTGAGTCAGTAAGTAAAGGATTTAGATACTGAGTGTAACCAGATCTGCCAGTGATATTGGAGCATGGTGGTAGGGGTGTGATGTAGGCAGGTGACTAAGAAATGATACACCGTCTTTCCTGCCCTGAAAGAGCTTACCTTCTTTTGATGGGTACTGGTGGTTGTCTATGAAGTCATACATGGTTGGTGTAGGGCAAATGATTATAGTCTAGGTAATGGGGGGGGGGGGGAGTTACCACCCTAAATACGTTATTTGGTAGATTTAGAAAGGTCTTTTTTGCCTGTGCTCTTTGTCCATAATTAGTAAAGCTTTCCTTTTAGGTTTAAGGCTTGTCTTATTTATCCAAGCATAATCTTTTGAAAAATGAAATGCAAAAAAATATAAGGAATCTGAGTTGAAGTTCTGCTTATTACAAAGTTACAAAGTTACAAGCTTCTGCAAGCTGAAGTTTCCCCAGCTACAAAATGAAATGAGAGTACCTGTGTGGTCCACTCCACAGGGATTACTAAAAAGGAAAAGGTAATAAAGAAGAAAGTTTCATAAGCTGTAAAGTACTATACAATTGGAAGGGGGTGTTCTTTTTAGCTATTGCCACTTTCTTGTAAATGATATTACCTGCCTATTTTCTTTCTCTCTTTTTTAATATCATGACAATGAAGGAATGGATGTTTTCAAGGTAAGGGATGAATGATTTGGGAAGTCATGTATCTGCCTAAGAGGCAGAATGAACTGGAGAAATGCAAGAGGTAGGAAATGATGGGCAATTGTTGGCAACATATAAATCAATCACCATGTAGTTCTCCAAGTGAGAACCCTTGACTACTCAGTGTCCAAATGGAGAGACGTACAGATAACTTCACTCATTCATCTGTTCATTCATTCACAAAGACAAAGCATTCAGCTAGCTTTACCTTTGTGCAAGACACCGGGAAAGTTGAATAAAACCCAATCTCATAGAGCAGCGGCAGACAGAATAATACATCACTCATATCAGCATAATGTGGCAAAAGCTGTGACAAAGGTAGCAAACCTATGCAAGAAGCGTCTATATCAGATTAGGAAGTTGGAGAAAGGTTTCTTGGAAGAGGTAATGCTTGTGCTGAATTTAGAAGAATGAGTAAGTCTTAGATGACGTGGGGGCGGAGAGAGAGTGTTTTCCTGGAAGAGGGAACAATATGTGCAAAGCCTTGGAAGCCTAAAGCAATCTGTTATATTTTAAGGAACCACAGTAGTTTCGAATGACTGTTTTGAAGGTGTTTGGTGAAGGGTGGGTGGGAGGAAGAGAGGTGTGTGTGTGGAGGTGGCAGAACTGAGAAAGAGGAGAGGACATAGCCAAAATATCTGAACATGATCATAAGAGCGATGTAGAACCTGAAAATAGTAACAGTGACATGGTCAGACTATATTTTATAAAGAAAGCAGAATTGATAGGAAACAGTTAGGCCTGGAGGTTGGAAGCTCAATTAGGAATCTTAGCAGCTGCTCTGAGGGCTTGAAATAAGGCAGGAGCATGACCACAGGGTGGACAGAAGGGAGTGAGGCTAATACACTCTAGGAAGTTGATAGTACAGAACTCTGTGACTGACTATGGAAAATTAAAATTGGACAAGTCAGAATTTCTTTCAGAAACTAAGAAGTACAGATAATTTGGATTTGGTCACTTGACACTTCTACTACAACTTTCCTTTACCTTGTTGGAAGTATAGGAATCAACTGATAGTCTAGTTATTTTTAGATTCTAAGGGGGGCACCGATTATTATCTGCAACTCCATTTATCTAAAGAGGGTACTAATCCTATCACCGACAATGTCTAGTCCACTGTTTAAGAAAACTCATTTAAAGCCAACTTTAACAGAATGAGGTCTCTAATTTCTCACATTCTTTGCAAGATTCTAGACTCCCTGCCCAGCTTCCCCTACAGAGCAAGGATGGAGACCCCAAGAAGCTATCTCCCTAGGTCACCATCTCCAGCTTATGCCTACCCCCTCTTCCAGCACATATGCCATCCTCTGTCAGAAGTGACAGATGACTGTTTTAGTCTTGAGATTTCCCCTTTGGATTATGTCTGTCACACACTTCAGTCAGTGATGGACAGATTCTGAAGCACATAAAGGCTGTTGGACTGGCACTGAGGCATCTATTTCAGGTTGGGATGTGCTGACACCCAGGAGCATTTTTTTAATAGAAAGAAGAGTATTCAAAAATAGGTGTCCTGCCCTTTCTTATAAAGCAACATTTTTATGCTACCTAGGCAACTTAGATAACCTGATGCCCTTTGAGATCCATAAATTGTGACCAGTGGTTGCCTGTAAATATGGCCTCAGTGACCCCACCACCACCAGAATGCCCTTACAATGTGACTTTGTAGTTCCTCCCATCAATGTGACTTCCTCTTTTTCTTTGAGCTTTGAAAGAATGGGAATCTTAAAGAGAAAGGAGGAAGGATTTCAGAGAAATTATGTGGCTTCCTTGGCATAGCAACCTGAGAGGCAGGACTGGGACTGTGTCTAATGGGTAGGCTGAAGGCTGAATGTACTAGATCAACCTGAGAAGTAAGGAGCATTGAGAAGTTGCTAGAGGAACATAAATTAATTGCTTTATGATTCTCCAAGAGAAAACCCCCAAGAGAGTATCCAAAAAGAACCAACTGTAGATAACTTCATTCATTTATTCATTAATTCATTCAGAAACATTTACCAGCTTTCCATTTGTATCCCCTGGCCACTGTGAGAATTGAGGCAGGTAAATAAATCATGCATTTGAGAATAATGTAGCAACCCCAGGCTGAAGTTAGCTGAGCCTACTGTATCCCAAGTCAAAGAACTATGGAGTAGAGTTATGAGTTAAATAAATGGTGATATTTCTAGTCTTTAAGTTTTGGGTGGTTGATTGAATAGCAGAAACTAACTGAAGCATGGTCTAAATCGGGTAAATATTTTGGTCTTTATTTTCCTAGAAACTTAATTTGTCCTCTAAAGATGGATAATGCTAATCATAAGGTAAAGATGTTCCACATAGTAGGACAGAGCAAGACAGTTCATGAAAGCAGAGTAAAATGCTTGGATCATCACTGTTTGGAATATAGAATACAACCAGGATTAATATTTAAGAGTATGCAAGGAAGGTTAGACCCTTATAACCTTTAGATTTTAGAAGCTTATGAATGTAATTAAATATATTCCTTTAATTTTTATAGCCCCTGGTAGTAATTGATTTGGTGAATTTTTTATTACCTTTTATTAAACATTTTTAGCTCATAAAAACCTTACACTAAGTTTATTTATCACAGAGAAAAATTATCCTTTCACTTCTTCTGGGTAATCTGCAATTTCTATGCACTTTACCAAAATAAGCCATGTGGGTCAATGTGAAATGTTCAACAGTTACTTTTGAGAATAATAATATAAAATATAAGAATAAAATATCAACTATTATTGTAAATTAGCTCTGAACTGGTACTCTTTTTTAGGGTTTGCCATTCATTACCTCATTCAGTCATTTTACCAGCTCAGATGAGTTAGAAGCTACCCTCACTAGTGATTGACCTATGAGGTAGCCGAAGATCAGATACCTCCCATGGGGGAGGAAGGGAGAAAGGCAACTGTGGCATCCGAGGGTATTAGACTCCAGCTGCCATGTTCCTGTATGTCATTTTGTGCTGCTGTATTTGACTGGTCTTGAATCCATACTCCGCCATTGTTCTTCAATATTTCTCTTGTGCCAGGTATTCAAATTACGCTACTCTTGAATTTCTCTTGAATTTCTTCATCTGTAACATGTAACAATATACAGATGCAGAAACTGGGGGCTGAAAAATGCCATTTTATACTAGTATAGTAGTAACTGTGGAAGCTATCTGAGAATATAAAACACAGCGTTATACCAGTAGAAAATTCATTATTATCCCTAAAGAGATTGTCAATGGAAGAATTTAGAACCCAGATCTCAAGTGGTCCACATTTTTTCATCTCCTCTCCACACTAAATTTGAAGGGTGTTTCATAAATATGACTACTGGTCTACTGGGTGGAGGCCCTAGCTCTTTATCCCTAGTGGTAGACAGTCCCCTTGTCTAAGTGTTTGAGGATGCCCCATGATCTGCCATTGCCCCAGAGAAGATAAACTGGTATCAAGAAGGATATTCAATGAGTGAGCGTGAAGGCAAAATGCCTGTGAGGGTAAATGGAATTAACTAATGAGGAAGGTTCAAGAAACTCACAAACAGCACACTGGTGTGTGCTGCAGGAGGTGGCCACTCTGTGCTTCCTGAAGAATGCAGACCTGCTCAGCTGCACAGCAGATGGGATGGGAACTTAGGGGAAATAGAATGCTGTTTACATGAGACTGGGATTTGTCCGTGTGTGGCCCTACATAGACCTAATCACACACAGACACAGATCACAGATGTGTAGGGACAGTCACAAAGACATATGCATATAGGTGCCCAAACACATCACAAAAGATGCACTCAAGCCAGATTTCTCTATTTTTAATACTTAGTAAATATTGCAGAAGGAAAACAAAAATCAATAGAAAATGCAAAATAAAATGAGTCATCAATTCCTTAACAAGGGAGAAGGAAAATGGATAAAGCGTTGACATCAGGCTCAAGGCCAGTGGAGAGGGCTGCCCCTCTGGTATCATAAATCCCATGTAATAAGACAGAGATTACCAGCCATAAAACATCTCATTCTTATATGTTGTCATTTCCATAAATATGGTATATAAAGAACACAATGATGAGTGCAAACTCAGGTCATTGGGGAAAAGATGAATGTTCTTAAAGGAGCTTTTGTTGTCAAAGCAAGGTTTTAGAACTTGTCTCAAAAGGATATTATAAAATCGCTGTGAAGAAATAAATATACAGATATAGATGTGTAGATCTAAAAGTATATATGTATATGAATAATTATTTTTCCCTTCAGTATTTCCCCATCAGCAGGAATCTAGACTGCTGAGTATGGGGGTCAAAGGGGCATGATCCTGGAGTTCCTTTTTTCTTACGTGTGTTCTAAATGATACCACTGCTCTTTTTGCCAGGCCACACCTTGGTACTAATAGATTAGAGTTCAGACATGTCGGATGACTCTATCCAGGTCAGCAGAGCTATCTCTGGTTAATGGTGGTCTTTCTAATTATGAGAATCCAGCTACACCCCATATCTGTGAACAAGAGGGTAGCCCTCTACTCCATGAGAAAGTGAAATCAGTATTCTAAGTCTGTTTTCTTTTGGTGTTTTTAACTATTTGCCCCTGCTACTAATTTCTCATTTTGGGCCTTGCAGCATTGTATAACTCCTGACTCTCTCTCTAAATTAGAAATACCGAGGATAAGGAGACAGCTCAATGAACTGTCCCCACCTCCAGGTATTGGTTGGCTGATCCCTCATCCACCATGGACAGCAGCAGGAAGAATTAACCCCTCTCCACCCCTGCAAAAACAAACAACTCAGTGTATGTGTGTAACATTCCTACCTGTCCAACTAGTCTATTCTTTTGTCTCGAGTCCTGTGGCAAGAATAGACACCTGACTTTGGAACTCTGGGTGATGCTCATATTCCCTAAGGATCTCCTTAGATCAATTGTAGTTAGAGTTGTAACCAAACTTGGGTATCCATAGCATTTTGCAACTGACCCAGGTCTCACTTCACTTCTTCTCCCATCCCAATTTCCTGCCCCCAACATCTGCCACCAGACATAAACAATACATACAACACACAGGGACACACCTAGGCATCCCAGGTCTCAACAAGAGTTCCAGAGAACTGACATTATACATATTCATGCATTTGTTCACTCATCCATCCAACGGAAATGTATCCTGGTCACTGCTGCTGAATCCAGGGATGTTTCAAAGATAACTCCCTGCTCTCATTGAGGTTTAAACTTTGAGAGTGCCTAGAGATGATCTTAGCCTTGAACTTTCCATGATGATGATTCCAGGGACTCATTTAACTGGGGAAAACTCATTAAATGGGACCACTGATTTTAAGGAGGACAGATAAAATTGAAGGATTGGAAAATGGGGGACTATTAGAGAAAGCTAGAGAACACACTATTATTTAGTGCAGGGGGAAAAAACTGAAGTGATGACTTAATAAGAGTATTTAAGTGTGTAGAGGATGGACTCCATTATGGATCTATCATCCATGAATTTATCTAAAACCCCTTTTGAAGCAAATTATCTCTTTTTAGTCTGTGATATCCCTAGGGGTAATGAGTTCCTATGCAGTCTGCCTGCTGTGTGGAATAACATATCTTTCTGCTCCTGAAATTCCTTCCTCTAAGTTTATAGGGACTCCCACTAATTTTGGGTTTCCAGATTTGTGGAGTAGATCCCTGTGTTGTGTGCCCAGCCTCTATCCTGTAATATTTTTCAGGATGCTTTGTTATCTACCCTTAAGCCCCCCTTTTTTCTAGGGTCCAGGATTTTCTCATAGAGAAGACTCATTTTGTTATATCAGCTACACAATATCCTGAGATTTCCCTATGTTTCCCGTGTCCTCTTTAGGGATGTGCTAAAATCAACAAAGTCACCAATCTAAAACATATTTCTCCCATATTTAACAACTCTAAAATCAAGGTAGGTTCTGTGTTCAATGTTAAAAAGCAATGTGTCATAGGAAGCATTTTTTTTTCCCTTAGTGGTAGGGAAAGGTAAAGATAATGGGATGTCTTTATTGTCATCTTCAAATTCAAGAAATGGTATTAATATATTGTTGATTTTCCTTGTGGAAAAGGAGGTATTAGGGCACAGTCACAATCTTTATGATTGTGCTAGATGCCCCAGGATTTAGTTAATTTGTGTATTTGCTCAATATTTATTTTGATGCTTTTTTCCCAGTGTCTGTGTTGACTCAGTCCAAATCAGCTTCTCTGTTATGTGTAACTCTGATATCACACGAAATACCTGTGGTTACTTAAATGAAGCTAACCAGAAAAACTGGTGAGGAAACACTTAGAACCTGGCTTCAATTCCTAACCTGGTTCTCCAGGTAAACTCTGTAGGGTTTTTCTCTTCTGATGGTTCTGTATAAAAGTTTAGAGAAAGCCTCTCTACCTTTATTCTCCCAACCAGTTTGAATGAAAAGCCAGAATGAATTCCTTGGGAAAATGAATTATAGATAAAAGGCACGGGGCCTACCTGGTGGCGGAGCGGGTTGAGTGCTGCACTCTGAAGCTGTCCGTAGCATCTGCAGCGCGGGTTTGATTCCTGGCCCATCAGGGAGAATCCCACATGGTGCAGCAGACCTCTCCTGTCTCACCTGCTGCTCCCCTCAGCGGTGTCTTCGGGAGTCTGCCTGTTCTGCTGCCATATCTCTCTGGTGAATTCTCTCACCATCCTGTGCCTCTGACCTATACCCCAGTTCTTGTATAAATAAATAAATCTTTAAAAAAAAAAGGCACAGATTCATTATTATCATGTTGATAATATGTCCCTTGAAATCTAAGCCATTCTGGAGAGTGGATTTTCAGCTAAAGCGCATCTCTGTAATGGAAGCTTAATTGGAGACAGAGTCTGTTCAGCAAACTTTTCCACATGATTTACCTTTCTGAAGCAGATTGCTTTTCACTTTGCATAATGAGACAATCTTTTTATTTACCCATTATTTCTTTTTTTTTTTAAGATTTAGTTATTTATGCATATAAGAGCTGGGATACAGGCCAGAGGTATGGGAGGTGAGAGGATTCACCAGAGACAGAGTGGGGAACAGAACAGGTAGATTGACTGAAGTACACTGCAGAGGGGAACAGCGGGCAAGTCAGTAGAGGTCTGCTGTGCCATGGGGTTGCTCCCTTGCCAGCCAGGGATCAAACTCATACTACAGAGGCTGCAGACAGCTTCATAGGTTGCATCTTAACTAGTTGTGCCACCAGGGAGGCCCCTGCCAATTATTTCTTTATGTAACTTGATCACTGAAAGCAATTTAACTACCAAGAGGTCAAACAACTTACTAATAAATGTCTTCCCAACTTTGGAAGTGCAGAGCCCCTAAGATGCCTCTCTCACTTGCATATTGCAGTTCATGTACATTCTAAGTCAGAAGTTACATTTTGCCACTAGCAAAGGTTACCTTCCTGGCATTTTATTTATAAAGCCAGAAGGAAATGAACGGGGTAATTTCTCCATGGCTGGTGACTTGAAGGTATGAGATAAGATGTGAAATTCCTGGGGTTGCCCTCATATTTACATACCACTGAATAATTTCATATTAATTTGTTCCTCATCACCACCATGGGAGAAATAAGTAAAGCAGGCATTATTCCATTTTGTTTATGAGACAAGCAACAACTGAATCAGTTGGCTTGCGTCAAATCACAGGTAACAATTGGTAAAACCAAAATTGAGTTCGGGTGATTTGATGCAGAGCCCAGAGTATCCTGCTGCCCCCCCATGAAAACTGTCTATTTTCCATGTGTTATCCTAACTTTCATGACCACAAGAGTGGTATCCATCTTCTCTGATTTAGATAAGGAGACCAGCAGACACGTGGCAATTTCTTTAAATATTCTCCTTAATCATCCAATTTATTTTGATAGTATAAGCCAGGAACACTGCCTTTCTCAACTATTCCTATAGCATCTCCTTACTTGTTTTCTGTATGCAAGTTATCCTGAGACATAGTTTTTTTTGTCTATTAATAGGTCTGCTTAGTGTGTCTTCCCTGTAGAATTTAGGTGCATGTGGGGGTATATTATTTCAGATCCTAGCACAATACCTGGCAGATAGTAAGCATCTGATGAATGTTTGTTGAATGAATGAATGGATAAATGGTGCTTAATTGGCTAAATTGCCCAGTCCATGCTGAAGTTAACTGCATGGACTTTTCTAAGTGAGTTATTTTACTATAGCTTTTATTTCCTTGAATAACATATATGTGTTCAAGGTGGTCATGGTATTTGGTAGTGTCAACCTGGTGTCTTGAGTTGTACTGCCAAGAATATTATATTATCTGCATTTAATTTTACATTTACTGTATTATAAACCTTGGTTATCTCGTTACAACTGGAAGGAAATTAAAAGGAATGCCAAATAGTACACTCAGGACCACTGCAGAGATACCGTCTAGACTTCAGAATCGCAGTGACCGTATTTATGGTTGTCTTCCAAGGTTCAAGTACTTTCATAATTCTTGATATTAACTCAATGAACTCTGCAATTTTCCCAAACTTATGTAAGCAACCTTGATAATGTGGTAAGAAAAAAAAAACCTGTATTTAGTGTAGCATGTATCTTGTACATTCAGCAAAGCTGACTCTCCCTGCCCATAAACCATCTCTTGTAAAGCTCAGCAAAGCTTCAGGAAAAATCTCTATCCTCTCTCAACAGCATCAAGTCCCTCTGTGCAGATAATTGGGTGTTGTTGGTCAATGTGCTTGTTAAATTGACCTGGTGCATATGTTTTAGTTAGAATTGAAGACAGTGACATAAACCAGTGTTACTTATCACTGTCCTGAGCTGCTCCTCAAGATAGGAACTATGTGCACCTGCTGCCAACAGGTTGAATGCACATCAGTAGTAAATAATAAATTATAAGTTTAGGTCACTTGCTGATTGATTGCAGGTGCTGACAGCTCTCAGTTTGCTTCCAGGACATCCAAAATCAGTAATATCTCCTTCACCCATGCCTCCAGATCACCCCTTTTCCAAATGTATCACTGTTTTCAAAGAATTGCATTCATTATTCAGTATAAAACTGCAAAATGTAAATCTAATCCCATGTGCTTCCAGGAATATGATTGCTAATGCTGAGATACTTTGGCATGTTTTTGCTAAAAAATAAAATGGCTTAGTTCTGTGAATAAGAAAGTGAAACTAGGTGCTTGACTTTAGAATCTTAGTGTTTGAGAAGTTTACAATCATCTCTCTAACCTAGTAATCCAGTGTCCTCATTACGGGTGAAAAATGAAAACCCAGAAATATGAAGTGACTGCAAGGTCAGATAGTTACATACGTACAGGAGTGGGGTTTCTCTCTGTTCAATTCAATAAGATTTGTGGATCTGGACAAGAGGAAATGGCTGGGTTTGTAGACTTGTCAGACTTTGACTTGTTCTACTCACTGGGAATTATATTTCTAAAGTTTCTTCCTGAGTGAGCAGGCTGTTTCTGTGAACCTCTGGTTCACTTGACTACAACCTCAAAATTTCCTGGAATTAAGACATTTTGGGAATCCTAGTGGGTCTTTTTGGGAACCCTAGAATGTTGTTTTCTGCATGCATTGCCTTGGATTGATAGTAGGGGGGATGATGTTGAGGGATGAGGAAGGAAGGGAGAGACCAGAAGGAAAATGAAGGGAGAGCAAAACCTCTGTGGACCAGGGAGAGTTAACTGTTAGTGGCAGAGAATTCTGGGAATTCCTTTTCCATTAGCATTGCTAATAGACTTGAAGAATCCCTTCCTTAGAATGCCCCTGAGGCCTGACCCAATAGGAATGGCTTAAAAAGGACAAGTGTGCCTGTTATGTCCTAGGATAGACTTCTTCCATTTCAGGCGCTTCCCCTGCTGGTCAATGTCCTTGATTTCAAAAAGCAGCTGCTATCTGTTTTTTTGGGTTTTTTTTGTTTTTTTTTTTTTTTTTGGTGGGGAGGAATAGTTTTAGACACATCCCCAGTATAATTTGGTTAAATCTTCAAGTTGCTCTGAAGAACTGAATGAAAAAATACTGTTCCCCATATTTATTAGATGGTTACCAAATATATATATATATATATATGAAAATTAGAATATGAAAATTAAATTTCAGTATCCTGTTTAGGATTACTCTCATATTTAGCTTTCAGGGTAGGGCAAGAGGAATTTTTATGGAGGTGGGGAGAGGAAATTGAATAGAGATTTTTCTGTGCTCTGATTGGTTCATCTCCACCTGACTCTGATCTTATTTCCTCAGCGAATTAGGTCTGCCATACTTAATGCCTCTGGAATTTTAGCTATTCTGTCTGATTCACATCCTGAACCACTTTACAGTATAGTATACCAGTGGACTGAGCTGTGTCATTGACTCTCTGAAGTTTGTTAAAATATCAGCATTTGTAACCATGCAAGACTGCTGGGGGAGTCAAATGTCACAGTTGGTGGGTTCTCATCCATGCACTTTCTACTGCAATTGCAGGACATGAAGCAGGCTTAGGGTTCAACAACAACAGGGTTTATTGATAAAGAAAAGAAACTTGGAAGAGAAGTTGGGAGAGAGTTAAGAGTAACAGGCAGGTTCAGAAGCAATAGCTGTGGTTTGAAGGTCTGGAAGGACTCGAGTCACAGAGATCTTGAAGTTCTTGAAGGTCACAAAGTTCTCAGGTTATAAAATTCTCAGGTCAGAAAGGTCTTGAAGGTCTCAGCAGCGGTCTTCGAACACTAGGCCGGGCAGTACCAAAAGTAGCAACACCGGGGGGTGGTGTCACATGTGCCAGAGGCAAGGATCAATGTTACAGCTCTTAGAGCTTAAAGTTTTAATGGTGTCATTCAGCAGGTGACATTGGAGGCAGTGTGGGAGGTCAGCTCTGCAAAAGTTTCATGCCAGATGACAGGGTTCAGTGTTACAGCTTCTGGACAAATCTAACTGCTCCTCCAACTGCTTCAAGGCTTTCAGTCTTTCCCATTAAGCTTTCCTTTGCAAGCTGCTTGGAAACTGGCTTAAATAATCTCCAGGGTGCCCACCTTACATACTTGATTGGTCCTTTTAGCTGATTGGTACCCATGGGAGCTCCAAGCAGATTGGATGGTTCATGAGCCTATATTTGCATAACTGTGAAAAGGAAGCATAGGGACTGCATCAGATAGACTTCATGACTAAACACTAGAAACAGCAGGTGGAGTGGGGCTCCAGTCCCAGCGGTTTGATTGGTGCTGGTTAAGCTCCAGTCAAATTGGTCCATTCTCATATATCTGGAGCCTGATATTAAATGGAAAATCCTGACCCCTGGGCTGATCTGGTATGCATCCGATATGGGGGGATTTTTGAGAGGTTTATAAAGGGCTACACCTCTCTAGTTAATAGCTTGGACAGTGAAATGAGAGTGTCATATATGAAATGGAGACCCATTGCCTATTAGATTAATAACCTTAGACAAGCTGTTTGTGCCCAAATTTCCTACCCATTGTCCATAAAAATCATAACAGTAATATCACTAAACTCATAGGTATATTGAAATGACTAAATGTGTTAATATCTGTAAAGCATTAGAATAGTGCCTGGTACATACCAAGTTCTAAAACATGTTACACTTACTATTGATCATAATTTGATCAGCCTATCTACTTAATAACAACTGTTGAATAGAAAACAAACCATGAAAATCAATTTCTTGGCTTTCATGAAAAGAACTCCACAAGTGCAGTGGAAAAGCTGGTGACTTAGAAACTGCTTCCATCTGTGCTGTCTTGGGCTCATTAACTTATCTTGCTAAGTTCCAGTTTCTTATATGTAAAATGTGGTATTACTAGTCATCTCTTAAGATTATCAGTGAGAATTAAAAATAGCATTATATACAAAAAGCATTGTGTTTGATGCAGAGTAATGCTCAATGTATGTCACTTCCTGTGCCTTAGCCAGCCAAACTGAATCAACTAGGAAAGAATAGAATGTTTTTGAGTCAGTTTTCAAAATGAGAAGAAAAATTGATTTAATTTTTAATCCAGTGAATACTGATCGAGTAACCTACAATGTGCCTGGTTCTGTGCTAGGCATTTATACAATAAAGAAGGAATCCTTCTCTCTTAGAGCTTGCCTTAAGCTGGAAATGGTCAACTTTTATGGGCACGAGATCCTTACTTTGATGTTCAATTTACAGAAGAAATATGAATTATTATCACTTTATAAGCAATTATCTCTAAGGAAGTTTTTGTATGAGAAGGAAGTTGCCTTTGCATTCATCTCTTTCCTTGATTGGACTGCTAAGCCCCATCATACCACAAAACCTAAACTGGTGCTTCACTCTCCATGAAAAAAATAGAAGCCTAAGGGAACTGTATGTCATTGATTAGGCTAATTTCTGTGTCCCATCTGTCTTCATGGCTCAAGATCTTCAGTTCAAGTTCCAGAATCTTTCAGAACTCAAGACCAAATATTGGTTCTCACTAAGAGTGTACTGGCTGATTTAGCAGAAATTTGAAAAGTGGCTGCATGCCAAAGTGCTTTGTAGAACTCAAAATATGAAGTTCTTCCCCTGGGAGCTTAAAGTTTAACTTCATCAAAAATATCTCAAGCCAAATGAGGAATTTATAAGAAGAAAATCTTCTTTGTGGGAGGGAGGAGTATGGTAATGTAGAAGAAATATGAGCTTGGAATTGGATGAACCTGAAAGCAAGAAAATGCTTATATGTTATAGGCTCTTATGTTGGAGATATTTTGGTTCCATCATCTTACTGACTATGTGATATTGATGTTATTGAACTATTCTGTGCCTCAGTTTCTTGATTGGCAACATGGGGGTTAATAACATTAACAACTTCATTAGGTTACTGGAAAGATATAGTGAATCTAATTAAGATTTACTTGAAGGGGCCTCCCTGGTGACGTAGGAGGTTGAGCACAGTGCTGTGAAGCTGTCCGCAGCTTCTGCAGTGCCGGTTCAATCCCAGCTGGCCTCAGAGCAACCCATATGGTGAGCAGACTTCTCCTGTCTTACCCGCTGCTCCCTTCAGCAGTGTATTTTGTCAGTCTGCCTGTTCTGTTCCCTGCTCTGTCTCTGGTGAATCCACTCACCCTCCCGCACATCTGGCCTGTACCCGTTTCTTGATAAATAAAATCTTAAAAAAAAAATCTTCAAAATAAAATCTTTAAAAAACACTTGAAAATGTTCTAGGAATAAGGAAGGAGGTGATGTTCCAGAGTCATGCCTCACAATTCAAGGGGGAAAGGTGATACTGGCAGGGGGAGTCACATGTTTATTGAGTATGTTCTACCTGTTACGATATTTTGTTTTGTGCTGGTAACAGAGGAGATAAAGGGAAAACAGTTCATTGAGTATCTGAGTACCAACACCTTCTGTACATTAATGAAACCACCACAATATTCTTAATTAAATAATCATCATCACAACATCCATAGTAAGTGATAGCTTACATAATCTAGTTTGCAAAAGAGGAAACAGATACTACCAAAGTTTATGTAGTCAACAAATGACAGAGTTAAAATTCAAATTCCCGACTAGCCTGTCCTTAAATCCATAGTCTGCCTACTTTTAAAAAGCTGAACAAAACCAAATATCTCTTCCAAAGAGTTCACCATCTAGTATAGTAAAACAAAACACTAAGATTATGTAGCAGGCATGAATTTCTAGTTAAAGACTTTGTACACATGTAACTTTATTTCCTTAGATCTGAATTTAACTTTAATTATTAAATCTCAAGTTCCACCAGTTGAAAATATTTTAATCCTATCTATTTAAGGAAAACAAAATCACTTCTACCATTTTCCCCTCAAGTGTTTTTGTTATATAGTTTAGGATTTTTTGTCTCCCTTAACGAAAAAGGAATCTAAATTCTATGCAATCATTAATTTCTGGTATTTTTTTCTAAAAGCACTCTGGCCTTGTTACCCTTTGCTGAGGAGAAATCCATCCACCTCTACTCATGACTTCTTTGTCAATGCCCAGTGGCCTATCCCAGTCCAACCTCAACCCACTGTCATGAAGGTCAGTCTCCATTATGACATTCACAATAATGTCATGTTTCATGAGGCTTTTTAACACATTGTAGTTCTTTGGGAAAATAGATTCATCACATAAGATAGTTGATGATTTGGAGAAGAAACCAAGTTGTAGCTCTGAGCTTCACCTGAAGACAGAGAGCTTTCCAGATGCCCAGATCAGTCATGTTACTGTCTTATCACAATAGAGATCTCCTAATCTTTGTTTCCCAAGCCCCAGAGAAAAAGTCCCCCAGTCAAGAATTTGAGTGTCAGGCAAATAGCTCAGTGCCTGATACCTGGTAAGTGCTCAATAAATGTGTATTTTAAAACAGGGCATAATTTTTTATTGATGAATTTTTATTTGTAAATTTGTGAATACTTGGTAAATACTCAAATACCAGACAGGGCTTCCTTGGAAGATATTAGTGATATCCCATAGTTCTTTGGTGATCTTATCACTTCGCTCATCTCAAGTAAGAACATAGGGGCTAATTTAAGGAAGAAAACCATAATCAGGGAAAGAAAGGAGGATACCTGTATTGAGGACTAACTATGTGTAAGACCCCATGTCAACTCATCTGTATGAATTCTGCAGGGAAGGCTTTGTGTGGAGGTGCTGATCAAGTTAAAAAAAATGAGAGTCAAGAACTTTAAAATTTTCTTAGTTCAGACAAAATGATTTTGAAGTTCCTTTTAAATGCCTTGTTCTAAAACTCAAAAGAAAACATCATGACAAACTATCACACCTATGTAAGGATATAAATTATCCAGGACATAGGTGTTAAATTCAAGTCGGTAGGAGATCTAGTTACAAGCTGGCTTTAATGTGAATGTTTCCAAGCTACCACACTTTGAATTACACTCACTAAATCCTGAGCCCCAAAGAGTTAATTCTGGCTGTTTTTCCTCTAATTATTGTAACACTAGTAAGAAATGAGGTCAGAATTAGCAAGAGCAATGATGCTTGAACACTAAGCAATGACTAGGTAGAATATAGGGGAAAGGGAGATGAAATAAGTGTATCCTGTTTCTACTAAAGGCATTTTAAATAATCTCATCCTTAAACAACTTTACAGGAGGGGTATTATTATAACCATTTTACAAATAAGGAAAGTAAGGTTCAGAGAATTTAGAGGAGGTGCTCAGTTAATAGTGGCAGAGCCAGATTTTGCACCTGAGGTCAATGTGTCCAAGGTTTACACATGCTGAGGGCCATAGCAAGTCCTGGGAGTCTGAGCCGAAAGCCAGGTAAGTTGAGAAGTTCCAGCTGGATAGAAAGCATGGGCAGAAACAGGGCCATAGCATGCCTTGATATTCAGAGTCAGAATTTGTGTAAAGATGAAGTCTGGTGAAAGAATTCAGGATAAGCACAAGGAAAAAGGCAGGCTCGACCAAGTTTGGAATCAAGTGCCTCAGGATTTAAAAAACTCCATAGCAATTTCTAGTGCACTGATAATTGATCCTGGCCCACAACTGGTTGCTTCATGCCTGTGTTTCAAGCTGTTTTCTTTGTGTCAACAGATAAGGCAAGGATGTGGATGACACAGGGTCTATAGAGGCCCCTCCTGTGAAGAAACTTCTTACCTTCCTAGTGACACAAAAATGAGTTTGAAGGAATATAGTAACTTTAGCATTAGAAATGGAAATTTGGGTAAAAGCTTATCTCCTAGATAGAAAACAGAAATATGGAGGTCAGGGGCAGGGCAACACCCACAAATCTACCTAAAGTCAAGGAGGTAAGGCAGTGGATAGAACTTTTGACCTGGACTTGAAGTTGCAGGGGAATTTAATGAGGGTGGAGTGTGGAATGCAATTTACCTGTCAGCAACTGATAAAAGGGGGCATTTATATCCTGGATTGGGAAGGTATTCTTAGTGTCACCTATAAAAGCCCATAAGTCCTATTATTCTCAAGGGTTGGTGTCTCAATAAAATGAGCTACCAGCTTCAGTGTGAACTAGGTGAAATTTGGTGGAGAGTGTTATGCTGTGGATCATTCACTATAGAGATGGAGCAGAGAAAAAAATAGGTTATGGGTCCAGATACAGAAAGGAGTGTTCATTTCTTCCTTTGCTTTTGACATTGGGCAGCCCTTAATTTGAGAATGACCTAGTTTTTATAAAAGTCTGTATTCTCCAATTTTGCTTGGGGCTCTTCTGAATTTTCCCATTGGAGAAATGAAAAGGTGCTATTGTTTCCTAAGTCCAATGCTCAGAGAAAATACAGAAAGCATCTCCACAAGGCAGTTTTTTTAAAGCCACCATGTCAGCCCATGATAGGCAGATTGGTCCTACCCTTCGCAAAGTTATCAAGAACCTTCTGGTAATGGTAGCAATGCCATTACCTGAAGAAGAATATACCCGTTCTTCTCCCCAACCCCTGGGCTGGAGGGAGTGCTGCTTTCACTTGCCTGTGCATCCTCCTCAGATGGGGCCTGGGATTGCTGTGCTATCTTTGAATACCAGTCAGAGCCATAAGTCCCTGCTCTGGTTTTTACACATCTACCACCAACATCAGGTTTTATTAACAGGGAAGACAGCTTTTTAATGAAATATGCCCCTTAACTTCCTTTTATATTTGGTAATATCCTGAACTCTTTATCCAAATGAAGCATAAAGCACTTACAACTGTGTTTTGCCATTGCACTGACCGAGGAATATATTCATTTGCAGTAACATGGGATTCAATGGAGTGGAAAATAAGCTCTGAAAATTGCTCTTGCCACGAAATTGTATCAATAAATAGGAAAAGCCCATTTAGATTTCACTGACCATCTCCCCCCCTGACAGAAATTAATATGGCCAAGTGGTGTGTACTGCAGGTAAGAAGTGGGAGGCACCATGGGCTGAACAAGCTGGGTGTCAAGACCTGCAGGTTGTCGCTCACCTGCTTTACTGCTCACAGAGCCAAGCAAGGATGCTCTTGTGGGTGTGGTGGATGAGCAATGAGTGGGTGCCAGGTGGAAGCTCCTGGGGATGAAGCAGGTGGCTAAGTCCTCAAAGTGCCCACCTGTAGGTCATTGGCACTTACTAGCATCTCTCTGAGTCACAACAGCTGGAACCTTTCCCCAGAGGTGTTCAGCCCAAGTTAAGAAAATGAAAAGCAATATCATATTGTATTTCTTTGAGTCAGTATGGCTTCTGGCTGTTAATTTCAATATACTATATGCTCATAATAGAATTCTAGCAGACACATTTGAAAATAAACACATGGTTGATCTGTGGCTTATCCATGTGGAGATGAATAAAACATCAAGTTCAGGTGTAAAGTAGTCAATTATGATGTTAAAAATTTGTGGAGAATACATAGACTTGTGATTGATGACATGGAAGTAAAGTTAAACTAAGAGTCAGAACTGACTGTTTCTATGTGATTTTAGGCAAACCACATAATCTCTCTAATCTCTTTAAACTCAGTTGCCACACTTGTAAAATGGGCCTAGAATGACCGTTGCTTGCTTCTCGGAATTGTTGCAAATAGATTGTGACTGTGAAAGAAATCATGATAATCTACAAACATTTAAGGTATTAATATTATGCTGCACCAATACAAACTGATGCTGAATGTGATCGTGAAGGTAGTTTACACCTCTCAGAACTACTCCTTGGTGTCACTAGAGGCAGCATTACTTGGTGAAAGATGATGGAGCTAGGAAAATGGGGAACTGGATTCTAGTGTGCCTCTTCTCTCTTCTACTACATATAGCACATGAACCCTGGGGCACCTAACTCCACTTTTCACATCTATAAAATGTGATGGCTGTGTTGGATTATCTCTAAAACTCCTTTTTAGCACCAAATTCTGTATGCCTTTGATCAAGGAGGTATATAATGGAAACACAGATGGTGAACTTGGAATGAAAGCAGATGTTGTAGTTTCTAAAACAAAAAGATCATAGTTCTCTTATAATCTGGTGTTAAAGAACAAGGTTGTGGAGGGAATTTCAGAAGAGTTTTTAGAGAGCTGTACCCTCTAGGGTAAACTTGTCTTGAAACCAAAAATCACAGTACTTGTGGTGTTATCTGGAACCTTCAGATTTCACTTTTTATCTCCCTTTGGAATCATGTGTCCAATATCAGTGAAGCTTACTAAAGGTGATTGACTCCTTTGCTTTCCAGGTACCCACTGAGATTCTTAAATCTTGGCAGAGCTGTAAAAACTATGTTTTCTTTTGCTCATTGCCACCCTGGTAGAAGCTGGCTATATTTCTTTCTCTCATTGCCAATAAAGGTGCTTTGGAGACCTTCTTTTAGTCTGTATATGCAGAATAACACACAGGAGAGCATCCCAGGCCTCTTATCTGTTGGCTAAGCCCCCTTCTAGTCCTCAAAATGTGTATCAGGAAGTCCTGACAAGTGGTAACTCCATGCTGTACTCAGCATGTCAGAACAAGGCCATTTTCCCCTTCTGTATGCTCTTGCCAGATTGCCCCTTTGGCCCTGCAGGGTTTCTACTGCTCTCATTAGTCAGAGCCTAGCAGATGATCACACAGACTTGTAGCAGGTGGAACATGAAGGGGAACATTGACTTGTAGTCTGTGTCCCATTAGTAATGTGGGTGAAGTGTATCTGTGCTGCATTCCATGGCTTCTCTTACCAGTTAGACACTTGGAAATATTGCAACTCCTTCCCCAAACTTTGAGAAAATTTTTCATTAGAGAATCAGTGGTTCTCAACACAAGGTGGTGGTTGTGATTGAGTTTCCAGTTTCATCTGCTTTGGCTAAAGCATCCATGGTCTTTCAAGAGGTTGGCCAGTAGTCTTCTTTTTCTTTAATTTTTAAATTATATATATTTTTACATCCTTTTTCATTTTTGCACAATGTAAGCATTTTCATCTTGGTTACAGTCCCCATACAATTCCCACCACCCTTGTTTTGATCCTACTCCCTTCTCCCCTCCCCCCCAGCCATCTTGTCCAATTTATAGTTGCTTGTTGATTTTAATGTTTACTTATTAGTCTTTCTCCTGGTCCCTTATTTAGTTTTTCTAAATTCCTGCTATGACTGAGACCATCTGGTATATTTCTTTTTCTTTCTGGCTTATTTTGCTGAGCATGATCCCTTCCAGCTCCATCCATGTTGCTGCAAATTGCATGAGTTTATCTTTTTTGAATGCTGAGTAATATTCCATGGTGTATATGTACCACATCTTCTTGATCCAGTCATCTATTTTTGAGTATTTGGGTTGTTTACATAGCTTACCTATTGTAAATAGTGCTGCTATAAACATAGGAGTGCAGGTGCCCTTTGGAATTAATGTTTCTGTATCCTTTGTTTATGAAGCAAGTATATGAAAACTTTCCCTTTGCAAAAACCCAAACAATATAGACAAACTAAAGCCTATTTACCATCACTTCTCATCCCATATCCCTACCCAGAGGAGAATGCTGTCCATCAGTTTTTATGAACATATGACTGTATGTAAAAGGATGGTAGATGGAAATGTTTCTGAGTAGTTATTGGGAACCTCTTTTGCAGCATCTGCTAAGAAGAAGTAGTACTGACCTTGCTACCATCACCCTATGTATACAGGTCTGTCCTCAAGATGTATCTGAAAGGAAGTGAAGATTGATTTGTTTGGAGAGAGAATGTGACTGTGCTGTGGGCCTTCCCTTCCATCTCAATAAGGAATCAATGGAAGTGATTTAGCTCAATCCTCAAGCCAAAGGAGGAAGGCTCTAACAGAATCACTTTTGTGTTGTTGAATGGCCAATTCGTGAGTTGGACATTGGCTTATGGAGCAGACTTGCTGGTCGTCACTCAGCACCTGTTTGAGCAGGTGAAAACAGAATTGAATGGAGAAGACATAATGAAGCAGTTACACATTGCTAGCTCTGGCAAGGAGGATGGAGTTTTCTGTGTCTCAAGTGGACATGGAGGAATGTTCCTGTGGTCATCCTGACAAAGCTGGCTTCCTTCCAGAAGAGGAGGTCCTGTCAGCAAAAGAACATGATTTGAATCACTAGGAAGGTGGTTCAGGAGAGTTCAAATTAGAACTTTTCATCTTTTTTCAGGAAGAACTCATTCATGTTTTCCAAGAAAGATGGTTGCCAACTCAATGGCATCAGAGGCTGGATAGTGTCCATCAAGAGAGGGCCTCAAATGCACAGAGACTCTAATTCTGCCTCTGAACTACAGCACTTTATTTTTTTTTAAGATTTATTTATTTATGCACACAAGAACTGGGGTACAGGCCAAAGGTGTCAGAGGTGGGAGGATCCACCAGAGACAGAGTGGGGAACAGAACAGGCAGATCGACTGAAATACACTGCTGAGGGGAGCAGCGGGCGAGCTGGGGATCAAACTCATGCCACAGTGGCTGCAAATTGCCTCATAGGTTGCATCTTAACCCCCTGTGCCACCAGGGAGGTCCCTGAACTACAGCACTTTAGAGGAGTAAGAGAGAGACCCAGAATGGAGAGAAGGAGGAGAAGCAAAAGAACCGACCATACATCCTCCTCAGTCCAAGCCCCTCCAAATGGGTTTATGCTGAACTAGGTGGGGATAAAGGTATAAAATTGATGACTTAAACTGAAATAAGTGGACCAGTATGTGAAAGTGATCAGAAAGCAGTGAGAACTATCTTACATTTCATTAAGGCCTTAAAAAGGGAGATTCTACATGGTGAAAGGTAATGATTAAAAAAGTGAGAAAGCAGTTCTTTATTTTTATCCCAATGAATCAGACTTTACAATAAACCAGTTAAATACAAAAAGATATAGTGTCATTATATAATATAGTTTTTAAAATTAATATCATACTATATATATCATACCTGTTTTTTCTTAATTGGCAATATCTCAGAGATCTTTTTATGTCAATACATAACTGGATTTGGCTGTTATTTATAACTGGTGTAGACTTCCACAGGGCAGCACTTCTAGAGTTTATTTAGCCATTCGGATGGGTTTTCAATTGTTGTGGATAGCCTGACAATTGGGCACAGTTCAGCTGTAAGAGAGGCCAAGGTTTGGCATAGATCTTCAAGTAAGCACGGCCCTAACTTGTCCAAGATTAAAAATGAGTCCAAGGGCCTCTCTTGGTGGCACAGGTGGTTGGATGCCGTGCTGTGAAGCTGTCCGCACCCTCTGCAGCACCAGTTTGATACTGGCCGCCCGGCTGGCGAGAGTCCCACATGGCGCCACAGACCTCTCCTGTCTCGCCCGCTGCTCCCCTCAGCAGTGTATTTCGTCAGTCTGTCTGTTCTGTTCCCCGCTCTGTCTCTGGTGAATCCTCTCACCCTCCAATGCATCTGGCCTATACCCCAGTTCTTGTATAAATAAATGAATCTTTGAAAAAAATGAGTCCAAGATTTCTGAATCCCTGGTGTTTTTTAAAACTGTGTTCTTTTTTTTTAAATAATAAATTTTATTTTTATATTCCCCATACAATTGCAACCCCCCCATTCTGACCCCAATCCCTCCCCTCCCGCCCCCCACTCCCCAAAAAGTGTCTCTGGTTCATAGTTTTTTGTTGATTTTGATTTTCACTTTCTTATAGTTATTCATTTTCGTGGTCCCTTATTTAAGTTTTCTAGATTCCTGCTATGAGTGAGACCATCCGGTATTTTTCTTTTTCTTTCTGGCTTATTTCGCTGAGCATGATCCCTTCCAGCTCCATCCATGTTGCTGCCAATTGCATGTGTTTATCTTTTTTGAATGCTGAGTAATATTCCATGGTGTATATGTACCACATCTTCTTGATCCAGTCATCTATTTTTGGGCATTTGGGTTGTTTCCAAAGCTTAGCTGTTGTAAATAGTGCTGCTATAAACATAGGGGTGCAGGTGTTCTTTGGAATTGATGTTTCTGTTCTTAATGGAGGTTGGGGAAAGTGGCAGAACTGATTGGCTAGAAATAGAATTATCTTCTCCACTTCATCCTCCCAGTTACTCTTCTTTAAACCCTTCGTCTCGCTGAGTTAAAAGCAAAGTCAGCAATTTCAGGTTAACATTCTGTTTTCTCACCTAAAAATGAAAGTGATTCATTCCTTCCCCGTCCAAATTTTGGTTCAGTGGCAATTACCTAATAATGTCAGAAAAATAAATGGAGATTTGTTACAAACTCAAGGATTTATTAAAACAAATTCCTTTACCAATTAGATGTAATGTTTCATGTACATTTGTCAGATACATTTATTTTAACCTCTAATTTATGTTTTTAAAGTAATACATGCTCATAACAGCAGGATATTTTTCTGGTGATACTTTGCCTCATTGCCAGTAATTACTGAACAGATGTAAGGGTATCCAAATAACTATATGCAATATTAAACATACAATGCTGAGTACAGAATACTGTAATGATTTCATATTTTGTAGGATTCTCGTCATCCTGGTCAAACATCCATAAATACATTTTAAAATTTTGTCAACACCACCTCCTAATTCTAAGAATTTTGTTTTTTATTGGTCTCTCTCTTTTTTTAAAAGATTATTTATTTATTTATACAAGCACTGGGTATAGTCAGAAGCACGGAAGGGTGAGAGAATTCACCAGAGCCAGAGCAGGGAGCAGAGCAGGCAGACTGACAAAATACACTGCTGAGGGGAGCAGCAGGCACAGCAGGAGAGGTCTGCGTGCCATGTGGGACCCTCGTCGGTGGCTGGGGATTGAACCAGCACTGCAGAGGCTGGAGGCAGCTTCGCAGCCCAGTGCGCAACCGCTGCGCCACCAGGGGAGGCCCTTTTTTTGGTCTCTTAATAGCTAGCATCCCTCATGAAGCTTTTATTTTTTAAAAGATTTTTTTTTACTAAAGATTTATTTATCTGTATACAAGAACTGGGGTATAGGTCAGATGTGCAGGAGGGTGAGATGATTCACCAGAGACAGAGTGGGAAACAAAACAGGCAGACTGACTGAAATATACTTCTGAGGGGAGCAGCAGGCGAGACAGGAGAGGTCTACTGCACCATGTGAGCATCTCCCTGGCCGGCCGGGAATCGAACCCGTGCTTCAGAGGCTGTAGACAGCTTCACGGCGCTGTGCTCAACCCGCTGCGCCACCGGGGAGGCCCTCATGAAGGTTTTATATTATTCAATTACTTTATTATTACTATAATTTTAAAATTAAGTATCATTGTTTTACACCCATGTTAATTTTTTGACAATATAGGATTCTCCCCTCAGGTGTGTTCACTGTAGCTCTCCCACCACCTATGCACCTGTTGTCCCTCCCCCACACTCCACTGTGCTCTTCCCCCCTCATTTTCAACCTTCTCCCTTCCTCTTCCCCACCATAGATGCCTAGATCTACAGTCAGCTTTCAAGGGTCAGTTTTAATGTTTGCCTGCCCCCTCATGAGGCTTGAAACAATTGTCAGACTTTGACTCAGTGGAATGTTCTCTGAAATTCTTCTCTGTTTTCTCCCAGGAGTAGAAGAGTTGTGCATTGTCCTTTCTACCTCTGTGAGTCTTGGCAGTTTTAATTAATTTTCTCATTGTCTTTAGTAGTGGCTTCTCTCAGCACTAAGGTTTTAGCAATAAGCATGTTATTGTTATCACATGTGACCCAATTTGCCTGCTGGCTTGAGTGTGTTCGTAGTCAATGTTAGGAAAACAGCCACTCCAGATAAGTTCTTCTGATTTCTAATTCTGTTCTAGGCTCTTCCTTGCAGGTGTCAGTCAAGCCCACAGGATAGCCACTGGGAATTTAAACAGGTGAGGAAAGGCCTCCTTTCTCCTGAAAACTTGGCTCCCAGGTGAGCCACCTGCCAGTGATTTTTAGCTTTTTTTACCCCTCAGGAAAAAAATAACACAAATCACTTGGTGTAGCTGACAATCTCAATGAAAAGGATTTGTGCAATCATGGGGCCAGATAGGAGTGTAAGAGTCCATAGAATTCATTCTCCTGCCTTTAGGCAGGTCAATAGTTTGCATCCCAGGTAGACTCTCTCCTCTCTTTTTATAGTTTTTCATAAGAGATTGTATTCCTTACTCTGAATGAGTCATTTTAATATTTAATAATCTTCATTGTAGCTGTTTCTCCTTTAACCTCTCTGAGAAGCAGAGTGGGAATCTGTTGGCTTCTTGTCTATATAGGTCCACAACTCCCCCTGCCTGACACTAGGCATTGGTAGGTGAGGTAATATACTGCACTTGAAGACATCATCTTTTTGAAGCAAATAAGTTTGTGTTTTTTATTTTATTATTTTCTGGTAGTTTCCTTCAATATTTCCTCCAAGTGCCTGGGGTCAGCTCCAGAAAGGCTGCCCCTGCTGTGTTGCCATGGGCAGAGTGGGCCAAATGCTAAGAGGACCCTCAAGATTTCCTAACAATAGGCATGTGTAGAAAAGACAGATGGCTTCCTCTGTGTCTCCTAGATTCCCACTGACTAAACATCTGTGAGAGGAATAGAAGGTATTTACTTTGAGATCCCGTTTGTGTCAGTAGGAAATCAAATGTAAACTTTTGAACACTTTCCAGAAAGGTAAAGCAGCAGGCTCTGCAAGTCTGTTGCCTGATTCTGCCTTCCAGCCACCATTTCCCTTACTACTTGGCAATAGGCAGAGCTTCCTTTATTGTCACATCCTTTGTGCTGATACCACTCACTTAAAAAGCTGACTAGCCATGGGATATGGATCAGGCCGCTGACATCCTGGCGCGGCCACAGGGCCTCTGACCTGGGGGGTGTGAGACAGTGGAGTGTGACTTTTGCCATGATTTTTTTTTTAAAGAATTATTTATCCATACAAGAGCTGGGGTATAGGCCAGAGATTTAGTGTTTGAGAGGATTCACCAGAGACAGAGTGGGGAGCAAAACAGGTAGATGTACTGAAATACGCTGCTGAGGGGAGCAGCGGGTGAGGTAGAAGAGGTCTGCTGAACCCTGTGGGTCACCTCCCTGGCTGGGGATGGAACTCTTACTGCAGTAGCTGCAGATAGCTTCATCATGCTGCGTCTTAACCCCTTGCGCCACCAACGGGGCCTCTGCTTTGATATTTTTGACCCTCACCTACATCAGCCCATCCCAGGGGAAGCAATCCTAAAATTGATACACAATGAGTGATGAAGCATTGAGTTGGATGACTCAGATTCTTTCTTTTTAAACCATAAAAATATGAACTATTAGTATTAGGGGTGCTTTTACCCTTTAGAATAGACTTCTTCCCAGTATCAATGTAACATGGCACAGGAATAATAATTTGAAGTAGCTCAAAGAGACTAGAATAAAGAGAAGTTGGAAAGCTTTACAGGAAATGTCACAAGACCAGAATTGCTTAATTGTACTAATTCTTACTGAGCCATCATTTGCTACATAAGACATGCTAGCTGTCTCACAAGAACTTCACAATATGTGTTGCATAGCATTACATCATACTCTGGGAAGATGGTCCAAATCAGGGGTGCCTGGAGTTGAGTCTTGATAGATGAGCAGGATCCCATTAAGTAAAGAGGAGAGGGAGGGTAGGGGCAGCTGTTGGAAAAGGAGTGAATAGCTTCTCCAGAAAACTGCAAATTGTCCAAAATGGTAGAAGGACCTTGTGGCATATAGTAGTACCTCTGACTTCACAACGATAGAATGCAGAGTGCAAGGAGGGGAATGATAAGATGTGAGATCAGGTGGGTGGGATGGGGTACAGTTTATAAAAGCATTTGGGAGTTAGCCTAGAGGTAATGAATCATTGCAGAGCAAAGGCATCGTCACACTTATGATTTTAAAGGTCATTTGATGGTAGAGGGAGATTAAAAGATGAATTTATGGAGACAAAGTTGGAGGTGGGGTAACCATTTAGAAGACTGTTGAAATAATTCAGGAGATAAACCTGAACTAAGGTAGTAGCATTTGTGATAGAAAGATTATATTAGAGATAGAGTTTGAACCATATTACAGAGGAAGACTTAATAGGATTTGATTGATTGACAGTGGCAATTGAGGGGAAAGTAACTCTGAATTTGGATCATAGAGAAGCACTGAAATCAATTCTAAAATTACAAATTCTGAGATGTCTATTGGACTATCCAAGCGGTGATGTCCAGCAGGTCTGCAGCTTGATTGGAGAGTCATCAATGTATGTCTGTAAACTAACCATAAGCATGGGTGAAATTGCCCAGGAAATATGCAGAGAATGTATACTGCCCCTGCATTCCCCTACAGCATAGGCAGTTAAGTACTGAATATGGTGTTCAACATTTACAGTGTTGGTTTCTCTTGAACAGTGGAGGATAAACACTCTTAAATTGTTACTCAGTTTGCTGGACTCTAAAAAAAAAAAACCTATTATTACAATCTTATATTTCATGATCCATTCTATTTTTCAGGATGATATGAACAAATGTCTTCTCTTGACAGCATAAATAAATGTCTTAATTTGGGTATTAGCCATGTGCATGCACCAAAATAAGATGAGATTAAAGGAAAGACCTTCCTCTATATGTTGATGCCTCTGAGGCAACCTCACTGGTGACAATTCTGTGCCTTGTTAATAGACATAGAGGAGGTTGTTTTATTTTAAATTCTGTTCCTTTCCTACCAGCACTAGATTTTGAAACCTTTGTCATTGTGTTGGTTTCCACAGAATAGTCTATCTATTCAGCCCTGACCACTTGTGAAGTGTTGTGAGTGTTTATAGAAATGAGGGTAGGGAGAAGGAGGAGCTCTCAAAACTTGATTTTCTAAGGCCTGACAAGAGAGTAAATATTTTTAGATTTAAAAAAAAAAAAAACAACAATTCAGGGCAGCAAATAAATGCATCTCAATGTTCTGATGATTTGAATGTTCTAAATGAGGAAGCACTGGAGCAACATCTGTGCCTGTCTCCTCGCCACATTCTTATGTCCCTTCAAGGCACTGGAAAATAAGATAACTCTGAGCACCAATTGCTCACTAATTTCTTCTTCTCTTCTGAAATAAATTCATGCCCAAAGGTCTCCCAGCATGCAGATGTTTCCTGGCATTCTGCACTGGCCTCTAGAGTCCTAAAGATTTATTTTATTTATTTATGCATACAAGAACTGGGGTACAGGCCAGAGGTGTAAGGAGCTGGGCAGTGAAAGTATTCACTAGAGACAGAGTGGGGAGCAGAACAGGCAGGTTGACTGAAATACACTGCTGAGGAGAACAGCGGGAAATACAGGAGAGGTCTGCTGCACCAGGTGGGTAGCTCCCTGGCTGGGGATCTAACTAATGCTGCAATGGCTGCAGATAGCTTCGTAGTGCTGAGACTTAACCCCTTCACCACGTCTATAGTTGTAACATGGAGCTCTGGAGAAAGTCATTCAGGCTCCCAAAAATCTGAGAATGGAGTGGATATGATTCCAAAAATGCCCATTTTAATGTAATTTTACTTGTGTTTGATTTGAGGCCCAGGGAGATCAGGTCTCTGTACAAGAGATGATCTTTGCACCAGTTACCTAGATGATCATGGCAGTGCTCTGCCTTCTTTGACTGGTGCAGACTGGATGCAGCTCTGCCTGCACATGTAGGGGATGGGAAACCAGGATGGGGGTGCTGATGCGAGCTGGACTCTCATGACTCAAGTCTACTTAGCTTGACTTTGGGGACATGGCTTCTGTACTAATAAAAATTGCTGCCAATCACAGTGTCATATTGAAGAGTTCAGTACATTGTGTCCAGAATATTTTTTATTAAGATGGCAAAAGTGTCAGAAAAAGAAAAAGCACAACTTGAGTCTAATGGGTTCTTTGAACTCAGGAGAGAGATAGCTAACTGGAAGCAGGTGGCAGGGGGAGGGTAAAGTACATTTTCTAGGTAGAAATGTGATTGATAAGATGAATTCTGGGGAAGAACGAGCCACTTATATGCCAGAAAGTTACATGAAGTCATTTTGCAGGTAGGAGAGGTGGTGGAAACAAAGAATTGTAAAAATGGCTCTAAGGTTTGGTAAGATGTGTCTGGCTTTGTAGCTGCACCCAAGCAGTTAACTATATAGCTTAATAAATAACTGACTCTGCAACCAAAGTCGAAACTGATTCATCCAGAAGCAGCAGCCTAGCATTAATGTGGCATCAGTGTCAGTGAAGATGGCAGGCAGCTTTCCCCACACTGGCATTACCAGGAACATTGTTGGTACAGCTCTGCATACATTTTTGTAATAATTTGTAGTAGCAGCAGGTAAGCTCAGTGACCTAAAAGTTAAGTGCAATCTCAATGAATAACTGCCTTTCCTGACATTCCCATGCTCAATTACTTAAGGTTATATGTACTGTGATTATATGAACTGCTATGGTAAGGCATGTTTCAGATTTCTCTCTTTCTCTCTCTTTCTTTCATGCATGCACACACACACACACACACACACAAGCACACACCCCTTTGTAGGTCTCATGGCTTTGTTTGGAAACTACAAAACTTCTCTGGATGATCTATATCATCTAGAATTTTGCTGGTTTAAGTCACCACAGAGCATGATGTGGCCCATTTTCAAATAAACCATGATTGATTAAACAGAAGGTAGGGTGTAGAGTGTTTTAACCAGAAAGTTCATTTTAAGTGAGGCTATCAGCTACATAAACCAAAACAGAGTCAAAAATAATCCTGGAAGTCAGAATCAGAAATGGAACACAGCTACAATTCCTTTGCTCCTGAACAATGCCTGGTTATGTGCCCTGTGGAGCAACTTTTATTTGTCTTAGGTCACATTTTCAAAAAGCAGAACCTAAGTCCAGGATTTGAGTGCATATGGTTTATAAAGGGAGTGCTCTCAGTGATGCAAAATTGACACAAAGGGTTGGGCAAAATCACAGCAGAGAGAAGACACTGCACTCACCTCCACATACTCAGACCTTGATTGCAGCAGAACAAAGCCAATAATTCTCGAAGGAAAAACAGATGATAGTAGCACACGCTAGGAGTAATATCCAGAGGAGGGGAGCCCCACGGAGCAGTGGAACAGGCCAAGCAGGTAGCCCACCCCCAATGGCAAGGTGAGCCCCTGTGGCCTTTGCAAGCAGTAGAATGGAACTGGCAAAACCCTAACACTGTAGCCCTTAGTGGTCCTCAGTGAGCCTTGAGACAGAATCTGGAAGCTAACCCACCACAGTGATGCCTCCACATTCATTGGTGTGACCATGGCAAGCCCTCAGGCAGGCTCTGGATGCAGCCCTGCTGGCAGTAGTCATCAGCAGACTTCAGCCAGCTCTAGGATAGTGTCTGGGATCCCTCACACAGACCTCACTGAACCCTTACACAGGTTCTGGAAGCACACCCACTGATGGTAGTGCCCTCTAAAACTCAGCAAGCCCGAGGAGGATCCTGAAAGCAACCTTCACAAAGTAGGCATTTGCAGACTTCAGCAAGCCCCGGAACAGGAATGCAAAGCAGGTCTCACACGGTGGGCCTTCATGGATCCAATTGAACCCCAGGGAGGATCCTGGCAAGCAGTGGAGTGGGGCCTGCTGAAGAGAGCAGCAGTGACAGACCCCAGCTGAGGCAACTATGACTCTTAGAAGAGTAGGGAAATACAAATCAAAACTAGGACAGTGTTCAGACTGTCTCTCAGGTAGGAGTGGGATTGGTTATCCTTGGTCAGTAGTCACCAGTGCAGACTTCAACACATTGGCACTGAGGAGGTTCATGTTACATTGAATAGGAAGTAAGTGGCTGAAAAACAACCTCCCATCCCCACCTCCCAAATAAATGGCAGGAAAAGACATACTTACAATCGATAAAATAAACTTCCAGTTAAAATAGGCAGCAAGATGTAGTCCCTGCTGTCTTGCTACCTTTCTTTTTGTTTTTTTTTTAAAGATTTTTTTAAAGATTTATTTATTTATTTGCTTGTTATTTATTTATTTGTTTGTTTGTTTGTTTGTTTGTTTATTTATACTAGCACTGGGTACAGTCAGAAGCACAGGAGGGTGAGAGGACTCACCAGGGACAGGGCGGGGAGCAGAGCAGGCACACTCACGAAATACACTGCTGAGGGGAGCAGCGGGCGGCAGGAGAGGTCTGCACGCCATTCGGGACCCTCCTCCGGTGGCCGGGGAGCAGCCGGGAATGGAACCAGCGCTGCAGAGGCTGCGGGCAGCTTCGCAACCCAGCGCTCAACCTCTGCGCCACCCGGGAGGCCCTGTCTTTCTACCTTTCTTAACTAGAAGTTTATTTTATCTGATTGTAAGTGTGGCTGTTCCTGCCATTTATTTGGGGGGTCGGGATGGGGAGGTTGTTTTTCAGCCACTTACTTCCTATTCAATGTAACATGAACCTCCTCAGTGCCAATGTGTTAAAATCTTTAGAAACAACCCAAGTGCCCAAAAAAAGATGCCTGGATTAAGAAATGTGGTATATACACAAAATGGAATATTACTCAGCAATCAAAAAAGATAAACACATGCAATTTGCAGCAACATGGACAGAGCTGGAAGGTATCATGCTCAGCGAAATAAGCCAGAAAGAAAAAAATATGGTCTCACTCATAGCAGGAATCTAGAAAACTTATATAAGGGACCAGGAAAAAGAATAAGAAAGAAAAAATCAAAATCAACAAACAACTATAAACCAGAGACACACTATGGGGAGGGTGGGACTACATCTTGTCTTTATGCCAACCTATTGACAAATCTGAAAGAAATGGCTAAGTTCTTAGAACCATCCAACCAAGACTCAATCAGGGAAAAGTAGAAAACCTGAATGGACTAATTACAAGCAAGAAAATTGAGACAGTAATCAAGTCTCCCAAAAAACAAAATCCCAGGACCAGATGGATTTACCAGTGAGTTCTACCAAATCTTCAAAGAGGATCTAATACTTACCCTTCTCAAACTCTTTCCAAAATATTGAGGAAGAGGGAGTGCCCCCAAACATATTTTATGAGGCCAACATTACTCTGATACCAAAATCAGACAAGAGCATCACAAAAAAAACAAAAACAAAACAAAAAAAAAACTACAGAACAAAATCCCTGATGAACAACACCAGTGAAAAAAATCCTCAACAAAATCTTAGCAAACCAAATTCATCAGTACATTAAAAGGATCATACAGGGGCCTCCCTGGTGGTGCAAGGGGTTAAGACTCAACCTATGAAGCTATCCGCAACCACTGCAGCATGAGTTCAATCCCCAGCCAGGGAGTTACCCACATGGTGCAGCAGACCTCCCCTGACTCGCCCACTGCTCCCCTCAGCAGTGTATTTCAGTCAATATGCCTGTTCTTTCCCCATTCTGTCTCTCACCCCCTACACCTCTGGCCTGTACCCCAATTCTTGTATACATCAGTAAATCTTTTTTAAAAAGGATCATACATCATGATAGAGTGGGATTTATTCCAGGGATGGTTCAACCTATGCAAATCAATCAATGGGCTGCATCAAGCTGAAAACTTCTCTGCAGCAAAAGAAATTATCATTAAAACAAAAAGACACCCTACCAAATAGGAGAAAATATTTGTACATCATACATCTGACAAGGGGCTAATATCCAAGATCTACATAGCTCTCATACAACTCATCAAAAAGAAAACAACCCAATCAAAAAATTGGCAGAAGAGCTAAATAGATACTTCTCCAAAGAAGACATACAGATGGCCAACAGGCATTTGAAAAAATGTTCAGCATCACTTATCATTGGGGAAATGCAAGTCAAAACCAGTGAGAATGACCCACTTCAAAAAAAAAAAAAAAAAACCTGAAACAACCAATGTTAGCAAGAGTGTGGAGAAAAGTGAACCCTCATACACAACTAGTGGAGATAATAGGCTAATCCAACCCTTAGAAAAATTTTTGGAGTTTCCTCAAATATTAAACATAGAATTTAAGCTAGAAATCAATCATTAGAAAAGGGGAAAAACCTCCAATGTCGTTCAATATGTGGAGATTGAACAACAGAATACTGAATGACCATGGGGTTAATGAGGAAATCAACAAAGAAGCTTAAAAGTGTACTGGAGGCAAATGAAAATGAAGATATGACCTACCACAATCTATGGGATACAGCAATTCCCAGTGATCTGGCGGTTCCTCACCTAGGTATCTACCCATGGAATACAAAATCCCTAATTCAAACGATATATATATATATACTCCAATTTTATTGCAGCACCGTTTACAATAGCTGAGTTATGGAAACAACTGAAGTGCTCAACTGCAGTAGGCAGTGGATTAAGAAGATGCAGCACTGGGTCTCCCTGGTGGCCTAGGAGTTATAAGTCTCAGTACTATCACCGCTCTTGCCTGAGTTCAGTCCCTGGCCAGGGAGCTAACCCACATGGTACAGCAGACCTCTCCTGTTTCTCCCACTGCTCCCCTTTGCAGCGTATCTCAGTAAATCCACCTGTTCTGCTCCCCACTCTGTCTCTGGTGAATAATCTCACTTCCCACATCTCTGACCTACACCCCAAATCTTCTATGCAACAATAAAAAAAATGAAAGTTTATATATTAAAAAACAAAGATGCAGCCCATACACACAATGGAATACCACCCAGCCATGAAAAAGAAAAACTTTTATTTGTGACAATATACATGGGACTGGAGGGGATTATGTTAAGTGGTACAAGTCAGAAGGTGAAATACAAATACTGGATTATATCACTCATGTGGAATATAAAGAGGGGGGAACTGATATAATGAAACCAAAACAACCCCTAGAATTAGACCATGTTTCTAGAGGGGCATGGTAAGATAAAGTGGGAACAAAGGAGGGAAGGGGTCCAATGACAGGATATAGGACTGTGGGTGCTTTGATAATGGGGTGGCATGGTATTATACATTTGAGGAGGTATGAATCTATTCCCCTAAATCATATATAGTGTGTTAGCTGATCTTACATTAATAATGAAGAAAAAAATGATGATACACTGGCTGCTGCTTCCTCTGTGAATTAAAAAAAAATACCTATCTTTTGTTTCCATGCTAACTTGTTAGCATGCAAATAGGGTAAAGTGTTAGATCCGTCACATTACTTACCCGTATATTAACCACCTTTGGTTTTAGAAAAGGAGGTTTAACTTTGTGATTGGACATATGATGGTGTAGGAAAGCTTTAGAAGGTTTTTTTTCCCCCTACAAAAATAGAAATTTCTTTGCCAAACAATATAGTAAGTCTGTCATGTGCTTTTAAAGTAATTATTTGCTCTCACAGGGTGCCTCTTCATTACATTAGTCAATTAGATTAATGCAAGTCGGTAAATTATTGCATTAATGGACCCAGTTCTCCTTCCTCTTGCTTAGTGGGATGTAATCAGATAGAACTTAAGCAGAGCCTTGAATATGCTTGTATGAGTAGGCTTGCACTTACCCTCTGCCGTCACCATGACATGAGCAAGCCTGCCTATCCCATTGGTCCCAGGATGATGATTAGAGTTCCATGGACTAGACACTGTCCCAGCCTGACCTGAGTTTAATCAGCTGATCCCCAGCTGCCACTGGCATGTGAGGGAATGAGCCAAGACTAGAAAAACATCACTGCTAAGCCCAGCTTTGATCAATGAACCTACAAACTCCATGGCTAAGTAAATTGTTGAGTGTCCAATGCTGTAAATTTTGACTGTAGTTTATTACATAGAGAAAGCTAATTCCCAGCTTTCAATAGACTATATTGCTTTCATTTGTAAATTTTCACATCCTTGAGAGAAAAATACTTGGGATGAGGTGCTGTAGCTCCCAAATGCCACATCTTAACTCCAGGTGCTATGAACCCTGTTATTCTTTTTCTTTAATATTTTATTTTTATATTTATTTTTACATCATTTTTCATTTTTGCACAATGTATGCATTTTCATCTTGGTTATATTCCCCATACAATTGCACCCCCCCCCAATTTTGACTCTAGTCCTTCCTTTCCCTGCCCCTCCATCTCCCCCTGTAGTGTGTCTCTGGTTTATAGTTGCTTGTTGATTTTGATTTTTACTTTATTATAATTAGTCTTTTTTCCTGGTCCCTTATTTAGGTTTTCTAAATTCCTGCTATGAGTGAAACCATCCAGTACTTTTCTTTTTCTTTCTGGCTTATTTCACTGAGCATGATCCCTTAAAGATTTATTTATTTATGCATGCAAGAACTGGGGTATAGACCAGAGGTGAGGGGGTGAGATGATTCACCAGAGAAAGTGTGGAGCAGAACAGTCAGATCTGCTGAAATACACTGCTGAGGGCAGCAGCGGGCGAGACAGGAGAGGTCTGCTGCGCCATGTGGGTTAGCTCTCTGGCCAGCGGCAGGGGGGCTGGGGGGGATCAAACTCTTGCTGCAGTGGCTGGTGATAGCTTGACAGCACTGTGTCTTTAACCCCTGCACCCTGTTATTCTCTATACAGGCAATGAATCCTGCTATTCTTTATACAGGCAATTTCAAGATGGTATAAATACACTGTAATCTGTCTTATTAAGTAGCCTGGCTATCTTCCCCTTTGCCCCCTTCCTTCCTCCTTTCTTCTCTTGCTTGATTTATTAAGACTAATAAGCTCTCATTCTTAGTCTTCAACATATAAAAATGTAGAAAGTAATATGGACAGACAGAGAAGCAAGTGTTACAGAAGTTGTAATATGTGCTAATGGGGAGGTGTGCAGTCTGATGAGAACACAAACAACAAATCACCTGGCTCTGAGGAATGGACATGGTGGCTTCACTGAAGAAGCTTCTGGTTCCTGAGAAAAGGCAGGGGTCCAGTGACTACGTAAACTCACAGGGTCTGAGTAGTAACCAGGAATGGTCTCCATTGTGGAATGGAAGACTTTTTTTTTATATCCTTACCCTTCTGCAACTTCAAGATAGTATAAATACACTGTAATCTGTCTTACTAAGTTGGTCCCTATAACCAAGGAAATGGCCCTTAATTCTAACCCTAAGATACTGTAAGATGGTATATCAGAGACTCATTGTCCTGATAGTATGTTCTGTGGCTGATATGTGTAACCTCAGGTCGTGGGTTATTACTTAACATGTTCTGTGCTCTTTAGTAAGGTTACCTAAGGCTATACTAACAACAGATGTTCTCAAACTTCTTATTCTGCCTTAGGCAGTTACTCACTCCAGCACTTCCTCACATCTTATTTATTAATATTTGGAGGAATAATTTTATGTGCAAATCAAGCACTTTCATTCAGTTTTAAGTGATGAAATTCAGTTAAACACACAAACAAAAGATATCATTATTCAGACAACCAAATCATGAAATTATAGCTGCGTCTTTAGGAGAAATTAAAATCTGAGCCTCCATAGACATTTGTGCATTTTGTACACAGCATAGGTTCTCAACCAAGAGGGCAGGCAGGAGCTGGAATGGAACTGTTGTTCCATCCCCCAATGGATGAAGTTATATCCACCCAAAGGTAACTTTGGAACCATATGCTTCCATATCCTTAGTCCCTTTGGCAAAGAGACCCATCTTCTACCTCTCCTCTGTTCATCTATTTCAATAATAACCACATTTTAGAGTTGTGGTGCATGAGATTCTCATAGCTCAAGCATGGTAGCACTAGCTGAGCAAGTGTGCTAATTGAGTTGGCATGACAATATCACTAGCATTGGTGACATTCATGGTCATTAGGTGATCTACAGTACTAGTGTAGACAGTCACTGTGATCATGAAAAGAAAAAAAAACAGTGGCGAAGATGAAAATGCATACATTGTACAAAAAATGAAAAATGATGTAAAAAATAAAAAAAGGTAGACAAGTTAGTTAAAAAAAGCCTATGAATGATGTAAGATATAGTTTTTAAATGCAAAAAAAATTGTGAAGGATAAGAGCAAAGCAAAATGTCACTTTGTGGTATTGTCTATGTTTATTACTATTGCTATAATTCTGTGATTTTAAAAGTTTATCACAGATCTGCCATGAATGTTCTAATTCATTTTTTTACTTGTAAGCGGAGTGGGTAAATTGAGTAAAAGGGGTTATTTGTATGATGAAGAATAGTATTGAACTGTTAGTGGTGAACTTAATATAGATGTGGGTTTATAATGATGTGCACCAAAAACTTATATAGTCTCATAATTTTGCATCAATAAAAATTATTAAAAAATAATTAAAATGAAGTATTTGTAGGGAAAAAAATAAAAACGGTGATGATAAGGAAATGCCAGTCTAGCAACTATAAGGCAGGGTCTCCTGTGGAAAAATTTGATTTTACATTAGAGACACTAAGGAAAAGAATGATACTGAGGGGAAAAGAAAAGTGAATCACAACATGCAAGAGTAGCTTGTGAAGCTCTTTGGGTGTGCAGAGGAAGTAGGGTAAAGAATGAGGAAGGAGAGAGAGAGAATATGAATATATTGATAGATAGAAGACAGCAGCTTTATCTGATAACTAGAAGTGCTTCTGTAAAGGAAACCCAAACTATTTGGAATCAAGTTAAATTGAGAAAGATATTTCTTGATTTGAGGAAAGACCTCACATTGGTATGATCAGAATTGCTTGCTCTTGTAGTTAAAACTAACACAATGATTCCTACATCCAGATATAATCAGGCAACAAGTTTTGAATCATAAAGAGGAAAAAATCCTGTGAGCTCTGACACAAAGAAGGAGACAAGTGGAGAATTAATCTATAGAGGCATTAATATTAGGCTGATGACAATTTATTTTTTTCAGCAGTAAATGTTAAAATATAGCAACTTCTAGAATATTGGTAGCTATAAAGTGATTAGCCCCATTTTTATACCCAACAAACATTTATTCAAAGCATAGGACTATTTGGTATACTACCCAGTAATGCTTTTTGAAAAAGATAATTGAAGACATTCTCCAAATGACTCGTAAGTTTTTAATAATTACATGGGAGGTCATTATTAAAACACATATCTTATCACAAAACTGCACAGAGAACTGTTCGGAATTTCATATGTGTAGTTTTAACTATGTTCAGATTACCCCAAAGCCTCTAATATGTAGCAGTTTTAATTGTAGTGAAGGAGAAAGGTGAAAAGTGAATTGCAAAGTGACCTAGGTAACGAACTTGATCAGTATCTCAACATTTGCATCTTCACATGAGTGCTGTGTCCTTTAAGTGGGTAAGCATTAAACTCTCCTAGAGTGATTGAACATAAATTTATCCCTTTCTTTAAAAAAAAAAGTCATAAACTGAAAGAAAAACAAAAACAAAATTCAAAATGTCTTAAAATTCAATTAAGTCATGCTGTGAGGATATGTTCAGCAAGCACATACTAGATGTGCATCAATTATTTTATTCTATAAATATTTATTGAGAACTTACTATGTACTTGCCATTGTCCCAAATCTGTGGAAGTAGTGGTGAATGAAACAGAGATGACATTACCCTTATGGAGCCTAATGGAGCAAACTCTTCTCACAATTAAAGCAAGTGAAATGATTACAAACTGCAAGAGTCGCTTGAAGAATAAAGATGAGGACTTATTTTAGGTAAAAGAGTAAGGAAAGATAGTCACAACAGTAATATTCAAGATGAGTCTTGAAGGATGAGATGGGATCTTGGAGGTATCTGGGGACATTTTCTACCATACAAATCTGACATTTGTTTGGTCCATACACCTATAAGCAGTGGAAGAAGAAGAGGAAGATCTGATTTACATTTTGAATGGTCACTTTGTTTGCCAAAAGGAGAATGGGGCTGAGGAAAATTTATTAGGTCACCGGTTCCAGGTGAGAGAGGACGAGATGCATACTACAGGTAGAAGAATGGCCTAGACAAGTTTAAGTGGCAAGGGAGAAAGAACAATTGAGCAATTGAAGTAACAATTGTCTGTGAAGTCTTCAGAAGGATATATCAAGTATGTACACACATACACAGAGACACACATTTATCTCAGATTAGTCACACATGTAAAGCATGAAAACAGGTGAAATGCTAACAATGGTTATATCTATATGATAGGATGGGTGATTGCATTTATTATACATTCTGAATTTTATATAACAGGCAAGCATTTGTTTCCAGTCTGGGGAGAAATATAAATTTATATATATAATACATATCTACCAACCTCCCTACCTTCCTACCTATGTTTTTCCTTCATAAAATGGCCGTTTCTGGCAGGGCAGATATATTACCAAGGAAGTGCACTTTAAGTTGGTATAATTTAAAATACCCTGTCTTTTGGGGGGAATGATTTTGTCTAAGGGAATGAATGGGTGGTTTAACAGAATTCTGGGGGGGAAGAAGCCCATTCTATCTCTTCGTTTAGTCTGCTCCTCTCTCTGCATCGTGCCCTTTCTTCCCTACATCACAGTTGTCTCAGCCTTCCTCTCACTGTTTCACATGTTTTGTCTCTCACTCCCTCAGGCTATTTTCAGTTTACCCCCTCCCACTGCCTAATCTATTTTCATGTAGAGAACATGATTTCTGAGAGTCCTACTTCATTTTTTCTGATCCCCCTGTGGACTGGCCTGAATGCTCCTTGTCAGAGAATTATGCTGCACCAATTGCATGAAATGAATTAAAATCCTAATAGATCATTTTCTCATAGGACACAGAAAAAAAATGCAAATAAACTAGCTGTGTCATCTCAGCTCTCTGTAATTCCACTGGGGTACTAACAATCTAGATTCCCTGGCTCTCTGCCTTCCTTTCTGAGCTCTGAAAACACTCTGGTGAGAAACTGCCCTCAACTAGTCATTGGCTTCAGGAAGGTTCTTATGCCCCTGAAGCTGAGGAGTCTGTCTTTGTAATATTGAATGCTAGGTTGGGAACAGATGCCCCTTCTAGAAGAGGAGTCTAGCAAAATGCCATTTCTAACCTTTTCCTTCTACTCCTGCTTCAGTTTATTTTCTTAACTAGCAAACTAGGATGCTCCTGTCACAATACAAGGGTTGTGTTGTCTTCCTCTCCTCAGCTATATCTGGGCTGAGCTCAGACACAAGTGAAGACAGAAATCAAGGCTCTTGACTACATTCATTTTGACCCAGTACCATGATCAGTTTCATTTTTAGTGTTTGGCCTTATTTAAACCTCAGGCAACACTGTGAGATATTATCACAATATCACAGAGAAGAAAGCAAAGCTCAGAGAGGTAGCCCCAACATCAATTTCTGGTGTGTGCTGGAGACAAGATTGGAACCTCTAAGAAGTCTGTCCTCTACCTAAGCTCTTTGGTGGATGCATGTCTCTTAATTTTACTGCAATTTACTGTCCCTCTTGCAAGTAGGAACACAATAGGAAACTGAACTTAAAGACACTAATTAATCCAAAACACTGACATCTCTAGCTATTAGCTTGTTCTGTTGGAAGAGCTCTCTTTGTTTCTTGTTATCTTCCTCTTAATAACTTGTCATGCAGTGGATTGGCTCTTTGGGATCACCAAGGGATTCATCCCTTCATACCTTCCCTTCCATGTTCCTTAATCTTTTGTATGCAGGGAACTAGACAAGACACTAAAGATAGACAGATATCTAAAGGTCACTATCTTGTGGGGAGAGAGCAGTGCAAATGTGCAATGACAAAGTCTTCTGGGAGGTGGCTTGGAGGAATACTGACTCTAGACAGGTGAGAGTAGATGTGTTAGGCCAGAGGCATTCAGCTGTGAGTACCAGAAAACCCACCTCAAACAGTGCAAGGGATGTGAGAACCTTCCTAGACTATCTCCACCTCCTGTCAGCCTCCTTTGCCTCTCTCTACTTTGCTGCCATATAACTGTCACCACAGCCATGCATGTCAGCTCTTTGGACAAAGTACAAGCTCTTTCCTGCCTTTGAAATGCACTTTGATGCTTCTCTATCAGGTGAGCTCTTATTCATCCATCAATACCCAACCCAAATGTCATTTCCTCTGTGCTATGGACCTTGTTGGCTACCTACCCAGCATCTATTCTTCCTGCCTTCCTCCTTTGTACCACTTCCTACACCATGTACAGGACTCAAGAGAACTTTATTTCAGAGAAGACACCTTTTTTAGCTGAAGTCTATGAATGAAAAAGGTGTTCTTATCTCTTCCTTCACAATGTCCCAGGGGAATGTTACAGTCTCAGGAGAGAGTATATGACCTGGACTGACTAAAGGATTAAACAACAGAGAGTTATTCTACCACAAATTATAATGTCCAGGTCATGGCAAGCAAAGGTTACAGTAATGCTAGGGCACCAGCTTCCTTTCTCTGCTATTCTCTCAGCTCTGTTCTCCAAGTGCTGGCGTTGACCTCAGGTAGGACCACTACCTACTTTGTTTCTGTAGGAAAAAGAGAATCTATCTAAGAAAATGTCTTTACTTTAGTCAGTCCAGGTCATTTACCCTCTCCTGAGACTAACATTCCCCTGGGGCATTGTGAAGGAAGAGATAAGAACCCCTTTTTCATTCATAGACTTCAGCTAAAAAAGGTGTCTTTTCTGAAATAAAGTTCTCTTGAGTCCTGTACATGGTGTAGGAAGTGGTACAAAGGAGGAAGGCAGGAAGAATAGATGCTGGGTAGGTAGCCAACAAGGTCCATAGCACAGAGGAAATGACATTTGGGTTGGGTATTGATGGATGAATAAGAGCTCACCTGACAGAGAAGCATCAAAGTGCATTTCAAAGGCAGGAAAGAGCTTGTACTTTGTCCAAGGAGCTGAGACGCGTGGCTGTGGTGACAGTTATATGGCAGCAAAGTGGAGAGAGGCAAAGGAGGCTGACAGGAGGTGGGGACAGTCTAGGAAGGCTCTCACATCCCTTACAGTGTGTTTGTTTCCAGTACACACCTAACAGAGAGCCAGTGGCAGTTACAGCAGGGACTATGGGGCAAAATTTATCTTAGAATGATTAACTCTATAAACCAGAGAGTCTAGCAGCACAAAGACAATTGCCATGTTTCAGGTGAAAGATACTAGGTTCCTCAGTAAATCTCAGGATGGATGCAGAACGAGGGAAGTAGAGGTGGCCTTTTTGAAATCGCATTTCCTCCTTAAGCCCCTGGTCAGGGTCACTGAAACACAGGAATGAATTGCCTGTGATGAATGGGTGATGTGGAAGAAGCACCAGGGAGACTGAGACTACCATCCAGCCAGAGGGCCCGAGATCTCAGTGTAGAGAGGGAGGAGAATGAATAACATCTGCTTCCTTGCTCCCAGGCCTTGTCTGGGTCGCAGTATTTATCCTTCGCACAGAGGCTTCTGAGTTAATAATCTGAGACTCAGTTCTCAAGGAGAGATGGAGAAGCCCCGGCACCCACTCAGTGGAGCATGAAGTTCCTCGCTCTGGTTCACGGGTAGATATTTCTTCCCTTTGCCTTCACTCAGATACTGGAAAATTGATCTCAGCAAAGCCTCTTTCTGCAGTTGCTGAGCCTGGTCAGGATGGGTCTGGGACTTGAGGATGAGGGCCAGTTAAAACATATTTTGAGCAAAACCTATGCTAGTGGGTAATGCAGGAGAAGGCCTAGTCTACTCCTGGCCCTTGCGGTGCAAGGACTAGATTATGTCTTTGTTGGTGTTTTTTTTCTTTTACTTTAGAATTCTAATTCTTAAAAAATTACCCCCTCCTTTCCAATAATCACTAAGCAACTTCTCCAAGTCTACTCTAGGAACTGAATTTATCTTGGTAGCAGGGAATCCACTAACTGGATGGGAAGAGTGCATGGGAGCAGTGGTGTACCATGGCATCTGGATGGGGCGCTCTCCTTACTTCATGGGTGTCTCCTTACTGGACCATCTGTGCTGGCATGTGTGCATATGGTAAAAACAGTAACAACCAAAGCAAAGACCTCTTGGTCTTCATGTGCTCTTTAATCATTCCACTTTTGCCTCCCCTCCACAGAGTTGTCCAAACTCTGTTTCTGCTTCGCAGTCTCCCATTCTGTCTTCAATTCACTCCAGCCAAGTTCCTTTCTCCATCATTGCTCTTATTGAGACTCAATGATTTCAACCTGAATAGATTCAAGGGTCAGTTCTCAGTCCTTATTCCTTTATCTCTTAGAACACTTCACACTTTTGATCTTTCCTTCTTTTTTAAACACTTTTCATTCAGCTTTCAGGTAAACAAACTATTTTGACTGTATGCTTACATTACTGGCCACTTCTTGATCTCCTCGATTACCCTTAAATTGACTCCTAAAAGTTGGAATATCCCAGGTTTCAATCCTCGCACCTCTCAGCTCAGTGAGCTCATCTAGTTCTATGGGTTTAAAAACTATTCATATGCAGGGACCAAAAACTGTGTTCTTGTAGTCCTCAGCTGCATCCATGCATGTCCGGCCACCACGATACTTTCTTGTGGGTGTCTATTAGGCAACTTGTGCTAATGTCTGTCATCTACTTTGTAGTACTATAGCATAGAGAGTACACTTCAAAAGTATGTGTTAGTTCCTGCAAGCTACAAACAGTTGCACTAATCAGGAATTTGCACTACAGCTGGCTTCATTGCAGAAAGACCATTCTCCAGAGGCATCTACTGCAAGCACTTCAGCTATCTTTAACTCTGATCAACACCAGGCATTTTGCTAATGAGCATGTTGAAGTCAAAAGTGGGTTTTCATTTGTGAAATTAGTGGCTTGTTAATCAGCATAATGGATGTTAGAAATGGGCTTTCATAGGTCAAATTAGAAGTAATCAAGACATGGGAATCGAGACATGGGAATTGGCTAAATATTTTAGGGACATTCTCCACCCCTAGAAAAATAAGATATAAGACTCTAGCAAGAACAGTAGGCTGTAACTTTAAGGAGAGTGCTAAATGCTTGATTCTTAAGCATTTCTGTGTCCAGTCATTAGGGTAAATGATATCCAGAGGTCTGACCCTGCCTTGGGCTATGATCTGCTGAGTAAACTCCTAATGAAATGCAGTGATTGGAGCACTGGAAGATCAGTGAGTAGAGCTACATCCAGCTTGCACAGAGGGTATATAAATTCCCCTATGCCTACTTGTAGTTGGCATTACCTTTGCGTATGTGGTAAAATCTTACCTAAGATTTGCTTTTAGTGTAACTTGATAATGAAATGTTGGGTGCAGCAATTAATCAAACCATGTGCCACAGTGAACCTGAATGTTCACACAGGGTTGTGTCAGTTTTCAATGTAGTTCAAACACTACATGGCCACAATACAACTCTTTAGTCACCCCCAGGTTCCCATTCACAGTAAATGGCATGTATATTCTCTAGTTCTCAGGGACAGAGTAGCCCAAACCTTGCCTCACACCATAGCATCTCCACCAACAGGTGGTCTCCACTTGACTTTCAAAGAACATCTTCAACTTGTGCATTTTCCCAGGTCCACAGCACATTTCTCATCAATTCTACTACAATAGCCTCCTAACCAAGCTTCCTGTTTCCTTGTAGCCTTTGGTCATTTCCCACAGAGCTGCCAGAGAGTCTGTCAAGATCCATTACTCCCCTTCTCTAACCCTTACAAAGTTTTCTTTCACACCCAAAATAGCAAACAACATGTTACCAAGTCCTCAGAGACCCCTGTGATCAGATCCCTGATCACCTGACCTTTCCTCACTCTTATCTCATGTCATTCTTATGATCTTCAGTTTTTCCTCATTCCTTCAACTTCTCAAATTCTTTACAGTCTTAGGATCTTTACACTTGTTGATGCCTCATTGGAAGTACTCTTTCGATGCGTTTCTGCTTACTAGTCGCCACTTCAGAGAGGACTTCCTCTCTAATTTAAAATGGCCCTATTCCTGGTAGGCATGGTGTGATAACATACATTTGATGAGGTATAAACCTGTACCCCTAAAATGTCTACAATGGTGTAAACCAACATTACCTCAATAAAGATAATGAAAAGTAAATAAATAAAAAGATCCCATTCCTATAATTTTTCTATTCTATTGTCTACTTTTCTTCTTAACATATATCTTGTGGAATGACATTATATCTTTATTTGTTAATTAGATTATGATAAGTCTCATTCAAGAGAATAAAAACTCCATGAGCAGGGCCTCCCCTGGTGGTGCAGCGGTTGAGCGGTGGGCTACGAGGCTGCCCACAGCCTCTGCAGCACCAGTTCGATCCCTGGCCACTGGCGAGGGTCCAACATGGTGAGCAGACCTCTCCTTCCATGCCCGCTGCTCCCCTCAGCATTGTCAGTCTGCCTCTTCTGCTCTCCCCTCTGGCTCTGGTGAATTCTCTCACCCTCCTGTGCTTCTGACTGTACCCAGTGCTTGTATAAATAAATAAACAAACAAACAACAAACAAACAAACAAATAATTAAATAAATAAATCTTCAACCAAAAAAAAAACTCCATGAGCACAGAAACTTTGCACCTGTGAACTGCTGTTTCCCCAGTGAGGACAATCGTGATGGACATTGTAAATAAATATCCCTTAAATATTTGTGGAATGAATGAATGCTTCCCATGTTCCAACATGGTTCATTTATTTTCCAGGTTATAATGTCCAGGTCCGTTGTAACTAATAAAGTGGTTTAGGGATGAGCTCTCTTTCTGTGAGCTCTGCTCATATTCACCCATTCATTCATTAGCTATTTTTTCCTTGCATGCTTTCTCTCAGTCAGATTCTATAGTGGGTGATGATGCAGCTATGGGCAAACCACATAGATTTTCTGTCCTTATGGAACTTGCTTTCCAGTGGGAGTCATAGACATTAAACAGCAAACAACTACAAACTGTGATGAGTTATGAAGGAAAAAAACAATAGAGTCTCAAGATAGAGAATGACATGAAAATATCATAAAAACTGGTTAGGTTAGAGGCATATCTCTGAAGAGAGGACTTTATGTTGGGGCCTGAAAGATGACAGCACCCAGTAAAGAGCATAATAAGTATTAAGACCCCGAGACAGAATGACTTCAGCTAATTCTTAGGACTGACAAAGTTACTTGACTGAAAGTTGTGAGTGAGGTGTGAAAGCCATGTTTGACTTTGAGATGGAAGGCAAAGGCTGTGTAGCCAAGGCTTACCCAAGTTGGCTGTATATTTTAATTGCAAAATAATGAAAGCATTTGGGGCTATAGTGAAATTATGACATTTTAAACACTATTCTGGAGGCTGGATAAAAAATTGGGTGTGAGGTTGGGGTCAGTGTGAAAAAAGAGGTCAACTAGAAGGCAGTTGCAATGGTTGAACTAGAAATGATGGAGCCTTGGAATAAAGTGGTGGCAGGGGAAAGAGAAAGATGTAGTCATATTAAAGATATATGTTGGGGGTAGAATCAATAACAACTGGAGAAAGATGGAATGTGTGTACCCAGGGCTAGATACATAACAAATCTTCAATAAAAATGTTATTATATCATTGGGGAAGGAGGGGAAATAAGAACATTTCCCAGATCACTATAGCTTTCACAGTAGGAAGGAAGGGCATTGTTTTCTACGAAAATGGAGAAGACAGAAAGAAATAGCTGTAAGAGGAACACTGTAATTTTGACATATTAAATGCAAAATTGTTGGAACACATCTTATTAAATACAGTTGAAGATACAAGAGAGGAGAGGAGAGGAGAGGACTGAACACAGCAATTTTGTAATCCTTAAAATACAGACAGTATTTAAAGCTATGGGAATGGAGACTCTGGAAAATTGAAGAAGAGAATGCATCCCAGAAGAAGGTGCTAGAGAAATATAACAGTTTTAGTCAATTAGAAGAGGAGAGACTCAGGAGGGAAATTGACAAAGGTGAGCAAGGAAATCTAGAAAAGTGGGAATCTCAGAGACAAAGGAGTGTTTCTAGTGGGAAGTTTGTCAGTTAGGCTGAATGCTGGTGAAAGACTCAGATGTGGAAGCAAAAGCGTCCATTGTGTTGGCCACATGGAGGTTATTAACTTTGATAAGAGCCATTTCAGTTGAGTGATGGAGACAGAAGGCAGATGCTGTTGGAAAAAGAGCAACTTTTCTATCTCTTATTAGAGATGCAGAGAACAGAGACAGCTTGTATAGAAAAACCTTTTAGGAAGTTTGACTGTGATGAGGGCAGCAAAATGTTGCTATGAATTAGGCAGCAAAATGTTGCTAAGAGGGGAGATAACAGGGCCTCCCTGGTGGCGTAAGGGGTTAAGATGCAACCTATGAAGCAATACACAGTCACTGCAGCACGAGTTTGATCCCCAGCTAGCCAGGGAGCTACCCACATGGCACAACAGACCTCTCCTGTCTGGCCCGCTGCTACCCTCAGCAGTGTATTTCAGCTGGCCTGCCTGTTCTGTTCCCCACTCTCTCTGGTGAACCTCTCAGCCCCCACAACTCTGGCCTGTACCCCAGTTCTTATATGCATAAATAAATAAATCTTTTTTTAAAAAAAGAGGGGAGATAACAGGACTTGTTTGATATTGATGAAACTATTTCAGAGAGGGAGAAATTGTGCAGAAAAGAGAGGGGAGCTACCTTCAACAGTCAGTAAGATATGGGATCCAAACTAGGAGCAAAGAGACTGGTAGGCTTTCATTAGAAGGAGGATTTTTATTTCACAGAATTTAGGATGTGAAAGTACTTGAATTTCCTTTTTCATTACTGAGTCCCCAAAACTGAGAATAATGGAGACCTTCATGCTGAAGTGAGACAGGATATCAGTGATGCAGGACCTGCAAAGCAGTGGACCAAACCCGTTTTGCTCGATTAGCTCATCAACCAACTCCAAGCAATACAGGGAGGAGCTGGTGGTAAGCAAGGAATCATGGGAACTAGTCAGCTATTCCCCTGAAACAAGAGAGCAATGGGGCACTTCCCTTCCACTATAAGCCAATAAGGGAAAGGGAAACCATTTGGGGAATTGATATGTATCTCCTGAAGGTTGAGGCACTTAGGGACCTACCTGACTACATCAAAAAAAGTATACAGGGCCTCGCCAGTGGCGCAGCGGTTGAGCGCTGGGTTGCGAAGCTGCCCGCGGCCTCTGTGGTGCCGGTTCGATCCCCGGCTGCTCCCCGGCCACCGGAGGAGGGTCCCACATGGCGCGCAGACCTCTCCTGCCACCCACTGCTCCCCTCAGCAGTGTACTTCAGTCCTTCTGCCTGCTCTGCTCCCCGCTCTGGCTTGGTGAATTCTCTCGCCCTCCCGCACTTCTGACTATACCCAGTGTTTGTATTAATAAATAAATAAATATTTAAAAAAATATACAGATGAAAGGTTGTGTGGAGTGTCTATGCAGTAGGAAAAAGAAGACTTATTAGAAATGGCCTACACTTTCAAAGTCACAGTTAAGAAGTCTTGGGACCTTCTTAAAATAGAAAAAAACTTTCCCAGTAGGACAGTGTGGAGAGGTGAGACAAACAAAGAAAAAAGTCTATTAAAGGGTCAGAATCCAAGGAATCTGTAAAAGTACTGGAGAGGATTATTTCCCCCATCAGGGCACTACTATGGATGAAAAGGTGTGGGAACAGCCCAGGCCATACATCTGGATTTACATCTGGACCTCTGATACACAAAGGGCCCTGCTGACACAGACACTAACAAAGGAAGTTTATAATAGTCTTTTCTCTGAATGCTTGTCTCTAAGTCAAGCCCAAGAGGGTGCCAGAAACAGAATGGAATGAGAATGGAAATGAGATGGAGAAGAAAAGTGAAAGTAGAAATGTAGAGAGTGAAGACACCAGTCTTACCCTCCTCCTTCACACAGGTATCTGGACCCTAGCAGCTCTCCAGCTGATGTGTGGGGTAGGACAGTTGGGCACCTACATTGGATGAGGGAGAGAAATTTTGCTGTCAGACTAAACCCAACATTCTAAATACCATAAAAGCCAGATTTTTTCTGTAATACGGGAGAATGATAGGGAGAATAAAGATATGTTCAAGAGCAATCCACTGGTGAAAGAACATTTCCTCAGAGGGAATGGAAGAGGTGTGGGTAAGAAAGAACAAAGTTGTTTTCTAGCTGCCTTTTAAAATTCTGGTTTCTTCAATAAACAGGTTAGAGTTTACATGTGTATCCATCTTAAAACCTGTGATGTTTACACTGTTGCAGTCCAAATAAAAGCTGTGTGTAACAATTTATACTCACTGCCATATTTCCTGTTCTATCAGGTTTTAGACCAGCTTTGTGCTTTGGGAAGCATCCAAAAGCCTAGCAGGCAGCAAACATGAATGACACAGGTCAGGAGCCATGCCGTACAGAAAATTGTGGACTTCATAGTGTGTGGCCCCTACATGTTTTGGGAGCCCTCTGTTGACCCAACAAAAAAATATATGGGCAGATGACTAGTTTACGACATTTGTGTTAAGTGCAATTCTTCCCCTGCCCTGCACATTGCAGGGACATTAAAATAGTATGACCGTGAGGCCAACATAGAAGACGAGGCAGTGTGACATGCTCCCTACCTCACACACACACACTGCATTAATGTCATTTACTAGATACATGTAGATCTAGTTTAAGATTTTCCATATCTCTAATTTATAATTTCTTAACATTCTGGCTACAAATGGGAAGGCATCCACCTGTCTTTTTAATATTAATAGGAGGATAGATGAGAACAGAAACAGAAAGTGTGGCTCCCAAAATTCTTTTTTGCTTCCTGTGCCAGATCCTAGTAATGAACACAAACACAAATCATTTGCTTTCACAAAGAAACCAAGTTTTAAAAGACTCGTATTCTATTTGTTAAATACTCAGTGTCTACTATGTTCAAGAAAATTTTAAGAGGTAACCTTTGACTAGATTTTTCTGAACACTCTGGGATATAATCCTGTCATTTGGAATTATGCCTGAGTAGCAATATGCTAACCTCAAGCAAAATATCCTGCCAGCAAAGTAAGCACTTCCTCAACCTAAAACAAAACATTTGAGAGAAATATAGAAACAGAATTTCAGGATGAGAATAGTCATAGGCCAGTGAAAAAGAAATGTAATTATATTTCATTAAACAATTCCCTAAAAAGAAGCTAGGATTCATTTCTTTACTTTGTATCTGAAAATACTGCAAAATCTTGGGTTTTGGAAGCATCTTCAAAAGCCATCCATACCATACCTCTAGCTGGGCAGGTATCTTCTTAGAGTAGGACCCTTTCCAGATGGTTTTTCCCACTTGTGATTATCATAGCAACCTTTTGGTGCTGTGAATTGTATCAGGCCCATTGCTAATAAGTAGTAGCATCTAGAAAGTTCTGCTGTGCTAGGCAAAAGTTACAGCTCTGGCTATCTAAGACATGTATATGTGAGTCTGGGAGTTGGTGTATAATCACTTATGATGTAAAAGGACTAGAGAGTGGAAACTATCAGTATAGACCAAGGTGGTGCTGATTGTGAAATCTAACAGTAGAATCAGAATCAAACTAGAGGACAGGATCTTGCCTGAAGCAAGAAAAACATTCCTGAAGACCATAGAACAAGGCAGGGACCCAGCATTTGGGAAAGGAATCTACAAGAATACAGAAATATCTTTAAGAAGAATGCCCAGAACCAAGGTGTGAACAACTAATGGGTTTCTCTGTCCTTTCTTTAGTGTCTCTTGACTTGGTGATTTTTGCCTGTCGGTGGAGTAAGCTGTTCTTAACCCACAGGAGATGAAAGATATGGAATGTAAACGCTTCACCAGAGATAGTAAAGCTTACTTCCATAGTGGAAAAAAATTCTAATTATTACATAATTTTCCATAAATGGGGTAACTTCCTCCTAAATTCCTTCTTTTGAATTTTCATTAGTCTGCCTTCTGTTTTTCACCCTATCTCATTAGCCATCCCTTTAAGTTAATCTGCCTCTTTTTGCTAATCTCTAGTAATTGAAAGCTTTGAGGTTTCTTTTTTTTCCCATGTCCCATCTGTGTGTTAATGATTCCCCATTTTTGATTCTCCAGCCATGACCTCTTCCCTGGACTCCAGAGTTATGTATCTAACTCCCTACATGTTCTGTCCTCTTGTGAGTTCAGCACAATATATTCCATGCATAACTTTTTGAAAAAATTTTATTGAAGTAACATTGATTAATAAAATCTAAGTTTCAGATATACATCATTACACTCCAACGTCTGTATATACCACATTATGATCTCCACCAAAAATGCAGTGTCCATCTACAACCATATAATTGAAATGGGTAAAGGTAAAAAACAACAAAAACAAAAACAAAAAAACTATTTTTAAGTTGAAGTAATGGATGTATACCATTGGCTTATTTCCTTGTTAGTATTTTGGAACTATATAACTTCCCCCTCAGGTGTAGTCCCCAAGACACACCCACCACAAAGCACCCATGATCATTATCCTAAGCAAAACAAACAAGAAGGAGAACGATAAATACAAGATGGTTACACTTATTTGTGGACTAGAGAGAAACCAAATAAAGGATCAAACAAAGCAAGCTTTAAACCAAACCCTTGAAAGCTGACCATAGAACTGGAAGCATGCAGGAGAGGAAAGGAAAGCAAAGAGGAGGGAAGGGGGAGAGGAAGGGGAGAAAGGGAGTGGTGAGCACAACAGAATATGGTGGAGGGTTGGGGTGATTTGGTAATAGGAGAACTATAGGGACCACATGTGAGGGGGAAAATTATTTGTGAAAAAAAAAATGAACAAGGATGTAAAATAATGGTAGTTAAATAACAACAACAAAAAAAAATCAGTGATATTTCAGATAAAAAAATAGTTCCCATATCTTCCACCATGGTCCATTGTTCTCTCCTACCACCTGTTCTCACCCCCTGGATGGTTCAGTTTCAAGTGTTGATTGTAAGGTTTGTCTTTGACCCTTTCTGTTGTTTCTCTATATTCCACATGTAAACATAACCATTAACCCCCTCTACTGTCTACAACCTGTTCCTTCCAATCTTTCTCCAACATAATAAATGGCATCTAAATAAACAGTAAAGCCAAAAACCTAAGAAACAGCCTCAATTCTCCCTTTTCCTCCCTGCCTTTACCCTCTCCTGCCACTTCAACAGCCAACTCATCAGCAACTCCTGCATTTCTATTTATAAAATGTTTCTGGAATCCATCCATTTCTCTCTCTCTATAGCATTACCATCTTGCTTCAAGCTAGTGTCCTTTGTCTCTATGTGTTGCGATAGTATTAATTCCCCTACACTCCATTCTGTACCTGATGGCCAAAGTGATCTTTTAAAGTATAATTTAGATAATTTTACTGCCTAGGAAAATCCTGTTGAAAACTTACATAGTAGTCTTATATCACACTTGGAATAAATCCCAAAAAAGGCCTTGTATGAGCTTCTGTGCATAGATTTGACTTCAGCTGACAGGCTTTTCCCCATTTGCCTCCTTTCAGCCACACTTGTCTGCCCTCTTGTCCTCAATAGCCTGACTCAATTTTTAGCTATGATCTTTGCACTTGAATTTTACTATGCTCCGAAGGCTCTTCATAAGACTGACAACTTCTTGTCATTCTGATCGCAAAATGGCACCTCCTTGGAAGGTCTTTACCAGAAATCCTTTGCTCTCCCCTAGGTCATACTCTCTCTTTTTGTATTGCATTCCTTCCCTACATTGCTTCCAATCCATAGTCACTTGTCTTGTTAAACATCTGGCTCTCCCCTCCCCTGCCCCCCTGCACCCCATTACTACACCATGAACTTCAGGAAAGCAGGGACTTGATCTATCTGGCTCTTTAGTTTCCCATACCTAGAACAGAGCTGACCTAATGTGGGTGCTTGATCATTATTTATTAAGCCAATGCAAACTCTTATCAGCTTCTGGCATTCACTTATTGATCTTCTGGAGATACGTTCAATAAGCCTATCATTTCTTCTCTTTGATGGCCTTTTAAATATTTGAAGGCAGTTTTTATTATGCATGCAAATATCTGGTGTGTGTGTGTGTTGTGTGTGTATACGTTGTATATGTGTTTCTCCTGGGTAAATATCTGAAAGTATTTTAAGTCAATTCCTTGTATGAAAGATTTTCCAGATACTACACTATCCGGGTCATCTCCTTTGGATAAACTCCAAGAGAAGATTCCCTAAAGTTAATTCCAATAGTGTCTAAAAATAATCTGAATGACACCAAAAATAGATAGTGAGAAAAATGCTTTCAGGCTAGGATTAACAGCCAACCCCTGTCTTGGTATGAAGTATTTTTCTGTAATACAGAATTTAAGGCATAGAAAATCTTAAAAGATTTTCCTTACTCTTCTTTCTTGGCAAATAACTCACCCCCATGGCCCTCAAGCAATCAACCTTAAAAATGTATTATTTACTGTCTTGCTTACCACTTCCTGAGCTCTGAAATAAGAGCAGAGAACTAGAAGTCAGGGTCTCTGCTTGCATTTTCAGCCCTAGCCTCTCCTCTGAACTTCAGACTTGTACATCCAATGTCCCATTTGGCATCTCCCTCAGTGTCAACACTTATCCAAATGGACTTTCCCTCCCCATCCCTGACCTGTTTTTCTCTTTGATTTCCACTGCTAGCAGAGAAAGCCACCATCTAGCCAGTTATCTTAAGCCCCAAACTTCAGAGTCATTTTATATCGATTCTTCATCTTTAATATTCAGTCAATTTCCAGCTCTGAAATTTTACCCTTCTCTTTATCTTCCTTTTCACAGCTTAACTCAGAACTTTCCAGATTGTCAGTTGTGGCTTCCTGAACTGGCTTCCCACTCTCCCACCCTTGCCTTACTCCTTATGGGGTAGACCAGAGGCAGCTCCATTGTAATAGGGTCCAACCCTCCTAACATGCTCCTCCTTTGGCTATCCTGCCTCCCTCTCCAGCAGCAGCCACTGTATCCTGACTTGCACTTAATTTTACAAAACTCCACTAATAATTCTTCCAAGTACCATACATTTCTACCTTCTGTGCTTTTTTGCCTGTCCCTGTTTGCCCCCCACACCTTCATTTGAATAACAGTAACCTTCAAGGCTAGAGGAATAGCTGCTTCTTCAGGGAGCTTTTCTGAACCCTCTGCCTGGGGAATTCACCCTCCCTTTTCTGTGAGGTTAAGGTGCTATATCATTCTTTGCCTAAGCACCCACATTAGGTGGATGGAAGTATACATTTTTGTGCTCCTCATAAGGCTGTAAGCTCCTTTAAGGTGGGGAATATCATATTTATATACATATTTTTACATCATTGTTCATTTTTAAACAATATTTGCTTCCCCCACTCCCTCAGGTGTAGTCCCCATGGAATTTCCTTCACCAATGCACCCGTGCACCATCACCTCAGTCCCCTGTGCTCCTCCCTCCCTCCCTCTGATCCCTCTCCCTCCTCCTCCCCTGCAGGATGTCTCTGATTTATAATTGTCCGTTTTTGCTTTGTTGTGTTTTGTACTTTTTTTGTGCTTTTTGTATTTTTTTTATACTGATGTCTTATTTGGTTCCCCTATATTCCTGCTATAAGTGAAGCCATCCATTTTTTTTTCTTTTTCCTTCTGGCTTATTTCACTGAGCATAATTCCTTCTAGTTCCATTCATGTTGCTGCGAATGGCATGAGTTTATCTTTTCTGATTGCTGAATAATATTCCATTGTGTATATATGCCACATCTTCTTGATTCAGTCATCTATGTTTGGGCTTTTGGGTGGTTTCCAGGTTTTACCTATTGTAAACAGTGCTGCAGTAAACATAGGTGTACAGGTGTTCTTTTGAATCAATGTTTTTGTGTCCTTTGGGTAGATCCCTAGGAGTGGAATTGCTGGGTCTTATGCTAGCTCCATTTTTAGTAGACTGAGGAACCTCCAGACAGCTTTCCATAGTGGATGGACCAGTTTGCACTCCCACCACCAGTGTAGGAGCGTTCCTTTTCACCACATCCAAGGTGGGGAATATCTTATTTGTCTTTGTACCTACTCTCTAGGGCCCAGCTAAGTGGGCAGCCTATATCATGGATATTACTCAAATGTTTGGTGATCTGAAAGACCCTTTAAGACACAGGTTTTCAAAGTTCTAGAGATGGCAAACTTCTACATAAAAATCATATCAAAATACCCCTCCATTGCAAAATGAAAGTGTTTGTAGTTCTCCATTCTTAATCCTGTTGTTTCAAACCTTGCTTTCAAAAATACTTCTAATATGATTTCTCATGTCACAGCAGCAGGATTTAAGGGACTCAGGGTGATTACTGCTGCAAAGATTTGCTATTTGTTCACCTTTTTGTATGTGACTGGCCCCATATAAAATGATACAGGGTCAAGGCCAAGGCCATGAAGCCTCACATGTAACAGTGGATAGTTATTAAACAATACTCTGGTGCCTGGCATTATTTATGTACATGTCTTTGTCCCTACTACGGTGATTCCACTTGGAAGACAAAGCTTAGGACTTATTTATTCCTGAAACTCTTTGAGACTTTATTACAGTGTCCCACATTGACTATGACCTCCATAAATGAGTATTCAATTGAGTGGAGACTGTAAGTACAATGAAGCTGCATTGAGGCACCACTTTTATTTGCCATAGTCATGGGAAAACATGTGGTGATCATTTCTATTTACAATAAATTTCCTTGTCAGATGCCCCTTTAACAGTCAGGTGAAGATAATAGAAGTGCTACCAACATGTGACCTCCAGGAGGGCCTGGAACAAGTGCTGCAGGACCATGCTGCTAACATGTGGTGCCTAACTCCATCGAAGGTAAGAATTGATTTGAAAATTAAGATGAATAATAGCATCAAGCACTTACAGTCAGAGTGAAGGACTTTGTCACCAGGCCCTGAGAGAGATGAGGACCCCTCTCTTTCCTTCCCATCTCCCCTTGCCCTGTCAGACTCCAGCTGTTTGGACCCTCAAATCTTCAGCCCTTAAAGGCTGTCATCTTCCTTTGGTGTTCCCTAAGTAAAGCTTAGCCACTCTGCTACCCTTTGAATTCAACAATAGCAATCTTCCCCAACATTCATGCATTTGATCAAAAGTCATGCATCAAATGCAAGCCCCAAGTGCAAATTGAAGAAATTTATGGCCAATATTCTTTAAGGTAGCCACAGGGACACTGTAGACACATAAAACATAGAGTGACCTGCAGATAAATAGGGGCAAAAGTGATTTGTAAAGTTCTCATTTTTCTACAATCTATGGTTTTCCTGCAGAACCCTTGGAAAAAAATTCACATAGGATGTGAATATTAAATTGTTTTCAACTTTGACTAAGAAATTTTCCAGATTTATAGAAGACAGTGACCATTCTGGATAATAGAGTGTAGGACGAATTGTCAAACCTGTAAACTTAAGTACCCCACAAAGGCAACTGGTAAACAGTGCTTCTGGAGAACTTAGAAATTGTGTTTCTTTTTCTCCTTGTCTCTGAAGGCAAAAAGCAGCATCACTTTGTTCTATAATCAACCAGATATTGAATGATAGTCCTTTCCATCCTTCCTTTATTCCTAAAGAAGATGATATCAGAGATTTTCTTTAACACCTAGCCTCAGTTTCTCATCTGTGAAATGGGGTTATAAAATGGATCTCAGAGGGTAGATACAAGGATTATACAAAATGAAAAAGATACTTGTTTTGTACTGAATCCTGCTTTGAGATATCAGTAAAAGTTATTTAACTTCCCACTTTGGAAAGGGTGAATCAAACCTCAGAAAATAAGCCAAGGAAGGACCTTTGCTACTCCAGCTGTTGTGACTTCTCAAAACAAACAGCAGCCAGTAAGGGTGTGCTCTGTGGTGGACACTAGACTATGCCCTTGGAATACATCCTCTCTCCTAATCCTCGGTGCAACCCCAAGAAACCTGAGCTCCTCAGCACACCCCTAGCCCCAGAGGAGGCTGCGCATATGGCTAAAACAGCCCACAGTCTGCTCTAAGAAGGAAGGCTTGTTAGCTCAAGTCTGAACCCTGAAGGATGCTAATTAATGAGCAATCTGTATCCCTAGCTACCTCCCTTCTTTTTATTTTATTCTCTCTCTTGAACTATTGTAACTTCATGCAATGACCTCTCAGTCACCTGCCTCTCTCTTACTGGCTTTTTCACAGCTATTAGGGTGATCTTCTGAACTCAGTTCACACAGGGTCCTGGAAAGACCTCTAGAACCCTGGCTTTTGGCCTTTCCAGCCTCTGAGTGCCCATGGCAAAGAGCACTCGGATGCTCTCCCAGTTTCTCTCTCAGGAAAAATAAGACATTGAAGTAGATCAGGACTGTCCCTCATTTATCATTGTTTCTGCCAGGCTTTCTGAGATGGGGGCCTCCTTCCCCCTCTCTTCCTGTTGAGCTAGGTATTTACCCTACCTTAATGGCACATATAGTATTACCTGGGAGGTTTTAAAAATGTCCTTACCTACATCCAGTCCCAGCCCAAAGGAATCATAAATCTATGTGTGGGGCCTGAGTCTGGGTTCTGCTAAAGGACTCAGGTAGGTGACCCTATGTGTGGGCAGGGCAGAGAGTCACAATTTTTTTGTATACAGCAGGTCCTCAAATAACATCATTTTCATTCAGTTATAACATTAATGAGAGGGCCTCCCTGGTGGTGCAGGTGGTTGAGCACAGCGCTGAGAAGCTGTATGCAGCCTCTGCAGTGCCGGTTCGATCCCCTCCGGCCTCGGAGCAAGCCACATGGTGAGCAGACCTCTCCTATCTCACCCGCTGCTCCCCTCAGCAGTGTATTTTGTCAGTTTGCCTGTTCTGCTCCCCACTCTGTCTCTGGTGAATCCCCTTACCCTCCCACGCATCTGGCCTGTACCCCAGTTCTTGTATAAATAAAATAAATCTTTAAAAACACACACACAAAAAAAAAAAAAAAACAAAAAACATTAATGAGGAAAAAGCAACCTTCTCAACCAGGGTGACTGCCTGGGTAGAGTTTGCACGTTCTCCCCATGTCCACGTGGGCTTTCTTCAGGTTCTCAGGTTTCCCCCCACAGTCCAAAAATGCACACATAGGGTTCATTGGTGTGTCTCACTTGTCCCAGGCAGAATCAGGTGAATATGTGTGTGAATATGTCCTGGAAGGGCAGAAGCCCAGGATGTGGTCCTGCCTTTCACCCTGAGCTGCCAGAATAGGCTCCAGCCACCTGGGATTCTTTACTGGAATAAGCAGGTTGAAAAGCAAATGAATGGAGACAAATGATTGTTTAATGTTAGAAGTGTTTGGGTGTTTATTTAGAAGTTTTGTGATTTTTTTTTTTTTTTGTGACTAGAAATAGGCCATGAGAACGTAACTCTTGTTTGTATCAGATAGCTGCTGGGAAAGTTGGTTTTGCTGTCCTTGTAGTTTCCAAGAAGCTGCCAATCACTTTAAGTGAGGATTTATTGCCTATTCTGGCTCTGGTGCTCAAACCTTCACTCTGCTTACTAAATTTAAGGGACGCACTGTCCTGCAGTTAGCACTTCCCTCTCTTCTTCCCTGGGCCCTGCTGAACTGCAGAGTCACCTACTTTGTTCCTGGGTAGGCCTTGAGATCAATAGTTGGTGCCCTGAGTTCTGTACAAGGCCTTTGTTTTTCTAGCGCTTCTGTATCCAGACAGGTTGGTCTGTTCAGTTGTGGAGACTGCTATTAAGAAAGCCATTCTTACCTCCACCTAAGCCTCATTCTCCAGTATTTGTCTTCAGTAACAAATTTGACAAACTTCCATTTGCCTGGCCTCCACTATATCAAATTGATTCAAAATTTGGGAAGGGGAGATAATTATCTCCCTCAAATCAGTAGCATCCTTTTTTTTTTTGGTCTGGAACCTAAGCCATAATAGATGCTCAATAAGGCCATCTATGACAAGCCAACAGCCAGTATCATTCTCAATGGTGAAAAGCTGAAAGCAATTCCATTAAGATCTGGAACAAGACAAGGATGTCCACTCTCACCACTGCTTTTCAATATAATACTGGAAGTCCTAGCCAGAGCAATAAGACAAGAGAAAGACATCCAAGGAATCCAAATAGGAAAAGAAGTCAAACTATCACTATTTGCAGATGATATGATAATATACATAGAGAACCCCAAAATCTCCACAGAAAAACTAATTCAACTCATCAATCAATTCAGTAAAGTGGCAGGATACAAAATCAACACGCAAAAGTCAGTAGCCTTCCTATACACAAACAATAAATCTGAAGAAGAAGAAATCAAAAAACCACCCCTTTTATTATCGAAACAAAAAAATCAAATATTTGGGAATAAATCTAACAAAAGAGGTAAAGGACCTATACAAAGAAAACTATAAAACACTGTTAAAAGAAATAGAAGAAGACACAAAGAAATGGAAAGACATCCCCTGCTCATGGATTGGAAGAATAAACATTATTAAAATGGCCATCCTACCAAAAGCAATATACAGATTCAATGCTATTCCAATCAAATCTCAATGGCATTCTTCAAAGAAATAGAACAATTATTGATGAAATTCATATGGAATCACCAAAAACCCCGAATAGCCAAAGCTCTACTGAAAAAAAAAGAAGGAAATGGAGGCATCACACTCCCAGACTTCAAACTATACTACAAAGCCATAATCATCAAAACTGCATGGTATTGGAACAAGAACAGATATACAGACCAATGGAATTGAATAGAAAATCCAGAAATAAACCCACAGATTTATGGTCAACTAATCTTTGACAAAGGAGCAAAGACTATGCATTGGAGCAAAGAAAGTTTGTTCAATAAATGGTGCTGGGAAAACTGGGTCGCTACATGCAAAAGAATGAAGCTTGACCACTACCTCACACCATACACAAAAATCAACTCAAAATGGATTAAAGAACTAGACATAAGACCTGAAACCATAAAATACATAGAAGGAAATATAGGCGAAACACTACGGGATTTGCACATCAAAGACATCTTTACAGACACATCACCCAAAGCAGTGATAGTGAAGGCAAAGATAAACAGCTGGGACTACATCAAATTAAAGAGCTTCTGCACAGCAAAAGAGACAATAACAAAAACAAAGAGAAACCCCACCAACTGGGAGAACATTTTTGCACCCAACACTAATGATAAAGGACTGATCACAAAAATCTGCAAAGAGCTGATGAGACTCAGCAACAACAAAGAAAATAATCCAGTCAAAAAATGGGCAGAAGAGCTAAAAAGAAACTTCTCTGAAGAGGAAATGCAAATGGCCAACAGACATATGAAAAAATGTTCAACATCACTTGTAATCAGGGAAATGCAAATCAAAACTACCATGAGATACCATCTCACACCAGTGAGAATGGCACATATTAAAAAAACTAGCAACAACAAATGTTGGCGAGGGTGTGGAGAAAAAGGAACTCTTCTGCACTGTTGGTGGGAATGCAAACTGGTCCAACCACTATGGAGAGCTGTGTGGAGATTTCTGGACCTACTAAACATAGAGCTTCCATATGATCCAGCAATTCCACTCCTAGATATTTACCCAAAGGACACAGAAACATCAATTCCAAAGAGCACCTGCACCCCTATGTTTATAGCAGCACTGTTTACAATAGCTAAGCTTTGGAAACAGCCCAAATGCCCAAAAATAGATGACTGGATCAAGAAGATGTGGTACATATATACCATGGAATATTACTCAGCATTCAAAAAAGATAAACACATGCAATTTGCAGCAACATGGATGGCGCTGGAAGGGATCATGCTCAGCGAAATAAGCCAAAAAGAAAAAGAAAAATACCGGATGGTCTCACTCATAGCAGGAATCTAGAAAACTTAAATAAGGGACCAGGAAAATGAATATAAGAAAGTGAAAATCAAAATCAACAAAAAACTGTGAACCAGAGACACTTTTTGGGGGGTGGGGGGCGGGAGGGGAAGGATTGGGGTCAGAATGGGGCGTTTGCAATTGTATGGGGGAATATAAAAATAAAATTTGATATTTAAAAAAAAAATAGATGCTCAATAAATATTTGTTGGATGAGTGAATTCCCTGTACACTCCTAGTAAGAGCCATTCTCTAAATTTCAGTCTCACTTTCTTGCTATCTCTTTCTTCCTCCACCAGCTACAGATGGTATAAATGCGGCAGTCCTTGTGAAGACTGAAAAAACAGTCAGACAGATGTGTTGTTCATAGCTCCCCAGTCAGGCATAACTAAACATTTACATTTATTACCAATTAGAGGGGAAACAGACTGTAGTTTTATGCACTGTATGTGACTGGATATATTTCTTTTTGGGATCTCACTAAAAACTTCAAAATGTATCATTGGATCTCGCTTTCTTAGCAGCTCCAACCTCATTGAAAATGCTACTTAAATAGAGGTCTACCAATGACTGTGTAAATGTACATTTTGTTCTCCTACCCAGCCCCAGGATGTCGTAGAGGGGGGAAAGCAAAGTCACAGAAGGGGATTCCAGCCACTGCAATGGAACAGAAGCCACCCCCCCACCCCGCCCAGTGTTGCACCACACGTGCAAATAGAGCAGACTTTGTTGAAGGCAGTGCATGTAAAATTGTTGACATTACATGCTGTACAATGTGTGTGAGCATATCAAGTTTTGCTGTGTTTGGTCCCCCTCCCATAGGGCAACATATACAAAGGAAATTAGTATTAAAAGTGACTTTGGCATCATCCGTTCCATAGAGCCAATATTTCACTTTTTGGAGGTGCCTTCTTCCTAATTTGCCCAATATCTGACATAAAATACTGACTTAATCTCATCAAGAAAAAAAATAAATCAAAAGATAGCATAGGCTGAATATCAGCTAGCCAAGTTCTGGTCTCAGCTCCTTTTAACTCAGCTTCACCTGCAAAGACAACTAACTCAGGAATTTTTGCTAAGAAAATAATGAGATATAATTAAGGGTGTTTGTATTGTATAAGACTTCATCAGGTGGCTATATATACAAAAGGCTCAATTCCAAAGCAGGCTAAATGCCAACAAGGTGGGGGCTGGCTAATGTGTCGTGAAACAAACATGATATTAAAAAATGTGGTTTGACCACAGTGAAGTACCACTTCACTCTCACTGTAATGAGTGGCTATAATCATTTTTTTAAAAAAGCAAAACCAAAATAGAAAATAGCAAATGCTTGTGAGAATATAGAGAAATTGGAACCCTGGTGTGTTGCTGGTGGAGATGTAAAATGACCCAATAACTGTGGGAAACAGTTTTGCAGTTCCTTAAAAAGTTAAATATAGAATTACTACAAGACTCTGCAATTCCCCTCCTAGGTATAAAGTTAAAGAATTGAAATCAGGCTCTTGAACAGACACACATGCACAAATGTTCACAGCAGTGCCAGCTATAATAGTCAAAGGCAAAACAGTCCAAATGCCCATGAATGAACCTTGAAAAAAATGTTTCTAGGTAAAGGTAGCCAGACACAAAAGCCACTTGTTGTGTCATCCATGCATAGGCAATGCCCAGAACAGGTGAATTCAGACACAGAATGCAGCTTGGTGGTTTGCAGGTGCAACAACAAGTGAGAAGCACAGGAGGAAGAAGGGGTAAAATTACTAGTGGGTAAAGGGTTTCATCTTGGAGTGATAGAAATGTTTTTGAATACCATAGAAACATTGGAAATGTACAAGATACCATTAAATTACTCATTTTTAGGTGGTTCATTTTATTCAATAAGTTATTTCTAACTATCTGGATTTTGAAGGATCTATAGTGACATAAGAAAATTTACATCATGTAATTACTAAAAACTGAGCTTATAATCTCAATTTTATGAATTTAAAAGTGTATTCTTAAGTGTGTGTAATATATGCATATATGTGTACATATATACAAATATTCATATACGCCATCCTACCCTAACAGAGCTATAAAGCAATTCAGTGTTGATTATTGAATTATAGGTTTATTTCATTTTCATACTGTTTTTCATACTTCTGAAAATGAGCACATGTCAATTTCATAATTTGAGAGAAAAACAATGTTATTGAATAAGAATTGGGTTACAAGTATATTGCTAGAGCTTCCTCCAGCTGCAAATTCTGGGAGTATAAATGTGTTACATTTACTTGCATGCCCATTGGGTATTGGGCAAGAGCAGATAAGCCTTTTTGAGAGGCACCTAGGAAATGATGATTTAAGGCAAACTGGCAATATTGGAACACAGACACATTCCATACACAAACAGTCGTAGAGGCAGTCCGCATGCAGAATTTCAGTTCCTGCCACACTGTTCGTAAGTGGCACTCCTAGCAGGACATACGTATCCATTATCCAGTCCCATAGTCCATTGTGATGGCTCTTTAAAAATGATGGTAGCATTCATAACTCTCTCGTGGACTCTCCATAAGGCATGCATCTGAAAAGAAATGTCCCCATCCTGCAGAGCTTCCCTAGCTGATTCCTACCAGTAAAAGTAAATTGAAGTTTTTCTTTAAAAAAAAGCATAGTGGCCTCCTGAAATAACCATTCCTTGTGTGGCTTGTCATTCATTCACTCACTATGGAAATCTAAACTTTTTACTAACCCCAAGTCAGTCTAGCCCTTTCTCTTCCTCTTCCTCCATACCAATGTGACTTTTTAAAAACACTGAAAGCTAATAAGGAAAGTTTGAGTTATGTCCACATAGTCTGAACATAGTCACAGGTTTTTTTTTTTCAACTTGTATGTTTTTGATCTTTACCATTTTATCATCTTCCCTGATTCTCCACCCCCCCTCATTATGTTTGTGAATTAAGAGTCCCCGTTTTCCCTTTACTACCCTTGGTTCAGTAAATAAGAAGAAACTAGATTAGTAAAATATTTGTGCTGAAATGATACCTGGTGATATCTTATCTACTGGTAAAAAAAATCTTTGTATTTGGAAGGAATATTTACTTGGACCTGGGAGAAGTAGACAACCTCACTCAGTGTTTCCATCAGAGAAGATTCGCAAAGAAAAGGAATTCAGGTGCTATTTCAGAAAAAAAAAAAGCCATGAGTCAAAATGTGTGAAGTAATTAATAACAGAAGATGCAAAAGGCTGAGAGCATAGTCACAAAAGCCAGATAATGGGTGCTAAAGATATTCTCAGAGCCACACAAGTGGAGGTTCAGGAAAATTCTATAGATAGAATTTAGGGGTGTGGCCAAGCTGAGTCTGGAGAGGCTGGGAGGTGAGTCATTCTGAGCTCATCTAGCACTGGTTCTTTAAACCTGAGACCAAAAGAATATAAGATTCCTCATTCACTGAGAAGACTAAGACTGCTCTCTGGGTTCTGGAAGGGAAAATGGAGGTGTTGTCAAAACCTGACATGTGTGAGTTCATGTATGCCAACCTCAGATCAGTAAGACTTATGTCTTGCTGGCACAGACTTGGATATCACTGTACCTCAAATAGGTCCACCCGGGGCAGTGGTATGTCCATCCAAGTGTCTGAGTGAGCCTGTGCTGTCCTGGAAGAAGGGCGTGGGCCCTGCTGGGGAAATGCAGGTCTGTGGATGTGATAAGAGATGACATCCTCACCTCACTCATTCCTCCAGAGACTGCTATTTTGTTGAATGAATGGTAAAGCTGTGTGTGAGCCTTTAATTGATAACCAAACACTCTGATTTCTGTTTCTTCAGCTCTTTCTTTGAAAGGACACTGATCCAGCCCTGGGGAAATAATAACACTGGGATGAATGAACAAAAGCTATTTCCTCCCCCTCCCCGATATCAAAATATCGATCTCCAGAGGAGGTCAGCATTTATCAAGAGGATGTGCTGATGTCCTAGCTGGCCAAGCAAACCTTGTTGGATATGCTGGCCCACTCTGGAGCCGTCTGTTCCCCCATTTCACTCATACTGTGGACTCATTCCATGGATCCCTTTGCTTCGACAACACTTCACAGTTGTCTATATTCAATTGCATTTTTCTCTTCTCCAGCCTCAGGTCACCCAGAAAAAAAAATGTTTTGAATGTCCCTCTGGATCCGGCACATGGGACCTAATTAGTTGCTCTGTCTGCAAGTTTAGTTTATCAAGGAGAAGATTCCATACTTTGGGTTTGCTCTGTTCCTCCAACATCATTTCCACTCCTGGGCTTGGTGAGCTGCTGTGCCACCAGTGTGGCATTCCGTGTGTTTTAAGCAACACGAAAATCACTCTGCGTTGTCACTTGCAGTGCCACAGATATTTGCTTCGCCCCTGCATTGCTCAGGATGCCTTCACTTGATGTCTTGAAAGTCCCCAGTAAGGTTAGGGAACAGGTTAGGAAACAGCTCTGAGTGGATGTCACCTCATTTCCCAGGACTGTGTGTGTCAACATGGCCAGGATAGGCAGGGCAAGGACAGATTCCTTTGTGGTGCTGTCTTTACATTTCAAAGAATTAGTTGAGGGTAAAGAACAAAAGTAAGAAGAGGACTTTGCTTTCCCCCTAAGCATCTTGATTTCAGAGAGTGATTTGGGCTGCTCTGCCCCTAGGAACATGGTGCTACCCACTCATTCTCTCACACGCCTGTGTTTTGCTTTTTCTTAGCAGTCAAGGTATGTTTGTGTGAAATTGTGGGACACAAAGGAGAACATCCCCGACCCCTGTGGGTCTTCTACACTGGCAAAGTATCAAACAAGCATCAGACAGATTGAAAAGAGAAAAAAGTCAAAAAAGATGTTTAATAATGTACACCTCTTGGATACTTGGGAGAAACCCAGCGTGACTCATCCATGTGGCTTTAGATGTCATTTTAAATAGCTAAGACAAGGGAGATTAGGGAAGAAAGGGCAAATTCAGTTAGAGGGTTACTGGGGAAGGTGCAGTAAACAATAGGCATGCAGATTTAGCTCTACCTTCTCCTTGGAAAAGAGATAAAAAGATTATCTTTCTCACAGAGGCCCTTATGGACAAGTTTATACATAAATATAAAAAACAACTTCCATCCAGCCTAGAGTCCCTGCCTTGCCAATTATTTATTTTGGGGTGGCAGAGTTTTACTCCCCTACAGAATCACATATACACTGTGTCCTGCTCTCTCTTGTGACCAAGGCTCAGAGACAGCTGGTTAGAATTATAATCAGAGGATATTATCATCAGAACAAATAGAAGCTACCTGCCCAGTTTACAGAGAACTAAGATCTATGCCCTGGGGACATCCAGGTTGACCCTAGAAAAACAAAAAGGTGCTGAGTTTAGTTAATGATCACAAAGGAGGCAGGGTCAAGTGTAACCTGGGAGATGACACAAGTAAATCAGCTTCCAAAGGTAATCAGAAGAACTGGGGAGAAATAGAATATAACCAGGACTCTGGGAATTCTTGTTCCCAAGTAAAGGGTCTGCACAACTATCACTAGTTCAGAACCTTTCTCACGAGTTCTGGGCCATCCACACCCACAGATGCAAACAAAAGGGTCTTTAGTACAGCAAAAAGAGAGGGAAAAAAATGTTATTCTAGACAACAGGGTAGAGAGAGATGGAGAAGGTAAAGTTACCAGTCAGTGGTTTGAGAGGGTGAAATGGCCACTGTAGGAACTGACTGGGGATGGCAGATGCCAGCTGCTGCTAAGGTCAGGGGTGGGGTAGGAGCTAAGGCCCACTGCCCAGCCAGCCAGTGGGTGTCTGCTTTCAGCAGTAGCTATGATGAAAAAGAGGGGAAGTGGGCCTCCCTGATGGTACAAGGGGATAAGACAGCACTATGAAGCTATCTGCAGCCACTGCAGCACAAGTTTGATCCCCAGCCAGGGAGCTACCCACAGGGCACAGCAGACCTCTCCTGATGTGCCCGCTGCTCTCCTCAGCAGTGTATTTCGGTCAATCCACCTGTTCTATTCCCCACTCTGTCTCTAGTAAATACTCTCACCACCCCCTCACACCTCTGGTCTATACCCCAGTTCTTGTATGCATAAATAAATAAATATTTAAAAAGAGAGAGAGATAGTAAGCTCTTGTGTGTGGCTCCCATTAAAAGGCTCATAAAATGGCCTCTCAGGTATGTTCTCTTCCCACTTTTCACACAGGATGTCGGGGAAGAGTTCAGACCAAGGCACTGCCCAAATGTCTTCCCTGCCTGCCTGGGTGGTGTCTGGACATGAGGAGGTAGAGCTTGGCCCCTCCCTGTATAGGGCAGCTCTGAATAACAGGACCTAGGAAGATCCCAGTGTTCCTACCCAATGGCATTTCCTTGGCTCAGCTCAGTTGTTGACAGAGCAGGTGTAATTTAGCCACTAATAATTTTCTTCCTTCAGACATGATGGCAAAAGTGAAAGTGGTTAAGGGATTGGTAGCAACTGTCATCTCCACTGACTTGCGGGCTCATAGAAAGCAGGTTCCATTTAGGCCAGGACTAATGGCAAATGCAGAGCAGGCCTTTCATCTGGGCAAAGCTAGGCCTTTCATCAACGTTCCTAGGATCTGTAGGATGAGGGAGTTAGTTAGCTATTGCCCTGCTCTGGGGGGAGCTATGCCTTTTTCCACTTCCCCATTAGCAGTGTAGAAATGAAGCATGGTATCGGGGCCGAAATCTCAAGAAGCATTCTGGAGGGCCGAGATAAAATGGCTGCCTATGACTCTGGACTTTGTCTTCATTATGCAGCAGGGATGCCTGTAACCTCAGAAGCCACTCTGTTCAGAAGTCATGTTATCAGGTAGGGTGAGGAGCATCCCAGGACTCCCAAACCTGCCCACTCTAAATGGGTTCTGCCATCTGCCATATCAAGTCAAAACATAGTCTAGTGCATAAGACCTTCAATGGAAAGGAACTTTAATACAACCAGTGTGTGCTAGTCAGTGTGCAATAGAGATAAAAGAAAGAGAAAGAATATGGTTTCTAAATCAAGGACCCAAATTTATTCATCCCTTGTGGGCAAATGCCAGCTAAATAGGTTTGGCCCAAAGCAGGGCATCTGGGCCCAAAAGTTTGCCACAAGCCTAGGGTACCTTCTGGTTGGGCACCCATAGGAAAGGAGCAGAAGGGACTCGGCATGTCTGGAAGGAAAAGAGCAAAATCAAAATCAAGATAAAGGATGTCATTGTCTCCCCACTGGTTTCTCACCCATATTTCTGTCTCAGGTGTCTCCGTGTCTCCCAAGTCCCTGGTGCAAGGCCAAGAAGCAGCTTCTTTACATGTCTCTTTGCTCCATAATGCCTCCTCCAGGTCTTCTTTGTCTCTTTTCTTCCTTTTCCCCATCTTCCATAACTTCCCTTCCCTCATCAGCTCTACCCTTCCTCAGGGTTGGGGCAGGGAACCTGGAACCTCCCCTTTCCCTGGGGATTTCCCTATTAGCAATCAGAGTGCACAAGACCTGCCCACAAATGCTCCTCTATCTTCCTTCTACCAGTGCTTTTCCTCTTTTCTCTCCTCTTCCCTTCCCCAACTCTTCCACATACACCCTTGTTCTATTGATTCTTAGCCTCATTTCCTCAAAACTCTAAAATCTTTGCATTTTAGCTCTATCATAAACCTATGTCTTTTAACTTCCATGCTTTCATCTCTTACCTTGATAGTGCTCGGTTTCTCTGCCTTTTCTACTCTTAACCATTTGAAATGTTAGCCTAAACTCTAACTCTTCCCTTCTGGTTGCTGCTTTTAATTGTCTATGTTTTAAAATTTCTGGTATTTAATTACTTGGTATAGATTTTATTTATTTTTTAAACCTCCTTTGTTTTCTGTTTTCCTTTTTTTGTTTTGTTTTAATTTTTATCTGACTGTTTTCCTGTTTTGTAATGACTCATAAAAATACCAGCCTGGAGGTAGGTAGGGTGTAGACAGCCCACATTAATTCCATTTACTCCCTTTACTCCTGGCTGTCCCTGTGTATCTTTTCCATTTCCCTCAATAAATTCCCTAGATTAGTTGAAGATGGCTTTGCAAAGACTCTAGCCTTAGGAGACTGGAGAGACCTATGGGTAGAATCGCTGAAGAGCTAAGCTTCCCGTTAGCATGTTTTACTTGCAGAGTATTAGTTATTTATACTATCTAGACATTTTCAGATAAGTCATGAGTTTTAAATCTGTGTTTTCCAAAGTTTACATCATTGGCTCTTAAGCAAATACTTGGGCGGGTGGGCCTAGCTAAGTTGGATAGAAAATAGAGCAAAGTGCGACTTCCATGAGGGAGCCTGGCTTAACTTGGAAAGGAGCCGGGTAGGCCTGTGTCAAGAAAATGATCTGGATCCTGATGCTCTGGATCCCTTTGCTCCTCACTGAGCTGTTTCTCAGGCCTGCCTAGAGGGATGGTGGTTCAGATGTTGGGGTTGGGTGAACAGGGTTCTTGGGTCCCTCTGAGAAAGATTTCAGCAGTTTCTCCTTCAGCAGCACACAGTGAGTTTAAGAGGGAAAAAAAAAAAAAAAAAAAGATGTTTGCTTGGACACAACAGGCAAAGCCTAAATTTTAAAGGTTTATTAGGGAAAATAAAATTTTAAAAACATGCCTGCGTAGACACAGACAGGCAAAGAGTGAGCAGATTTATTAAGAGGTACCTGCATAGACACAGGCAGGCAGTCTTAAAGGACAAGAGCTGTGTTTTGTCAGAGCAAGGGGCATCCTTATGTTTCTTGATGAACTTACTGTGGAAATTATCACCTTGTGTTCTGGTTGGGTTTGTCCTACATAGCTGATAATCCTCTCTGCCCTCACTTTAGATTCCTGGAAATTTCTAAGACACCCCATCTCTGGTTTTTGACCTTTTTTCTACTCTAAGCTTCTATCAGTAGGAGAACCCTATCTAAATGTGACCAAAACCGTCTCTAGTTTTTTTTTTACCTGCATCATAGAATAAGGAGTAGCTGTCTGTAGCAGATCTTATGAACAAGATCTCCATAATGGGGGCTGATGTATCTCACTAGGTGCTTCTTTGAACCTAATTGGCCCTATACCAAATGACAGAGCCCTGTCAGAGGGTGTCACTTATATCTCTACACACTTTTTGCTGTACATAGGTTTCCTAACCCTCCCTGCTCCCAAACTCAGGAAATCCATAGTGTGCAGGAGAATAGAGCAAAGATGACAAATTCTTTACTAGATTATCCAAGGAAGAAAGGACAGTGCATTTCCCCATCATGTGCACATCATGATCATCTTGCCAACAAAGTCAAGTGGACTAGAGAGATAACCCCTTGGAAGGTTAGTACTTTTCCTCAGACTTCAACAACCTCAGCACAATGAAATGGGATTTTCTTTAGCAGTAGCTTATAGGTATTGGGTGCCTATTATAGACAGATTTTAATTTAGGCACTAAGGAAGTGACATGGTATGCAGGCCCCTATCTCCTCATGCTTTGGGATGTAGTTGATAAAAGATATAAGCATAGGGGCCTCCCTGGTGGTGCAGGGGTTAAAGTCTCAGTGCTAAAGTCTCAGCCACTGTAGCCTGAGTTTGATCCCCACCAGGGAGCTAACCCACATGACGCAGCAGACCTAGGATAAAATACTTTCATGGCTTATAAATCCTTACATCTGGTGGCATTGTCTCCTGCCCTCTTCCTGCATCTCACTCAATATCTACTCACTGTCGGGTCAGACTTCAAGGTTATTTTCTCAAGGATATCTGTCCTTCCTGAGTTAGGTGAACTCATTGGCCTTCACCTAACCCCTTTCTGACCTTGACTTTTGTATTTTATGATTTTCTGTGTTCCTGCCTGATTTTCCTCTTTAGACAGTCAGCTCTTGGAGAGCAGAGATTGTCACTAGCACACTATTTTTATACCAGCACACAGTATAGAGAGATGTTCAGCAAACACTTCTTAACAAATGAATGGATGATTTAACAATAAGAGGTAGTATCTGTCACATGAAAAAAAGATAGAAGAGAGCAAATTCGGAAGGAATTTAGAAGGGATGGAGGAAGTGTTCAATGTCATTCTGTGGTGTAACTGTGGAGCTGCTGCAGCGTGTGTGGGCCACCCAGACACCTGGTTCTCTCCCTGTCCCTTCTCATTCCTTGGTTACAAGACACTGATTAACAGTCTTCTGGAAGAGGTGGCATTGTGATTCTAACTGAGCTTAATATTTCTGAATTTCTCTTTGCTGGGGGGGAGAAAAGAGGGGGAACTGTACAAAATGGCCTTTCTCAGCCAGTGTCTGTCACTAGCAGTTTCAAAAAACGCTGCATGTAGCAGTCTGTGGAGCAATAGAAAGGGCCTAATTACCACAACCCTCCAGCTTACATTCTGTTAGGAGAGTTGGGGATACATAAAAAAATATGTACAGAAATACCTCTGAGCATAAGTGACACATTCAGAGAGACTGTCACAAACAAACAGTGCAAAGGGACACAGACAAAAACAACCAGTGGGCAGCCAGCTCACGCTGTATACAGAGATCACATGGATGGGAGGAGAGAAATGCCTGCAGATATAAGGCCCTTGTCAGCCACTTAATTATTTTATTCTTCTGTGTCACCTACAATGTCAGGAGGTTCCTTAAAGGCATGGACTGGAGCTCACACACCATGTCACTTTCTTGAACCTAAACTAAGACCTGTCTGTAGGCACCTGGTGCCTATTGAATCCCACCGAAGAGAATCCCCTTTCAAAATACACCACATGGAAGAAATAGGGTGTGGATTTATGGGAAGGGGGTTCTTCTAAAGCAGCTTCTGAGCACAGTTGTAAATGGAAGGGGTGTCTGGTTTGCTGAGAAAGACTGGGGAGAGTGGTTCTGTGGGCCTGATGGCAAGTGTGTTGTGCAAAGTGTGAAGGCCCAGGGAAATGTGTGGGGGGTTGTAGGGAAGGGGGTTCCTGCTACCAAACTGGGTAAGGCAGGGGATGTGGTGAATGAGAGGACAGCTGCCAGTGGGCAAGAAGTGGGAAGAAGGATAAATATCACGCATGAGCAGCCCAGCTGGAAGTGTTGTCTCTGTCGTCCAAGTACTTGGTGTAAGGCTTGGCTGGGAATTTGTGAGCTTGTGTGGGAAAGCTGGTACTTTGTGGGGTTCAATATGATTTCTCTAATCCAATCCAGTCAATTTTGAGTATCTAGAGGAGGCTTGGAGCATTACAAAGAACTGATATGGATACAGGGATAACTGACTTGGTCCCACTCACCTAGTTGCTTGCAAGAATTGAGGGATGTCTCAGGAGGTTCAGATTCCACAAAGGGGGCTTTAAGAAAAAGAAGCAATCAAAAGTTCTCATGGTGTCTGAGGACAGTCACCTGCTCAGATGATGCTTGGGGAAGATGATGATTTAACATCCGAGTCCAGATTGCATTGGTGGGGGAAGGACTTGAGCTGGGAGGTCATCCAAATGCTGCCATGTCTTCAGGAAAGAGAGGTACCATCTGGCCTTGAGTGAGGAGAGAGACAAGAAATGACTACAGAAATTTTTCCAGTTCTGCTTGGATGTGGCGACACTGAATGATGAGAGCAGAGAAGAGGGAAAGGCAACTTCACGGTTCCCAACCCCACAAGACTGAGCTGCCCAGGGGCCTTACAGGAGCTGCTTCGTGCAAACAGCACAGGTCACAGGTCTGGCACACGGCTCCACGCCTGCCCTTGGACCTCTGGAGAAGGTCTTATCTTAAGACGAGGCGATTCAGCCTCCAGTGGCCTGTGATTTACAATAGTACTTCAGTGGGAAAAGTACATAATGAGTGACATAAATTAACGAGATGCTAAATGACACGATTGATGGCAATAATGACTGAGATTTGTACACTGCATTACACTTTACAAAGTGCTTTTGCATGCATGATTTAATTTCATCCTTACCAGAACTACTGAGGTAAATATAATTATTTCATTCATATTTTATAAATGAAGAAACAGACACCTAGCCTTGTCTCAGGCCATCAGGGTAGTAAGTGGAAAAGCTAGGACTCAAGCTGCCAACACGGTGACCTTCTGTGTTATGCAGGAACTTAGATGTCTCATTGATTCACTAAAACCTTAGCTATGAATTCTTCCTGCATGGAATAGAGCATTAGATGTTGTTATCTTCTGAGGGCACTTGTTCATTCCTGATTCATCCATCATCCAGCCATTCATTCACCATGTGCTTATGGGCCACCTACTATGTGCCCCTCAGAGCTAGGCATTGGGAATGCAGTGATGAATAGATCGTTGTACACCTACTCAAAGTGAAGGACCAGGCTGTGAATATAAGAAGCAGATGTCTGCACTTACAGCGTGCAGGGTCCTAGCACTGAAGGGCATGTAAGGGTACTGGGCACCTTGTGGGCACAGGTCCATTTCATCTGGGGCTGTCACTCTCCTTCCATTCAGAGAACAGACTCAGAACCCTGTGTCCCTGCTCTGTTACCACCATTTGGTGTTTGGTCTCTTAACTTTCACTTTCTGTTCATTTATTTCTTGTTGTCTATGTGTTCTCAGGACTTCTGTAAAAGGCAGCGTGGTGGATGTACAGGAGTTTTGGTAGAGGAGGGCCATATGTAACATTTGTTATTCAGTCAGAGTGTTGGTCTGAACATAGTGGGCTATCAATAAACATTTGTTTGATTAAGATTCCCTGGTTGAGAATCCTCATGGTTGGGAGGGGCCCAGATGAATGCCCTAAAAGTACTCCCATGAAACCAGGAGAGTGACATTCAGAGCAGCTGCAGTGTTTTAATGTGGGAGTGTTTTAATGTGATGAATGTAGTCCCCAAACCCACCTTGACCACCCTCAGTCCATAGTGTCAGGAGCTCAAACAACTGCTTTCAGAGTGTGCAAGCTCACTGTGTGGGGGAGAAAGACTTTGGCTCTTTGGAGTCACTTTGTGAAATAGGTCTCAGTCCAGCAGGGAAGATGTTAAGAAGCAATAACAAAAATAAATTTATTGTTATTTTCACCTGTATCCTGTTTCTGGCTGTGCCACTGCCTTGTGAAGGGGCCTTGGCACATATGCTGCTGTTGAGTGCCAGTTTTCCCATCTGTAAAATAATCCCTGTCCTTGATCATCAGCTCACAGGGGTGTGTAGAAACCTGGGGTAATGCCTGTGCTATGCTTATGGGATCCTGGACAAAAAGACATTGTAGAAACAAAGGTAATCAACCTCTATTATAGCACACACAGAGCTTCAGAAGCTTTCCCTTGCCCTAAAGTCAGAGCTTCAGAAGCTTTTCCTGTCTTCTTGCCCTAAAGTCTCTCCTCTGCTTACACCCTAGAACACGTGTTCTCATCTACCTGCAGTCAGATTAGTAGCACAGGATCTTTTGAATTTCCATATAGTTTACCCAGCCTGCCTGTCTTGCAGGGCTTTTGCAAGCCTATCCCTTGGGATGGCAGCTCCTTATTTCCTTTACAGGTCAGCGTTTTCCCAAAGGTGTCCACTGCCCCTCATTCCCTCTCATTTGAAACTCTCTTCACCCTGTGATGACTAGAGACAGGATTCACTAGTCCTGTTGCCTTGGCAACACCTTCTGCTTGTTGTGAGTTTGGATTAGTGTTGGGATGCTATTGTTTTCCCCTCTGCCTCCAGATTTTAGGAGGGGCAAAGACACTCTGGATTAGGTGAAGCAAAGGAAGGAAAGGGGGAAGAGCAGGCACAGAAAACGTCAGAAAGGCCATTGTGGGGCTTTTGGGACCTATTAGGTAGTTACACATTTAACAGAAACTATTCAAACCAGGCAGCACTATATCTCAAAGAATTTCAAGGCAGATACGTAGAGAGTTTGACATGTGGGATCAATTCCTGTAAGAATCACAAGAATAGGGGATGACACAGGCAGGGCTGAGTGCCTCCTCAGGGTAGACTATAGAACCACACTTGATACTGCCTCATCCTCAGTGAACTTACTTTGGAAATCCAGTGACACTTATTGAAGGCCTGCCCTGAGCTCGGCCCTGTGATTAGCAATACAAATCAGCAAAGACCTTCGTTAGGATCAACACAGAATATGCATTTTAAAATTCAAGCACACTATTCAAATGACTTAACTTTGTATTCCTGTTTTTATTTTTAATTATCACTTGGAAGACTTGGCATAATTATATGAAAAAAGACAACATCAAGACTTGTGGGTTTGACAGAGAGGAGTTTTCTGACCCATTTTAATTGCTAAGCTTTGATACCTGCATGTGTGAGTCACCCTTTAATCTTTGTCATCAAGTAAAACTCTTACATTCTTACATTCCAAGAGCAAGGTGGGTTTAGTGGGGTGAATTGATTTAAATGTCAACTATAGGTTTACAAAAATGTACACGTACAGATTTTCCATTCTTTTCTTCATCTCTTTATTAACTAAATATTATTGGATTCTGATGATTTGCAAGATACTGGACAGGCACTAGAGTGGCAGTAGTGAAGAGAACAATAAACCGTTGTGTCTCCATAGATGTGTTCTCTTTCAGTCTCATAATCACTGTTGGTGCTCATACAAGGGCTTCTGGGTTAGTGGAAATATTGGATGGAGGATGTGGAATTGCCTATCCAAAGTATACCATAAATTACACAACTTTAGGGTTGAAAGACCTTCAGCAACTATTATCTCCAACCTCCCATTTAAAGAAAAATTCCTGTTTAAAGCATCCTTTGGAGACGGGCCCCACTTTCTACCCATTCCCTCATCCATCACTTCTTATCTGGCAGGAACTCCATCTCCAGAACTTTCCCCAGCTCTGTTGACCACATTTCTCGCCTATGTCACTCAAGCGGTCTCTCAGTGTGTCTTCCTGCCTCCATCCTTTTCCTCCTCCATAATCCATTCTCCACACATCTGACAGGGTGATCTTTCAAAAATGCAAATCAGATGATGTCTTCCCTGCTTAAAACCCTCCAAAGGCTCTCTCTGCGCTTAGATTAAAATCTTAACTCTCCACCCTGCCCCATAAATCCCTGACATGCTTGGGCCCACACCACCTCTCTGACTTCAACCCCGTCTCAGCTGAGCACATTCACCACCACCTGCCACACAGTGGTTTGACTGCTGATTTTCTATTGCTGTCCCGAAACACACACACACACACACAATCTAAGTTGCTAGGTAGCCCTACTTTGATTTGCTCAGTTCTACATATGTGCTTCACTTAGTAGACAGTCACAATTATTTGTTGGATTTAAAAAATTCAATCTTTTTAACACATCTTTGAGCTGACAAATTATCTGTATAGGGATCCCCAAAGTCAATATTATTTGAACTTTCATTTAGCATTCTCTCATTGTGCAAAATTTTCTTTCCCTGTAACGTCCACCCATTAGACATTATCCTGTTACATCGAAGGAACTCATTTCTTATCTTTAAGTGTTACATGTAGCTTTTATCTTACCACATCTCCTCTTTTTCCAGGCTCAACACTCACAGTTCCTTTAACATTTGACCTGTGTTCTTTCCAAGACATTCTCTCTCCTGCTTCCTTTCCTATTGAAAACTGTAAGTTAGTCTAGTTTCCTCTGAAGTATAATGATTGGTGTAGTTATATATCATAGCTACCTAAAAAGACAGAATGAACCAATTAACAGATAGTATTTGGCTGGTGAAAAAGAGCTGAAGAAGGGGTGTTATGTTTATTGATCACTTACATCAAGCTAGTTTAATGTCTGACCAATTAAACCTAATTGAAGACTCTCCTCTGCCAAGCCAAATACCCCTTCCATGGAATTTTGAGCAATGGCCCTACATGTGTATTAGCGAGAAGAGTTGAAACTAATTCTGTTTTTATCACTCCTAATACATACTGGTCTTCAATAAATATGATTTCAAAATAATTATAGTAAGATTATGCAGAATGTAAGACATGGTAATTAATGAAGAAGTATTTGAACTGTCAGTGGTGTCTTGAGCCCTAAAGGGAAAAATAATAACCTGACAATATAAGTGAAATATGAGATCAACCAATTAATTAGCAGAATAATTTAATCTGATGCTCTGAAAGTAGGCCAATTAAAATGCACTGTTACTATTTAACATTGATTAAGCAAGGTGCTAGATCCTGAACACAGTTTGAAAATAGATCTGATTCCTACCCTCAGGGATCTTAAAGATAATTTAAGAAGTTGTATATAAAAAGACAAAGGAACGGGAGTAGTGGTATTGCTTTGATTTACTTACTGGAGCTCCTTCCTCTGTTAGGTAGGGACAGGGAAAGACAATTACCACTACCACACTTTCCACACTCTCCTCAGGACCTTCTTCAGCCCTGTTTTTCTTTCATTGGAGGATACGAGGGACCAATCTGAGGTCAACTGAATGAAGAAGAAAATGGGTTTAAAAAGTTTTCTAGAAAACATGAAGTATTTTACACTTGAGCTAGTTAGTGGAAAAGATGAACCCAGATGTCACTAGTGCCTTTGATAATTCATTGGGAATAATTCATTGGCTACTAATGAAACAACAATAACAACAATAAATGCCAACAAAACTGAAACCATCTTGCCTTCCAGCATACTTAAGGGAATGCATGTACCCACACTCAAATTTAATGATCATACAAAGATAAACCACAAAGTAGCCCATTAACTGCTCATTTAACTTTAACGAATTCTGGTCTCTGAAATAATAATCTATCTGTATTTATGATTTTCAAAAAGTTATTTAACCACTTGTAAGCCTTCCCTTTGCGAAATGCTAAGGAATTTATGGTCTCCCTACAGCACTTTGCTCAAAGCATCAGGTGATCAGTATTTTGGGGTCATAACATTATCCCTGAAAAGAAAATCCTCTACCTCTCTAGAATGAAACACAGAAGACCCTGCCTCCCTATTTCCTGAGTTACATGTATCCCCTTGGGATGCCTTTTTTTTAAATTTTTTTTTAAATTTTTTACATCATTGTTCATTTTTAAACAATATTTGCTTCCCCCATCTCCTGGGATGCCCTTTGAATTACTTTTGTGTTGTTCAAGTAGACGATGTTGAAGAATCAAGTAGACTCTTCCTTGAGAAGCATTGGCATCCACGCAGAAGATTGGGAGAACTGTTTCTGATGGGACACCAACCATGGCTCTTTGTCTCAAATACAACTCATCCTAAGGCTTAGTACTGACCACCATCATGCTTTCGTTAGGATGTTTAGTAGTTTAATAGGCCAAAATGAATGATAACTTGCCACAAAAGTGTTGTATGTTGTTCAACACACTCAATTATTGTGCTTACACACAAAAGAGCGCTACTCGTCTTTTAAAACTATGTAGTACAAAGCAACATTCATCTGTCTCTATCTGTGTTCCAGCTAGGTGTCCTTGACCCAAGGTTGTGAATCACAAGTAACTACATAAGCCCACAGCTTTCTGTGCAGCTTGACTTGATTTCCTGGTACGAAGTAACATGAACATAGAATGGTAACACCATGAAAATCTCTAGGTAATTGAGTTCCTATGAAAGCTAAGTGCTTCCCATGCGTGATTTTATTAAATACTTATACCCTATGTGGTAGACATGATCATTAATTCCCATTTTATAGAGATGAAGAACTTGAAGCTTAAAAAAGTAAGTAATATGGTAATTGGAAGAAAAAAAATTCCTTTAATCCAAGGATGTTTGGTATGAATTTCCCCTCTCAGATTCTCTGACATACCCTTAGGGCTAATTGCCAGGGTATGAAGGCTGCTTCATGCTTGCACATATGTGATTTTGATAGCTTTTACATCATTGCTTGAACTAACATGCAGATAGCTCTGTGTCCAGTGATTTATCTTTCTTTATAGTCTTGATGTGTGCTTGATTATTGTAACAAGTTTACAACAAACTGCTGAGACCTACAGGTGTTAGTTATCTCCATGGCGACCACTCTTTCTCCATGACACATAGTCACATTTGTACCATGTCCCAATCATCTCATTAATTGAGTTTACTTATTTAAAATTTGACATTATTTTACTCTCCATTTCAGTCTGAAATTAGCAATTTGTATTTCTACCTCTGCTCAGAAGGAAGAAATAGAAAATGAAGTAGAGTTTTTTTTGTTGTTTGTTTTTTTTTAGTTTTTGACAGTTGCAATGTATTACTTTCTTTGTCCTGAGGGCTAAAATAATGTTTGAATTTGCAGCAAATTGGGATCTCAGGACCTGATCTATCTTCCTCTATAGAGTTTTCTTCTCTTCCTTGAAATTACTTAGGGTTCACCATTTATTTAGTGTTGCAATTTATCTGGCTCCCCCAAGTAAGCTGTACAAAAACCCTTCTGTACCTCAGTTTCCCAAACCAGCAACCACAAACCAAACAGTCCCAGAGAAGCTTTTATTTGCTTATTTTTTTCACCTAACACTCTTGAATTTAATAATTCTTACCACTCAAAAGGGGTTGTCTAGGGCACAAATGACATGAAATATGGGGAAATGATCTGAGCTAGTGATCTTGGGCTAATGAGATCATAGTATGTTTAGGGAATGTGGGTACATTATCCAGTTAATATATAACTAAGATGAAAATACATACATTGTGCAAATGAAAAATGATGTAAAAATATATAAAATAAAATAAAATTTTAAAAAATTATCCAGTTACTTCTTCCATTCTCTGACACCATTGGTGGAGAAAAATTATGAAGGAATAATCAAAAATACCTTGATGACTGATGAACTATGGAAGACAATGGTGAAAGAGGAGTCCAAGATGATGGAATCTTATTGAATCTAAATTACTGGGAGAATGATGATGCAATTAGTTAATGTAGAAAAGTCAGAGGGAGGAGCCACTAGGGATAAAGGGAGAAGGGAATATAAATGATGACTTTGGCTATAAAATTGTTGCATTTGAGGTGATTCTGGAAAATTAAGTACCAAGTGTCTGGTGGGCAGTTTAAGTAGCACAAGTGGAGATTAGGAAAAAGGTCCATGTAGGAGATAAAAATACGAAGATTGTGAATTAAAAAAATCAATGATATCTCTGTGATAGAGAAGAGGAATGAGGCTTGAACCTTGAGAAATGCTTGTCCTTCAACAAGCAGTCGACACAAAAAGCCTCTTAGGAAATGAATGGAACAAGCATGGGGGAATAAATAGAATGGCCCCAAGGAGAGATACTGGGCTGTTTTCATAGGACTGTGAGGATTCAGTCAGATTAACTGTGTCAAAGGAGTCCATAAACTACCAAATACTAAACCAATTTTCACTTGTGAAGTTTTTATTCAAAATTAGTGTTTGATGAGGAAATAGAATGCATTGACTGGGCTCAGTATCAGGATCTCTAACATCTGTCCAATCACCCACCCAACCCCGGCCCCATTATGTAGGAAGGGACCCAGTTGCGACACTCCAGCAAAACACACTTGTTACCTACATTGAACCCTATGAAATGACCATTAATTTTATCATAGTAAAATGGTCACGTAAGTGGGATTCATCTGAACAACTTGAGCATGGCTCTCCAAACCTACTCTGATGAGCTTGACCAATTGGGAGCCTTATGAAGTGGTTTTACCTAATCAGATCCAGACCTCTTTCCTAGGCCTTCACCCTGGTTCCTCAACCATTCTACCTGGAATCTTCTGGAGGCTGGAGAAGGGACATGACAGATTAGCATTATACAACTAGGTAGGCCAAAAGTTAGTTAAAAAAAAAACAAAAGCACTGTTCTAACTCATATCTCCTCTGCTTTTTGGCTTCCCCACTTTACTCTTTTTCTGAGCTAACTGAGCATAATCACAAAATCAAGACTGAAAGGGAATGAGTTAGAATCTATCTTTACCTGAATGGAACACAAGAGAAAAATTCTCAATGATCTAGTGTACCAGACCCACCCTTCCCACCACAGAGTGGATAGCCAGATAACCCGGAAAAGTACTTGGGTCAGAGGACAGGAGAAGGTGTTTCCTCTTTGGGATGGACACACAGACCCTCCTGTATGCTCTAGTGAGTTTTATAGTCAGAGTAAAGCAGAGCACCAAGGGAATCACTTCAATTATGTAAATCAGTGATTCAATTAAGAACTTCTTTTCGTACATGAAGTCCCAGCATTCCTATGCCTAGTCAGTTGTTGAAATGACCAAATTTTACTTGTTCTCATTAACATGTAATCCTTAAAATGCATATGCACCCAACTAATATTATGGCTTTGTCTCTGCAACTGAAATTCTTCCCAAATGTGTAAGTGACTGTAAGTCATTAAAAAAGTTTTTAAAGCGTGGGCCTCCCCGGTTGCACAGCGGTTGAGCGCTGGGCTATGAAGCTGCCCGCAGCCTCTGCAGTGCTGGTTTGATCCCCGGCCATTGGTGAGGGTCCCACATGGCACGCAGACCTCTCCTGCCTCTCCTGCTGCTCCCCTCAGCAGTGTATTTCGTCGGTCTGCCTGTTCCGTTCCCCACTTTGGCTCTGGTGAATTCTCTCATTCTCCCATGCTTTTGACTGTACCCAGTGCTTATATAAATAAATAAATATATCTTAAAAAAAAGTTTTTAAAGCATACTAAGTACCTTATACATAGCCTGTTGATCATTAATAGAAGTTCCACAACATAGACGCCAACAGAGAGAACCATGAAATTGCAAATGGGGCAAATACAAATGCCAGATGGACACTCCTTGTCACTCTGCTTGATGGCTGCCCCTTTGCCAACCCGAGGGCAGTTAGATGAAGCTGACATATATTCCTGAATCTTTGGTTGGTTTCCAGGAAAGGAGGTCTTCCAAGGCACATTTTTACTATAGAACAACACACAAGAGGTTGAGAAGAATGTTTGATTATTCAAAAACAAACTTAACCTTACATTTGCCCCTAGAAATGATCACTGGATTCTGACTTTATCTTTGCCTCTTCATTTTGGTTTCTCATAATATCCACCTCTCCTTGGTTGGTTCATTTCATAAATGCAATTTCATGATGAAAATTGTTGAAAATAACGGGTAGCAGTTGATTGCGAGGGAAGGCAGTTGCCGCTGCCTTTTTCTTCTTAGAGAAACATTAATAAAACACCGTGAGCCTTTTCATTTTAAATAGCCAGAGAGAAAGATGCATATGTGGAGAAATGGATATAAGGTCAGGTATAAAATTATCATACCATATTATATTAAAAACTATATACAGTTTAAATCTATATATGTTTAATACAGTGATGCATGCTTTATTTAAATACACAGTATTAGCAAAACCCAGGAATATATTTTAGAAAATTGAATGTTCATTTTTAAAAAGTCTATAATTTTTACACCTATGGGGTACTTCAGAAAGTTAATTTTCTCCACAGACTGTGGTAATTTTAACAAGAATATCCTAGTGTGACTCAGGTGCTCATGAACAACTTCCATGTATTGAAAATTGGGTTTGAAATAGGATTTGGAGCTGTCATTTTCATAAATGATATTATATTTTGTGCATGTAGTCCCATTTTTAATAATTTTAAATCTGAAATTAATAAAAAATCTTCATTGGATTTTTTTTTTTTTAAGGAAAAGGCTCTGCTTACCTTTATCTGATTGCTTCACTTCATAAAATTCCCTTAGGGCTTCATCTAAGCATTGCATCTTTTCAGCAGCCATATTGCTATTACCTTGTTAATGTATTTTGTAAAGATAATAAAACTAAGTATATAGATTTGCTATAGGATGGAAGCTGCCTACCAACTTGTCTGGCAAGCCAGTGCTTGTTTCCAGAAACATAGTAATTATTCTTTGTGGGATGTTGAGAGCTTGTTCTGTCTACAGCTGTTTATTAAAAATTTAAACTTTTTATAATAATTAATTGCTTATTTGTGAGGTTTGGGCTGATAGGATAGAATGGCTATTCTCTACTTCTCAAGGTCAAGGACATGATTGGTAGACTTGCCTTCATATCAGCCTTGACTGCAAGTGAAACAAGGATGAATCATAGGTAATGACCAGACTCAGGGAAGAAAATAGTGTTATGGGATTAGTTTCTCACAGTTTTTACTATAACCTCAAGCCTTTATTTCAATGATGTATGTGAATAAAGTGGTCAGTATAGAGTGCCTGTGAGGTATGCATAGTTACTTCCCTCCTCTGTTGCTCCATATTTCTCCTGCGGTCTTCTCTCGGGATGGCTGAGGGTCCCCCAGGTTCTCTGCATGCATACTGTTGGATGCATCCCCTGAAACCATATAACAAATGTGTTTTATATTATGTATACAGTTAAAGCATTCATATCCCACTTTAAATCACACTGATATGTGATTATAGAAAACTTGACTTGAATTACAGTTGACTATTTGATATACCTTTTGTAGCTATTTAAACTTATTTTTTTTTTACTTTTAAGTTTTCTTCTCATATTTTGGAGATTAAAAATAATTGTTTATCCACAAATATTTGTGAGGCCCTTGAAAAGCCTAGATACCTAGAAACCAAAGCTAAAGTTTTTCTTGTCTATCTTAGAAGAAAAGTATCATTCCTGCTGATCAAGACCAGATCCATCTGTTAGCAATGCCAGTGCTAACCCTGGCACCTATCAGCAAACATTGGAGAATGCCTACCATAGGACCACATAGCTGGGAGAAATGATAATGTACACTGTGAATTCCTACAAAAGAGAATAGAACTAACTTTTCTTAGGACACAACATTGGATGTCTTCACAAATGTTTATAGTAAGCCTCGTGGATGCACTGGAATTGGCTAGCTGAAGGGACAAGGGTGGGGTAGGCATTCCTCACTGGGAAACAGATCACCAAAAGCATAGCTTTCTCTAAAGTCTTAATTTATACATTATCTTTTTCATTTTTTAAGACTTTAGCTATAGAGATTGACCTTTCTTTGCATGTTATTTTCTCTTCCAACACCATGAAATTAGATGTTGCCCTCAAGTGCCAGCTTGTATGTCTTTCTTTTCTTTCTTTTGTAATCTGAAGCTTCCTTAAGGCTATTGGTCATTACTTGATGTAGAAATCTCCTTCTCAATCTCCAGATGCCCGCTTTCTTCTAAACTAATAGTGTTTTGCTTTTTCTCTATTTCAATTGCATGAGGGACTCCCTAGGTATCTCATATAAACATCCATTCTTGCAGATACCCTGCCCTTTGTTCTGTGTCCCTTCATCAGGTTTTTAGATATTTTCATTTTAAACATCAGAGTCACTTTGATTCTCTTTGGCCCGCCACAACCAGCCAGTTAATTGTCCTTTCATCTCCCTCCTCCTTTCACTCCCTAGTTGATCATCATTTTTCTCTCTCCTAGATGTTTACCTAATCTCCTAACTGGTCATTCTGCTGCCATCTTCATCAATACAGGCTACATAGTGACTAACAGAATGGTCATCTCTCTCCTTTACTAAGGATGTTGACGACATCTGCTATCTAACTAATAAGCTTGAAGTGCTCAGGTCATATTGAGGGTCTCTTCTTACCTATCTTTCCAATATTAAACCAAATATTCATTTTTATATGCCCATTGCGTCATCAAGACAGACTTATTTGCTGCTTTCTACAGGCATTTAGTGTTTTCCAGTGTTCTTTGGAAGATTCTTGCTGTTTGTGTCAAAATTTGGCTTTGCTAAGATTCAACTAGATGGCTGCCTCCTTCACCAGGCTGCTCCTTGTGCCAGGCTTTCTTCCTCTTCATTCGTTTCTCCTGTCTCCCACCCCACATTATACTGGAAGGGGATTTTCCCTTTCAAATTTGCACTTAATTTTTTAATTCGCAAACTTCACTGTATTTTTCTGTTCAGAATCCCACAGCATATTAACATAACTCCTAGAGCAATTGTTGTAGTTTGTATTATTCTTGGGATGTTCCTCATAAATATCTGGTGGGTGAATGAGTGCAACCTTTATAGATGCTTTCTCCTCCAGCAAGTCTGTTTCACATCTTCAAGTCAATCGAAAGACTATTATATGTGGAATTAATTTATGTATATTCGCAACAGGTTATTTTAAAAGATCATTTGAAAGGGTGCTTATTTCTGATGTGGAAATGCAATTCTCCATACAACTATAAAAAGAGAAATTAAACTGGTGATTGGATGATTTTTGTAATCTCCTTCTATAAATTTGAGTCCAAATTTTGTATAATAAAGCAGAGGATGAGTCAAGGACAGTTAGCAATAATAACAATTTAATAACCTTTGTTTAATAAGAACCAAATATGTGCCACATACTGTTCCAAATAATATGTACACATTATTTCCATACTGACATTTTTCAGATTTGCAAATTGAGACTCAGCAAGATAAACTTCAATTGTCTAAGTATTCAAGATTGCTATTTAAAATCTACCGTTGAGTCTTATTTCCCTAAGATCTACTACTCAAAGGATTCTCGCTACTCAGATATCATGCAATTCCAAGTACCTCCCCTTTCTCTAATAAAACGGAGCCCACTTTTGCTCAACCTATGGTTACCCTTTGCTCTGTTAGTGTGAAGTCATTTTTTCCTGACTTCATGTGTTCATGTGGTAGCTGTTCCCAGAGGTCTGACAAAATGAAATTGTCAATGCACGAGCAGCCAGGGGTTTTCCTCTTGGTGATTCATCTTAGGCTGCAGTTCAGCAATGCTGTATCTGAAAATGGTGCACACTTGCCCACAGATCTGTGTGCCAGGCACAACCCTCTTTTTGATATTGGCACAATTTATCCTAAAATATTAAACCTAAGAAACTTGGCCATCATCCACAATAAAATGTCTGCACGGATCTGTTCCAACAATGGAGACACCCACCACCAGCACCGCTCCCTGGAGCTAAGGAAGTGTCCTGTCAGGTGGCAGTGCTTGCTGGAGGGAGTTCCATACATGGAGTATGGTGCTCTCCTACCTAGGCATGGCTTCTCAGGGTCTGTTTCCTGGTTTGTCTGTTGTATGGGGGAGGGGCAGGAGAAGAGAAAAGCCCAATTTTAAAGAGTGGTATGAGGATTGATTGAAAAAAAAACATGAACCTGGTTTGCTTGAAGTACCCACAAATGCAGTCATTGTTATGGGTCTCGCAGGAAAATTCTGTCCCCTTACAGTAGAAGGCAGGCCTGCTCAAGCAAATTACCAAATACTAGAAGGCTAAGACAAGAGATGTATTTTCTCAAAGTTTTGGAAGCCACAACTCTGAAAGTATTGGTGGGGTCACATTTCTTCTGGGACCTTAAGGGGGAAATCCATTCTTTGCCTCTTCCAGCTTCTGGTGGCTTCCAGAACTTCCTGACCTATGGCCATATCAATCCCTTCTCTGCCTCTGTGATCACACTTACCTTCCCTCTTCTGTCTGTGTGATCATCCTCTGGCTGTCTCTCATATGGACACTTATCATTCTGTTGTCCCCTGGGGCCACAGAATGATCTCCTTTCAACATACTTAAGTACATCTGCAGAGAGCCTTTATCCAAATTAGATAGCATTCATAGCATCACAAGTTCTGCTGGTTGGACATGAACATCTTTGGGGAGCCTCCATTCAACCACTACAGGCCCTTGGGAATAGGTAAGGTATTTTGTTGTTTTTGTTGTTTTGGGCAGGTAATGCATGTGGTGCACAGAATGCTTTCCCACTCGGGTAATGCAGTGGTGCTCTTAATAATAGGTCTGGCGTAAGAGGCTCAGGCAGATTCTGAGAGTGGAGGATAAAGCACACAGAGAAATAGTCTAGCCCCACTGGAGATGGCAAGAGACCTGGACTTGGGCAAAGCTGAAATCTAGGTGTTCTCTTGCCCCCAGTTCGCAATGCAACAGAGTAAGAGGGGAAGACCCTTCCCCTTGGGCCTGTTCCTTATCTATAAAATAAGAGAATATTGGACCACATCAGAGATTTTTAAATTGATGATTTATGAGCTTAAATTAATGATTTATAAATTGATGGTTTATAACCAGGTGTGTTGTTTGCTTATTTAAAAAAATCTAAATATTTAAAAATTTATAGGACAGTCATCATATAAAAATTAGTGTATCTTCTTCAGAAAATCAGATGTGGCTGCCACCAAGGTATTCAGTCTCCTTTGCGAACAATAACTTAGGGAGTGTGACCCCACCATTAACACAAACCATGTAGCTTGCCTTTCCCACCATACCCAAGTGGCCTCCAACACTGAGGCTGAGAGCCAGGAGCCCTTTATCATCCTCTCATCCTCTTACACTGCAGATTTCCTGAGGGCAGAGAAATATTTGTCTGTATTCAGGTTTCCATCAATTGTGAGCTCCAGATGAATGGCTCTGGCTGGTTCATTCACTCACTTGGCCTTCTGGGTCCTGCAGTTTTGCTTTTGTGATGCCTAAAGCTGAAGACTGACATCACTGTCCACCTCTATGATGCGATGGTCTAGGTGCCAGAAGGTAAAAGGCTGGCTGTGTCTGCCTGCGAGCTTTCCATGTGCCCACTAAGGCAAGAAACCCACCCTATTCCAGGACCTGGTATAGGGGATACTTCACAGTGTTCGGGATGCAGTGCTTGTGCTCCCCCCCACCACCACCATTGCTCCTATACCCCCCCCCCCACTCACAGTTTTCTGAGTCCTTGGATTTCTGTTCCTCATCTCTCTGCACACTCTCGTGACTGTAGGACTGCAAACCCTTCAGCACTTGCAATGAGTGCCTTTCCTGGACTTCTTTTTGGAAGCATCCTCTTGTAAGCTTATTACCAGCAGCCTCTCCTTCATCTGGACTTTACTGCTCCCTCCTGTATGATTCACGATTTCATTCTGCAAAACATTTTTAGAGGCTTGTTTGCAGTGGAAGAGAACCAGGAAAACAAAGCAACATATTGTCTTCAATCTGGTCCCTCTCATAAGGGGTCTAGTTAATTTTTAAGATTGTAATCCTCCAGTAATGGACTATCTGAAAAGAGAGTCTCTTGGAGCCTCCTGTGACTTAGGAAGGAGTCGTGTGAATGGGCTGAGGCTGCCTAGCCATCTTCTGGGGAATTGTTCTCCTTCATGCCCATGGGGTCCAAGTCCCATTGTCACTTTGTCCTTTCAAAAGTCCCTGACTGAAGCTGGTGAGTGCTTTCTCTCATTTCTCCCAGCCCCCAACTCCAAAATATTTTCAAACCACCAGGGCTACCAGCTATCCTGGAAGGCTGGGGTCTAATGATGGTATGCAGCTGAACCAGCCAAGCCCAGAGATGACAAGTTCCCCCACAAGCAGAAGCAATTGTAGTTTTTATTTTAATTTCTATTTTTTTCATGTGTTCCTGAATTTCCTTAGTGCAGGTATCAAGCTAAGAAAGTTTTGTAAACAATGTAACAACTACAGAAAAGTTTTCTTCTTTTGAACCTTTCATGTATGTGGTTCAACTTAGCAAAACAGCTGGCAGATCTCCTTGGTGCCTGGCTGTGCATGTGTTCAGTTTGGAGGCAACAAAAATGTGGATGTGATGCTGACTTTATAGAATGAGTCCACAAGATCAGCAGGGACAAAGAAGCAGAGCTTGAAAAGCAGGACGGAAGGAGAGTTCTGCATACACAGTGGAAGGCAGACTGAGAGGCAGGAGAGATGGTTGAGGCAAGAAATGGTATTCTTGGTAGTTGGGTTTTGGATGATGGCAGACCTGAGAGAGCCTTTTGCAGATGCTGAAGACAGGAAGCACTGCTTGATGACCCACTTGGGCCCTCACCCATGCGCACTCGTGTCTAATGTCCCAACAACCTCACTCCCATTTTTGTCTTCTTCCTGTGAATAGTTTCATAGTGCCATGGTTCACCCAGCTGCTTGAGCCAGAAGCTCAGATTTCTCCTGACCTTCACTCTCTGCGCACACCCTCATCCCCAGCAGTCACGATTCCTTTGTTTTTAAGTTGAATTCTTCCTCCTTCCTCTCCCCCTACTGCTCTACTGGGTCTACTGCCAGAACCTTCCTAACTCACCCCTGCCAGGGCTTTCCTAACTCACCCCGGCCCCCATCTCTTCCCTTCTCCTCTCTCCTTGATTCTGCCACAATTGCCAATTGAATCATGTTGCTAAAGTGCCTGAAATCTTTTTAAAAAATCCTTCCCGCCTCCGACAGAACAAAGTCACAGTCCTTAGCTGGCACACAGTTCTAATATTCTAGCCTTGCCTCTTCTACCCTTTGTTCTCTACGCACAACTAGACTTTGCATCTTCTCACCGAGGCATGCTGGTTCCTGGAGCGCCCCTTCCTTGCTTGCACCTGCCAGCTCTGTTTGTGATGAGAAACTCCCTTTGTTCTTAAAGACCCACGCAAGCCTGCCTTTTCTGTGAAGCCCCCCTCAGTTGCTTGCTACTTGGCTCAATACAAGGCTCACCTCCCCACCTTCCTTCCCACATCTCTCTGCAGGAAGGGCGCCTGCTCCTCTTCCCTGGCTTTTGGCTCTTAATGACCTGAGCTCGAATCTCTTGCAGGCAGTTCTGATTCTCCCATCATGCTGGGAATTGAAGAAAGAGTGGAGATCTCATTATTTCCCTCTCTCTAGTCTTTAGCAGAGGGTTTAGGGTGCATTAAAGTTACTCCTGAACTGAACAGATAGTTCCTCATCACCCACTATGTGTCAGGCATAAGTAAGGACACTAGAAATGAAAGTAGCCATGGAAAACCCAGCCCTCCTGGAGCTAACATTGTGGCTGAGGAGCCAGAGAATGAATAAAATAACAATGGAAGGCTAGTATGTTACCTAGTAATAAGGAAGGATGTGCAGGAAATGTTTGTAGAATGACTGAGCTATCCCTTCCCTTTTGGGAGTTTATAAACTTCAGGATGAGGGAAAGGAGGGATACATTTGAAATGAGAAAACATTAGAGAAACCAGAAAACTAGCTCTCATGCATTAACATTTTTGAAATTAGGTTTTGACCCTCCAGTGACAGGGATTAAGACAAACCTAAGATCTGTGAGTATTGTCTGAGTAGCTTCTTTTCTGTACAAAGATATGATTTTGCAAACAGACTTCAGTGTCAAATTCTTGCAGCTTCTATTTGAATATTAACATCGAGATCTGTGCATTTCTTTCCATCTCTGAGTTTGTGCCGCTGTTCTTCACACACAAACCCCTGGAATCTCCTCATTATAGGCTGCCTTCCCTATCTCCTCCCCTGCCCCCCAATTCTCTGTAGTAACTGTGTAAAAGCCACTCAAGTAGCCTGGCCTGGCATGATTCCACCAGCACCATGCGCACACGTGACACACCCTTACACACACACCCTTAACTTCACACACACATATTCACATCACACAGATTTTCTCTCACACATACATATTGACATACTTTCACACACAGGTACTTTTACACACCCTCACATTTCACTCATGCACACTCATGCACAGTCATGCACAGCTCACCCCCTCACACCTTACACTCACCTTACATACACATTTCCTCAAACACATACACACACTCATACATAGGTACTCTAACATACACTCACACAGTCACTTATATACACACATTTACATCCGCTCTTACACAGACAGATTCACACACCTTCATGCACTCACATTTACATACACATTCACACACTCCTACAGATTCTCTGACATACCCTCACACACACACCCTCACACACGCTCACAGAGTGAGATCCCTGCCATGGAGCCTCCTTGATGCTTTGGAGCTTATAATTAGCCCTTGGGTGTTGGGGGCGGGGGGGGGGCACTTCTAAAGTAGTTACACCACAGAAGCAGCCATTTGTCAGTTTCCCTTTCTCTTGATCACTGGAATGTAGTAATGTAAGGATGATCTAGGGCCACAGGTGTTCTTCATGACGACACCTTCATGTTCTTTCTGCTTACCACACAAGAACTCTAGCCTTCCTAAATCAGATGTCTGTAGGTGACATTACCCCTCCATCTCCGGGGCTACCTGCCTCGTCCATGACCTCCCCTCTCATGGCGTTTTCCCTCCTTCCTGGGAGAAAGGATCTAGTATTGTTTGGAACTCCCCAGCCTGTGTGTAGGGGAGCTCTCCCCTAGGGCACCATGAGGACTTCCAAGCTTTTTTCCATATCTGACAGCTCTATTCTCCTGGAGGGGAACACTCATTTCCCTCATTTTTTTAAAAAGATTTGTTTATGCATACGAGAGCTCAGGTACAGGCCAGAGGTGCAGGAGGTGAGAGGATGCACCAGAGACAGAGTGGGGAGCAGAACAGACAGACAGACTTAAATACACTGCTGAAGGGAGCAGCGCGCAAGTCAGGAGAGGTCTGCTGCACCATGGGGGTAGCTCCCTGGCCAGGTGGAGCTCAAACTCATGCTGGAGAGGCTGCGGATAGCTTCATAGTGCTGTTCTTAACCCCTTGCACCACCAGGGAGGCCCTCATTTCCCTCTTTATGCCCCCTCCCTGCCCATTAGAGAGTAAACAGCTTCTTAAGTGGACAAGAACTTTGATCTGACCAAGCGGCCCTGTTCAGTATTACTTAGTGAAGCTTCACTTCACTAGAGACATGATTGTCCAGTCAAGGAAGAAATGAAATAATTCCAAAGACAAAAATTGAATAAATTAAATCAATCATTAATGCCTTTGTGAATGAGATGGGGTTGTTAGGTAAGATTGTGTTTTTTCCTCTATAGATGAAAGAAGAAACTTCTTTTTTTCTTTCCATTTTTTGAGCCTTTGTAAGTAGAAAAAGAACAGCACATTTCTGAAGAGGGCTGGAAATGAAATGGGAATGATAATTCATTATTCAGGAATCAACTCCTCCTGCAAAAGCAGCAGATTCTGCAGAAAACACAAGACTAGGGGGAAAGGCAAATCCAGTCCCTGCCCAGCTCACACCTTCTGGTGCAGATGCTGTCCACAGAGACCTTATTAAGAGGAGAAAGATGGGGAACCAGCATGGGATACCCTATCCCATTCTCTGTGCTTTGTAGAGCACATTACCAATGCAGTCATTGTTCTATGGAGTCGCACTCCCTGCTCTCCAAACCCCACTCTTAAATTCTTAACCACCATGTTATCATTGGCCTTCAAGTACCAGGATGGATACCTTTCTGTAGGGCCTCTGAGCACAGAGAAAGATAAAGTCTGGGCAAGATGACATACCTGCATCAGTGGGCTCCTGCCTACCTGTGTTCTGTGCTCCTCAGATGGGGCCCAATAGCCTACTCTTGAGTGTACATACTGTGTCCTGCCTGTTCAGGTAAACACTAAGTTGAGTGCTGCTATGAAGGATTCCTATAGATGTAATTAATGTTCCAAATCAGCTGATTTTAAGAAAAGGCAAGTATCTGGTATAACCCTTAAGATGGACCGGGCTTTTCCTAAAGAGTTTAGATTGTGAGAGAGATTCAGCATATGGAAAATCTGCATCACTGACTTCCAAGATGGCGGGACAAGGAGCCTGGGTGGCCTCTAGGGGCTGACAGTCACCCCTGGCTGATAGACAGCAGGAAACAGGAACCTGAAACTACAAGGAAGGAATTCTGCCACAACCACATGAACTTCAAAGAGGACCCTGAGATTCAGATGACAAAGCAGCCCCGCTGTCACCTTGAGTTTAACTGTGGATGACTCTGAGCAGAGAACCCAGCCATGTTGTGCTAGATTTTTGGCCTGCAGAGCTGTGAGTTTTTTTAAAAACCTGCCTTATAGCCTAAGCAGAGTTAGGTGGCACTGTTTTACTGGACTGTTAAATGGCCAAGACCTTCAATATGGACATTTTCTGGGTGTTCTAAAATAGAGGTCAGGGTCCAACCACTATGGAAAGCTGTGTGGAGATTCCTCAATCTGCTAAAGATAGAGCTGCCATATGATTCAGCAATTCCACTCCTAGGTATTTATCCGAAGGACACAGAAACAATTCCAAAGGGCACCTGCACCCCTATATTTATAGCAACACTATTTATAATAGCTAAGCTTTGGAAACAACCCAAATGCCCAAAAATAGATGACTAGATCAAGAAGATGTGGTACACATACACAATGGAATATTACTCAGCAATCAAAAAAGATGAACTCATGCAATTTGCAGCAACATGGATGGAGCTAGAAGGGATCATGCTCAATGAAATAGGCCAGAAAGAAAAAGAAAAATACTGGATGGTCTCACTCATAGCAGGAATCTAGAAAACTTAAATAAGGGACCAGGAAAAAGAATAACTATAAGAAAGAAAAAATCAAAATCAACAAACAACTATGAACCAGAGAAACACTATGGGGGGGCAGGGAAAGGAGGGACTGGGGTCAAAATAAGGGGGTTGCAATTGCATGGGGAATATAACTAACTAACTAAATAAATAAATAAATACAAAATAAAATAGAGGTCAGCATTTTTTTTCTGTAAAGGACCAGAAAGTAAATATATTCGTCTCTGTTATATACTTTATTTTACTTATAATTCTTTAAAAATAAAAATCATACTTAGCTTGTTGGCTGTACAGAAACAGGCTATGGCCCATGAACTGTGAACTGCTAACCCCTATTCTAGAGTAATCTTCAGTGATGGAGTCTGGCTGAACTGTGAGTATGGTGGTGGCTTCTACCCACTGTGTCCTAAGTAGTAATGACTTTGAGAGTCTGAAAAGACCTTGGTAATTCATCCATTGTAAAGACGTGGAAACTGAGGTCTAGAGAGACTAAGACAGATGGAAGAACCACCATCGCTAATTTATAGACCCATCTGAGATCCCCAGACCTCCTCTCTTCTATCCCAGTGTCTCTCTTCCACTGCATCAGACTGTGTCTTAAAATGCTGTTTTTGTAGTCAGAAGAAATAACAGACCTAGGAAGGAGGCTTAGGTATAGCAGGAGTTAAATATATTTGGACCCTAGGACCTCAGAGCGTGCTTAGCCCTGGCTGTGATTCAGGTTGTAAGTGGAGGCCAGTCTGACAGCTGTGCTGCTTGGCCTCTCTTTGGCTACTGAAAATCCAGAGTGCCATCTGTCAGTCTTATCAGGTGATCATCAGTGTGGTAAGGATGTTTGGAACATGTAAGGAGATAGGGTGTACAGAGGTTAGGAGATCTACAAGAGGCAGACTGGGGTATCAATGCCTCCCACTGGAGAAAAGTAATTGAGGCTGTAAAAATCATTTCTCATCACCATAGTGGGAGGTGCTGATGCTGTTTAGGGGATAGTCTCACTTTTCCAAATACCTGGAGAAGCCTCCAATTTACTAGTAGCTGCTTGCATGCACCATATTTCCTCATGTCTCCGTGCCTTTGTGTAGGCTGTTTTTTTCTGTCTAAAAGACTAACAACCCTGCATGCCTTTTTTTTTTTTTTTAAACTTATATTTTATCTCCTCTGAGGATGTGGAGAAAAAGGAACTCTCCTGCTCTGCTGGTGAGAGTGCAAACTGGTCTAACCATTATGGAAAGCTGTGTGGAGATTCCTCAACCTGCTAAAGATGGAGCTTCCATATGATCCAGCAATTCCATTCCTAGGTATTTACCCAGAGGACACAGAATCATTAATTCCAAAGGGCACCTGCACCCCTATGTTTGTAGCAGCACTATTTACAATAGCTAAGCTATGGAAACAACCTAAATGCCCCAAAATAGATGATTGGCTCAAGAAGATGTGGTACATATACACAATGGAATATTACTCAGCAATCAAAAAGGTAAACTCATGCCATTTGCGGCAACATGGATGTAACTGGAAGGGATCATGCTCAGCGAAATAAGTCAGAAAGAAAAAGAAAAATACCGGATGGTCTCACTCATAGCAGGAATTTAGAAAACCTAAATAAGGGACCAGGAAAAAGACTAATTATAATAAAGTAAAATTCAAAATCAACAAGCAACTATAAACCAGAGCACACTATGGGATGGGGGGAAAGGAACGAGGGATTAGGGTCAAAACAAGGGGGGCGAAATTGTGTGGGGAATATAACCAAGATGAAAATGCATACATTGTGCAAACATGAAAAATGATGTAAAAATATATATAAAATAAAAATAATAAGGAAAAAATTATCTCCTCTGAGAAGCCTCCTCTGACATTCCTAGGAAGATTAAGGTACATCCTTGGCTCACATTCCTTTTTTTATTGTATATTAATAATATAGATAAATCTAATCTTCATTCACTGACTAAATTTGATACAAGTGGCAACTATTTCTGTTTTACATCTTTTTTGATAGACATTATCTAATTGTGTTGTAATTGTTAATTTTCATGCCTTTCCCCTTATTCGATTGTAAATTAATGAATGGAAAGGACTATTTTGGTTTTGGTCTCTCCAGTCCCTACTGTAGAGCCTGGCACAAAATAGGTGTTTATATAAATGTTTGCTGAATGAAGGAATAAATGGATTTATGTTAATGCTCGTGTGGGTATGTCTAAAATAAGCAGTGGCATACTCTTCCTCAGAGCACTGGATCACCGGCTTCCTGGAAGTTCAGCATTTTCTCCTTTACAGCCGTGAATCGTTGGAATCAGCATGAAGTATTCTTTGGATCTTTAATTTTTGAATCATTTCTTTAAAGAAATACAGGTGGCCCCAGAAGGCTTCTCTTTTAAGTTATCATTTGGGTTAATTCCCTTCCCCTCCCCAGTGCCCCAGACACTGGATCTCAAATCCAGTCACATGTTCTGGCTCTTCAAGGTCAAGGCTTTTGATGTATTTGAGAACCTTTATTTAACATATAACTCACACATTAGAGGAACAAGCAAGTAACCCATGAATGATGTGGGTTTGAACTGAGTGGCTCCATTTACACATGGAATTTTACTCTCTGAGGGTCTCACAATCATAGATTCAGCCAACCTCATATCTCATTGGCTGGTTGAAACTTTGGATGAGAACCCATAGATACAGAGGTCCAACTACAAGTTATATGCCAATGTTTCAGTGTGCTGGGGTTAGTAACCCCTAAACTTTGTGTTGTTCATGGGTCAACTGCAATCATAACCTCCTACTGGGCTCCTCACTTGGTAGTCCCAAATGCTCTTTGTATATGGTTTCTGACACAAAACCATATATGGTCCCTGGCTGGTCATTATCCCTTTCCCAGATGTCAGTCTTCTTTTTCTTTTTTTCAAGATTTATTTATTTATTTATTTATACAAGCACTGGGTACAGTCAGAAGCGTGGGAGGGTGAGAGAATTCACCAGAGCCAGAGCAGGGAACAGAAAAGGCAGACTGATGAAGTACACTGCTGAGGGGAGCAGCGGACGGCGGGAGAGGTCTGCTGCGCACCATGTGGGACCCTCACCCGGCAGCTGGGGATTGAACTGGCGCTGCAGAAGCTGTGGGCAGCTTCGCAGCCCAGTACTCAACCGCTGCGCCACCAGGGGAGGCCCAGTCTTCTTTTTCATATTGATTCCTACCTTTTGCCCACATAATATGAAATATTAAATCCATCCTGGCCTCTCTGAAACTACAACACAGAGTAGCAAGGCATTATTTCCCCCACAGCAGTTCTAATAGACTTGACCAATTGTTTAATACTGGCATGGACTTAGGTCCCTGCAAGGATGAATTCTCTGTGCAAAGGAAGGATGATTTACTTGTCTGCTTGTAGGGAAAAGGAATGTTTGGTGATTGGTATAACCTTTCATGACTGCCCGTCGCTACAGCTATGCAGCTGTTGTCTTGCTGTGGTTAAAAATAACTAATTGGAGACTGAATATGGGCTTGCAGTGACTTCAGACTACATAGAGGGACGTAAAATGCTATGGACATGTTTAAACTTTCACCAGCCTCCCCTTGTTGATTAGCTTCTTTGCAGGCATACCTTATTCAGCTGGGACCTACACACATACTTGTCAGAAGTTCTGTTGTTTTGCTTGCTTTAGATTCAGTCTAATTCCTCCCACCCTCAGAATCTGATAGTGGCACTGGGGATGTTTAGAGTGCATTAGTTTAGTTGGTGCAGTTGCATTTTAGCAAATGCTATGGTTATAGAAAGCAAAGAATGCCCATGGAGGACAAATAAAGTAAGATATACTCACACAGGACTCCCGTAATAGAGACAAAAGCCTGGTAATAGAGAGAAGCCATTCTGATTTTTTGCTGCAGCTAGATCTCATGTTCTGATTGTGGGCATATTACTTTCTGATTTTGAACCTCAGTGTCCCTCTCTATAAAATGGGGTAATATAGCATTGTGTGTGGCTCCTTGCATACCTACCTCTGATAAATGCTCATAGCCTGTGCAAGTCAACACTGGCGTGGGACAAAATTGTACCTAGTGCAATGTTCCTATGCTGCACCTTTAGAGAGTTACTTCCAATTCCAACTCTGTGCTCCTGGGTGAGAGACCGCAAATGGAAATGCAATCAGCCTCACACTTGCTACCTTTTACCTTCAGCCCACAAGTGCAGAGTCAGTGTGGAAGTGGAATCTGGAAACCCCCGGGCAGAGAAGAGGTACACTTGGTGAGACTGTTCAGGAGCTCAAATGACTACCCAGGTCCTCTTTGCCCTTTACAGTTCTCCAAAGACTGGTTCTGATTATCCAATAGGAAACTAAAGAAACGACACAATATGAAGGTATCAATTGCATGAAGTCTTTTGCTCCTTCCTTTATCCCATGGTTGGGGTTGTTGTTCTGAAAAAAAGCTCCTGTCCTCTGGAGGCAAGAGGAGGCAGCTTCTTGGGTGAGGATATCCTGAAAGGCATATTATAGCAGGAATTTTGTAGAAGAAAGAATGAAAATCCCCACTGTGAGCACCAGCACTGCCACCTACAACACAAGGACTCTAGACAGAGCGAGTGTATCCATGTATCAGTAATCCCTTCCTGACTACTGGTGGTGAGACTAGCAGGAGCTGGAGGTAGGGGAGGGAGAGAGAGGGGTAGGGAGGAACTTGCAGAGTCAGTGCATGTCTGCAGTACAACACTCTAAATCACCGTCAGCAAATATAGCCCATGAGCCAAGTCCAGCCTGCCACCTGTTTTTGTGCAGCCCATGAGCTATGAATGGTTTCTGCAAGTTTAACTGGCTGAAAAAAATCAAAAGAAGAATAATATTTTGTGCCATATAAAATTCAAATATCAGCATCCGTAAATAAAGTTTTATTGGACTGCAATTATTCTATTGGATATTGCCTAAGGCTGCTTTCCTGCTTCAATGGCAGCATCGAGTAGGTGAAACAGAGACCATATGGTTGGCCCCCAAAGCCAGAAATACTCTTTGTCCCTTTACTGGCAGGTTTACGGTGTGCTGACCCCTGCTCTTAAAGCCTGGTCTGTCCATCAGATTTAGTGGTCTAAGCTTCCCAGCAGGAAGTGCTTGGAAATTATTTATTGCCTGTCTTTTCTGTTAAATCAAGGGCTACAGATTCCAAGACAGGTAGAGAAAGCCCACCTCTCCATCTCTGTTCTGCTGCTCTGTCGCCCCTCCTTACACTTCTCATGCTGCTCTTTTTGGAAGGCAGCCTGCCAGTGGAGCTCAATGTACATGAGATTTTCATTTGAGTAGTCACATGGGAACTCAATCCAACTTTCTGAAATATCACAGGGAAAAAGTTATATATGGAAATATGTGTGAGATGTGTTACAATGATTTCCATTTTCTTATAAGGCGCTATAAGCACCACAGAGACATATTTAAATGATCAGTGATGTTATTTAGCTTCATTCTAATAGTGAATGTTCATATCCTATGGTATCATCTTTGGTTAATTAATCACACTCATGGCCGAAATCTTGGAGTACTGGAGTGAATGCTGTTATATTTGATCTGGTCGCTGTATCTCATGAAGTACATATTAGATATTCACCTACACATGGTTGCTTACATATTAGATATTCACAGAAACATGTTTTGCCCAATGGGAATTTTTATCCTGTTAGCATTTGCAAAATGGCTGTTGGCAAGAAACTAACATTACCCAGAAGTACCTAAAGAAAGATCTGGCTGGTGGAAAGTATTGGAAGTAAACATTATCCCCAATACCTTCTACTAATAAGATCTTTCCTTAATTGGGTTCTTGGTAAATTAGCCATTTTTAAATAGTTGGGTTTGATTGTTTGTTTGTTGACAGTTCTCTTCACCTGTAACTGGCTGAGTCCTCACATATTCCCCAAGGAACTTGTTACATAATCCAAAATTGAGATTTTTTAACTCAGGGGACTCTAGTTCAGTTGGATGGACAGGAATATATTGAAAGACAGAGCAATAAAACAGTTATAAGACTGCTCTGGAAGAAGCTTCCTGTGAGCTCCAGCAAGAGGGGCTGATTTGGCTGCTAAGATATGGAGAGAACAATGGGGGAGGGCTGCTTGGGCCAGGAGGAAAGGCAGAATTGTTTTTCTGAAAGATTCCGAGAAAAAGGGAGGGTGGGAGCAGGTTCAAGGTCAGAGAGATGAGAAAGCAAATGAATGTGTTTGGAAGGAAAGAAGAGGCTGTGGGTGTAGCTGTGATCTGAGAGTTTGAGTGTGTGAGTGCGTGGTACACGTGTGAATACGGTTTCTCCCGCCAGTTGTACACTGAGACCCATTGCACAAGGGTGTGTGTGTGCATGAAGTGGGTGGGTGTCAGAGAAAGAGCTTGAGAAGGAGTGTGTAGTGAAAGATTGGATTTGTGTGCAGGTGTTCTGTGGGCACACAGAAAAAAATAGGATAGGGCCATGGGAAGGTATTAACTGCTCCCCGCCTGTTGCTGTCGTCAGACCATACACCCAGTTTCTCCATCGGCCTTTTTAATGGACTGCTGAAGCAAATGTGTGGCTCTGTACCCATCAGAACTGACGGTATTGAGGTGGACAGCCCTGGGGCTCTGCTTCCCCCCTGCAGTTCATCATGTCTGAATTAAAAAGGGAATTGTTTGGACAAGCCTGTTAAGTGAATGTTTTTCCAGCATTGGTGGGAGAGCTTAAGGAGCTCCTGTTGGACAGAAACAGCATCTGACCACCTTGGGCTATGCTGGGAGAGAAAATTTATATAACAGCATCCACATAGCTTCTCTCCTTTGCTTCCTTGGCTTCATGCATTCAGATTGGCTTAAGGCATCTGTCCAACCCTCTGCCTGGGTTGATCTCACCCTGCATCTGTTTCCTAAATTGTCCCCAGTCCTTACGACTTGTTAGGACATGAATTTGAGTCTGTTTCAGCAAGATTCCGAATGAGCATGTCTTCACCTGTGTGTGTGTGCATGCGTGTGTGTGTGCATGCATGCATGTGTGCATACGTGAGTATGTGTGTGCAGACAGCATTAAGGAAAAAGGACTCCTAACTGTGGAAACTCTCCCGGCAGCCATGATTATGGGAAATAGTTGAATTAAAATTGTCTGCACGAGCTTGATGCTCCTCTCTGTCGAAGCTACCGTGAGCCACAGGAATCCCAGCTCCTGGAATATTCCCAGTTATCTCATTCCCAGTGTATTTCTAGCAGAATGCACCAGGGGTTACCCCACAAAGATGTAAGAATTGTCCTGAGTTTTTGTTATACAGGAAAAGAAAAAGTCATGTTGTAGATAGTTTGGGGTCTGTATATTGAGAAGGGGCAGAGGCAGCTCAGGGGGTGCGGGTGAGATCCAGCTGCTCAAACAAGAGGGGAAAGTGCTGGAATCCATGGTGCCTTGGAGCAAGTCTCCCTGCAGCTGCCTGACAGGGGGCATCTGGACACCTCAGCTGCAGAGTGGTGTGGGAAAAGCTGGTACAGGACTGAAGGGAACCTTCTCTGCCAGGAGAGAAGGTCGGGCCAAGAAGGAGCGGTATCATGTGGCCAAAAGTGTTCCTGGGTTCTGCTTGCTCCATTAACTCTGCAGAGGAAGGGCGTTGGGCCCAGCCAGTGCAGGTGTGAACACTCAAGTCATCACTCAGAAAATTGGGTCCCGAAGGCAGGAGCTGCCAGCTGCTCCATGATGTGCTTTGCCGCCTTCCAAGTTCAGGCTGTGCCCGGCAGCCTGACCCGCTCCCCTTTCCAGGCTGCCCTCAACCCCTGCTGCTGTCCCCTTCCCACCAGTCCTTTGCAGCTTCCCATGTAATTTGCTGGGAGCAAGCCTCATAAAGTTTGATCCTGCTTGCTAGGACTGCGTGGATGAGTGCAACGAGCTCATGTTTCTGGCAGTGGAGTATGAGGGTTAATGTGCGACCCAGAGGGAGCTGACTGCCTGGGCGTTTTTCAGGAATGGGAGGCAATTTAACAGCCTTCAGGCTTTCAAAGTGTCAGGAAAATAAAACCTGCCTCCTCTGGGTGGGCTAGATGTGCCTGCTCTCTGAATTCTTATGGTTTGTCAGGTCCCTTTTCCATGAGCAACCCCTCTCTTTTCTGCCCCTTGTCCTGGGACTTCCAAACCTTTATAAAACAAAACCTAGTTGTCATATCATCCCCTTGAACCACTGGGCCCACCTCGGGGTTCACTGTCTCTTTGGTCACAATCCATGCTGCCAACTTTCCTACTTCCCTTCCCATCATATTAGTCACACCCTGCCTCTTCCTTCTCTACCTGATCTCCTTACCTCCCTCCTTCCTCCTCTTCATTTCCCCTGCCTCTTCTCTCTCCTTCCTTGCCTTTCTCCCCTCCCTATTATCCTTTGTACTTCCCTAAACCTCTGCCATGTGGCTTATTGGCTTGGCATCTCTGTGTTGTGTGGACAGATGGACAGAGACCAGAGCAGTGAAGTGGGCAATTTCCCAGGTGAACTAAAAAGCTTTGCTCTTGATCCTTCCAATCCAACCCAAAGCACTTATCAATTTAACCAACATGTGGGGAGCCCTGTGATTTGCAATCTCCGTGTTGAACATGGGACTCTTTCTACTCCACACTTGGATCCCCCTGGAGTACTACAACTGGTACTACTGGTGTTTTTACCCAACCATCTTTTGCAAATACTATTGCTAATAACTACATTTGCAAGCTCATTAAATAATCCCCCATTTATTATTCATTCAGATATACAGCTTTATTGGGCATCTTCTATGTGCTGATCATCATGTTAATCGTTGGAGATATGAAGTTCCCTTCATGGGACTCATAAAAATCCCTGGAAGAGCTGGGTCACAAGATGTTTGGTGACTAGGCTCAAGTTACAGAGCTAATGAGTGGGCAGCTCGGATTATTTCAGTTAGATATAAATGTTCATTCATCAGCATGTTTTCTCAAACTCGGCTCTACATTGGAATCAGCTGGAAAAGTAAACTATATATATTGACATCTGGGTTCCACTCCCAGAGATTCTGATTTCATTTACATGGGATACAGGCTCAAGATTTCACAAAGTGCCCCAAGTGATTATTTTAAAAAAAAGACTTATTTATTTATGCATACATGAACTGGGGTATAGGCCAGAGTTGTGGGGGGTGGTGAGAGGATTCACCAGAGACAGAGTGGGAACAGAACAGGCAGACTGACTGAAATGCTAATGGGCCACAAAGAGCCACAGTCAAGGGCACTTTGTAACCAGACCAGCTGGTATTGTGTTCAGTGGTTCACATGCTCATTTGCACACAAATGAAGCTTGTTTCTTCTGTCAGGCTAAAGACAAGTTTTGGGGCACAGCTGTGTCTCCTGCATTTTCTATATGACCCATAAGCTTATCACAATATCGAATGCAGCATCAAGAGACACTAAATACTTGTTGGATTATTTCAAGTAGTATAGCAAATTGGAGGGTGGGGGTTGGTGGCACAGGAGCTCCCAGGCCCTCCCTCAGTGCTGTGGGTCTAAGCCTTTTCTCTGATCCCTCTGAAAAACACCACACAACAAAATACTTCTCCTTTAAACTTCAAAGAAGCTTCTTTACCCTCTCTCAATTTCCTCACTTTTATAATTTACAGAATTCTTTGCTCTAGGAAATCTCTCCCTAAGTGTACTACCTTCCAAATTGCCTACAGGTGCCAGGTTGACTTTTCTCCCTTTCAAAGCTGCCACTAGCTCAAGGAGGATCCACCCAGGCTTTCTTCTCCTCTCCCCACCTCTGCCCACGCTATGGACCAAGTAGGAGAAGCCTTCACAGGAAGATGGCCATGCAAGTTGCTCCTACATTGTGAGAGTCCTCCCCAGAATCACCATTCACAGCAATTCCATGGCAACATCAGTCCCTTCTGGCAGGCACCTCAAAACTCTCCGACCTCTTCCCAATACCCCAGCCCAAAGCTGTGTCTACGTTTTCAGTATTCTAACACAGGACCATGATTGGTGCCAATTTCTGTCTTAATCTGCCCAGGTTACTGTAACAGATACTATAGACTGTGTGACCTAAACAACAGAAATGTATTTCTCACAGTTCTGGAGGTTGGGGAGTCTGAGATAAAGGTGCCTGCAGATACTGTTCAGTGAGGGCTCTCTTGGAGGCATCAGTTTTCTTGTTGTGACCTCATAAGGGAGAAAGATCTCATGGCTCTTCCTCTTTCTCTAAGGGCATTCATCCCATCCCATCCTTTTTCTTTTTTTTTTTAAGATTTATTTATTTATTTATACAAGCACTGGGTATAGTCAGAAGCATGGGAGGGTGAGAGAATTCACCAGAGCCAGAGCGGGGAGCAAAACAGGCAGACTGACGAAGTACACTGCTGAGGGGAGCAGCAGGTGCAGCAGAAGAGATCTGCGTGCCATGTGGGAACCTCACCAGGGGCCTGGGATCGAACCAGCACTGCAGAGGCTTGGGCAGCTTCAGAGCCCAGCACTCAACCACTGCGCCACCTGGGGAGGCCCACCATCCCATCCTTTTTCATAACCTAAATGAACCCCAATGAATTGCCTGAAGAGAATTACAGCTTCAACGTATAAATTTTGGGGTACATAAACATTTGGTCTATAGTACTCTGCATCTCTATTTGGAGGGGAGGGGATTCCACTACTTCAAACTCAAAGGATGATCTGTGAGCAACGCAGTTCACCCCAAACAGCTCTTGGTTCTAGGAAAATGCAGTGTTTTAGTTACAACTCCTGAAATGTAAAGATGTGAAAAATGGGGTTAGGTAAGGCAGGACCTTAGAGAAGGTAGGATTAGGGAAGGTGGAATCTTTTAAGAAGATTCTGGAAAGGACTCATTCATTCATTCAGTTAGTCAGTGGATTAACATTTATTGAGTCCGTTAAAGCAAATGCTGTTTCTAGGCAGAGATGAAATAGACATAAACTGCCTCCAGGAGCCCCCGGTTTAAAGGGGGAGAAAGACATGAGTGAAGTGTCACCATCCCCATAGAGCATAGAGTTTCTGTTCCAGTACAATGGGTCAGAAGTGGCATTGCTAGGGAGGATTTCCAGGAGAAAGTGAGCTGAGATGTTAGATTTGAAGAGATGCAAATGTTGGCTGAGTGAGTGAGCTTAGGATACAGTCACCCCTCCCGTGAGCAAGCAGAGCTGCATCTGGTGAGCATAGGGTGCAGAGAGCTGTGGAGGAGGGACAGCAAGAAGAGGAAGAGGAAGCAGGCAAATCAGGAAAGGCCTCATGTGATGTCTGGGGGTCCGAACTTCAGTCTGATCACCTGTCACATCCCTAGACCTAGGGCAGTAACTGGCCAGTCTCAGCTACCAGCTCCCTCCCGCCACTAAAAGTTCAAACAAATCAATAAAATTTGAGGACAAAAAAGGTGATTGGATATGCAAATTGTGGTAAAGCTCTCCAATGCAGTACTACTCAGTAATAATTTTAAAAATACATGTTGATATAAATAAGTCTATTAAAAATTGTTGAGGTACAACAGTGTATTTCGGTCGTCTGCCTGTTCTGCTCCCCGCTTTGTCTTTGGTGAATCCTCTCACCCTCCCATGCCTTCACCTGTACCCCAGCTCTTATATAAAAATAAATAAATCTTTAAAAAATTATTGGGGTAATGATGGCTTACAACACTGTATGTTTTAGGGATATAGGTTCACATCTCTACAAATGTATGTTATCAAACCATCCACCCCTCCCAAAGTACCAGTAGTCTGAGAGTTAGCATCTTTGCAGCTTATGTTCATGAGAAAGCTGACCTCCTGATTTTTTATAGTACTTACCAAGTACCATTTTTTTTCATTTAAAGCTTCCTTTCGTTTCATCTTTTTTTTTTACCTCAAATATAAATTAAATAGAATTTTAGACCTCAAGAAATATAATTTTTATCAATAAATAAAATAATCATGTTCCCTAAAAAAAAAAAAAAAACTTGAAGGTTATGAAGGTAGTAGCTTCACATGGAACTGCTCAGTTGGTTGGCAGACCTTCTGCAAAGAAGCTCTCAGGTTCCAGCTTCAAGAACATTCCTCCATTGTGTTTAGCTAGTGTGCCATAAAATTCATAGGCAATTTCTAGTTGGGGGTTATATTTTCTTTAAGAACTGCAGTTATGCCAGCAGTAGAGCCACATTTTAAACAATGCAGATTCCCCCTCACCTGAAAAATAAAGAAAATCTATATTCCCAAAGGCATCTGCCATATCTACTTTCTATTGATGTCAGAGATTTTTATGGATGAACTGATCCATGGCTTTTTTCCTTAATACCCACCCAAAACGTGGGTGAGTTATTTTTCCATCTGCTGCTGCGACTTCAACAAGTCATTTACTACCAAGTCCCTTCTTAGATGAATGAGTGCCAAAAACCTTCAAAGTTGGGGCCAGAAAAGACCCCATTGAAAATACCTTTGTTTGCTTTTAAAACCATAGCAGGAGTCTCTGGAAAACCCATGTTCTGTTTGCTGAAGGGCCCTGAGTTGCCGATAAGCTGAGTTTGCAGAAGCCCTGAGGGAATCCTGTTGTGTCCTCATCATACACTCTGGACAGCACCGCTCTCTCATTTCTGGATATATCTCTATATGTTTATATATTTATGAGAACACTGATGAGCTTTTGGAAAAAATGCAACAATTTTATTTCTGTTTATTCTGGATAACCTTCTATTGACCTGATTTTTCCAAGTACAATGGAGACTTCAATCTCTGTCACAAGACAGTCATTTTCAAGTATAACACAAGGAAATGGTAAAAGAGTAAAGAAAGGATTTGTGGGAAGGAAAAACCAAGCTCATGTGAAGCTGCAGAAATTTCAAGATTGTGTCCTCATGACAACGAGGGAGGCAGGCAAAAGCATCCTCATTTCATAAGGAGGATATAGAAATTTAGATAATTTGAGTATTTTGCCCAAGATCACAAAGTGGGAAGAAGCAGGTCTGGGTTCTACAGGTCTACACACAGGGCAGGCTTCTAATTATTATCTGTGGATTTGAAATTCCACATGCAAAATTAGCTGGGGGAAGAGACGGTTTCTCTGATTAATTTGTGGAGTGATTAATGAGGGATGTAAAATTTGATAAAAAAGAATATACCATCAGATTTGTTAAGTGCTTCTCTACCTTACAAACCCTTCTTCAGCTCTTATAAAAGGACCAGGCAAAGTGTGGATTTTACAAGCTCTTGGCCACCAGTGCATACAATCTATGAAAAAAAAAAAACAAACAATAAACAGCAGCTTGACAGAATTATTTAATGTATTAGCCACAGACTAGGAGAGGAACCCAGTCTCCCAAATCTACATCAGAGTCATCAACATACTTCAAAATCCATACGGATTTCCTAAGTCTACTGTATCATCATTTCTGGAAATGGGCCATGGGACCTGTATTTTAAACAAATTCCCCAGATAACTTTTCCTGACTCCCAAGTCTATAAGCCCTTGTAATTTTCCTTCCTTCCTCCCTCCCTCCCTCTTTACCTCCCTCTCTCTTTATTTCCCCTCTCTCCTCTTTATACATGGACTTTGTGAATTGGAAGACCTAGCTCCTCCTGTTCACCAAGGTGATACTGTCCTAAGAACTTGCTAATCTATCAGTGTTTTCTCATCTAAAAAAATGTGCTAGAAGGGAGACTAGAAAATGTTCTTCATTCTCATTTTAAACAAACTTTACCATTAGCGGTTCCTGTTCTCTAACTGTGACTTCTCTTTATTCCATGTTTTTCATTTTCTTATCATTGTGATAGAGAATGTATGATCATCTTCCCTCGTGTAATAACAGTCCCTATAATGAAAGCAACTCAAATCTTCAGAATCCTTTACCTCAGACTGAAACTCTGTCCTTTTAGCTTCAGAATTATGAAATATTTTTAGACTGAGGCACTTCTTAGTTGTGGACCCTGAGGACAACATCACAGAAGCTCCAAAAATATATTTTTCCAATGTGACATATTTTGAATAAATATTATTAAAGATTTGAACTGATTTCACTTCAAAATGGAAATATACATTTTCAGTTTTTCTTGTTGCCTTACATTTTATTTTAAAATTTTCACCTAAAATTAGAAGGTATATAAAAGCTGACACAATCATTTTTGAAATCACTGATCACAATGATACTTACACAAATCAATGAAAATGATCAGCCTTCTTTCACCCTTGCTCAGTCAAGTTTCATAGCAACTTATGATCATGGGGAAAAGGTTGTTCAACAGCTTTCTAGTAGTTTTCTTTTTTCCTTCTATAAAAGACAGTATCAGTAAAATGTAGAAAACCATCCTCTCTTCTTCCTATTCTTGCATCTCACCTCCCACCCCCCACAAAAGAAAAACTATTTTTTTTCCAAATACCTTGGAGGAAATTCCAGTTTGGGCTTAAAAAGATGATTCATGTTGTATTTTTTTCATGACATGAAAGATCATAGAAATGCCCTAGGGAAAAAAAAAAAAGAAACAACAGTTTGGGAGATATGACAAGGTTAACAGAAGGGCACAGAGGTCCCCATAAAGAGTCAAGTCACTGCCACTCCTCTCCCAGCACTTGGCTAATATTTGTACTCACTTATTCTGTGACACTTCTGGTACCTTTGGGAGCTTGAAGCTTTCTTGGCTCTATAGAAGAATAATTGTAGGCTTTAGAGTTTGTTAGACATATGCAGTAGGGCTAGATTCAGTCAATACCCAGGCAGATTCTAACTTTTGAATCTAGCCAAAAAGGGAATGACTAGCTGTTCTTTATTTCCTTTTGTTCTACCTTCTTGTCTTGACTTGTAGAAAAAAAATAAAACATTTAGAAATAGTCGATGAAAGATAAAATTACTTGAGAAGGTGTTGGGGGCATACACTCTTCCTTTCTGGCTCTATCAGAGGACTTGGTAGGCAGAATTATTGAGCAAAGAAACCCTGGGCTCCCCGAGGAAAAGGAAGGGTTGACATTAACACTAACACGTGGGACTGGCACAGAGTTGGTGCCTGTTGGCAGGATCTATGTGCAGCACGGTGCTTTATGACCTGTAGATGCCACTCTTCCCATTGCCAGCCCACTCTGTCTGGGAAAGACCATTCTGCCTGATGTCCTAAATGTCACTTACAAAAGAGCCCTTTTGTTTCTAAAGGATCTTTTCCTTACTCAAGGCTTTTGGCTGCCAATGCATAAAATCTACAAAGAAAAACAAGCCATTCCTGGGCAAGACATCAATGGCAGCACCTTCCTCTGGCTCAGGGGATCAGGGTAGGAAAGGAAGACAAGAGAGAGATGGCCAACTCCTGTCCATCACAGCCAAAAAACAAATGTGGTTTGCAGATGCCTTGGACAGCAGTGGACATTTGGCTCTGAAGAGCCCCCATTTGTTTCACAGTCAACCTCACATATAGTCTGAGGGAACCAAGCAAATGCTCTCTCTTCTGCCCAGCCCTGACTGGAGCACAGACACACTGTCAGCTGAACAGATAGGATGTCCCACTTTCCACCACAGGAAACTTCAGGATGCAGAAATGATCAAACATCCCTTCGAACAGGAATTCTTTGAGAACCACCATTATAAAATCTTTGCAGAAAGAGATGGATAATTCAAAAACAGTTTCTTCAAAGTAAGACATCAATCAAAATCATCACTATTCCATTGGGACCTAGAGTGTCAATCAGATCACGACAGCACAAGGTGTGTCCTCGGCTTCTTGAGAATGGAAACTGGTAAGGTGCTGTCTGTGGCATATCCTGCATGACGAGACGCACTGTTCTGAATCTACAGAGGTGCAGGTCCTCAGAAATATACTCATGAGGTGCCCCCAGAGTGGGGTCTAATAACACATAGTTTTCCATTATCTCCCTCACATTTTGTTTGTTTGGCATCCCTGATTCCTCATCTTGCCTTCTTCACCTTCTTCATCGCTGTTGTTTATGAGCTGACTCTCCCTCCTTCAACCTGACCTTGTTGGGTCCTGAGGAGATTCCCAGGGGTCCTAACTTTCCCATTGGTTTTCTACCAGCCTAAATGGAGCTGAGTTAGTAATGGCTGGCAGCAACAGTATGTAGTGTCCTTCCCAGGTGGCACTTTTTCTTTAAAAGCTTCTGTTATTTGCCATCTGAAGAAATGTCCGTGTTGACTATGCCAACTATGGGACAGGCCCATGGGGCCCCTGTACCGGTCGTGATCAGGAGTTCAGTTTTCAACAAAGACTCCTAGATTCTGAAAAATTTTGTTCAGAGGAGGATCCCCGTCTGCAATTCCTTCTTTCGGTCCAATTCAGCGAATGTTTTGCTTTTGGTAACAGAACCACATGCTCCATAAATCACTGACCTCGGTACTAAAGCATTTTCTCCAAGGTACTTTTTGGTGAAAATGAGACTCAACTATACATGAAACAGTCACAAAGCAGTAGGACAAAGCTCATAAGCAGGCACTAAACTCTGAAGCAGAGCTGACAACACATAGCAGTTCCAACAAGGAAAAACCAATATAGATGATGGTTTTAGAGGCTTTGGCGTTTTTGGTTAGCGGGGCGAAGGAAAAGCTGTTCAGTGTATGGGAAAGGTGCTCAGCTGTAGTAAAAGTCAGAGCTAACCTAAAAATGATGCCCTGAGCCACTGAGTGAAAGGCTGCCTCTTTTAAATGTTGCTTTTCCTCATCAGAAGACTCCCGAAGTGTAGGTGTGGCAAGATGCCCCTTGGCCATGCAGAAGCAGTCAACACAGGCAGTGCTGAGGATGTTACACTGGTTCTCCAGGCACAGCATGAGACCATAGCTGTCAAACACTTGGGAAGGGAAACATTTCTAAATGATCAAGTGCCCAAGGGCCAGGGTTCAATCCTGAGTAGTCAGTTACTTTGCCTGTTTCACTCTGTGGGCATGTGGTGCTAATGCTGGACCAGCTGTTTCATGTTAGCCTTAAGAGGCCTGGATAAGAAATAAAGAGTATGATAAATCTGCCACCACCATTTTCAAAAATCCAGTTTAATACCAGTCACAGCTACTGATACTGCATTAGAGATCTCAGTTGTTGTTGTTGTTGTTGTTCCTGTTTGTCATTGTATTTATAGGGTACATCATTAAAATATACTCATAGTAGCAGTACAACATAGTGGCTGAGTGTAGCTAAAAGTAAATTGCCTGAATTAGAAATATACCTCTGCCCCTTAGCTACGTGACTTTGGACAAACTACTTAATGTCATTGTGCCTCATATTTTTTTTTAATTTGAAAACTAGGGATGATGATAAAAACAATACTTCCATAGGATTATTTTGAGGAATAAATGAGATAGTATATTAAAAGAGATCCTGGAAATGTATTGGGTGTGCCATAAATAGTAATTCGTCATTATAACAATGTTCTCTATTGAGCCAAATGGATCTTGGAGGGCATCTACTTAAATATTACAATCTACTTAAATATTACAAATATTACTAAGGATACTGAATTTTTGAGCAGTAAAGTGACTTTCTGAAGGTCATTAGACTAGTGGATACTATATCTCCAGACCCGGACTCATAGAAGAAAAAATGACATTTATATGTTACCTTCACCATTAACAAAGCATGTTCCAACACATTATCCTCCAAACACTCCCTGTTATACATGTTGCCTCTCCAAACTGAATTGCTGAGGCATTTTTCAGGCACCCAAGTATAAGAGTTCCACAGGGAATGATGCTCGGTAGGTTCTGGAAAGAGGTGCTTGTGTAATGAGATGTGGGAAGGGCAGAGGGAGGGCAGGTCCCAGCAGTGTGCAGACAAATGTGAGGCCTTCGGTGCTGTGGCAAAGTTACATTCTATTATTAATTTGATGCTGTGTTAAATTAGCCATTTTTATGAGCAGCAGAAACAATTTCTTCAGGGAGAGCATGCTATAGTCTGAGTCTAACTGTCCCAACAGGCTGTTGAGATGGTGCCTATTTCTTTTGATGATTAGGAACGAGAAGCTGTAATAATGCCAGGTCTGCTGCACTTCTTTCTTGAAGAATTGGGTCTGGCCTTGGGAAATAATAACTGTCCTGCCTTTGGTCACTTGAAGCCTACTTCTCCTAGCTTATTCCCTTGTGTGAGTCATCAGAAGATGGTCTCTCAATAACAATCTGGAATGCCAAGGTCATCCACTTGAGTGAGTCCTTTTGACTGTGTGCCTATCTGTACAGGCCTCCAATTCCTTTAGCAATTCCTTTTTTTTTTTTTTTTTGAAGCAAGATGAAAGAGAGGATGGTTTATTAGAATCTCTCTGGCCTTGGTCTCTGAGGGAGACCAGAGAGTTTCATTTTTAAGTCACCTGGATTGATGGGATGACATCAAATGTACATTTATATTAGAAAAAAAAAAAAAACAATAGCCTGGGGGCCCTCCCTGGTGGCAGCCACTGCAGCACCAATTATATCCCCTGCCAGCCAGGGAACTACCTACATGGTGCAGCAGACCTCTGCTGTCTCACCTGCTGCTCCCTCAGCAGTGTATTTCAGTCATCTGCCTGTTCAGCTCCCTACTCTCTCTGGTGAATCCTCTCACTGCCCCCGCCCCACACTTCTGGTGTATACCCTAGTTCTTATATGCATAACTAAATAAATCTTTTTCAAAAAAAAAACAACAACAATAGCCTGATGGCATATACATTTTAGGGACAGAATTACTGGAGACAATAGATATTAAAAGGCTAACTTTGGGTGTGGGAATTGTGTATGAGGACCACAGTAGGAGTGTAGGAGAGTTGTATGCGGTAAGAAGACTTGAAGCATTTTGCTACAGGAAGAACAATTTAAAATGTTTCTGTTTTTCTTATGATTTGTTATTAAAATCTATTAACAAATCATTAGAGTTCTTTTGAAAAACAGTGAAGGAATCAGGATTGAAGTATAATCTGGTGAAGACAAGACATGAGTAACTCTCCCAGCAGGCTGTTGAGATGGTACCTATTTCTCTTGATGATGAGGAGAGGGAATGGTGGAAAGCATTCTTCATGGTTGGTGGAAAGCAGAGGGCAGGAAGGAAGTTGAGTAAAAAATGTGCTGAGGTACCCAGTAAAAACCTGAACAAAATTCCTCTTTCTACTATTAACAAGTTAATAGGTAATGCCATCCTTCGATTCCCCTAGTTTTAGAGATATTTTTCTTCTTTTCTTCACTAGGTTTGTGTATTTTGTCCTCCCAAAATTCCTAAGTTGAAGTCTTAACCTCCAACATGACTGTATATGAAGACACAGACTTTAGGGAGGTAATTAAGGTTAAATGAGGTTATAAGAACAGCCCTGATCCAGTAGGACTGGTGTTCTTATAAAAAAGAGGGAGAGACAGAGGGTTCTCTCTCCCTGCATGAGCACAGTGCAAAGGCCATGTGAGGACATGGTGAGGAGGTAACTGTCTACAAGTCAGGAAGAAAGGTCTTAGCAGAAATTCCCTCTGCAGGGTGCTTGATCTTGGACTTCCAGCCTCCAGAACTGTGAGAAAATAAGTTTATTTAAGCCACATATTCTGTACTATTTTGTGATGACAGCCCAGACTAACTAATACAATGTGTTGTTCTGTTAAAAGAACACTCTCTTATGCACTGTTGAACTTGGCTTTATATTAAATTTTCCTTGGTGCTTTTTTACCTAGAGTGCTGTACCAGTCAGTTCCCCTTCCTTTCCTGAAAAGATAATCCCTTTCATAAGACTACTTAGCTATTAGACAGCTGCTTTTCAAATGTGCTGGGGTTCTACTGACCTTCAATGTTTTTGTTCGAATGTACTCAGGGGAGCAGAACCAGTAGGAGAAAAATATGCGTACATGTATATGCATGTGTGTGCACTTATGCATGGGTGTATGTGTGCACGTATATGTATATCAGTGCATGTATTACATGCATGCAATGCGTATGTATATGGGCAAGGTGTGTGCACATGTATTTCTATGCACAGCTGTGCATTTGTCCACATGCATGTGGGTATTTGTGTACATTTGTATGTGTGTGCATGTATGTGTTAATATAAATCTGTTTATATGTATGTATGTGAATGATTTATTACAGGGAATAGGCTTATGCAACCATGACTTCATAATCCTGAAATCCAGGGCCAGGGCAGCTAAGCTAGAAGTAAAGGGAGGGAGCATGCAGCTCCAGCTGCTGCTTCATGCCAACAAGGCCAGTCAGCAGATACACAATGAGGACAGTGTGGAGATCCCAGAATGCAACAAAGTTTGGCAGTTTTTATTCTCTGTTGCTCGGCATCTTGATATTCAGGGAGGGCTAAGTCTTTCTTTAAAGGGCCTCCACCTAATTAAGTCAGGCCCATCGAAGATAATCTCTGTTTTGATTAATTCAAAATCAACTGATTTGGGACTTTAATTACATTTGCAAAATCCCTTCACTGCAGCATCTAGACTAGTGTTTGATTAAATAACTTGGAGAAGGTGTGTGTGTATTACAAAATGGCTACCGCCTTCTCTTTGACACTCTGATTCTCCGGAAAGAATCTCTTTTGTAGTCCACCCTGATCGGAAACATATTGAAAGGGAATTCTTGGGAATATCATTTAGTTTAGTCAAGCTGATATGTCACAAAGACATCACAGTTTTCAGTGCTTATGTGTGTCCTTCCACTTCACTCTCATGCTTCTGTCCCATAACATATTTAGGGTGGTTTGTCAAAAAAGAAAAAAGTCTTTCTTTAATTCATTGCAAACATTTGCAGGCTTCAGAAAGACATATTTTCTTCTTCCATTTTTCCTTTAGTTGTCTTCCTTGAATTTAAAATCTGTGCAAACTCACCATGTTAGTCTTTGGCTTTGTTTGCTGGAATTCAGAAGGAATGAAGGAAGGGGAGGGAGCCAGAGAGGGAGACTCTTTTCTGTATGGTCTGCTTTGTTGCAGTCCTACCAATTACACACTGGTGTTGAACAATGATTTCACCACTTCCAAACTCTGATGTTGGATCAACCTATTCCTTCTGCGAGGCTCGAAGAAGAGCCACCTTAGGATTGTTCTGAAGGTTAAATGACTGAATACATTATATATTGCCAGCATATAGTACAATTTGGATAAATGATAACATATCCTAATCATTACCAGCTCAATATTCTTGTTATGATTTTCTCAATATCTTTAGAAACGATCATAGAATAAGTCCTTTACCTAAACCCAGAGCTCAGAATTTATGTCACTTGACCTGTTCCTCAGCCCGAGAGTTATCTCAAGTTTCTAGTGACTTTAAGACATCGACTCAGAGGGACTTCTGATTGATAACAGCCCGTCATCATTTTCTCAGAGATATTGCCTATAGCATTAGCAGCAGTAATGATAAATAGAATAATGATAATTCCACAAAACCTCAACATGTGCTAAAGGATCCAACAGCAATCTGAACAGCATGAGAGAAAGTTTCTTCCTACCAATTAATGGGAAGCCAAGTCTAATTTGCCACCTGCATAGCACTTTTGAACCTGTCAGGGAAAAAGGAAACCAGTGAACCTTCATCTTGTCACCAGACTTCTTGGGGACTGCTCTCTAAAGCAAATGAAAATAGCATTCATTAGAGTAAAAAATAGAAAGCCTGTCTCAGCCCCCGTGTGCCTTTCTTGGCTGGAAGCAAAGTCCCTCTTTGTCAGCAAAGAGGTGGCTCCAAAAGCCCACTGGACCTGTGCACTCACCTCTGGATGCTGGAGAGCAATTTCTTAAAAGTCTTACGAAAAGTTTTGAGTGTTAGGTCATTAGTTCTTCCGAGCCTATGAGTCAAGGGATATAAAAAGAATTCCTCTATTTCCGAATCCTAAACCTGAGAAAATGCTCGGAAAACTGAGATGGGTTCTAAGTAAAGGAGGAAGGACATCTGACAGGATTTTTCTTCAACACTCCTGAATCATCTGGAGTTACAGTGCAAATGTGCACACAAGCTATTGTGAGTGATTTCTTGTTAAAAGAAACAAACCATATATTCCTCCTAGATATTTTTTCCTTCTGACTTATTTCACTGAGCATAATCCCTTCTAGCTCTATCCATGTTGTTGCAAATGGCATTCGTTTATCTGAACACAAGGGACAATGGTGATGGTGTACGGGGTGAATTTGTGGTGGAAATCCTATCGGGACTACACCTGAGAAAAGAAAGTAAACATTGTAAAGAAATAAATTAATTAAAGAAACAAACTAACCAAACCACAAAACCCCTTCTGGTAATATTTACTAACACTTCAAAATTGCTGAATTTCTTTCCATTTGGCATTTTGCTTACAATTATGATTGCAGCCACTAGATGAAGGTGTTAAAAATGTGGAATTTAACCTTGGTTCGTTCAGTGACTCATCAACACAGGAAATACTTAGCAGGCCTGTGATGGGCCGGGCGCATTGCAAGGCAAAGCTACTTACATCCTGGCAATTTTGCCTTAGATGGAAATCAACATATATTTATTGCTACTTTTATATAGAAACTTTATCCCATCAAGTTTTAATTTATTGATGATGAAGTTAATCAGAAAGAACAGGTTCTTATAGAACATTTCTCACAAATTATGATAATATAATTCTCATCTTATCCTCACCCTTGATTAAAATTACCTCCTTCCTTTGTTATCAACTCCGAATCCTGCTCTGCTGAGCTGGCACATCACTTTGGAGCCCTGTTGCCACCAAGCCCCCTGAGGGCTTTTCTTGGCTGCCAGGGATCTAAGGGACTTTCCCCATTAATTCTAGTTATTAACGATCTACTCGTCCTGTTAGAGATGAGAATTCTGGAGCTCAGGAATAACCCAGTGCCTCTCTGTCCTCTTCTTACCCTGTCACACAGTGAGGAAGGGGCTGGGCAAATAGACCAAAGCCAAGGACCAAAGTCATTGAGCCAAAATCTGAGGCATTGTCTGTGTCTCTTGTGAGGTTTTCAGTTCATAGCATGGGAGTCAGAGCTGGGGGCTGCTCTGAGAAGGCCTGGAGTATGGGGCTTACAGCAGCTCTAGCTCAGGCTCTGCAGATACTTAGAATCTCACTCCCTGGGAATTCCACAGGACAGAGTCAGTGTGTAAGGACAGACTGCTGAGTCCTGATTGTGTCTCAAATTGTCGTTTTACTAGCGACCTAGCTTCTTTTGAATTAGAGGGACAGATTTCATCATCTTTTAAATCTCTGGGTCTCAGCTCTCTTCTCTCTAATACCCCCATGTCTCCTCCTATAGGCTAGACTGACGCAGGAGAGAGTACAAAATGCTTCATAACAGTGCCTCAAGACTGCTTCCTCTGCAATTACAGTAATTTTCATAAATATATAGGAAATGTATATTTTTTCTGAGAAGTCCTTCAAATTTGTGATTATTTGTAATCAGCGCCATCAGGTTGCCCCTAGCAGCAGCTCTAGCTTAAGCACCTCATCAGATGTACTTTCTCCTTTCAAGACCTGTTTCCTAAAAGCCTGTATCTATAACCACAGAACATTTCCCAAATCCATTTATAACCAGTGAATTTAATAAACATAAATAAATGGGACACAAATTATACAGGTCAAACTGTCATCATAGGGGCATTTTATTGGACCTAGCCTAGAGATCTATCTGTCCATCCATCTGTGGGTCTATCTACCTGTCAAGGGACAGGTACATTTATAGATATGTCAATATGTACACATACAATAATAATATGTAATTACATGTGTAGTATATATATAATACATAAGGCAATATAAACATTGCCTTTACCTGTCTATAATACTGGACATAATATAGGATATAACATAGACATAATATCACCATGCTCAGTTCAAAAGATATTAGTTTGGAAAAATATAAATTCAGGTAAAATAGGAAAAGATAGTTGAAAATGTTTGCCACATTTTTTTTTTTCTAAATGCAGCACATGTTCACAGTCAGTAGTTGAGAACTTTCTTAGACTTCTTGGGCATCACTAGATGAACCTTATGAGCTCATTCCACACTAGCTCCCATTTAAGCCTCTGGGCTACCAGGCCCTAGGTAGCTGAGGGTTAGAAGAAACCAAAGAATGCAGTCTACCGCAGACCACTCCTTGTAGCTCTCTAGATAAGTGACTTGCTAGTGCACCTCAAAATGAGCTTGTCTACCAGCCTCCCCACTTAGATCTGCATCTGAAATTTATCCCATGGAGTCTTCCCAGTGAGAAGAATGTCATCCTAAAGAGAAAAGAAAAAAAAGAAAAGCAGAAAGAAGGCCCCTCTCCCAAACCCACCAATCACATCACCAACAGTTCTCCCCCAGTTTAAATGGCAATCCCTTTGTTTGGAGACTTGATGCCCAAATTGGTAGTTCCTCCACAATGGCTACTTAGGTTGTGCCTAACTGTGTTTGAGCTAGAGAAGGCAAAAAGAATGAAATGAGATACTGCAGTGGGATGGAAAGGACCTTCCCCTATGACTTCTGATGGAAGAAAACCTCACCAACACTTTTCCTTTCAGATGGTGCCAACCAACATCACCTATCAGCGATTGCAGCAGAAATGGGTGAGGTGAAGTTCTCTTTCAGTTAAGGTCACAATTATGGCGAACTTGGACTTTTTTTTTAAAGATTTATTTATTAAAGCATACAAGAACTGGGATACAGGCCAGAGGTGTGGGGGGTGAGAGAATTCACCAGAGACAAAATGGGGAGCAGAACAGGCAGATCTACTGAAATATACTGCTGAGGGGAGCAGCGGGTGAGTCAGGAGAGGTCTGCTGTGCCATGTGGGTAACTCCCTGGCCAGGGATCTAACTTGTGCTTCAGTGGCTGCTGATAGCTTCATGGGCTGCATCTTAACTCCTTGCGCCACCAGGGAGGCCCATGAACTTGTATTTCTAAGGGGAAATTTAGCTAATGTCCTGGCTGATTCCTAGGTGTTCTAATTCATACTTCTGTGGTATATGCAGACAGGTATGTAACTGGCCCACATTTATTTCCTGTCCTTTCACTGGTATGTAAACCTAATTGATTGCTTTAGTATCTATCTACAGCATCTGGATCCATTAGAGAACTTCATTTTTTGCTGTTTGACTTACTGATTAGTAAGGTTAAGGACAGAGCTATTCAATATTGTTGCGTTCAAGTCAATGAGAAAAGTCACCTCTTCCCAATTTCATCCAAAACTTTTGTTCTTCCCTATACATTGTTGTTGTTGCTGGGAAACAACCTGTACAGAAGGGAAAAATAATCTTAGTTCGGATGAAAAGAGCCCTTGATCCTTTGGGAAAGCAGACTGGGCTTGGTCTGAATCACATATGGTGAAATTCTGCTTAGCCAGTGTTTCCAGTTATGTCCCCTAGGATCCATTAGCAGTGGATTTCTTGGCATTTGTGGCTGGCAGAAATGAGATCACCCAGGCCCAACTAGCTCCAGTCCCCTGAGGTTTGAATTTCAGAAGAGGCAGGCTGCGGACCTTTCTCTGGTTACTGTTAGGGAACAGCTCCCATACCTACAGAGCTGTAGTCATCCAATCACAAATCACCTTTTGGTATCCATTGGAGACTGCCTTCAGTAAGACAACTATAGTTATTTTTTTAAACATTTTAATTTTGTTAAGATATGCATGGTTCAAAAAGTTCAAATGGTTCTATAAGAGTCCACTGCCTCAACCCCAGCTCCTTACTCCCCAGAGAGAACTGTTTTTAATTATTTAATCCTTCCGTAGGTAGTTAGCTCAATAACTTTAAATAACATGCTTACACTGCTGGTTTTTCTATTTTAGACGTAATCTATTGATTTTCCTACTCTGAAAAATTAAAATCTGGCTCTCTGGTGTATACACATGCATTTGCCCACACACAATTTTCTTTTCCCCTATCCTCCCACTATAGTTACATCAGTTTTCACTGGACCAGTATGCACTGGTTTCTTATTGTGAGGTCATAAAATGATGCCTGCACTGCTGAATCTTGTGGAGCACTATGATTTTTTTTCCTTCTACAATTTTTCTCCTAAAGGAAATCATTTTCTTTTCACTCAGCTATACATGCAACTATCATTCATTCATCCCCAAACCAGATCTCTTCTCGATGACTTTAAGACACTTGGTGATTGGTGTTACCCTTCCTGTCCTGCTATTCGATGGTTACTCTCTGGGTCTTCCTCTGCTGCCCTTTTGGAGTCTCCTTTGGCTAGAGTCACCTACTTTCCCCTGTCTTGGGTCTCCTGGATTCCTAGATCCCATTTATCTCACTTGCTTGATTTCCTCTCACATCTTCCTGTAGTCCTGTAGTTTTCTTGAAAAGGTGCATGGATTAGATTTGATATACAGAAAAAAAATATTTTTTCTGTTCCCATATAGTGAGGATAGCTATAGTTTTCTCTCCAAATCTTGAAGTCATCTATCCTTGTTTTTCTAGTTTCCTAAGTGACTATTGAAAAGATCTCAGATGGTTTAAATCCCAAGTTTTTATTTTTAATCTTATTTTTTTTCCCTCAATGGAAAGCATTTAGGAGTTTCTCATTTTCCCAGCATCCTGATATTTCACAATGCTGTGCCTGGACATCCTTTTTCCTTCTATTTTTTTCCCTTTTTTGTGTAGAAGAACTGAGATGTAGGCAAGAGGTGGGGGCACAGGGGAAGAGAGAGGAGAGTGGGGAGCAGAACAGACAGATTTACTGAAATATACTGCTAAGGGGAGCAGCAGGCAAGACATGAGAGGTCTGCTGTGCCAATATGTGGATTAGCTCTCTGGCCAGGGATAGAACTCAGACTCTGACAGCGAGAGCACTGATACTAACCCCTAGGCCACAAAGGAAGCCCTCCATTTTCCTTCTAAAAAGTGAGATCTTTCAGTTCTGGGAAATGCTCTCAAACTACTTCTCTTATAGTTTCTTATAGTTTCCTCCCATTGTTATTCTCTTTTTTTTCTGATGGACCTGATAGGTTAACCTTACAGAGGGTTGTTCAGAGGAGTAGACTGTTTATTGTTTGTTTTTCTATATTCTCTCCAATTCTCTTTCCTTTTTTTTTAAGATTAATTTGTTTATGCATGTAAAAGCTGGGGTATAGACAGATGCAGGGGGTGAGAAGACTCATCAGAGACAGAGTAAGGAGCAGAACAAGCAGATGTACTGAAATACACTGCTGAGGGGAGCAGCAGACAAGACAGGAGAGGTCTGCTGCTCCATGTGGGTCACCAGCCTGGCAGGGGATTGAACTCACATTGCAGTGGCTGTGGATAGCTTCATTTTACTGTGTTTTAACCCCTTGCACCACCAGGGAGGCCCCTCCAATTCTTTCTTGTACTCTATTGTGCTTTCTGGAATATTTCCTCAACTTCATTTTTTTCAGTAGTGAATACTTCATTTTTGAAGTTATGGTTTAAATTCCCAGTAACTCTTTTTTGTTCCTTGTATGTTCCTTTTAATGGCCTTTGACCGGCTTCAGAGCATCAGCCTTTGAATATGAGAAGCTTCAACATGAAGAAGCAGATTGACTGCCTGGGTACAAACAGCTGCGCACCTGTGTCACCAGCTGTGTGATATTTGACATTACACTTGAACTCTCTGCACCTAAATTTCCTCAACTCTAAAATGGATTAATAACATGCCCCTTCATTCATACTACCAACCAACCCCGAGGCTTCACTGAGTTACTAGAACACTTGAAACAGTGCCTAACAGATCATGAGTATACTCTCATGTCAACATGTTCACGGCTGCCATAATTTCTCACATCTTTCTGAAGATATTAATTACAGGGGTTTTTCTTGAAAATCTTTTTTCTGCTTCTGGCTTTGCCTCTGCATATTTTCCCTCTTTTTTTAGTCTTTCTTTCACAGCAGAGGCTTCCTTCAAGTATGTCATGCTATTTTAACAGTGAGGAATTCAAATGCTGATTGGATGGTCAGTCTATTTGCAGCTGTCTGGTGGACAGGCATTTAATCTGCTGGACATTTCGGGATAACAATCCCAAATAGTGTGGGGGTTGCAATGCTTAGTCTCTTGCCTGGGGGTCCAAACCTAGCAGTCAGAGTTCTTGGAACTGAGTAAGGGGTCCAAGTCCTCCCATGCACTACACCAACCTTCCAACCTTATGTTTTCACCATAAGCTGCTGCGTCTGCGGGACCTCATATCCCAGAGCTGAAGGCCTTCTTCTGAGACTACACAGCAGCTGGCCCTCCACCAGGGATGGGTTGACAGCTGCCTTTTTTTTTTCCAGAAAATAGAGGCAATCTCAGGACCTATCTGCTGCTCTGCTATTTATGTAGATATTCAATAAATATTTTCAGCCATGTCTACATTCCCCATTCCAGAAGTATTATTGCTACAATGCCTGGGCTTTTCTGGCCTTCTAGGGTCCAGATCTGCTTTCTCCTGGACTTCTCCTCTAGAAGCCTATAGGCTCAGCTTTCTTTGATATGCTAAGTTTATTGCCATTTGCTTGACTACTCTTGTGCTAAACTTTTGTGATCATTTCCTCATTTATTTTTTCCTTCCCCTTATGGATGTGCAGCTTAAAAAAAATCTTTTATTGTATTTTTGTGGAGTTTCAGAATGATACAGATACACAGGTGTGTTTATCTTACATTCTTTACAATTATATTTCTCACTGCATTTCTAGTGATTCTGGGTTCTGCCCAGTGAACCATAAATAATGAGGTCCTCAATCCAGATAATTAATAGAGTCCCTCAGTCTCTGAAAAGGCTGCTGCAGGTCATCACTAAGGGATCTGAGCTTTGAGTCTTGAGAGATTTCTCTGATCTGCCAGGAGGCTTTAGGAGTGTGATCAGCGCCTCATCTTTGTGGACTGCCTTGCCAGGCCAGGTTAGCAGGTGTTTTCCAGTGACTGCCCTTTGTTGAAAGGGCACCAGACAGTTGAAATCTCTGACTTCAGTGCCTTCCTTTGTGAAGAAAACATGTCTCTGCTTCTAAGATTTGTGTCTGGCTTAGAAATTATAAATTGTAAAGCTCTGTAAAAATAAAGGGAAGTGTTCTATTTTAGTTGCCCCCCCCACAAGTATATCAGTCTGTGTGCACTTATTTCACAGCACAAATCACATTTGAGTTAAATTTATATTTGCCTGCCCTTCTCCTGTATTAGGCTGACTGGCTTCTAGGCAGTGTATTGCCCATGATTTACTCAGCTTGGTATCTTCAAGTTCTAGCACTGAACTCGGCACACAGTAGGTCTTCACTAAAATGTTGGCTGAGTAAAGAGGAGACCGAGCTTACACAAAAATTAAGCAATAATCTTGACTTCTATAGTTGTACCTTCTAAGCAACCACGTAGCAGTGAGAGGACCTACTCCCGTGACTGTGTAGACCCATTTTTCATAGACTGAGCTGCCGCAGGCTAGTTGACATGCTGGCCTTGAATACCTAGGGGCAGACCTGAAAAATTATACTCTTGCTAAGCCTGACTCCACATCCTATTACCCATCCCTTGAGCCATATGTTTAGCAACTTAACATTTAATAAATACAGCAGCAGAATCCGATTATAGCCAGCCCGGTGATAGTTAAACTCGATTGCCAAGGAAATAGAGTTAGAATCCTGAATTGTTTTTATGTATTGCAATGGGCAATTGGAATGCCTGTTCCATATGGCACTGACTCTGTTGGTGGATTGCACAGCCCGTTCCCCATCAGATGGTCCCATTTTGGGTCAGTGGTGATGACAAGGAACAATGTGTGGAGGCAGGTGATCCCCAAGGGGGTCCATTAGTTTTCAGTGTTTCACCTCCACCGCTGTCCCACTGCAGACCAATGGACTTTGGCACAATTGGGCTTGTGTCCTTACATTTTTAATGGGCACATTGGTATTTATGATGCTGGCCCCATCCAGGGCTTTGGAAAGGCAGAGACAATGGTGGGAAGAGAATAAATGCCTCATATAAAGGTTAGCGGAGATTGTTTTCATGCTTCCCAAGGCAGGGGCGGGTTCTTTTATCTGCACCAGCTCACCTGCTTCCAGCTGTCACGGTTCTGAGGAGCATCCCCCAGGCTGCTAGCTACTCAGCCAGGGGAGGGGTGGCCTGCTGCTGAGTCTCCAGAGTGACATTTCCCTTCCCTGACCACTCTGCCAACCCCCAGAATGCCTTCTCCTTCCTTCGCAAGGCTGCCTGGGGAGTGCTTGCCATCCTTTGCCCTGACAGGAGAAAATGGCTTCCTCTCCCATCATTGAATGGAAATTATAGAAACTTTCTTAAAGATGTTTCTCCCTGGCTCCCCTGCTCAGCTTATTAATAAAGCAATTCTGCAGTTTCTGGGGGGAAATGGCCTGGTATGAGGCTGAGGTCACTTTTTGAAAAAAGGACTCCACACCTCTCTCTGTGCCCCTTGCAAAGACCTTTGTGAATGCTTTTAGAGTCGTTCACAGGGAAGCTGGCTTGGGCACATTATGAATATCAATCGAGTTCACAGCACCATTTTCCCTGTCATAAAGGAGACGTCCTACAATCTCCACCAGCAGAGACAGTAAATTCGCTCCCTCCCGGCCTTTTCCCTTCCTTGTCAGGAGGAGTCAGCTCGAGAGGAACATGGGCAGTCTAGCTCTTAGTAATTACTCTGAAACCTTGCCTCAGGAGCCAGTGGCCACGTTTTTGTGCCTGTCACATGTCCTTCATGGATTTCTTCTTTGCCTTTCTCGCTTCTTGCTCTCTGTATTTTTTTTTTTTTTTCAAGAATTCACAGGCAGGCCAACCTGCACAGGGACATTGAAATGGCATGGGGCCCTCCTTCCTCAGTGGCGAGGACCAAGTTCTTTGGCCTCTACAGGAAGGCCGGATACCTTAGAGCTGGAGTTCACAAATGTCTTGAAGTCATAGAACCTTCTTATTTAAAAATAAAATTAGGACTCCTGGTCTAAGCAGTAAAGTCTTAATGGCCTACATAAGGCAAATGGCAATAAAGCAAAACAAGAGCTGCTTTATAGCCAGCCGTTCATGTGAAAGAGGTGTGTAAAATAATGATAATAGTCATAACAACAAGCAGATATTAGGGAAGGAAGACTGGAAAATGGTCTCTGTAATAAATGCATCTTTCCCATTTATGTCTCTCTATGTAACTTCTACCAAACAAGCGTGGTGTATTATACTTCCTGGATGAAGTGAACCACACTGACCTTCTGCCTCCTTTCTTGACTTGAACTTGATTGTGCAAAGTTACACGGTAAGGGCAGGCCTGCCATCTGGAACTTGCTAAAAGAAGGAAGTTGGTCTCTGCCTTCTACTAGGTTAATCTCTTGCATAAATGCCACAAATTCTCTGCTGTAGTTGGATGCTATTAATCAACAGAGGCCCATAGGCCATTTCCAAGTCTTGGTCACTTCAGACGAACCATCTCAGATGAAGACTCTTGCACAGGTGTGTCTTGAAATCTAAAGAGAAGCCTAAAGAGATTCTAGAATGCACAGAATGCCTGTTCTAGAATGTCTCTAGGGTGTTGGGGTTATTGATGGTTTTGACCACATGGCAGTGGCTAGGTGCTAGACAAGACAGTACCCCTATAGTCATGACTTCCAACCAGCTAGTACCAGTGAGAGGACCTACCCCCAATGGACCCCCCCAAGAACTCCTTTGGCAGCAAGATTATCTAAGTTATGTTTATATACGTCTTGACTTTTCTCTTTTGTTATCCCCAGCCTTCAGCAAAGTCTGTTTTAAATATCCCCCCTGGTCTCAGCTGTGCTACAGAGTTGGCAGGGCAGGATCCCGGCTCATGTTTGGTCAGAACATTAAATGGGAGCATCTCTGTCCCCAGATGAGCAGCGGTGGCCCTAGTAATTAACAAAATATTTCCCTCAGGCTGCATTTTCCAAAGTGGGTTGCACACACTGTGAATTCTGTTTGGATATTAATAAGCCTTGTAGGGGAAAGAAAGCCAAGGTCAACCAGGTTGGAGAATGTGGAGTCAAACAACCTAAACAGGTTGGCATCAAGCAAGATATCTCAAGGCATATCTCAAGGTACTACTTTCCTGTGGCTGCTCTTACAAATTAACACAAACATGGTGACTTGCATTCTCTCAACTACTGGAGGCCAGAAGTCTGAAGTCATTATCACTGGGCTGGAATCGAGGTGTGGACACGAGCTCTCATGGAAAGTTCATTCCTCGCTGCTTAGCTCCAGGTGGTGGTCCATACTTCTTTTTTTTTTTAATATTTATATATTTATTTCTGCATATAAGAACTGGAGTACAGGCCAGAGGTGTGGGGGGTGAGAGGATTCACCAGAGACAGAGTGGGGAACAGAACAGGCCGATTGACTGAGATACACTGCTGAGGGGAGCATCAAGCGAGTCATTGAAGGTCTGCTATGCCATGTGGGTCACCTCCCTGGCCAGGGATTGAACTTCTGCTGCAGTGGTTGCAGATAGCTTCATAGCACTGCGTCTTAACTCCTTGTGCTTCCAAGCAAGTCCCTTGTCCACGCTTCTTGACTTGTGTCTACATCACTACTTGTGGGCCAACATCTCCAAATCTCTCTCCCCCCCATCATCACATTATCTTCTCTTGTGTGTAAGATTTCCCTCTGCTTCTCTCTTATGAAGTTACATGTGATTCATTTAGGGTCTACATGGATAATTCTGGATAAATGTCTGCTCTCAAGATCATTTAATACATCTTTTGCCATATTAGGTAATACTCACAGGCTCCAGGGGTGAGGAAGTGAATATATCTTTCTGTGTGGCCACCATTCATTTCCCTATAGGCTTTAATACATTTTGAGCAGTGTGGGTCTCTGCGATGAGGTTGGAGTTTGAGTGTTTGTCAAACCTCTGTGACAAAGTTTCTGAAACTTTCTGCTCAATTGCTGTTCTCAGGAACACCCTTTGGGAAATTTCACAATGGAAAGATGAATCTTGGAGAAAAGTCAAGGTCAATCAGGCCACCCTTCTCCCTGTGGATCTGGATTTTATCTTACTAAGGAAAGAGCCACTTTCCTTGCATCAGATATCTGTATTTTATCTGTATTGTACAGATGAAAAAATGAAAAGATATCAGAGTTTCACAGGGACATCTAGCCACTCTCAACAGGTGAGGTATCTCTAGGGAATAGTTAAAATATTATTATTGGAAGTTTTAAAACCTGGATAGAATTCCAGACCCCACCCAACCTCCTACAAACAAGCTGAATTTCCCTGGAGAAGTACTGAGCCTCAGTTTACTGAGCCTCAGTTTTCCCAGCCATAAGATGGGGATAACAACCACACCCACCCAGTTGTAGCTTGCAAATGCTGTGTCTAAAGCAATTCATTTTATTTTCTGAAACCCAAAATTAAAAAAAATAAAATCCTTGTCCCACAGGTTAGTTTTGATGAGGGTGGAAGTAGACTTGTATTGGTCTTCTCTGGACTTCAACTTGGTTTTCTCTAAGAGATTGATTTTTAGTAAAAGATTACAGCCACATGATATCCAGTGTTATACAGACATTGCATCACTTAGTGATGCAGATATGTTCTGATAAATGCATCATTAAGGGATTTCATCATATGTGAACATCACAGAGTATAATCACACAAAACAAACCTGCATGGTATAGTGTACTACATACTCAGCTGCACAGTACAGCCTACTGAGAACCATCACACCTGCAGCTCATAGTTGTGTTAAGCAAATCATGACTTTATTTCCAACACTTGGCATCTCGTATGTGTTCAGTCAATGTGAAGGACTCTCCTTGCCCAGATCACTTTTTCCCAGTGTCAGTTCTGTAGAATCATGGAATCCAGGGCCCTTGAGAGATCTAAAACTGCAGTTTCCAAAAACTGATCTGAAGGCTAGGGAAGGCTGGCTCCAGGAGAATCAGCTGGGAGCTCATTAAATTCAGTTGCCAGGCACCGCCCTCGGGTCTCTGATTCAGTAGATATAAGATGGCATCTTGGAATCTGTGTTTTAGTAAGTTTCCCAGGAGAGACTACAGCCATCCATGCATGGCTTTCCCATGATAGAGCAAGTCTAAACACTGATCTAACCTTCCCTACAACCTTGATACAGAACCATTCAGAAAGCATTGCACTAAATAATCGATTTCTCTTTAAAGATCTCCATGGGATTTCTGCAGCTTTCCTTCACTAGAGATACTCTTTGTACCAAGTGATCACATGAGATTGATATAATTCAGGGCATTTTGGCTCATTCATTCATTTATCTATTCATGTGTTTATTGTGCACCTACTGTTTGCCTGGAACCATGCTAATTAATTTACAACATTCCTTCTCAGGAGATCCCTTGTCATCACAAACTCTTTTTTTTTTTTTTTCTTTTTTGCCTTTTCCACTTCATTATTTCCTTTTCTCTTTTCCAGGGGATATCTCTATAGTAAGGAGGAAGCTTTTCTTTCTTTAAGTGATAAATCTTTACATGCCTCCGAATCATGGATCCTAAACTTTGGAGGAGTCTGAGAGACCCTATCCTTAGAAATGTGAGGTGGCATCATGCCTATTTTCCCATTTATAAATCAACTAAATAAAATTCAGGAACACTAAGTGATTCTCCCAGTGTCAGAATCAGGAAATGTAGGACCTAGATCTCCTATCTCTTATTTTCTAAACCTCCCCTCTTATATCTCAAAATAATGTTTATCATAATTTTTATTCTGAAATAATGTATGTGAGAGTAATGTTCTTCCATTTAAAAAATACTGCTTTTGAATAATCCTTTGTCTGACTTGAGGAATGGGCCTTTTCTTCTTCTGGAAGGTTCATAATTACTTATTGACATCCTCTGATATTCACCAGTGTAAGCTTATAAATAAATACCACATACCCCCAAACTGAGCCAGCCAATATCTATTACCTGGTGGAGAAGTGAATTGTTAGCTATACTGGATTTTCCAAGGCAGTGGTGGGACCTGGAGTTTTCACAAGTCTTCAGCTCTGGGGGGTTTAAGTCTCTCCCCCGAACCCTACTCCTCCTATCTGTACTGTCTCTATTCCAGAGATGTTCTGTTCATTTGTTACAAACAGTCCCTGAGGCTGTTGAAGGTGGGGGGAGGAAGGGCAGGTTCCCAGGCTGTTCTGAAGCTGTGATGGGGTGAAGCAGCCAGGAGCCACACTGTCCCTTTTCTCTGAGTACATTGTAGGGTGCGGGGCGGTGCTGCCCTCCTGTGGCAAGTCACATTCGGGGGAGAAGAGTAGTGGTGACCCATGTCTCTGACCTGTGCACTCCAGGACCGGGCTAATCCCACAATGTACATTTTTCATTTTAAACAAAGTTCTATCACATTTGCATTTGCTGTGTTTGTCCTTTTCAAGGTTTCCAGATACAGCTGCTGCTTTCTTTGCTCACACTTATTCAGAAGTTAATAGATGTTTAGACACTAGAGAAGGCTTAGGGCCCATAGTTAGGGACTCAGATCCAGGGGTACATTATGAGAACAGGACTGTGGTTTTCTTCTGAGGCAGTGAGAAGTTTGAGATTTGTATATTTGGGGCCATGCAAAAGTAAAATGCCTGGTGCCCCCAAAGGTAGAGAGAGCATGAGACCCTCCCTACTGTGTGTGTCTGTGGGGGCAGGAGCAGTGTGTGCATGTGTGTGCACAGAAAAGACTCTTGATTTGGTGAGCATGGTGATCTTTTTTATCTTTCTTTTAAAATCTTGGTATTTTAACATTCCATTTTCACTCCACGTATTGGGCGTAAGATCATTCAAAATAGACCATGAAGCTTTTGGCAATGAAATCTAAAGTTCAGAGGATCTAAATTGATGAACTGTTTGTCAATCAGTAAATAGTACTAATTATGAAATCCCCATCTTATCTCTTTTCCCTTTCTCTTTGTCCATCTAGTTGGTTCAAATCACTTGAAAAGTGATCAAATGACTTGGTATACAACTATGCAATGAATGCATTCTTGTACTTACAGATTCAAGTAGCTTACCTTTCTCTTCTCCCCTCTGCCAGTCTGCTGCCACCCCCCATCACCTCCCTTTACCCAAGGGCTTAGATTAGGGAACATTTTGCTCTATTTGCAAAGCCATGAATTGGGACCTGCAGCACACCTGACACTTGGTGTTTATCCCTGGAGTATTCAAGAGAATATTTGCATATTTCCTGAGGAGCAGAGTCTGGGAAGCCACCAGTGTCAGCTGCCATGACCACCCTTCCAGAATAACTGGAGTGGAAGGACGTACTTCATTGTGTCTAGGCTTCGGATTTATTTTGAGGCTGGGAAGTTGGGGGTGGAGGGGAAAAGAAGGGGCAGAAGGAAGACAGATGAATGGTTAATAGAGGCTGAAGTGGCAGCTTTAAAGAGAGCACAAACACAATAGACAGACCGATGGATTGATAGATTGGACCCAAGATGTAAATAGGATAGTTTATCTAAGCTGTTTAGAGTCTTTCCTTTTTATCTATCCATCTATTTATCTATCTGCCTTAAGCAGGGACTGATAGGGGAACAGACAGATAACATGAGTAGGATGGATTAACAACAGGCCCAGGAGCCTTCAGGAGAGCCCAGGGGCTGTGGGATCAGAGGGCAGGGGCAGGCTTCTCCCTGGAGAACTTGTACTTGTTCTGTGCCCCAAATAAAAAACACCACCAAACTCAGCCAGAGAAGTTTGCTCAGGCAGACAGTGCTGCTTGCCACCTTCCTGCTGTGGACCCCTCCTCTAACAATTTGCAGGTGTTCTATTCTCAGACCCCAGGACGTGGATAGCTGCCAATCAGAGAAGGATGCTGTGAGAGCAGGGTTTGGTGTTAGCATACATTTTTATCCCAAAGCCTTGCTTTAAATTCTGGTCAGGCTTCTAGTCTTGCAACAACAACAGGAGAAAGGAAAAAAAAAAAAAGAAGAAGAATTCTAACCGCGCTCTGACTGTTCCGGAAAGCTGCCAGCTGTCAGGTCTGCTTAACTGACAACCTGGTCTCCAGAGCCCTGGGAGGGAGACCAGCCCCTGGAGAGGCAGGTCTGGCCTGGGGAGGGGGAGGGTAGTTTCTGGCTGCTATACTACCTCTGAGCCTCAACCCAACCCCACTCCCAGGCTAGGCCTGTAGGGGCTTGGACCTGGGCTACTCAGCAGGCTGAGAGAGAGGCACAGCATGAGGCGGGCACTTCCCGTGTTCTAGAGTCATCTTGGGGAAGAAAGGGCCACAGAGTAAAAGAGTGGCTGTGATGTAGAGAAGTCAGGTCATCTCAGCACCTCTTTTGTTAGGATAGGAGAGACTCCTCAGGCTTAAGAGGAGGATGTTCAGAAATTCCCATCACTCTCTCCCCACATACCAGTGCAGGGGATGCCACCATCAGCCTCTGTGACATTGGGACTGAGTGACAGCCCTCAGGCTAGTCAGTCATTACTCCCAGGACAACCTGGTCCCTTCTGTTCTCATCAGTACATGCTGGCTTCCCGCCTTTCTGCTGGACCCAAATTTCTAGGTATAAAATTTCTGTGAATCTTAAGATCACTTTTTCAGGGCAAGTACTTGTGTCAGTTGGAAAAACATAGCTGGGCTTGATCCAATCCCACTGCTTACTCACATGTGACCTTGATTTCAGTGTCTACTACTCAGTCTATGACCTTAATCCTAGTCCCACTGCTTCAGCCTCTGTGACCTCCACTCCAGTCCCCACTACTTACTGACTTTGTGACCTTGATCCAAAGGCCCCACTACCTACTTATGTGTGCTCTTTAGGAACATAAGGCTTATCTTTAAAATGGAGATAATCTTTAATCCACAGAGCAAACAAAATTGCACATATGGAGATATTTCATCAACTATAGAACTCTAGAAGACATTATTCTACCCCGATTTATCTTTGTTTCCTTGACAGCCCTTAGCACCAAGACTCATACCGAGTGGGCACTCAATAACAGTGAAACGAACAAATAAAAAATAGATGAACAGATCTCATCGAGCAACGCGTCTCTCCGTTTGATCAGGGGATATCTGGGGCTCCCTGCCAAGCCGCAAGATCAGAAACTCTGGGACTCTGAACTCTCAGGGTTTCTCTGGTAGTCAGAGTCTCAAAACTGTCAAGTTTCTGCTCCTAATAGGAAAGCAGAGGACTCATAACAAGGATTCTGGTGATTTTCAGGGCATGGATTATGTCATCATTGAATCTCTAGCACATAGCTCAGTGCCCGATAAACCACAGACTGATTCATCAGGGCAAGGTTTTCTTGCATGATGTCATAGCCAAAGTTTTGCTAGAAAACAGATGGGTGGAGGTTTACTAGGGAAGGACTTATAGTCCCTCCCTTCCAAACAATCACAGGCAAGGATGTTAAGGCAGTATTGATTGCAGTCATAGAATTACAGGTGGGCTCTTATGTAAAGAGAGAGACTATCCAACAGATGGAGTGGTTGGGGAATAGGCCTGGGACTAGGGTGAGGCCAGCCAAGCACCCAGGACACCAAATTGAAGGAGCCATAACTCTCAGGTTTGAGGCTGTGCCTCCATAAGTTTTGTGTCATAGATTCCCTGTCTGCTATGGGTCAGGGGTCAGGGAAAGAAGAGAATGCTTCTGGAAGGAATCCTCAAGTGAAAAGACAAACAAGAAGAGTTTTGTAGATGACTTGTAGAAAGAGAGCTGTTGTGGGTCTGCTAGACTTAAGCGGCCTGTTCAGCCACTATTGTGGTTACCTGCGGTTCTGCATTCCTATATAAAGGTCAGAACTGCCCAGTTAGTCATATGAGCCAAACCTTACAAGGTGTCTTTCAAATCAATCAAGAGCAGAAAGCTTAATCACTCTGGGAAGAGTATGCATCATGAGATATGACTGGGAATGCCTGGGGGGCTGATGATGGACTCATACATCATAAGGTATGACCAGGAACACCCAGGGGGGAGGACCAATGTATGACAAGGGACCCCAGAAGCTGATCAGCGGAATGCCTTGTTGATGAGATTAGGACCATGACCAGAGATCTGGGGTCTGGTTTCAGTGACAACACTTGGTCATCAGCTGATACCATGGTCAGCAGAATCATGTCCCTCAACCCCTAGATGACATTCCTGAGTTTCACCCAGCCTTTTCTCCATATCCTCCTACCCCATGTAACTGATGCTGTATGATTATTCTGTCAATAAAAATGGCCAGTATCTTGCTCTCAAGCAGCATCCTGCATTATGTATCCTGTTCCACAACTCCCATTTATTTATCAATGTGGTGTTGCCTGACACAACATGCTGTTTCAGGCAGAGGGAGGCACATAAAGAAAGCAGAGGAGCCAGAATCATTATGGTGTCCATGAAGAATTCCCCATGCATGGAGGTGATAGAAGCATAAAATGAAATGCAAGAGTTGGGAAACATGGAAAAGATGAAGAGCAGAACATGGAGAGTCTTACCATGTTGAGGGCCTTGGAATTTGTCTGATTGGCTACAGGAAGTAAGAGGATAACATGGTCAAGCAGAACGTTCATTCAATCTCTGGACAATGCACTATCCAGTCCCTATTGTGAGCTACAGATGGCAAGTCACATGTGTGACCTCGATGGTCTAGTAGCCACATTAAAAAAGGGAAAGGTAAAATTAATTTGAATAATGTTTTATTTGATTTGGCATATGCAAATAATTTTCATAAACATTTCAACATGTAATCAATATTAAACAGTATTCATGAGATCTTTGGAGACCTTTTCTTATAATACTAAGTCATCCAAATACAGTGACTGCCCCATCTCAGTTCAATCTGGCCACATTTCTAGTGTTTTGTACATACGTGTGGCTAATGGCTATGCTCCTGAACAGTGCATGTTTAGAGGACAGAATCTAGTCACAGTGCAACAAAGCCATCCTTTTACAAGGCTCAAGGGAAGGTGGTTAAGTTACCTATCCCAGGTGCGATTAATAGGAATTGGGGAAGGGACACAGAGAGATTGTCAAGTCACTTAGATTTCTCGAGCTTCTTTGTGAAATCAGGATATGGTATTTACCTCCCTGCGTGATGTAAAGATCTGTGAGCTCATGTCTGTCAAGTACCAGCCCAGGCTGGCAGGGAATGTATGCTTAGCCAGCATTCTCCCCACTACTCATGCGGTTTTCTCTCCCCAGGAATAAGAATTGACATCCCATTTGGATAAGGTGGTGCTTAAAGCACCGAAATGGTGTGGTACCATCGACTGTTGACACTAAAAGAAATCACTACACAGTAGCCCACTGCACCTTCCCAGGTGTCTCTCTTGATATCACCCAGGTGAAGGGAAGTCAGTACCTGACTGTCATGGAGAGGCTGGGAGAAAACAGCAAAGCCAGTCCAGGAGAGGCAGAAAAGCAGAATTGCTGACATTCCAGGCAGCAGCCACTCTGACTATCAGCAGCCAGCAGTTGGCAGCAGCTCCAGATGATTGAGAACTGAACAGCTTAATTGGAGGAGCGTGAACATTGTGGAGTGCCAGGCTGGCATGGTAAAGGGCACGAATGCTTTCCCAGAGCCCCCATTGCTTGCCTTACGTCCATGTGCCCATGCTCTCTTGGGAAATGCCCCGAACCCAACCTCTGTGCATAGATCAACGGTTTCTTGTGTCCAGAAATTTAAAAATAAAACTTCCAAGTCAATGGAAGATACAGACACCCAGACAGCATCTCTCCTACTGGAGGGAGTTTCTGAGGCGCGGGGTAGGGGCTGAGAAGGGGAGAGGGAAGATAAGCACACTCTACTCCATGAGTACTGCATGCAGGATGCCCACATTGTAACACAGAGGCCCTAGGTCTTTGCTGCTTTAAGGACCTGATCTCAGGGCAGTCCAGCCTGCCTCCTGTTTCCACCAAGGTGACATTCAGATCAGTGTTCATTTATTTTCAGAATGATTCTTTGGGTCAGTTGAAGTTACTGGGTAGATGCTGAGAATCTAGAAAACATACCAAGTAATTAGTGGCATGAGCTGAAGAGAAGCTCAGCACCGGTTCCCGTGAGTTCCCTCTGACTCACGTTACTTTGCTTTCTCTGTATTAGTCAGTGTAAGTCAACTGTTGTAACAGACAACCCCCAGATTCCACGGGGATAACATGACAAATGGTTTTCTCTAGCAGCTCCCCTGGACAGCTCCCTGCCAAGCAAATGTCGTAGGAGCCTCGTGCTGTACATCTCTAACCCTTGCTCCTCTCATCTCTTTCCTGTCTTCTCATAGAGCAAAGCAAGAGAATTGCATGTGGGGCAGGCAGGGGCCAGGCTGAGCAGGGGGATACATCTTTTCTGTCCAGTTCATTTGTCCAGAATCCATGCACATGGCTGCAGTTAATGCCTGGTCAGTATGGACTATGAGTCAAGGAGAAATAGGGCAAAGGCTTGTTGACTCTCTGGTTGGTCTTTGTCACAGTCACTCTCCCTTTCCTGAGATAGATGCTTTGAGCTCTGATTTTGACCCTGAAGATGTAAGAGTCAGGAGACTGCAGGAAAGGGTCAACATTAATTAGAGGGTGACACCCTGGAATTTCAAGGTGATCATTAGTCGGGATGATGTCATGGTCAAGAAGTTGTAAAGCCACGACAGACCTCTCCTGCCATGCCCACTGCTCCCCTCAGCAGTGTATTTCGACAGTCTGCCTGTTCTGTTCCCCACTCTCGCTCTGGTGAATCCTCTCACCCTCCCACGCTTCTGACTGTACCCCATGCTTGTATAAATAAATAAATAAATCTTTTAAAAAAAGAAGTTGTAAAGTCAAACTAAATTTTTTCTCTCTTGTTTTGAGACTTTTTTTTTTTAGCTTCTAAGTCAAAGAAAGGCAACAACAGAGAAGCTAGGCTAGTGTTCCCATCACCAACTAGCATGAGGTTGTCACTGTGACACCCACTTGCCAGTCAGGCTTGCCAATCAAAGCTTGACTTTTGACTCTCTTTATTTTTTTCACTAATTTATTTATTTATGTATATTTTACATCATTGTTCATTTTTGTACAATGTTTGCTTTCTCCTCTCAGGTGTAATCCCCATAAAATTCCCACCACCAATTCAACCGTGCACCATCACCATAGTCCCTTGCTCTCCTCCCTCCCTTGTTTTGATCCTTTCCCTTCCCCCTCCCCTGCAGAATGTCTGATTTATAGTTGCCTGTTAACTTTATTTTTTTTAATTTTTTGTTATTGCTTTTTTTTCTGATCCCTTATTTGGTTCCCCTATATTTCTCCTATAAGTGAAACCATCTGATATTTTTTTTCTTTTTCCTTCTGGCTTATTTCACTGAGCATAATCCCTTCTAGCTCCATCCATATTGCCGTGAATGGCATGATTTTATTTTTTATGATTGCCAAATAGTATTCCATTGTATATATATATACCACATCTTCTTAGCAACCCATTGTCCAGAATGAGCAATATATTCTTCAAAGGCGTGGTGATTCAAGTCTGATAAAGGACAGAGACAGGCAGTTGTCCGATGGGTTGGTAATAGAGACGGCTGTTGTAACAGATGTTGGGGTATACAGCAGAGGTCCCCTATCCAGGGCTGCTGACACACAAAACCCCTAGCTTCTTGGAGTGCTCACAACTCAACTATGCCTCTTACTAGGAACTGCGGTTCCCAAAGTTATGCCTGTTCTCATGTAGGACTTCTCCCAGGTAGCCTAGGGCCAGTGACTACCTGCTTGGAGATTTAAAAGCCTCGTTCTCCTGCCTCAATTTGGAACAGTGCTGATGGGCCATTCAACTCCAGATCTTCCCACAGACTCTGCTTAGGTTTCAGTTATAACCTCATTGCAAATCAGTTTCTACTGCCAAAATGTCCTCCTTCACGTCCATCCATATGTATCCCTCAAACACTCTCCCCAGTATTCAGCTATTCATCTAAGAATGAATTGATACCACCCCCCCAAAAAAGTGGTTTTATGACGCTAACTTCCAAATTGGATTTTGAAGATGGGGCTATCACTGGCCATGTGGGAAAAAAAAAAAAATCACCGCTGGTAGATAGAGTAGAGGCAGCCCCTGAGTTGCTCACTGTAGCAGTGCAATTGTAAGCAGAGGAATTACTGTGCAATTGTTAAAACTTTTACTAGGGATGGACTGATGGGATATCTGTAGAAGGGACACCTGGCCTGTTACAGTGTTTCTCATGATTGAGAGGGATATGGAAAATGGTAATTATAACGGTGACTGTGTGTGGTGACTGTGCTGAGCACCACTGATTTTTTTTAAAGATTATTTATTTATTTATTTATTTATTTATTTATTTATTTATTTATACAAGCACTAGGTATAGTCAGAAGCACGGGAGGGTGAGAGAATTCACCAGAGCCAAAGCGGGGAGCAGAGCAGGCAGAAGGACCTAAGTACACTGCTGAGGGGAGCAGCGGGCAGCAGGAGAGGTCTGCGCTCCATGTGGGACCCTCCTCTGGCGGCCGGGGAGCAGCCAGGGATCGAACTGGTGCTGCAGAGGCTGCGGGCAGTTTTGCAACCCAGCGCTCAACCGCTGTGCCACTGGGGAGGCCCAGCACCGTTGATTTTTGAAAGATAAATAATGATAGTCTCAGATGATTGATCACCCTTTCAAGGCACAATATGAAAGCTGGAGGTCCTTCTTAGAAGCATTTAGGGAAACCCTAACCTCCTGCAGCCAGTGTACCAAGAGAATAGAAAACTAGGTTCAGGACTTAATCATTAAAGTAGTAGAACTTCAGATAGGATTGACTTCTCAGCCTCAGTAAGTCTTTTATGCCAAGTTCAGGGCTCTCCTGGGTAAGGAGTACAGTGCTGTGACTTGAAATCTGTTCTCTGAATGGATATGGTTAAACACCTTGTGTGAGACTTCAGCAGTTCCCATCCTCTCTGCCTTCTTAGAAAATAGTAGCCCTTCCCATGGTTGAAGATGATTCAGAGATCTCAGATGAGGCCTGTACTTTATAAGACACTGCTTGTCTACTTCAGATTCACCAGGTCACCCCCACTTCTTCTGGCAACCCGTCAAAAAAAGAATATCAGATCTCAGTACAGACAGACAAGAGATGTGCTGGACCTGCTATGGAAGGAGAGAGAGAGCAATTCACCAAAAGAACTGCAGGGTAAATATAGCTAATATGTAGTTACAGTAGCTCATAGCATATGAATGGGACTGAATTTTGAAGCATGGGATTAAGAGGGGCAGAACGTAACCAATACCAGAATCATCTCCTCTTTATATGATCATCACCTTGGCAAGGACCCAGGAAATGATACCAATGCATTTCTAGAAGGGCTGTTAGGATCTGGAAAAGGCAATAACTCACAATATTTGAAGTAGAAATGCCAGCCTGACTTGGAGGATGGTGAAGGGGAGATCAAAAGGCTCAGAGAAGTTGGCACACTGGAATGCATATGCTAAATAAAGCTGGACACCCACCCGCTAAATATGTTCCATAGAGGGCCTAAAGGACACTCAAGTGACAAACCTTAAGAAATATACTAGTGAGAGTGGGATCAGCTCAGGGATGTCTGCTCTCAAGAGGACAAGGCTGATGACAGGAGAAGCTAATACAGAACTGAGCTTCCTGATAATGTATTTAGATCCACCGAGCCAGATTAGATCCTCTTCGCCACCACCACATAAAGTGCCAGGTGGTGGCATTCAACCCTCAAAAGTAAGGCAGTTGCAATTACTATAATGAAGCAAGGTCTCCAGATATCACAATATGTGGCAAAATTCAAGTGACATATGCATTGGGCTGGAAGGGGAATCTGTAACATTCCAAGAGCTATGCACATATTTATGGAAGTTGGTATTTCCAGAGGAAATTAGATGAGTAGTCAAAGGGGACAAGTTTTAGTTTACACAAGCAGAAGATATCAAGGATGGGTGATAAGAAAACTGAGGGAAGTCTCGCAAATTAAAATTCATGTTACATTGTCAAGTTTCCAGACATGAGTCAGTTCTCAGGCTCAGAACACTGGAGGCAGAAAGAAAAGCTTGTTCCCTGTGAAAAGGAATCCTGCAACCCCATAATAATTGAAATTTCTCAGTCCTTCCCTCACTGGACTTGAACCATTTACTCAAGTGACAATTCATTTGGAAAAAGGGAATGCCCAAACTCTTCTGTGAATGTTGGACATATGGCCAGAAGTGACATTGATAACAAATATGGGGCCCAATATGCCATAATAGACCTCCTGATAGAGTTGAATTTGGGCATCACTTTGGGAAGTATTGTCATACAGTGGGGCCATGTGAGAATCAGGAAATAAATGGAAATCTAGAACTCTAGATTTGCCTCATGCTCTGTCCACTAGTTTCACAGACCCACCTGCTGCTCATTTGCTGTTATAATTGGAATAGACATATTTGGTGTTTGGCAGAAACCCTTGGAGATGGCCCTGGTTCCTTAACTTATAGAGTAAGAAATTTAGTAAGGGAAGCCTACTAAATTTACTACTACTGCATAAATGTGCTTCTATCCAAGGCATGTTAGTATATTAAAAGGGAATATTGCAACTTGGGGAGAATGGCAGACACTAATGCCACTTTCAAAGATGTAAAGAATACAAATGTGATGGTTTGTGATAAATTCCCTTTTAATTCACCAGAATGGTTTCTACAAAAATGAATGGTGACTGGTTCACTACTTCAAACATAATCAAATAGTGGCCTCAATTGAAAGCTGTAATTTTGCCAGATGTAATTTTACTAAAGCAGATTATGTGTCCATTGATGCAGTGAGTGCAGTCTTTTCCATCCCTATAAGAAAAGATCAGAAACATTTCATATTCATATGAGAGAAACAAGAGTAAACAATTACGGTCTTTCATAAATTACACTAATTTGACTTTGTCATAATATTTGTCTGACATTCCACAGAACATCACATGGACCCATTATATTTACAATGTCATGATAATCATACCAAAGGGACAAAGAACATGTGATCCAGAGAGCAGAGATTAAAGCTTCAGTACCCCAGGACATTAATCAACTTTTTAGTAAATCAAAGTTCTGGAATATGCTAGAATATCATTTCCAAATTAAACAACAGGGCATTGCATCTTATACTTCCTACTACCAAGAAAACAGCATAAATCTTAATAGCTTTTTAATAGCTCTGGAAGTAGAATGTTTTGTACCTGAGAATACTGCTCTGATCTGTTTTCTGAGTAAGACTAAAGACCAGGAGCGTTGAATAGTTTTCAGAGTAGTAAAGAACTCAGAAGAAGTGGTCTTTCTTGACACTTGAGCCAAATGTCCCAGAAGGTCTGATGATACCAGAAGCATTTATGGTGGCAGAAGTTAGTTTGTAGAGTTTTATGAAAGCCCCAAGAGAAGAATCACAATATAGATTTCTGGGATTCTGGGGAAAGATCCTGCTGTCTACCCAGAGTACCATCACCATCAGAAATCACTGATGGGCTGGGTAAATATATAGACCCTGGTAAATATATAGACCATGATCATGTGATACCAACTTCCCTTGGAATTTGGGAATTTGGTATCACATGATACCAATACATCCCTCAGCAGTGTATTTGATCTGTCTGCCTGTTCTGTTCCCCACTCTGTCTCTGGTGAATCCTCTCACCCTCCCATGCATCTGGCATGTACCCCGGCTCTTGTATAAATAAAATAAATCTTTAAAAAAAAGTAGGATCCCTAATAAATTAGAATCTGCCCTGTAGCAATCCAGTCTAAGATATATGAGGTACATCCAAGATTGGGAACAAGCAGAGATGGAGAACACCAGTAAACTAACCAAGTAGATGATTCAGAATCTCATTGTGACATTAGTGTTTCTCCCATAGCTCACATCTGTGGAAAAATGGGAGGGACTTTATAACTAGATAAAATGCCAACCTTTATTTATAGTATAGCTATATGGATAGTTATGAGGGAAAATTCTCCCAGTGGGCAGTGTTGTGATGTTAAGTAAAATTAGTCATTATCTTTGTGCAGAAAGAGAAGTGACTAGGAAAAACAATATAGATGAGTTCATGGACAGTGATTGGTTAGTCAGGGAGCTGGGAGGAGAGTGATTGGAAGATCCGAGACAAGGGGCTCTAGGGACTAGGCATGTGGATAGATCTATGGAAGTGGATAGGAAGTGTGAAGGATTTCATACTGCAGGTTACTGCTCACCAGAAGACATCTACTGACTGACTTGATCATCTAGTGAAAGCCAGTCTCTGTCATTGACAACTCTGTGATATCACAGTAGATGCCTAAAAGCAAGTATGGAGGCTATGTTTGGGTCCCAATTCATTGAGGCTGATCCAGTTACTGATCTTCAGTGGCCCTTGGAGGGAGCCAAGTACTTTGGAAAGGGCTTAGGAAATTGGAAAAAAACAGTTTGTATTGTTAATCATTCTCACCTTGTCACCATTTTATCTTTTGGATGCTTTTGCATCCCACGGATCGTGCTTAAAATAATATATTTTTTCTGTGAGCCAGATTGACTCTTCAATAAAACAATTTTCTCTTAGATGTACCTGATAAGATGTATTCCTGTCCCCACATGAAACAGCAAGAGCAAGAGTGCATTGGCTGAAGAAGAGTCATTAAGAAAAAAGGACACATTGGGCCTCCCAGGTGGCGCAGCGGTGGAGCGCTTGGTTGCGAGGCTACCCGCAGCCTCTGCAGCAGTGGTTCAAACCCCGGCCGCCAGGAGAGGGTCCCACATGGCCTCTCCTGCCGCTCACTGCTCCCCTCAGCAGTGTACTTCATCACTCTGCCTGTTCTGCTCTCTGCTCTGGCTCTGGTGATTTCTCTCACCCTCCCACGCTTCTGACTGTACCCAGTGCTTGTATAAATAAATAAATAAATCTTTAAAAAAAAAAAAAAGTTGAAGTATTATCTTAAAAAAAAAAAAAAGAAAAAAGGACATAGTAAAACTACATTTGAAGATATATATTCTTGTATATAGAAAATTCTAAGGAATCTACAACAACAACAACAAACTCTATTAGAACTAACAAGCGAGTTCAGCAAGTTTGCAGTATACGAGATATCCAAGAATCAATTGTAGTTTAATACACAAATGATGAATAATTAAAAAAGGAAATTAAAGAAATGGTTCCATCTATAATAGCATCAAAATAATAAAATACTTAAGAATAAATTTACCAAAAGGAATGTAAGACTTTTAAGACCAAATGCTATAAAATATCATTGAAAGAAATTAAAGATTTAAATGGAAAGCAATCCATGGTTATGGATCAGAAGATTTAATATCGTTAAGATGGCAATACTCTCCAAATTGATCTACAGATTCAACACAATCCCTATCAAATTACAGCTGCCTTTTTTTTTTTTGGCAGAAAATGACATTTTAAATTTCAAATTCCTATGAAAATGCCAGAGACCAAGATAGCTACATCTTTACAAAGAAAAAGAAATGGAGGATATATATTTCCTGACTTCAAAACTTACTACAAAGCTACAGTAATAAATATAGTGTGGTGCTGGTAGAAAGATGGACACATGAATCAGTCAAATAGAATTGAAACTCTAAAAATCAATCTGGACATTTATATGGTCAATCAATTTTAGACATATGTGCCAAGACAATTCCAAGAGGGGAAGAAATGTCTTTTCAACAAATGGTGTTGGAACATCTAAATACTCAGATGCAAACGAATGAAGCACGGTCCCTTTCTCATACCATACACAAAGGTTAATTTAAAGTGAATCAAAGGCCTAAATGTAAGAACTAAAACTGTAAAACTCTTAGGGGAAAAAAAAACAGGCATAAATCCTTGCAACCTTAGATAAAGCAGTGGATTTTTTTTGATAGGATGTCAAAAGCATAAGCCAAAAAAGAAAAACTCAATTCAATTTCATGAAAATTTTAAACTTTGTACTTCAAAGGACATTATCATGAAGGTGAAAGGAAAATTTCCCTGATGGGGAAAATATTTGTATTTGTAACTCATGTGATGTTTATGCACTGTACGTATTGTCTGATTCCATTCATAGGAAATGTGTAGTAGAGGAAAGTTCATAGATACAAAAACTAGATTAATGGTTACCAAGGACTGGGGAAGAGTGGAGAGGGATTGTTAATAGGTACAAGAGTTTGTTTCTTGGGTGACACAGATATTCTGGAATTAGTAGAATCAATGTAATGGAAACCTTTTGAATAAAAACTATTGAAATGTATACTTTATAGGGGTGAATTCTATAGTATGTGAACTATATATATATATTTTTTTTTTAACAGAAGAAAGGAATGAGGGCCAGGAGGGTGGGTATGGAAAGTGACTGTCAGGCTGACTCATCGTTGTGTCCATAATATGTGGCTAGGCATTTGCTCCCCCACTTGTTCGGATATTTTCTTCACCTTGCTGCATAGCCACATCCTACACCTCTAATAGTACTGGAGTATAAACTCTGTCTCCCTCATGCCTGTCTCTAAAACGTTATGGCAGTACTACACCCTGGTTTCCCATCAAGAATTCAACCAGGAATTGACTGCAATCTGGAACTTGCTAAAAGTGCACTTAACATGTGCTATTTGAAAGAGACAGTGGAACGGGCATGTTAACTAGTCATTCTCTTAGACACTCCAGGTTCTATCACTGTGATAAGTTACACCATCAGAAACGATGTATGTGGACCACATAACGCAGCCAGACACAGGCATTTTGATGATGAGTGATGTTCTAATATTATATTATCTGCTTTTATAGGGAGTCTATATAAGAAATATCCATTTGAATGACTTTTCTCTGTCTGCCACACAGCCATAACTGAAGACCTTTTCCATTATATTATTACCCAATGACCCTTATGTAAAGACCTATAAAGTAAATTTCTCTATTTCCAGGAAGAGGTTTGCTTCTGTAGGTGAGCACATGGATATTTCTTTTCCTTTTCTTTCCTTTGATTTCTTTTGATTCTCTTGCTTTCCTTCCCCCGCTAAACATAGAAGCTATCTAATGCAGTGTAAGTAATCTGTACTTATTTAGCATGTGCTATGAACATATATGATCTTTATATGCTTTATTTGATCATCACAGTATCCTATGGTACACACACTGTCCATGCCCCTCTTTTACAGATGTGCAGACTGGGGCTAAGAGAGATTACATGACATGTCCCGTTCCTCCTGACTGACTTGTAAGTGGCAAAGACAGGATTTGAATCAAGGCAACCTAACTCCAGAAAGCATGCAAAGTCATGCAAAGGAAACTTCTCCTTTCTCTTAGCCATATAGCGGCCCCCTCCTCAACTTCCTTTTCGAAGACATCTGCAAAATGTCTGAATTAAGGAAGTGCACTAAGTACATGTTTGCTTTATTCCCCACACTTCTCAGCTGAAAATGCTCAATAAATAACATTGATTGATTCATTCCTCCAAGTTCTGAGATCCTTGGAAGAATGACCTCACATAAATTCTGGTGACTGTTGTTGTTTTTTTTTTATTGATGATACCCGGTTAGTAATCACACTGGCTGGAGGAAAAGGGGACAGAACTGAAAACAGAAATAATTCATTTTATTTCTTAGATGAGGTGCCTAGAGGTTGCATGGCACCTCGGCAGTTTAAAGTCAGGGGCCTCTGGGTACTTGCACATGTTGGTTGGATTTAATCATCTCATTTGATCTATGTTTCCATGGAGTGACAGGTACTCCCTGTTCTACTTCTAAACAGATTTACTCTGATAGGCTTGAGGGGAGACCTTTACTCAGCCAGCATGATTCAGCTAGTGTGGCTGCTCATGTGTAAATACATTCATGGCACTGCTTCCTCTCCGTCCTCGGAATTTTGATTTAGTTACGTTTCCTTTCATTTCTCTTTCTCCTTGCTTCTTTTTTCTCACCCCTTTGGTATATAAGTCAGACACCTGGCTCCTAATGGTTGAGAGAAGAAGGACCAGTAGAACACCTGGATTTTCATAAGTGAAATCCTCATCTTCTAGCCAGATATTATTGACCTTTTGGTTTCTTAGCATCCTGAGCACTGCAGAAAGATGAAGGCATACAGTCCAAGAGTTTGTTCCTCCAAGTGTGGTCTGCAGACCAGCAATGCTGTGCATTATCTGGGAGCTTGTTAGAAGTGCAACATCTGGGCCCACCCAGGCCTGCTGGACTCAGAATCTGCAGGGTAGCCACATACATGGTAAAGTCAGGGAAACACTGATTTCAGAACCAGTGGCAAGTGGGGACATCTACCAAACACGCCTCCATGCCAATCCCTAAACCAAAAAATAAGGAACTGGTATAGTGCTCAGGAGTTAGAGATAAGGGTACCATTCAGACATGTTGTGTGCCTTCAGTTGGACTCTGCTGCTGCCGTCACTCTTTTCTGTTCTTCAAAAGGGATGCACAGGGCCTCCCCTGGTGGTGCAGCGATTGAGTGCTGGGCTGCAAGGCAGCCCACAGTCTCTGCAGCACTGGTTTGTTCCCTGGCTGCCAGTGAGGATCCCACAAAAAAAAAAAAAGGGATGCACAACACCTGATAGGTTAGGTCTCCCCCACAATTGACATGTAAAGTATCTTGAGACCAGGGGTATAGTTCCATAGTTATTCGATGGCTCACAACAAATGTCATGAGTATCTCTTCTAAGGGCCAATTCGCTCTCTTTCTGTGCATCACCAAGACTTGGCACATCTTTGCTCTAGGATCACCACTTTGATTTGTTGCTGCTTCCCCATTCCCCAAACAATAATGAACAATTCTCCATGGCCAAGAAATTTGTTCCATAGGGTTTGAATATCCCACATACAGCCTAGTACACGGGAAAAATGGGAGGAAGGAGAAGAGGAAAGAGGAGGAGAGAGGGGTGAAATGGGTATGAGTTCTAGGGAATTAAAGGTACATATGTATTTTGTAAATTGGAAAATATGAAGCTAATGTATGCAGAAAAGTGAATGTTCAGAAAAAAAAAGAAAAATCTTCAGGAGAAATAAATGAAGCAGTTGGGTTACAGACGGGAAAAAAATCAACAATTAAGGTTATTTAAATATAAATATGGAGTCGACACACAAACACAAGTTTGACTTACGGTCAGCCCTGTTTCCTATGCCAAACTGCTTTAACACCATAAAAGGATGGTATATATCCAGAATGGAGTACTAGTCAGCTATGGAAAAGATGAAATCTTGCCATTTGCAACAACATGGATAGAATTGGAGGAATGATGCTAAGTGGAATAACTCTGGAGGAAAAAGACATACCAGATCATACCAGACATACCAAAGTAAAGAGAAACAAAACAAAGGTTCTAACAGAACCAAACCAATAACATATCCTGGAAATCTGACTGTGGAATTGAGGCTTCAAGATGCAGGGGATGGAGGAAGCAAAGTGGGGAAGTGGCACAATGCACTACAGTGAAGGTGCCTTGGTGATGGGTGTAGTGTGTGATGTGCATCTGAGGAGCTGCGATCCTATGCCTTTGAACTGCAGTGCTGTAAAATAACATTACTTCAATTTTTTTTTAAAAGGACGGTTCTGCGAGGACCCTGAGTACCTGCATAGGAAATCCAGCTCCCTCATTGATTAGGGAGCAAACTGGCCCCAGAGAAGCGGATTGACTTGTTCACAGTTGCAGAGTTGGCTTGTGGTGGGAACAGAACAAGAAACCAGGAGCAAGATGTGAGCTACATTCAGTCGCATGACCTGAATTTCCCAACCTACACTTCAGGCCAGGAAGTGCAAGCCACAATTTCGTGTCTTGGAGGCTCCTTTGGTGTTTCTTGTTCCACTCTGGAAGGAACAAGGCCTTTAGTGCACCTCAGAGTATTGCCTCATTACTCTTCTCTGTGGTGGTCCTAGACCTATGTCACAGGTATTTGGATGTTTGCAGAAGTTATTGTATTTGTAAAGATATTCAAACTCTAATTGGTAGCCTATGGAACACATTAAGAAATGGGAGGCAGGTTGTTAGTTCAAAAAACATTGAGCTAATAGAGTTTTCAGGAAACCAGGGAGTTTGACCCCTTTCTCCCCCAGCCCACCTGGAAACATGTCTATTCTGGGCTGAATGCTGATAGGGACAGAAATTTCAATCTTTTCTTTCATCTGTTAGAAGAGCTGATTACTTTTGCTAGAGCCAACCCCAGGGAAAGATGTGACGTCTCTCCCACTTCTTAGTAATCCTATTCTCCTTCCTGAAAAATTGTCTTCCCTCCTCCACCTTCACACTCCCAAGCCCTGAACTGGGTCTCTGTCACCTCCCAGCACCTGGAGGGTAATAACTGGCCTAGAGTGGCGGAAGAGGAAGCAGATTAGTCTGCTTTTCTGGACTCTGCTTGAGCATGTTCTTTAATCTCTGTTTAAACCTCTTCTTCCTCATATCAGAAATGAGTAGTCTAGGTGACCTCTAAAAACCTTCAAACTTCAAAAATCTAATCCTCTATTTTGCCAGTGGGGTAACATCTAAGACTTATTTCTTCCTAAGGGCATTTTAATTTTCAAACAAAATAAAATGGCCAAAAAAGGATCCCTCTTATATGCAAGAGAACAGACATACATGATGAAATTAGACTTTGAAGGTGATATTTTGGGGAGAGGCTTGTAGGCTAGAGATTCCATTTTCTCCTAAAGTCACTCTGCCCATTTAGATGATGCTTTTCATAGGTGTAAAAAGGAGTCAACAAATGCATATGAACTATTCGTGATGCCCAGGATTTGAAGCAATCTTCATTTATGTTTGACTGTGGATGCATGAGACCGACTGTGGATGCAGAGTGTAGCATTGCATTGTTAGCAGCGGGCATTTCATATATAATTTAGTATGCAAGGTATTAGTCTTGAGCATTAGGGCAGATTAGCATTTGATATATTAGTTCTTTGGAGTAACAATTAAGGCTTGAGTTCCTGATTGTTATATTCAGTAAATTGTGATTTGGCCTTTAATTCCACAGTGAGTTCACCAACATTGACAACCCAGTACTAATTAATTAATGACAATGTGTTGTTTGCAGCTGTGTCTGAGATTGGGTGATTCACATCGTCCGTCTTTTTATTATAGATTTTTTAGCCTACAATTTTGACAAGGGATAGCCTTTTCTTTTTATAGCATTTCTCAACCTAGTTTTCTTGAGAAACTCTAAGCTGAATTCATGATTAAGCCTTGAAAAGTCTCTTAAGGAATCTTGTCCATCCTTTCCTCACCTCTCTTCTTCCACCTGCCTTCCAGAAGCAGGTCTGCTTTTATGATCCAAGCTCTTCTACCCTAGACACCCCAGACCTGCCTCAAAACAGAAAAGTAAGGCAACCATCACAAATAATGGATGAGTAGGTCAAATATATACGTCTCTACAACCATAATTAATAAGTAATGTCTTTTAGGCCTTCTATCAATGTGGTATCTGCATCTGAACTCAGAAGGATGCCTCAAAATATTTACTAATATTTAGTGATACTTTTAGATGGAGCTGATACATGAACTTCATGGTTTATAACTTTAAGCAGGTAAGGAGTAGAAATCTTTATACCTGGATGCATATATTTCTAAAACCATAGTACATCACACCATCATCTACTCAGAGGAGTCTGAGATAAGAAAACAGGACATCCTTCCTAGTAACTCTATAGTTGTGCTTTTCTGATTCAAAGACTGACAGCTGAGGTTCCCCATCCCTCAGCTGTGGGTCTGGCCAGGTGGGATGAGAGCCTCATGTCCTGACTTAGTTTCCTCTGTAGTAATTACTGTCTTGCTACTCAGAGTCCACACTGCTAACTTCTCACAACATATTCTTGATTGCTTCCCTTCCCACTCTGAATATCACTGTGCATAGTGCACTTTTATTTCAGGAGAAGAAGCTCTGCCCACCCACTCCTACAGAATGTGGACACGCACACTCAGTGTGCTAAAATCTGATGCTAATATCTACCTGACACCTTTCAGTCTCCGTCACTGAAAGGTATCAGAGTCTTCCCACCACTCACAATCCCCATCCCACCAAAAGCAGCCTCTTTTGCACATCAACACCCCTATTGATGGAGACGTCTGCTGGTTCCATCTCCCACAGACAAGGAGCTTGATACAAACTCCCCAAAGCAAGCGGTAGCTGAACTAGAAATAGACAGCCAGTAACTGTGTTCAGCCCCAGATCATCCATCACTCTGAATTTCTACCCTAGAAGCCTTTGGCGGAGTTGTAAAGAAAGAAATGCCCTAGGCTGTTTCTCTACCAAGGATTTCACGTCCTTGTGGGTTGAAAGATGGCGAGATGATTAAAAAAAAAAAGCTGAAAAATTCTATGTGCAACAGTAAAGGCATAAGGCTCTCAAGCAGATAGACATGACCATATTCTTGTCTCCCAGTTCGTTTTGCACTGAGATGTACCAAGGTAGGGAATGAGGTGCTTAGTAATAATGTGGGAACCTTCCCCTGAATGAAATGGGGGTTGTCATGTCTACACATAGTACTTGGACTATGGGGAATAGACAGGCAGGTGGTTCCCACATGATTTGCTAGGAAGCAATTCTCACACCACGGGGGGAGGCACCAGGAGGAGAATGATGCGTTCACCCTGCACAGCAGATGTCAAACCTGCTTCTTAGACTGGGAAGGTGTCTATCCGATGGAATGGAGAAAGCAGTTCCATGTCTGCATCATTCCCAATTTCCTTAAAGGGTGACCCCAAACCATAAGGTGCAGAGTATGGGAGAGTCTCCTGATGTCCACAGCAGTATAGGCAAAGAGCCCCCATTAGCTGATGTTTGTCTAGCACAAGGGTGCTGTTCCCCTTGTGAGCAGGAAGTTACGTACAGTAACTGATGGTGGGAAGTCCTGGTGGTAGAACCCATGTTAGTCCTGACACCTGGGAAAAAGGACAGGGGGTAGCCAGCTGACTGAGAGAGTTCTGCCTCACTGCATAGTCTCTCCTCTCTCTCTCGCTCTCTCTCTCTCTCTCTCTCTCTCTCTCTCTCTCTCACACACACACACACACACACACACACACACACCCCAGTCAAACTATATAGTAATATCCACCACCCTCGGTGATCACACACAAAGAGCCATTTACAAGACTAAAAATCCAGGCCACCTAGGGACTTAGCCCTTTTTTTCCTCTTCTCTCTCTCATTTTCCCCCTAAAGAAGGTCTTTTTAAAAAATGTATTAAACCAGATAAATTTTTACTCAGATGTTCATGTGGCTGGAGCAGATTGACAAGGAAAACAATCACAAAATAAATATTTTTGTTTTTTTAAAAAAAACAACATTTCCCTATACATTGTCTCTCTAACTTGACAGAGCTGCTTTCTTGGACACAACGGGAGCTGTTGGAAGAGGAGCCACAAGGGAATCAGGGGACTCGGAACAAGCCAGGGTCCCCAAAACTGGGGAAGTCCAGGAAGCGAGGGGGCCTGGGCAGAGGGAGGAGGGGGAGCAAGGCTGCCCATGCTGAGTGGGCCTCTCTTCTCCACTGGTGTCGCTGTCGCCTGCTTCCCGGGGGAGTGGGCTGAGGAGCACTCAGTGTCCAGGGGGCAGGGGCGGCATACAAAAAGTAAGAACCAGTGTGGGGCATCAGGGAACAAAACCATTTTAAGAAATCTGGTTAAAAAGAATACAAAAGTGACTCCACAGAGAGGGAGGAAGAGCTCCAACCCCTCCCTTCTTGTCCCTCTTGTTTTCTTGAATGACAAGAATCACTTTTAAGGATTTGTTTGCTTCATGGTTTGGCTGGTTCTTTTCCTCAGTCTCTCCCTTGGCTCCTCTCCTTCAACTGCATTCATTTTAGAAAGCACCGACTTTACAGATACGAGGCTACTGAGTTGTGGCCTCCCTGTGGGAGTGTGTGTTTGGGTGTGTGTGTGTGTGTGTGCGTGCGTGCGTGCGTGAGTGCGTGTGTGCACGCTTGTGGTGAGTGATTGCATCTGTGCAGTGGCTGTTTCTTTACCTCCTGCTCGCATCAGTCCAAGCCCCGATGTCCCATCAGCTGGGCACTGAAAAGTCTCAAGGGAGCACCCGTTGGCACTAAGGTGAGGGCTTAGATCTTTGCACCTGGGATTCCAGGACCTCCCTGCCCAGCCCCAGAGTAGGCCCCCCATTAGCTACAGAGTTTGCCTGTCTCGTACTCCACCGGGTTTGGTAGCTTGGAGTTAAACGCCCTCAGGGAGGACTGGATCCTGCCCACCTCGTTGTTAGCCAGTTTGAGGCGATGTCGGAGCAAGCAGGAGAAAAGGTCAAGCCGGACTTTGCCAGGTGGAGAAAGCTGGTTTACCCGGTCCCTAAGCTCAATGAGCTGCAAGAGAGCAGAGTCCTGGGAACCTTGAGTGTAGGGATAGTCCAGCTGGAGGATTAAGTCCCGGATGGCATCCGGGTCAAAGGGCAGGCTGTAGCCAAACACCTGCAAGGTGTTGATTTTCATGTAGCCCAAGTTCTTGGAGGGGTCGGTCATCTCCAGGGGCTCATAGTAGATTGTCTCGTTGGAGCTGTCATCCAGGGACTTGATTCGACTCCGCAGGTAAACATGGACTGTCTCAAAGAAGGTCTTCCACCTGTTTCCCAAGGTGATAGTCCAGTTTTGGCACTGGGCTGCAGCATCCACGTTAGTCCTTTCCCAATCAGGGAAGTCACCCTCGTTCACGGGCATGAACCAGCTCTCAGAGTGGCTTCCCCCAAAGGGGTTGACATAGATGGCCATGACAGGCTCCAGGGTGCTGTTCTTGGTGAGGCAGATCTGCAGGGACAAGGCCAGCATCACGTGCACCAGCCCAGGCTTGTATTTGTTGCTCTTGAGGGTGAGCAGCATACGCTTCCTCCAGGAAGGGTCAAACCAGCTGCCCAGACGCATGTCATTGCTGATGAAGATGGAGTGAACCTCGATGCGGCTGTCCCGCTTCTGCAGCAGGTACTTCAGCTCCAGGTCCTGCAGGTCTGTCTCCAGGCCCAGAAAGTTCTCCAGGGACTCCGCCACCTCCGGCCGGCACAAGCCCTGGGCCAGCACGTAGCCTGGGTTGCAGCTCCCACAGCGCGTGCTGTTGTCCGGAGCGCAGTGGGCACAGGCAGGCCCTTCCCCCAAGGCACACGGGATGGGGCCCTGGCAGGAAGACTGGTCATAGGGGCAGGTGCAGCTGTGGCTCTGTTCCAGGAAGGTACCAGGGAAGGTGCTTTCCCCACAGTAGAGGAGGGACTGGACTCGGTTCCACCAGTAGGCCAAGGACCTTTGGGAGGGGAAATAAAAATGAAGCAAGAATCAAAGGAAGATGCACGCTGCCATCTTCCCCGAGGGTAGCAGGGCACTGACTAATAGGCAGGGAAAGTGATGAAGAAGATAAGAGTCCCAAGTTCTCTGCGTGATGGAAACCCCACTGTACCACTTTGGAATGATTGAGTAAAGCCTGGAGCACAGTGTTTGATAGATAGCACCAGAAATATTTGACATCACATTTATACTGGAAGCAGCCAGGCTCATCCCCCCAGTACCACTTCATTCCCTCACTTAAAAGCCTACAGAAGATCTCCAGCATCTTTCATATGTAATCTAGATAAATAGATCTTCTAAATAAGATGCTCTAACAACTGACTCTCCAAATAGCAACGCAACTTCTTTCCCACGTCACAGGCTCTGTGCCGCCAGTGTTCTCTGCTTCTATCAGTTTTCCAAGAGCAGGACTTTTCTGTGATTGACTTTCTCTTAAGATTTAAATGTCAGCTGTTACCTTACCTCCTCAAGGAGGTCTCTCCTGAGTCCCTGTTTCAAGGAACCACTCTGTTGCTCTTTACCAAGTCACCCTGTTTCCATGCAACCCACAGCAATTACCAGCATCTGAAGTGATTGTGTTTATTTATTTGCTTACTTGTTAGTAGATTGCTTCCCTGCAAATGACACGAGAGCAGGGACCATGCATTATTCACATATTCTCAAAAACTAGGATTATTCCTGGTGCATGGTAAGCACTTAATAATTATTTCTTGAGAAGAAATAAATGAACCCCTTTCAAAAGCCCTCGCTGCCCCATCCTCTCCATTCATGCTTCCCTTCTTACCCATGTGTCGGGGAGAGTCAGACATCTAGGCTGCTGTAGGGGGAGCCCCTCCCTTCCCACCCCCTGCAGTTTCCATGTCAGATGCACAGATAATTTCCATTCCTCTCTCATACGAACTGGCCAAAACTTCCTTCTCCAAAGTCATTTCCCTCTCTAGTCTTTGCTTCTACTAGACCATGCCTTTGATTTATTTATGTTCCATGAACATGAATTTAAGTGGCCTTAAGTGGCTGCCACATAGTTATAATTTTCTCATTTTTATGTTTCTGTATATTTATTCAAGCTTTCCCATTAAATATCCCCCACTGCCTAGTAATAGGCCATGCAATATGGATTTGAGAAAAACTTGTGCAATAAAGGAGTAAGCAAGAGGATCAGTGAGGGGACAACTCTACTCTCTCCCCAAGGGCATGGGCCTCAGCTTTATTTCCTCCTGTGACACAGACTAGATCCTGCTTTGAAACAAGCCAGTGTGTGTGTTTCTCATCAGATGCAAATGGGGTATAAGCTTTAACACCCCCCCTTCCTTTCCTAAAAGACTTACTAAAATGGAAATGAGTAAGTGAGAATTAGAGTATTATTAGAATAACATTTGAATCTACTATAACTTCTATAAAAATAGTATTAGTCTCTCTCTCTCTCTTCAGACACAACTCACAATTGAGAAGGATCTTAGTAGGTCAGGATAACAGGAGACTCTCAAAGGCCTGGTGTGGGTCACCAGACCCAGATCTCTCCTGTGGGACTGAGTGTCCCCCCTCACCCAGCCACCTTTGTGGGTTGGGGGGCAGTGCTGGGCTCTGGGTCTGGGTCTGGGGTGCTCACCTCTCCTTGGGCAGGCGGAAGCGAGGCTGCCGATGGCAACGCTTGCAGAGGTTGAAGAGCCGGCGGACGATCCGATGGGTCTTCTTGAATAGCACTTTCAAACTGGCCCCCAGCTGCTGGTAGCGATGCTGGAGGTTGCTGTCCATGGCCCAGAACTGGGAGACGGCCGTGGAGTTCAAGAACCTGTCATCCGGCAGCCTCTTCAGCAGGGTCTGGAACTCCTCTGTGGGCGAGGACACAGGGCTGAGGTGACTGGGAGCTAGGTGGAACCTGGAAGGGACAAGGGGTGGCTCCCCAGCTCCAGCGGCCCCTTAGAGTCACTGCACAAGGAGGGAGGCTTCACATTCACTTTCCCAGGTCTTTTTATTTCTCACCAGTTGTATTGAGAATCAAAGTGTGGCTTTAGGATTCTTTACCATTCTTCTGATTCATTAATATGCTTCTAAATTTCACAACAGCTCTGTTACTACCCTAGGGGCTGGAGGTCCTGCTATTGTCAATGACTTTGGAATGCATTTCTGTTAGGGGAGGTATGGTGCTCCCCACCCCGACTTACATGCAGCAGCCTGGGTCTAGCTGTTGGGAACCAGGGCTACAGCTGAGGGGTTAGGTAACATGGGAGGCAGATGAACCTGGGGCTCTTGCTTTCCTGACTGACTTGTGTGCAGGGAATTGAGTAATCTTGGAAAGAGACACAAGGAGGAGAGACGTAGAGACACTTGACAGAGACACGTGGGTGAGAGACATGTGGGGAGGCTGACAGTGGCAGCCGTTATCTTGATTTATATTTTGATTTTTCTTCTTTTGTCCCAGACTTAGCTTACCTGGCCCCTTGCAACAATTTCTTGTGTTTCTCTGCCTGAAGTTGCCTTAGGCTTATAGCAAGGAGTGCCCCTTCAGACTGACCCTGTTTGTATGGACATTTGTCCATGAGATGGGTAATTTGGGGTGTTTTATTGGGAAACTATTAATAGTAATAGCCTCTGTTCCCTCCCTATGCACACAGTTCTATTAAAGAGCTATCACATTAAGAGTCTGCTTTGCCTTTGTGTGCACAGATGGCCAGATCCCTTTAGAGTGTGCAAGTTTGGGGACCCAGGGAGCCTATCAGTCACATGCTCACATGTCTTTTCCCCTTTATATTTCCTTGTAAGTCATTCACAATTTGTCTCAGGTCAGTCTTCTTCAATTAAACCTCAGCACTCCTGTGGCAGCTGAGAGGTACTCACGAAGAAGAGAATGAATGTACACCACCTGCCAATGTGGGTGCAAAGCTCAGAGTTCCTGGCTCAGAAATTTTAGAAATCTTTCAGCCCACCAGCCAGCCTCACCACTGCACATCCTTCTTTCTGACTCTAGGATACCCTTCCTCCCTTTCAAGCTTCAGTTCTTGGCCAGATACCCCATTTTTTTTATCATTGACCTGCAAGCTGCGTGCTTTCTGATTCTCAGCTCCTACTGCAAGTCTGAGTTCCCAGAGCATCCTGGGTGCAACATGTTTTCTGAATCCATGCCCAGATGTCCATCCAAAGCTCTGCTTTTAATTGGAACTTGCGGCACCTCATCTCCTGGTGAGGATCCAGAAAGCCCTTATTTACTCATTAGCAGTAACTCATGGTAGTGAAATCCCAAAATCATTCCCCACATACTTAGAAGTTACAGAGCACACACCATCACCATTAGCCGGAGCAGCTCAAGTTGAGGGACCAGAATGTGATATTCTTCTTATCTACTATATGTCATATCTAGGACTTGAAAAGGCAATGCCTGGGGTCTCAGCTCATTCTATTTTTTCAAGTACCCGCTCCTTTATCTCTCCAGAAGGTTGAGGAATCTTACCTAGTAATGGCATTAATAACTAACATGCACACAGCTCTTTATAAAACATTTAAGCATATAACAGGGCATAGAGAATAACAGGATAATCTTCCATGTGACCATCACGTAGCTTTTGCCATTTTGCCCTATTGGCTTCAGATTATTTCTAAGAAATAAGGTAAAAAATATATATACTTGAAGTCCCCAAATTTTCCTCCTCTGCATCTAGGTATACCCATTCTCTCAGATGTTTTATCATTATCACATATTTCTAAATGTTTTCCACACATATATTTATTACAAATAAAATAGTATGTATGGGCTAGCATATTTTAATACCATATAAACATCAAATATACATTATATTTGATAAATTATAGCACTACATAAAATAATATGTAGATGTTTATAATACATAACCTTTTCATTTGTTTTGTTTTATCTAATATATCCATGTGCTATCATTCATTTAGTATTGAAATGTATAAATATACCATGTAGATTTCTTTATACATGAAATTTTATCTACATTATCCCATATGAACCCTCCATCCTCCTCATATTATCACTTTCCATTTTTTACAAATGAGGGAACAAAGCTGTGTGGCAATCCCAACGGCACAAAGCTGGTAACAATACCTTAGTCAATTCGGGCCACTATAACAAAATACCATAGACTGGGTGTCTTCTAAAGAACAGAAGTTTATTTCTAACATTACTGGAGGCCGGAAGTCCAAAATCAGGATGCCAGCAGGGTCCAGTTCTGGGGAAAGCCTCTTCTAGGTTGCAGGTGGCCAATTGCTCCCTATGTCCTCAGGCAGTAGAAGCAATGAGGGAGCTCTGTGGGGTCCCTTTAATAAAGGCACTAATCCCATTCATGCAGGCTCTTCCCTCAGGACCCAATCACCTCTTAAAGACCCTACTTCCTTATACCAACACCTTCGCCATTCATTTTCTATACATGAATTTTAGGGACACAACCTTCAAACTATAACACAGAGCAAGGCTCCAAAACCAAATCCTCTGAATCTAGGTCCCAAGATAACATTGATATTAGTTATATCAGCAATAAGCAATAACTAGCATGTGCTGGATGCCTCCTGAAACTATTCTACATACTATTCATTCAACCAATATTTCTTTTGCACCTCATAGGTGGCATTGTTCTTGGCTCTTTGGAATCTGAAGCAAATCAGGCAGACCAGTCTATGGGCCCGATTGCATGTACATTACCTTAAAACACATCCTCATTTGCATAGTATGCAAAGGAACAATTTAAGACTTCCTGTGGTGACATAACTGCTTGAGGTCAGAAACAGCAAGTGGCTGAGCTGGGGTCTGAGCTGAGTTCTCCATGTCCTTGCCGTGCACCTCATGGCCACCTCCCATTGACAGGGACTTCCAGTTGCTCACCTGACTCCTCAAACTGCCGGTTATGAGTAGCCCAGGAGTCCTGGATCTGCAGCAGGCTGTCCTCCATGGCCTGGATGTCGGCGTCGGGACAGTTGCATTCTGGGAAGGAGGGGCTGCACTTGCACCAACAGTCCTTCTCTTTGCAGATAAGCTCGCCCTCAGAGCTGCATGTGATGTAGCTGAGGGCCGCGGCCACAAAGCGTTCCCGCAGGTACTCGGGCAGCAGCACCTGCAGGCCTAGGGAAAGGATGAACCAGGGAATTGCTGGATGGAACCAGCAGAGACTCAGTTTCCCACACCCAAGGCTGCAGGAGCCCCAGCTGGGGTTCTGCTGACTTGTACAACCTGAGCCCAAGAATGGTCACCCTGGGGCCTGATCCTGCTGAGCTAGTTGGGAGAGAGGGTTACCGCTGCCCTGGTGACAGATGGGGGAGGATCTGAAAATGCAGATGAGGAACATCAAAGCCCAAGGCTTAGTGGAACCCTCACATCAGCCAAATTGAGAGCGTGCATATCATCTGAACAGGCTTATTGGCTACACATCAGCATTTCTAGGATAGAAACGGAAAGATGTTTCAGATAAAAGAGCTTACAGCCCTCACATGGGAGGGATCAGGGCTCGGTGGACTTTTTGCTCTCCCTGCCATAGCTTTCCTATTCCTAGCTTCATTGAGATTAGCAGCACGCATCCCAGGGTGTTACTGAACGCTGACCCTCCTGGGCCCACTCAGCCCTGATGACCCAGGAGGTTTCCCTGTTTGGAGAGAGAGACATGTATTGTGGGTATGTACTGGCCAGGCACTGCACCACGTACTTTCCATATGTGATCACAAGAAACATGTGTGTTCATATTGAGGTTCTTACAGGTGACAAAATCCAAGCCTAGTAACCACAGTGATCTGCCCAAGTCACAGTACTGGTAAAATCGACTTGGTGTCATACCCTACCTTTGTCCCATCAAGTCACATCACATAACTGGGACTAGATGCCCCATCTCAATATGATACAACTCTTAAGGAGATTTGACAGTAGAATGGTGCTAGACCCTCCCAGATCAGTCAGGCCTGGCTAGACCTGAATGGCTTTGAGCTTTTTGTAATTAGCTTTCTCTGATCTTGGATATAATCCACTAAATTGCTCCAAGCTTCAGTTTCCCTACCCATCTGTGGTAGATATTTGTTCACCAGTTGCAGAATACATTCTTCATTGGCTTCCAGCCACACAGGGTGGCTACTGAAAACATATCAAAAGATGAAAGACAGGCATGACTTTGGATGCAGCCTTTGGATGCAACCAGTGGTCCCAAGGTCAGAGCTGTAGGAGGCTCCCCCAGAAGGGACACTGTGAGACCCTGTGCCAGGAGAGTGAGGGACTTGAGGACTTCTGCATATGAAAGCTCTCCTTTCCTCAAATGTCTGCCTGCTCTTTATTTTCACAACCTTGACCTTGTCCTTAACTAGAAATCAGAGAACCCAATGCATGTATCCCAGTCTCAGCAGACCTCAAAATACAACTTAGGATTGCAGCAGCAGTGGACACTTGCTCTTCTTTGAGGCCACCTCCTATTCTGAACTCCTAATTTTCCCTTTCTTGATATTGTGCCCACAGTGCCAGTCCTCGCCACACACCCTGTCCACATGCTTGCTTTCAACACACATCCCGCTCCAAACTCTTTCCTTTCACCTCCCCTGTACCTCCCTCCTCCTCACCATAACATTTCCCATTGCTATAAAATAAGTGCCCTGAGCAACGTCTGCATGAGTGATGGGCTATAAAATTAAATGGCATAAACTATTCCAAATGAACCACCAGACATTGTGAACTTCACTCATCACTAATTTCCAGACACAACCCCAGCCCATGCAGGGACACAGAAGAGGGATGCTAATTGCATTAGGTGGCTCTAAATAAAGGATTCTTACTCCTCTTTATTTTATATTCCTTGATTCGTAAAGCATTAATGGGTTGCATCTTGCTCAGGTTGCCTGGAATTTGTAATCATAGATCCTGTGTGAGGGCTATTGATTTTATAATACAGAGACAATAATATCTTAAGCAGAGTCTGAATCAGTTAGGCCTTAAGAAAAATGCATTTTTCCCACTGCCAAACGGTCCTGTCTGAACCAGTTTGCTTACCCCTGCCCTCAGGATGCTTAGGGGACAGAGCAGAAGGTGAGTGTCTCCCCTTATCTCTCAGGCTCCAGAGCTAATGTGACTCCCTTTCTACTTGCCTACTCTCCCATTTTGGCTTGTTCTGTCTCCAACTGAGGTTCCCGTTCCTCTCAAAGTCTTCCCCTGCTTTGGAATCTTCCATGGAAGGTCACAGACTCATAATCAAAAGCAGAGACTACTCTCAGAGTAACCAGTGGTCCCATGTTTACTTTTAGTTCAGCTAGGAGAGGAGAGCTCCAAATGGCTCTGCAAAATCCATGTGTCCCCTAGTATTTTCTTAAGAGAAAGCAGAGACTTGTTGGAGCAACAAAGGAGATCTTCAAGCTAGATCAAGGCTCCAGGGATAGCTGCACTTGCTGTTTGTAGGAAAGGGTCTGCAGTTCCTGGAAAGACTGTAAGGTGGGATGATTTGGTGGTGTGAGCAATGGATTTTGGGTGGAAGGCAAACCATGTCAGAAGTGTTCTCCAAAGAATGATAGAAAGCTGTGACGTGCATAGCCCAGAACTCTAGATAGTTCTTGTCTTAAGAAGGGGCAGGTATTGGGGCCTCCCCTGATGGCGCAGGCGGTTGAATGCTGTGCTGTGAAGCTGTCCGCAGCCTCTGCAGCGCTGGTTTGATCCCGGCCGGCTGGCAAGGGTCCCATATGTTGCAATAGACCTCTCCTGTCTCGCCCTCTGCTCCCCTCAGCAGTGTATTTCGTCAGTCTGCCTGTTCTGCTCCCCACTCTGTCTCTGGTGAATCCTCTCATCCTCCCACACACCTGACCTGTACCCCAGTTCTTGTATAAATAAATAAATAAATCTTTGAAAAAAAAAGAAGGGGCAGGTAGGACTTTGACTTCCTCCTAGATGACCCAAGTTTTTCACCAGAAGTGAAAAGTGTGAATAGCATCACCAGGCAACTTACCAAGTAACTGCACTTTGTTCTCCGGACTCTGCACCAGGACAGAGCTGACCGAGTCCAGGTTGTCGTAGTTGCTGCAGCCCAGTGGGCCTGTCCTGGTTTCTGTGACCTAGAAAGAGAGGGCAGGGTGTAGTTTAGACAGTAAGCAGGGACTCTCCTCCAGTCACCCAATCTCAGGCTCTGTGTCCTAACCTTGACCAGCCAAAGGAACAACATTTCTCCCCTCCGTTGTGAGCATGAAGCCACTTTTCTTCCTTGTCTCAGGATAGTATCACTGATATGTGGGTGGCCGCAGGCACACGTGAGTGGGAGTCTTTAAGAGGCCACCAAGCGGAATGTGCTTCTGGGATGAGAAAATTCAACATGGAGGAGGCTGGACCTTGATTCTGGAGTCTCCCTTCTCTCCCAGACAAGACAGAGGCCAGGTTTGGACACTGTCAGCCTGCTGGTGACCCCAGCTGCACCCACTTGCTGTGGTGCCCACAGGCATCAGGGATCCCAGACATAAAAAGCACTTGAGATATATGAATTATGAGTATTATTATTAGTATTAAACATTTAAGTCCCACCTCAGCACTGAGACATCCTTAGAGGAAATCAGCCATGGGCTTCCTGCATATTTTAATGAGTACATTAAATATTCATAAGCTCTTATAGCCATGTAATATTCCAAAACACCATCGAGTCATTTTAAAATATTATAAAGTTGGCCTATCAGTTTTTCCCTGATGTTTAAAGTATAAGATGAAAAATGGGAAGCTTTAAATGCACTGAAATAATTATGTAATAAGAATGATGGGGACCTGAGGCTCTTTCTTCTCAGGATCTCTGAAGGCTTTGCCAACAATCAATCAACCAATCAAGGAATATTTATTGAGCAGCCACTATTCATGTCCTTACAATTCATCAAACATTCATAGAGTGCCTTCCTGGAGTTTCTTCAAGGAAGTCTGCTTCTACCTCAGCCTCAAGTCTTCCTTCCGGACACCACTGTTCTGGAGCAGGCATGCAGATCCCACCCTCTTCTGCTAGGGTTCAATTCATATCTGGTTTCTGTCCACACTAACGGCTCCCTAAGTTCATATTTACTTTGCTTGGTTTGTTCTCAACAGCAATTAACAGTGTGTGGCCTATAGTAGGTACTCAATAAGGAAGAGAATGTATGAGATACGCTGCGCACCGTGTGCTCCCAGAGATGACAACTCTTGTGGAAGGTGGGGACTGAACTTCCCAGCCAGGCAAAAGCAATATGTCAGCGAGCACAAGAGAAGACTGCTCCACACCAAGGCAAAGCAAGGGAAGAAGTAGCAGAGGAGACACTGACTGAGTAGGAAGTAGACACGAAGAGAAGGGAGGTAAAGGCACTTTGGGGAAAAGAAGGGGCAGTCTGGTGTGCAACATGCAGGTTCAAAAGTGTGTAACTTGGGAGTCTAGCAGTTACCATGGTAATACCAAAGTGTAAGTGGCATTGTTAAGGGCAATTTACTAAACTTAGACTTAGAAAACACACATGGAACACAGTAACCAAGTGAAAGGTGATGTGATGACTGAAAGTACAATAGGGAGAGAGAGGTACAGAACTATAGAGATCCTCGTAGCTTACCGTAGTCCCAGAGGACTTCCTGGAGGCAGTGACCATAAATTTGTCTTGAATGATGAGTAGCAGTGGGAGGAAAGGAGTAGGGAGATGGAAGAAAGATAGATAACAACAGACAAAGTCCACGGGGCAACCAGTGACAGACATGGTACATGAGAAACAGCAAGACCTACCCTGAATGAATCATGTGACCAAGATTGTGCAGAGGCAGGTACAACCTTTTTATACTTCTCCACACCCTTCCTCCACAATAATCCCCCTTAACCTTCCCAGTAACTCTCTGAGATGAGTCTCACAACTATCATCCTCCCAAGGAGGATACCAAAGTTCAGAAAATTACAGTTTCCAAGATCCCAGGGCTAGAATCTAAATAGGGTGTTCACTTTGAGATCTGATTCCAATTCAATGCCCCTGTTGTCTCCTCTGAGGGCATATCAAGGAACTGCAGAAAATAAAGTGATCTGAACCCCTTTAGATGGCATTGCCTATAAAAACAAGTATAAACAGACAATGCATCCAGCATATTTAAGTGATCTGCCTTCTCAGAATGTGAACATCAGATGAAGTATTTTGTATGAAGCTTGGCTAGTATTACCCTTACATTACAGAGTAGGGAACCAAAACCAGATAGATTAAATGATTTTCAGGTCACCTGCAGGGCTCAGAATCATTCCATTTATTCATTCTTTGATTTTATTCATTTAAGAATATTCAAGGAACATCCAGAACTCACAGTGGGTCACTGCCTTAAGGAGTTTACAGAAAAGTAGAAACGTGTTTTCAGGATCTGTGTCCAAGCTATTACACAAGGGCCTGCCTCTTGCCACAGGTGGGTACTAGGTGCTGAAAAATGTCTCTCTCCTGAGTGAGAAGGTGATTGGCTAACTGTCAGACTGCAGAGCCATCTGTATTTCAAAGTATTCTTTATATAGTGTAAAAACTCCTCATTTGAGTCATGGGCAAGGATGAACCCAGATATTCTGGGTACATATGCCCCTCTTGAAGTAGGGTTGGCTGAAAGGCAGGATGGGAAGGTGGGTATAGTATTTGGGAGGACTGGACATAGTGCATAAGTCCCTGAGTTCTCACAGGCTTTTTCATCCACTCACCTTTGAGTTGGTCACTCACAAGCATTGCACTAATGGCAGGGAGGGAGCTATAAACCTTCAGTCAGGGTAGAATTTCTCCCAAGGAGGAGGGCATGTCAGAGAAAGCCTACTTCTCTCCGTTGTCCTACCGCTTTCTTTATCTACCCAATACCAATCTATCTGCTTCCTACCACCATCACCATCTTGATCAGCATCCTGGGGTGGACTCCTTGCTATTTTCTGACCTTCACTTTGCTCTTTTCAAAGGTCAGTTCCACAATAGGACAGTCAGGTAGGTGAAAGGGTGTGAATAGCTTCACTTTGTTAACTGCACTGCCAGAATGGAAATTAGCAAGACACAAACACCACACTCTCCAAGCCCACTTCCTGTTGGAGCCTGATCTCTGAGTGTGAGGAAGTATGCTCTGGGGCCACTAGATTCCAAAGTCACTGCTCTTTCCAAGGCAATTCAGACTGAGCCCCCTGTGTCCTCCTCAGAGAAGCAAGGGGCTGGGAAGGTCCCCTTAAAGGCATTGCCTGAGCATTGGCTTGACAAGCAGGAGGGTCTGAATTCCCTCCCCCCAGTAAGGAAAGTTCCTAGTCTTCAAGAGGATTGGTCCAGAGAACACTGTGACTTTTTCTTTCAGCAGATGATAAAGAAGGCCCAGAGAGGTAACAGAAAGTGCAGTTCACTCAGGCGCACATGTTCAAAGAACCTCTCAGATAAGCTTTCAGAAAGGGAAAATAATTGTGTGCTAATTGGTCTGTTGACAGAGACCGGCCTGCCTTCAGAAAGCCCTGATGGTCTGAGGTTCATTAGCACATCCAATTTTCCATAAATACCAGTTTGAACAAACCTCATTCCAGAGAGCCTGCTCTCCTCCCTCTGCCCTTCACTTCCCCTGCTGCTCTTGTCCTACCTAGGGGGACACCTGCGAAGCTAAGAGCGAGTAAAATGGGCTTCTAATTGAGAGCGATCGGGCTGCCCGAGAGAGCACAGCTGACAGTGTGTGTGTGTGGAAATGAGCTGCAAATGGAATCCCAGGCTGCTGCGGTGAGGAGTTCGGAGAAATCATTTTACGGATACTTCATTGAGAACCATTCCCCGTTGCCATCTGGAGGCCCACCTGAACTTTTGTGTGGGCTCTTTTCCGTCAATTCACGAGCATCTCAACCCATCTCCACCAAATCCTTCCTCAGCCTGTGATTAAATGGAGGGTGAACTACAACTATGATGCAGGTCCCCTCCCCCGGTACAGCCCTGGTCCCTACTAGGGAATTATAGACAGGATGTGGGCGTATTCGGCCTCTACAGTTTGCAGTGTTTCCATGAGAACTCTGTCATTTGGTGTCACCCCAACCCTGTGATAGAGTGAAGGGTGATTTTCACAGTATTTGTCTCTCAGTGGGTAGGACAGGTGAGCACTGACTAATCAGGGGAGATGCCAGTCATAGTGCCAAGTTGGGGTTCTGGGTGTCTCCCTGGGTGCATGAGCCTTTGGTTACTCTGAAGGGGTGATCTGGGGGTTCCAGGGATAAAGATGACTGGGGTGGCACATAGTTGGGGTGATGAGTGTGTACCAAATGGCATGGAGGTGTTAATATTTTAATAACTGATGTAGCCAGATAGCATTATGTAGAACTTAGGTGCAAGTGAGTTGTCTGGTTAGTGACTTCATGTCAGGGAGTTCAATGATTTCTCAAGGTCATAGAAATAATAAGCATCGATCCAAGTCTTCTCACTTGAATAAGTATACTTTCCACTCAACCATATTGTCGGCCTTCACCTACCAGATATTTTATGGAGTGTCTCACCCTATGCATACACTGTGAAGGGCCCTGGATCTCATCCTGAGGGTCCCTGCTGCCCTACGACTCCTGTCTTGGTGGGCATAGCAGGGAGAATGCTCATGTGAACTGCTGCAATTTAATGTGACAAGTCCTTTAATGTGACAATCCTTTAATACAGGTTCGTGCTGATCAAGGTGAACACTGCCACAAAGGGGGGTGTTCAGTGGCATCACAGAGAAATGTGTCAGATAAACGAAAGGGGGAGAGCACTTCATTCTCCATGATAGTGAAAAGGAATTGCTAAGAAAGGGCAAAAAGTAAGAATCTGCTTGCTTGAGAATAAGAAACAGCAGACATGCTTGAGATTTTTCACTCACCAGGGCTGAGCAGGTGAGCAGAGTGCCTCACCCTCAGTCAGCTGCATCCAGAGGAGTAACAGTGCTCGAAGCCAGCACAACCACAACTGAGGCATGTTTGGTCTAGGGAAGGATGAGGCAGGAGCTGGAGCAGCAGCATGAGAGAGCTGGTTGGCCAGGACATGATGCAGGGTGCCTGGTGCCTATCAGCCCCCGTTGTAAGAGTGCTAAAACAGGGAGATGGTCTCTGATGACAGAGACAGATTGGGTGGGTCCACCCCATGAAATAATCAGCCCTATGATATGGGATGCTGATACCTGCCTTTGCTCCTTAGTCTAGCACTGTGTCCTTGGGCAGGTCACAATGTATTCCTCACTTAGTTGTGTGGAAATGAGGATTTGGAAGGTTGGAGGGTGGGGGAACATTAGATGAGCTTTTTTCTGATGGATCTCTGAATTCTATCCCATGGTAAGAACCCACTTACTCCTCAACAGAGAAAACTCCAGGTCAGTCCAATGAAGCTGAAGAATCCTCTCACATTGCATAAGTGGCTGGGAGACAAAGAGTATGGTCTCCTTTTGAGGAAAGTGCAATCCCTCTAGTTCTGGAAAGTGCATCCACTGGCAATATAACGGATGTGGTTTGGGGTGTCTTCCCACCTCTCACTCCATCACCCGTAGACTTTGCTAAAGAGGTGGATCCAGTAAGCCAGGGCAGACCCTTGCAACCCTCACTCTGTATTGGAATAAGGTGGCCACTGAATCAGGTTCTTTCTCCAGGGAGTTTAAAAGAAAATAATGCTGAGGGACTCCCTGGTGGCACAAGGGGTTAAGACGCAACCTATGAGGCAATCCACAGCCACTGCAGCATGATTTCGATTCCCGGCCGGCCAGGGAGAAACCCACATGGTGAGACAGACCTCTCCTGTCTCGCCCGCTGCTCCCCTCAGCAGTGTACTTTGGTCAGTCTGCCTGTTCTGTTCCCTGCTCTGTCTCTGGTGAATCCTCTCACCATTCACATCTCTGGTCTGTACCCCAATTCTTGTATAAAAATAAATAAATCTTTAAACAAAAAAAATGATGCTGAGATAAAAAATTAAAGGATGATTATAGACACAAATTTCAATGTACCTAGTTATCAAGTACCTCTCCTGTGTGCCAGGAACTGAGGATGCTACAATGAACAAGAGAGCTGTCCCTGACCTGATGCCATTGACCAAGAGCTAAAAGGGAAAGATAAAGTTCAGTCAGGGCCAGAGTCAGCTCCAGAGCAGGGCAAAGCTATACTGCTGAGGTCACGCTGAGGTCACTGGTGTAGTCACTGGTATACAGAAAAGTCTGGAGCAAACAGAGGAAAGAACTTGAACAAAAGAAGCAGGAAGATGAAGTGGGAAAAGATGGGGAAAGTAGATACATGTGCTCCAATATGAAACAATGTGACCCGAGTATGTTACTGTCCTTTTCTGGGTCCTATGTGTCCAGACTGGATTTAGTGTCTTGTCTTTGGAGAGCTGTGAGGTTCTTCACTAGAGTCTTCTTAATAAGCCATTTTATACTCAAGCTACCTCGAGTAGATTTCTGATTTCTTCTAAATGTGCTTATATGCACTTGCATACACACTGAGAAGAGTCTAGCCCATGTGTAAAATATTATATCAGTGATTCATTCGTTCATTCAACAAACCTTTATTCATTACCCATAATGTCGTGAGCTCTATAACCTTACCCAGAATCAAAGATGAACAAGACCTAGTTTCTTCCACAAGGACCCCATCATCTCAGAGATTTTCTTATTAGCAAGCAAGTATTGTTCAAGTAAGTCTTGTGAAAGAGGCATGTATTTGAAACACTGAAGAAGGACACTGAACTGACTTGGGAGTGAGGAATGGTTTCAGATAGCTACCTTTTGAAGCTGAGCAAAGAAGGGTAAGGAAGAGCCATGTAGGTGAAGAGGCAAGCATGGCAAGAGGAAGGTACATGTGAATAGAGGCTAGTGGTTACACATGACTGGGTTACACAGTATAAGTGTAAGTGAAGGCTGAGGGAGGGTGGGAAAAGGTTGGAGAAGATTGTAAAAGGACTGTTTGGAGATGAAACTAAAAAAGACAGCAGGGCTAGATCTTCAAAGGTCTTAACAGTTTTGTTAAGGAGAAGAGGAATGATTCCCTTTCAAGCTCCAATTGTGCTATTATTCACACTCTATACATTTTCTTATTTGATCCTCACAGAAATCCTTCTAACTAGAAATGATTCTAATCGTTCAACAATTTTTAGTATGCAAAAACCAAGGTTCAGAGACAGTAACTTATTCAAAGCCCTGCCGTGAACCAGGCGGTTCTCAGATGCTTGGGCTGAAGCCTGTGTTCCCCACTTTGTGTTCCCCGCCACCCTGGCTAGGGCACAGTAATCTGGGCTCTGTCCCAGGGACAATCAGGAGCACTGAAGCAGGCAGATGATGCAATGATGATTATCACTAATATGAGAAGCATACAGTGTGACCCTGAGAGAAGAGCTGAGAATGGAGACTGGAACACTAGTTAAAAGGATAATGCCAGGAAATCAGCTGAGAGCTGATCTGGTCCTGAATAAAGGGAATGGTTATGGGCGTGAAGAGGAGGCAAAGGGCAAGTTGAAGGTATTTGCAAGGGAGTGGCGATAATAATGGACTGAGGGATCTGAGTGCAGCAAAGCAGGAAATGAGGCTGTGAAGAGGTGATAGAAAGTGAAAAGTTGGTCAAGTCGAAGGGTAAGAAGGAACACTGATGGGAATTTTGAGTCGCTGATCCAGGCCTACCTTTAATTTCCCAGCTAAGGCAAATTCTTCCCCAATTTTGACACAGACCACCATAACCCTGAAGGGGTGGGGCTTCCACAGAGTTCTATCTTCTTGATAAATCCTACTCCATGCTACTAATGGTTCCTCATTGATCATTTTGAGCTGCCTCAGATACTAGCCTCCCCACTGTGCCCTAAATCCCCCCATTAACTTCAGACTCTTACTCCAGATACTGTATTCCCCCTTTCCACCAGTTAAGTTCCATCATGTTCTGTGGATCTCATGATCAACCCTCAGCAAAATCCTCTATATTCCTATAGCCTCAGACTCTCCTCAAGTCTCTGCTTCACCACCTTGCTCTAACCGTATTAGTGGATCCTGAGGACATGGACTTGCTGTAAGTCTTCTCTCAGAGCAGCTGCCTGCTTTCCCCCACCTCACACTCCTGGCCTGGAAGTGAGGTGGGTTTGCCATTATGATTCCCTGAATACTGTTCCTCCTTCCTCAGTAAAAATCCCTGGTTCTTTGAAGTCAGTACCACCAGGACTCTGTCGCCACTACCCTTCCTTGTTGTTTATTTTTCTTATTAACTCCTATCACTCATGAGGATTTTCAATATTTAGCTTGCTTATCACCATCTCTCATATCACCAATAAGTCTGTCTCATTCCTGTTGACTTCAACATCATGTAAATGATCCCTTAATACTTACTTCATCCAATCAGTTTCCTGGTCTCCTCACCTTCCCTCTATGTCCTATCCTCCAAAACCATTTTTGCCATGCTCTGGAACCTGATATTATCATTATTATTTTCTGGTACCAGCCCTCTACAATCTCAATATGAATTATCACATACATGCACCTCCTTTAGCTTCTTTCCTTGAACAAGTTAAAATAACTACTTAGACTTCTAGTCACTTCCTGTCATCCCATAATGGTCTCAAATCCCTTGGTCCAATCACTGTTATCACTTATTCTATAGCCTCTCAACTCATTTGACTCCTTTTTCTTTCATTGTCTACAAACATCTATCCAGTTAAATCCCTCTCTCCATCTATCCTATGTCTCCCTCAACATAAAGTGCTGAATGTAACTGATAAAACTCACAGCTGATTGGTCTCAAGTTATAAAAAGTAACCATGAGTCTCAAATGGGCTCTCAATGCTACCCAAGAAGCCACAACATTTACCCTGTCAGTCGACATACTAAACTCCTCCCTGCTGAGCCCATTGCATACATTCTTTTCATTCTTTCTTCATTTAACCAAGGATTTGTCTCTTGTATGATTGAGGAAATGGAATCAATCAGAAGAGAACATCTACATCCTCCCACCAGAACATGTACCACCCTATTGCATTTGTCCTTGTGTTCTCTGTATTGCCTCCTGTTATAAAGGATGGCATGTTTATGCTCTGATATAAGACCTACCCCTCCACTCATGCATGAGATATCAACCTCTCTCACCTACTCAATTGCTCCTGCAATTATCTCCTGTCTCTCATTTCTCATTCTACTGAATAATTTCAGTCAACACACCAATATTCTGGAACATCTCCCATTTTAAACACAAAAACACAGCCTCCTTTGACCCTACATCACTCTTTCACTGTCATCACTTATCTATTTGCCTTTACAACAAAATGCTTAAAACATTGTCTCTACAATCTCTGATTCCTCACTTGGCTTCCTCCCTTGGGCCTTCTCCCCTCGGCGTTTTGGACCCATCATGCCACTGAAACCACTCCTGTCTGGGTTACTAGTTACCCTCATGTTGCCAAATGAATGGTCAGTCCTCAGTGTAACTGCTCAGCAGCATTAAATACACTTGGTTCCTTTTGGGAAGAACTTTCTTCATGCAGTGTTGTGATCTGACTTCAGTTCTCTTCATACGCCTGTGCCCTGTCTCAGCCTCCCTTGTTGGCTCTTCCCCCTCTTCCCCATTTCTGAGTACTGCGTCACAACCAGCCTGCTTTGCTAAGTACATTCACTCCTGGGGTGACCTCATTTCTTCCCTCCTCGTAGTTTTAAATACCAGCTACACATGTGTGTATATTTTTATGACAATTTTTTATCTCCATTCATGATCTTTCTCATTAAATCCTGTTTATATCTGACTGCCAGTTAGATATCTCTCCTTGGATGTCTAATAAGAAAGTCAAATTCAATATGCCTAAGACCAAATTCTTAATTTATTTCTTTCAGGTCTGCAGTTAATGCAATCCCTGTTCATCCGGGGGTTTGGCCGGTTTCTCCGGCCAAAAATATTGCAGCTAATCTTGACATCTTTTCCCAATTCATTAGCTAATCCTATAGGCTCTGCCATCAACATATATTCTGAAGCTTTCAATTTATTATCTCTACATTGCCAGCTTTGTCAAGCCAACATTACTGGCCTTGACCACTCACTTTGACCATTGCAGTGGCTACAGCATTGAGCTCCAGGAATATTCTTCCTCCTCTCTTCTCTAATCAGTAATATCCTCAGGATCTGGCCCCCCAAACTCTGAAGCCTGATCTCCCTTCTTAGATTCAAGTTCGACTATACTACATAAAGTCCCTGGATCACACCAAACACTCTCCTACTTTAGGGCAATTGCACTAGCTCTTTCCTCTGTCTAGAAGGTTCTCACTCAAGACATTCATATGGTTCATTCTTTCCCTTCATTCAGATCTCTACTTAAATGACTTTCCTTGAGGCAGGTCTTCCTGAAAGGTCTATGTCCCCATTACTCTCTATCCTGTTATCTGATTTCATAAATTCATACCATTAATCCTGCCTGACGTTATATATTTATTTAATAACCTCTCCACACTACAACTTAAACTTCTAGAAGACGGGGCCTTTAGATGTTTTTGCACCCTTGGATTCTCCATATCCAGAACACATGTGTCTGAAACATAATAGCTGAAGGATTAAGTAAATGAACAGGACTTTCATGTGAATTCTGGATGGCATAAAAACAGGCTATGTGATTGACCTCATCCTAACTTCATATTTAGAATTGAAAATTTTGGCATTCTCACATATTTTCACTTGTCTTCTCTTCCCTAGAACAAAACATACCTGCTTAGAAATCTACATGTAAGTAGAGAAGATGGGATGGAGGTTTTGTTATTAAAGTACAGTAACTATTGACCTTTACCAAATCTACGTGAGGTCTTGTCATTCCTTTGCTTAAAACTGATTATTTCCCATTGTTCTTTGACTTACATTAAAATTTCTTATAACAGCCATGTAATCTGACCCCTGCCTAATTCTGGCCTCATCTCATACCAGTATCTTTCTTGTTCACCTCACTAATGTCACCACAGCAGCTTTCTCTGTATTTGACCTGGGTCCCAACCTCATTCCTGCCTCAGGGACTTAGAACTTACTCTTCCCTCTGCCTGAACACTCTTCCCTCAGACCTATACACAGCTGGCTTCTTATCTTTCATGCCTCAGCCTCTAAGTATAAACCCAAAGTGGCCTTACTCACCACTCAGGTTAACATTAGCTCTCCTTTCTTTACCTCAGAAATCCTTACCTTTACCTGACAACTTTATTATTTTTATATCATTATTGAAATTACTTTGCTGATGCTTACTTGTTTGTTATCATCTTCCCTTTGTAGAATATAACCTTTGGAGAGTAGGGGACTTTGTATACCTTTTATATTAGTCAAGTGGCAAGGGCCTGCCTCAGAGTAGATGCCACATGACTATTTGCTGTGGAATGAAGGCCCAGGAGATACGTTTTAGAGCTGGTTGGTGCCTCTATCACAAAGTTCCTTTCCAGCTTCATTATCCAGGCCCAGGTGACCAGTAGCTGATTAAGGCTATGGTATCCCCCTTGCGCTCTCTCTGTGTGTCCATCCTCCCTCTCCTAGGAACTCCAGGGCCGTTACCTTGATGGCGCCCGTGGCTATCTGGATATGGTGCAGCCGCCGCAGTGTGCTCTCTCTGTCAATGAAGTAGGAGGCTGCCAGTTGATGTAGGGTCTCTAGGGACACAGCAGAGCTGTTCCCACTGCCCCCGACTATAGGTCCACTTCCTGCTGTCTCTGTCTTTCGACTCAGTTTCCGCTTGTCCACAAAAATGGTCAGGGACTCTTCTCCTACAGCAAACAACATGGGTTCATTGGTGAGGCCTTCTGCTCCCTAATCCCTTACCAATAAGAACATGAAATCATTGGCCAGGATAGACGGAGCTAAGAGAGAGCCTGTTGCCCCTGCTGATAACCTCTCCCCCATCCCTTATCATCTTTAGAATGATCTGATCAGGCTGTGGCACAGGACAAGGCCTCACTGCCTGAGAGGTCTGCCTTCCCCTCAGTTCTTTAGGTCTCCTGAAGCTCATCCCTTGCCCCTCCAGCTTATCCATTTAACATTCACTATTGATCTCTATCTCGGGCTATCTACCTCCGTGGGGGAGGTAGAATTCTCTCTGTCAAGTTGTTTATGAGAAGCCACCATGGATATTTCTGCTTCTGCAGGAAAGGCAAAAGCCTTGAAGCTTTACCTCGCTCCTCCCCATCAAACACTCAACAGCTACCTCATGCCAGCAGCTGGCCTTAACCTTTGGAGACTGCCTTTTTGTCCATCAGACAGTGAACTAAATGTTATAATAAATCCTTCTTTCTTCTTCCCAGGGCAGAGGGAACTCTGCTTCTTTGGCGCTTTTGATTCTGCCCTGGGTGCTAGCCATAGGCTATGCCACCCCCACTCCCACCCTCATCCCCATTCAGCCCAGAATCACTGGAATTGGTTTGGCTGGTTAACAATATTTATAAAGAAGAAGAAGGGCTCAGGGGCTTAAAGGACATTTTCTTCTTTGCATATAGGTCTGACAATTAGAGCCACACCCAGTATAGGGATGTAGAGATGCCTGGGGTTAGATGGCATGGTCAAAAGAAAACTGGGGGCGCCCCCTGCTGGCAAGTACTTAGCAGGAGCCTGTCTGTTCTCCAACCTCCTTACCCCACACCCCCTTTCAGGAGGATGCTTATAAACAAACAGCAATGTTATGAGTGAATGTGGATGTCAAGAGACTGAACTGTTCACAAAGGCACCAGAAAGAAAACATTTCTCAGATAATAATCGGCTAGGATGAACAGGAGACCCAGGAAGAGTACTGCAGCTGCACTCAATGGGTCTTCAAGCGCTCCTAAATGATCCGGGCAACCAATTAATACAGGATCCCAACGTCGCTTACCTCCAAGGGTGGCAGAAAGCAAGAAATGAGTGCCGTACTTCTTGATCAGGTTTTCTGTAACCTGTTGCAGGTTGGGTCTCCTTCCAAGGAGGCGGATGTTCCGGATGAACTCTGGGGCAAGAGGCAGTGGCAAACTGAAGAAATCCTTTCTTTCCAGAGCTAAATTGTTCACTTTCCAACGGGCAAACTCCCTGAAGGAAAAGTCAGGAGATAAGGAAAAGCTCATTATTTCAGAACAAGAAGCATAACTTTGGAAGTAAGTAATATTCTTACTCCACTTACATCCCCCAACTCCCATCTTTCTAGATGGAGGCACCCAGTATTCAAAAGAAGCCCTTTGATCTCTCGTTCTCAGGACTTGAGAAAGTTATTGCTCATCTCCATCAGAACCTACTCTCTTTCAGCTTTTTCACTAGAGAGTAGCTGATCCGCTTGTTCATAGGAAGGGAATCATGTTAGTGGTGTAGTAGTGAAAACAAATAAACAATGAAAACAAGGGAACAGTGACTGCAGTGATTGCAGTCACAACTGCCACTCAGCTGATGAGTCACATCACACATCACAGCCTCAGTTGCTAATTTGTTAAGTCAAGGGTTTGTTCTAGAACAATGTTCTAGAACAATGTATTGATCTCAGGATTCTGTCACTCTCAAAAATGATTGAGCCCCCTGTATTTGCTAATTAACTTTTTATAAACAAAAACACATAATAAAATCTAATTATTTCATTTAAAGATAACAGCAATAAATTCACTATATGTAAGTAACATGACAATAACTACATGTTCTGAAATAAAATATGCAAGAATGTGGCATCTTTTAGCTCTATTTGTTTCAGCATTCAAATATATTATGATAATTGTGGATATTCTTCTTTGGCACCACATTAAACATAACAAATATGGTTTCTTCCTAGGTAGTTACTGTGTGGAATCTGAAACCATGCCAATGAACTTGTCATAGTGTGACATTAAAATGCAGTGTTCTCTGTTATACCATGAGTGGATCTTTTTACCCTTCATGATTTTTTTTAAAGATTTATTTATTTATGCAAGCACTGGGTACAGTCAGAAGTGCGGGAGGGTGAGAGAATTCACTGGAGCCAGAGCGGGAAGCAGAACAGGCAGACTGACAAAATACACTGCTGAGGGGAGCAGCAGGCATGGCAGGAGAGGTCTGTGTGCCACGTGGGACCCTCGCCAGCGGCCAGGGATGGAACCGGCAATGCAGAGGCTGTGGGCAGCTTTGCAGCCCAGCGCTCAACCACTGCGCCACCAGGGGAGGCCCTACCCTTCATGATTTTATATCATGCATTGGTCACTGGTAAACAAGGGATTACTGAGTTATTCAGATCATCTACATTTTGATACTCTTCACTATATAATATCAAAATACCATATTCATTAATATCACCATATCACCACTGATCTCATCAGAAAAGTCTTTAAATGTTAGAAAGCTTTGACAAATCCTGATGACAAATATGGGTTTTCCAAAATTCCAATTTTCTTTTGAAAGCTTAAATTTTATCATAGATAACAAATACTGTCAGATATTTTCCTTGAAGAGCCAGGCTTATTTCATTCTTTCTGTTTTTTGAGTAAACGTCTGCCCTAAAGTCTAAATAATCCTTTTGTTTCTTAGTTGTTGTTTCAAGAAAAATTCAATTCTACAAAAAAAAAAAAAGTGGCTGGTTCAGATCACAACTAATTCAAAAATTATTTTTCCTGGAAACAGTCATCTTTCTTTGTTAGCCTCAGATGTGCTCTAGGTACACTTCCCACTTCATCATACAGAATAGTAAACAAATGTACTAAGGGTAAAGATTCAATAAAGTGAATAAATGTATATTGCTTCTATGACATTTTTAGGTGAAGTTAGCATCCATGCATGCATATGTGTTTAGACAGGAGTATATAGGTGATGAAAAATGCATGTCTACTAGTGTCATTTGCGGAGACTATCTTTATTGAGATTAAATTCCCAGCAGTTTTATTCACCATTGCTATTGCACCTTCAGTGCAAATTGTCAAAAAGGACCCTCTGAAAGGACTCACATTTTGAATCCTTATTTTTAGAAGATGGGAAAGAAAGTTCCTTTCCAGTACTATCTAGAATTTTATTCATTATGCTTTGTTCTTCAATGAAATGTTTTTATTTTAAAGGGGGTAGATTTTCAAAAGGCATTTTGTCTTGGGGTGAGATTTAAAGCTCCATTTCTATTAGTAAGAAAGCTGTTTGCTCCTGTCCCCCAAATTACACTAGTAAGGACCAGTTTCATTGCCTTAGGAAACAACAGAATATAAAGTCTTCTCAGCTTTCTCACCCATCCCAACTGTTCTCTACATTAACATGCTAAATCTTGGTCTAACCTTCCCCGCTCCCAAATCCATAGAGTACAAATGATAGGTTTGCAGAGAAGTAATTCAAAATAAATTAATAAAAATTCATGCCTAATCCCCCATGTAACTCTAAAGACTGTACAGAGAGGGCATGTGCCAAATATCACTAGGGAAACACAGGAAAATGATGACTTACAAATATTCATGGTTCCAACAAAGTATTTTAAATTCCCACTGTGTGGTTTTATTTATCTAAGCAGGGAAGTTCATAATAATGCATTATCATTTGTTTCCTTTGTACATGAAATGCTAAATAATAACAAGGATATTTGTCAAAAGTACTTTTTTACCTCACATTCCCTTGCAGCATAAAGAAAAGTTTCATCATCTCATTTCTAATTGGCTGGGTGGCCATTCAGAAGAGACAAAAAGACACAAAAGAATAAACAAACAAAAAAAGACCTAACTATATACTAATTACAAGAGACTCACTTCAGTTTTAAGGGCACATATGCTGAAGGTGAAGGCATGGAAAGTAATATCACATGTAAATGAAAATCAGAGCAAAGCTTGTATAGATTTTAAGGCAAAGGAAGTAACAAGAGACAAAGAAGTTTATTATAGAATGATGAAGGGATCAATTCATCAAGAGGATATAACATTTGTAAGTAATTATACACCCATTATAGGAATATCTCAAAATGTAAAGCAAATATTAACATATTTGAAGAGAGTAATAAACAATAATACAATAACAGGAAGGACTTTAACACCTCAATTTCAACAATGGATAGACCATCCAGACAGAAAATCAACAACGAAGCACTGGACCTAAACTATTTATTAAACCAAATGTCCTTAAAGATATTTACAGAACATCCCATCAGCAGCAGAAAACACATTCTTCTCAAGTTCACACAGAATGTTTTCCAGAACACATCACATGTTAGACCACAAACAAGTCCTGTAAATTTAAGAAGATAGCAAGGCTCTTTTCTACCACAATGGTAGAAAGTAATTATAAGAATAAAACTGAAAAATTCACAAATGGGCGGGGAGGGGGTTGGGAATCAACATGCTCCTAAATAACCAATAAACCAAATCTCTTTTGATGGAAAACAAAGGAGAAATCAAAAAAAAAAATCCTGAGATAGATGAAAATGGAAACATGACAGATCAAAACTTACTGAATGCAGCAACTCTTCCCATTTGTAGTGATAAACCTAAACATAGAGATCTTAAATAAACAAGCTGACTTTTTACCTCAAGACCAGAAGAAGAACAAACTAAGTCAAAAGTTAGTCGAAGGAGAAATTTTAAAAGATCAGAGCTGAAGGGGCCTCCCTGGTGGCACAGGGGTTAAGTCTTAGCTCTATCAAGGTATCTCCAGCCACTGAGTCTTGAGTTGGATCCCTGGCCAGGGAGGTGACCCACAGGGTGTAGCAGACCTGTCCTGTCTCGCCTGCTGCTCCCCTCAGCAGTGCATTTAAGTGGATCTGCCTGTTCTGCTACCCGCTCTTTCTGGTGAATCCTCTCACCCCCCACACCCACACCTCTGGCCTGTACCCCAGTTCTTGTATGCATAAATAAATAAATAAATCTTTTTTGAAGATCAGAGCTGAAATAAAGGAAGTACAAACTAAAAATACAACAGAAAAGATCAATAAAACTGAAATGGATTTTGAAAAATAAAGAAAATGGGCAAATATTTAGCTAGACTACCCAAGAAAAAAGAAAAAAAGGCCCCAATAAAATAAGAAATAAGAGACTTTACAACTGATACTATACATACAAAGGATCACAAGCTATTACAGCGGACAATTATACATAAAATTGGACAATCTAGAGAAACACATATATTCCTAGAAACATGCAACCTACAAATGCTGAATTATGAAGGGAAGGGAAGGTATCTTCCATTTTACCTAATTTCTTTTTTCAATTTGTCAGTCGTTTATATAACTTCATAATTTAGGGAGCACAACTTCACACCTCCATATGTGTTTAGGCTTCACTCATCCTCCACCAAATTCCAGTGCCGTCATCCTCGATCCTTTCTTTCACTAACCCCTTCTCACCACCCCATTTCCTCAGGTATCAAGTGTATTTTTCAAAGAGACCAAGAATTATTCTTTGCTGCAAGGTAGTTAAATTCTACAAATAAGGGAAACCACCCAGTAACTGTCTTTCAACTTTCTGACTTATTTCACATCAAGATCCATCCCTTCTGCCCCAAAAGGCACTATTTCATCATTTTAAATTGCTGAGTAGTATTCCACTGAATATAAATTCCAAAATGTTTTTTATCCAGTCATCTGCTATTGGGTGTTTAGGATAGTTCCATGACTTGGCTATTGTGCATAATACTGCTATGAACATAGATGTGCACAAAACTTTTTGTATTAGTGTTTTCATGTTCTTTGGGCAGATACCTAGTGGTATTGCTGTGATACTATATGATAGTTCCATTTTTATTTTTTTAATGACTCTTCTTACCATTTTCCATAGTTCCTTATAATGGTCAAAGTCCCTGACTTAAAAAGAAAGGCCACCTTATCATAGGGGTGGGTCCCACTTCAATCTAGTTAATAAAAATTGGTAGTCACATTCCATGCTTAGTCACTTTATTCATATTGGCAATCACTGCCAATTACCTCCATCAAGAATTTAACCCTACCATCCCAACCAAAAGAGTACTCTCTCATTCTCTGTTCCTACTCTCTGCTAAAATTCTTTAGCAGAATTTTTTTTTAGCTTCTCATGACTATCTGACATAATATGTATTTATATATTATCTCTCTCACTAGGACATAAACTCTCTGAGGGTAGGATTGATCCTGTGTGATTCAACAGCAGAACGATGCTACATGTTCTGCCAGTAGAAAAATAAATGTTCGATATATTTTTGTTGAATGATTGAGTGAGAGATTCTCCAACCCATTTATATCATGGCTCTCCTAATACTTTGGTTGTTCACAAATTATTGACAACTTGATAAAAAAGTTACAAATAGAAAGCACACAGAAGCAACTACCATTTCAGTGTTTATTCTGAAAGGAAAGTAAAGTAGTCTAAATAAGACTCCTATCAATGGGAACATTAGATTTGATTTATAAAAATGTAATTTACATGCAGATTTTTGTACATTATTTTATCTATAAATCAAAGTACTTCAGGTATTTTCTTAATGTTTTGGTAAAGTAAATCTAAGTCTTCTTTCATTGTCTTCAGTGAACAATTTCCAATGACTTTCAACAGTCCGTATTCCAAAGTCCAGTTGACTAAAGAGCTGCCATTCAAACTACGCTGTGCTTTTACATAGAATATTAATGATCGGGCCTCCCCGGTGGCGCAGCGGTTGAGCGCTGGGTTGCGAAGCTGCCCGCCGCCTCTGCGGCGCTGGTTCAATCCCCGGCTGCTCCCCGGCCACCAGAGGAGGGTCCCACATGGCGCGCAGACCTCTCCTGCCGCCTGCTGCTCCCCTCAGCAGTGTACTTCGGTCCTTCTGCCTGCTCTGCTCCCCGCTCTGGCTCTGGTGAATTCTCTCACCCTCCCGCGCTTCTGACTGTACCCAGTGCATGTATAAACAAAAACAAACAAACAAATAAATAAATAAAAACATGCCTCTATAAAAAAAAAAAAAAGAATATTAATGATCAATGGCTCCAACCCACTACACTGGATCTACAAGCAATCTCTGCCACACACAACAGTGTTAAAGATCCCCAAATGAATCAGCAGTTTTGTACTTCTCCGTAGTCTTCATCTTCTTTTGTCTAACATCATACTTGGAAAATCATTTATTTTTTCCAAGCCAGATACAGTCTTGAGAGTATCTTACTTTGATAAATGAAGATTTCAAAGCTCAGAAAGCTAAGTAATTTCCTGATGTCGCTGATTACCTGGAGGAAAATTTGAACTGACAGAATTGGAAGAAACATTTGGGCAGTATTTGCCTTTCTGTTTTATACTGTTGTGTACATTGAAAATTCTCTTAGTGCAACATATTGGGATCAATGGATGAGACCGCTCAGATCAAGGGAGACCAACATTGGAAGTCCTGCTACCCCAGACTTACCCCAATTACCCCACATACCGAGGGGATCAATATGTGCACTTACCTATAATCCATTCACGGTATACCTAGGTGCCAGAATGCATATCAGTTGGAAGGTCTATGCCAATCCTCTCATGTTATGAGAAAAAGGAGGAACAGAAATGGAAGGGGTTTGCTTAAAGCACTGAAACCAGAACAAAAAGCTGCCCTTCCTCTAGTACCATTAATAAAAACTATGATGATGTTGACAATAGCAATGACTGAGAACCAGAGAGGTTAAGAAAGTAACATGCACAAAGTCACGCAGTTAGTAAATGGCAGAGCTGAGATTTAAATCCAGGTCAGTGCCACCCTACTATTTCTTTTTTTTTAAAGATATATTTTTTTATTTTGTATTTATGCGTACAAGAACTGGGGTATAAGCCAGAGGTGCAGGGGGTGAGAGGATTCACCAGAGACAGAGTGGGGAGCAGAACAGGCAGACCTACTGAAATACACTGCTGAGGGGAGCAGTGGGTGGGTGAGCCAGACAGAAGAGGTCTGCTGTGCCAGGTGGGTTAGCTTCCAGTGGTGGATGGAACTCATGCTGCAGTGGCTGGTGAAAGCTTGATAGTGCTGAGACTTAACCCCTGCACCACCAGGGAGGCCCCCATCCTGCTATTTCTTTGATATTATTTTCCCCTGTATGGATTAGGTATAAGTAAATTGTATTACATTCTAATTATTTTTAAATTGTTCACTATTCAGTAACAAAAATATTTTCCTTACTTGGAACATTTCATTCTTTTAATTACCTACACAAAGCATGAACTTATTGTATATTCAAACACAGTGCAACAGATTCACCAAGGCAAAATATTTTTCATTAGATGGTTTCATTGCAGAAATTATGCCCATTTGCTGAAGAAAATGAAAAAGAAATGGAAAAAATCAAGTCCCCATACAGGGGACCATGGGAGGGATCTGAGAATAAGGCCTGATTCTAACACCAGGAAATCATAATACAGAGTAACAAACGACCTAGAAAAATGAACGATACTGTCTTAGGAAGCTTTTTATGAGCAAATAATAAAAAGTAATGGTTAGCATTTAATGAATTCTTAGTATGTGCTGGGTGTTCCAAGCATCTTACAAGTATTAACCAATATAACATTCAAAACACCCTATAAGGGGGAAAATATAAGGGGGAAATATAATCATCCACATTTTTTTAATTGTATGGATTAGGAAATTGAGGCACAAATAAGTTAATTTTCCCAGTAGGTAGCACCCAATAGATAACAGAATCAGAATTTAAGCACAGGCTGTCTGCTCCATGATCCACAGTCTTTATTGCCATACTATCTAATCTCCCCTGTGGAATTGTAAGGGACAATTGTGATTTTGTGACTGGAAGTGTGTGTGTGTGTGTGTGTGTGTGTGTATGCGTGAGAGAGAGAGAGAGAGAGACAGACAGACAGAGACAGAGAGAGACAGACAGACAGACTCAGAGAGGCAATGACATTATGACAGAGACCAGAGGGAGAGATACAGAATTTCATAAAGAATAAATGAATAAATATGGAGCCTATCTGCAGAAAAATGAAAAAAAAAATACATCCCCAAAAAATAAATAAAACCCACTTTATAAGCTATAGACTCTGAATTAGACATAAGGCCAAGGTAGCAGGAAGGCTGTCTAAGGAGTTGGCCAGGAGTCTCTGAGGCTCACAGTGGTTATCTCTTCTTTACCCAGTCTCTTCCCTGCTTTGGGGGGCCCTTCATTGAATCAAAATAATGGGGCAAACACCTGTGAATGGAGTTTGAGCCAGAAAGTGGTAAAAATGTGCTTACAGAACTTATTAACCTGGTTCTTTCCAGCATCTGAAAACCTCAGAAGACAATACTGGAAGGCAGCCTGAGCTATTCAAAGAATAAATGTTCATTTCTGATTTTTCATTTAGTACTTTTTTCCAGTAATAAAATAATCGAGCCTCTTTTTTTCCCTAGGAAAAGGCTGTTTTCTATATATCAATTATATTAACACACACTACTTCAATTAAGCCATCATCTTTGTTTCAATTAAGACATCAAGTAAATCTCCATTTCAATTCAGCCATTTCTCCTAAAATCTTTTCCCACTGTGTTTGTTATGCAGTAAACAGTCTGAGAAAGCAAACACTTCAAACAGTAGTGAAGGGCCTCAGAACAGGGGAGGCCACAACATCAGGGGCTTCCAGGTTAAGCCAGGTGTGACCACAGCTCTCCAGGTAGACTCTGCCCATTAAAGGGGTTGACTGGCACCTCAGAAGGGGATGTTAGTAAACCAGAGGAGTGTGGTCCACTTCCCATCCAAATTTAGATTTTGATGCCAAGCGTGGGTGTGCCTGACTGGGCTCTAATGCAGCAGCCTAGAATGAACAACCTATCTTTACCTCACAGGGATAATATACCCCTAAAATCATGTAGGGTAAGGTAAAAGGTATCAGGCTTTTCTGCCCTCCCACCATCAGGATAGATGAGGGAACCCTGTGATCCTGAATGCATGCCTGATGGCGGGCACCTGAAGTGGGTACAGCTGCGCTAAGACTGTGCTTTTAAGGGTGGTGTCACAGGGACCCAAGTAGCCGAGAAAGCAGCAGCAGAAGCCGAGCAGAAGCCGAGAGAGAAGCAACAGAAGCAGAAGCCGAGAGAAGGCCGGAGAGCCCAGAGTGAAGACCTGCTGGGGGCTGGGAGGTCTGCCAGCTTCCTGGCCCCCCAGCACCCCTGCCTGCCATATGCCTGGTGAACCCCAATAAAAGACCTGCAAAAAACCACTGAGGACTCTGACTCCTCCTTTACCCGGTCTGCATGGGATCAGAAAACCTGCACTGTGGTCCAGTCCTGCCTCTACAAATCATTACCAACAGACAAAAACAAAAAGTTTAAGATAGTTATAATCCAGATTGGAGGGTGAAATGCGTGTATTAGAGCAGTCGCACACACCCACACTTGGCATTGAAATCTATATCTACGTCTACTTTCTGTCCCAAACTGCTTGACACGAATGGTCCAGATTGCCCATAACAGGTGCTTCTGGTTGTGCACGAGTTTTAAGAAAATCGCAGATCTCCAAAGGGGCGGGAAGTAGGAGCGCTGAACCTTAGCCTTGCTAAGCCTGAGGCAACAGGAACTTCAGCAGGGCTTGTGGACCAGACCAGCTCTGGGTTGGAAGCAACAGGGGTTTGAGGAGAATACTAAATGCCTACAAGGCATTTCTAATGTGAAAGATGTAAATAAAAAGAGATGCCTCCAAGACAGAGCTACGGACTCTATTGTCAGCAGTCACCCTGCAGCACCGAGTTCCTGCCCAGTGTCACACAAGGTCAATAAGACCTATGCCAGGGCCTCCCCATGGCACAGCAGTTGAGCACTGGGTTGCGAAGCTGCCCGCAGCCTCTGCAGCGCCGGTTCAATCCCCGGTCGCCGGGAGAGGGTCCCACATGACGTGCAGACCTCTCCTGCCGCCTGCTGCTCCCTTCAGCAGTGTACTTCATCAGTCTGCCTGCTCTGCTCTCCCCTCTGGCTCTGGTAAATTTTCTCACCCTCCCGCGCTTCTGACTGTACCCAGTGCTTGTATAAATAAATAAATAAATCTTTAAAAAAAAAAAAAAAAGACCTCTGCCAGCAAGAACTCCCCCGCATCAGTCCCAGGGCTCCTAGCTATGTAAGATTCAACCTGAGCACAGCTGGGGTCTTTCATCCCCTTGGTTATTTCCAGCAGCTAAATGCTGAAGCACCACTTTTCAGGCTTGTAAATGAGAACATGGGATCCAGCTCCCAGGAACGGTCATCACCTATGAAGCCTCCCTCCCAGGAAAGCCTTAAGGGGGCAGAGTGGTTCAAAACAGAAAGCCAAATTTAAAAGCCAAATCAAAACTATACCTTAGTGAGGTCAAAATCTAGCAGTAACAAATCTGTAGGCTATGGTGTGGGTGGCTGTGCTGAGATCGCATGCTAATCATCAAATTATTCTGTTACCAGTTTTCTAATGGACGTTATGTTTCTATCTCGGTGTGGGAAGTGTGATCAAGCCCATTTCCATGGCCACCAATGTGGTTGTCATTTGGAAAGCCACATTTCCTGTATCCTGAGTATGCAATTCTCCTTGCTCCCAACTGCTGTGGCACCCCTGCAGTCTTGGCACCATCTTTCCCAGTGTCAGTGTGCCCCTGAGTGCTGGGAACCCATTTGTTCCTTCTGAGTTAGACTCCAGACTGGGTATACTAGGCAGGAAATCCATGCTGTTTTGAGGAGAGCCAACCAACTATCACTTGCTCACTCAAGCTTGTTCCTTGGAATAGTATCAGGACTCCCTGAAAGGTTGGGGGAAGTCTTAAGCAGCCATGGGGCTGAGGATGCCCAGCCCACACAGCACTTTGAAAGCAAAGAAAGAGCAAGTGGGCATGGTAGGACATATCTGCCTTCTTTATTCTTTGGCCCTCCTGATCTTTTTCTAATAAACTCTCATTTGGGGGCACCTTCCTCTAATCTTTAGTGTTCAAAGGGGCCGCTGTGCTGAAAGGGACAGAGCTAAAGTTCTCCAAAAGGTAGATAGTATACTGGTAAGAAAAAAATAGGAATAGGAATGGTTCTCCTTGAAAAAAGAGGGAAACCACAGAAGAGATTATTTAATAAAATAGTGAAGAATTTGGGAGTCAAAAAAAGATGGACTGAATTTATGTCAAGGGCATAAGTAAGGTTTTTTTGTGTCATTTTTCTGGTGACTTCACTCTGTCTATCTAAACTGTCAACCAGTGTTACCTACAGGAAAATTTATTATAAACCGGTTCTGGAAAAAATGTAAACATCTTTGTTCTCAAAGTCCATCTTTCTCTTGCAGAGTTGCCTTTTTTCCAATTACATTGAGGCTTGCCAATTCAACACAGACGTCTCAATAAACACCCCGAGTGTTGCACTGCTGATTTTCCTAAAAAGGAAATTCTAGACACAAAGATGTCTTCTCTTTCTTCATCCTTCTCCCAATACACCTTGCTACTGCTCCCATCACAGAACTCAACCTAGCAAACTCAGATATTACCATTTTCCCACCATCAGCCTCATGTTCTTCTTGAAAAATTCACGTGAATGGAAATAGCCAAAGCCAACATATACATGAGAGGATACCCGCTGTTTTTCTAAGTTTCTCAGATAAGGTGGCATCATGTTCTCTAGCTGGACATTTTAGAGGCTCAGAGATATATCATGCTTTGGCTCCAGTACAGAAGGCAGTATTTCTAGACTCCACATCATCAGATTTCTATCTCAACAACAGATTACTGTAATGTAGTTGGCCATTAGAGCCTTTACTGCTATAATGAATAAGACATGATTAATCTGAGCTATAAAAAGAAATTATAATAAAAACCATAATCTCATATTGGTGTAGAGCGATCCATTAGGTCTTTTTAATTTGTATACAATTCTCATACATGTTCAACTACTTTATCTATACAAGGACCTGGGGAAAGAGGAAGAGGATATATCATTACTCGGCTATTAACCTTTTGGTTTAACAAGTGAATAAAAAGAGAAACTGAGAGAATTGACCCAAGTCTCAGTTGATCAATAGTGGAGTTTGACAAGACCCCAGGGCATGCTATGGATAATTTTCTTCTTCTGTCTGTGAACTGTTCTCAAGTTCAGGGAGTACCATGCACCTTTGTCCTACTTCCCAGGAAATTATTATGCCGTGTTTACCACTCTGGTCAGGAAAATCCCCAGGCAGGAAGGATTCAGTCTAGGAGTCCTTTGGTTAAATGATATCTTGGCCCCCGCAATTCAAGGAGGCATAGGGCAGAAAGAAGGCCGCTCCTGATATCCCAGAGCCCTGTCCTTCCCACGGTCTGGAAGAACTCAAGAAGCCTGGCATGGAGGTAATTTAGCAGCCTGCTGTGTTCTCAAACAACGGCCTGTAAACAATGATAGGCCAATTTCATTCTAATCTTCCCAATTTTGCTCTAATTAAAATCAAGCTGCAGCTTTCAAACAGTTTAATTAAGGCTGATTGGGAGAAATGGGGAGGGGAGACTCAAGCCTGAAGGAGGAGGAAGAGTAACTGTTTGAGGAATCTCACACTGCCCAGCAGGACCTGGGGGCTTGGAGAGGGCAGAGAGAGTGGTGTGTGTGTAGAATCAACATTAAGAACAACAGACACATTGGAGTGAAGGACCAGTGAATCTATGAGACAGAAGAAACCAAAAAGGGAACTAAGATTTGTGTTTTCCCAAGCACAGAAATGCCAAATCTGCCCTGACCTCCCAGCCTGCTCCCCACAGCTCATCTGTTCAACTATGAAGAAAATGGCTGTGTTCACCACTCTTCACCTCCCATCGTTCTATCTTTGCTCAGCTAGCTGACAGCCCATGTCATACTTCTCCCTAGCAAATGTCCAAGGACTTCCCGTTAGCTACTTCCCTCTAAGAGATTTTTCCCAGACTGACAATTCCTCCCATTATTGTATAAGTTTATTCTTTTTTGCAGTGAGATAGCTCTGCTGGTATTTGGGTACATTTACTTTGTATATGGATCACTTTTTTTTGGCTAAACAATTTCAGTTCCCTAAAACAACAGAGGGAGAAACTCCCTGTCAAGAATAATTGCATTTTAATGCCATGACTACTGTTCCTACCTATATAAACTAAGCCTAAACTTGTGTTTACTGGAACAGTTCTCACAGAGTAAAATCTGTAGGGCTGCTTCCCAGAAGCACTTTGGGAAAATGATATCCTTACTCTAAATTCTTTAATGAACTCAATTTTGCTTGTCCCCACATCACAAAATAAATATTTTTAGTTCTTCAATGCATGTTCCAGATCCCTAGTCCTCTGTGATTAATCTTCTTGCTTGCAATCTAGCTTGTCAATGCTATTTCTTTTTAAAGATGGCTACCAAAATTAATGCAGTCCAGTAGCTGTGTTGTGAGTCACTGCGTGTGTACTAGGTTATAATATCTGAATGCATCATCATCAATGATAATTTTCATCACAGTGTCTATGTACTGAGCCTCATGTTGCCTGCATAACACTAGATACTTGGTATATTTTTTAATCACTATATTCTTGTAAATGTCAGTATGGTGGACTAAATCCTCATTCCTATCTGTATTATAATAACTTAGAATAGCTTTTGACATGCAATTTTGCAGCATCACTCACTTGTGTGAATGGAGCCTATTGCTTTCTCCTATTGACATTGGGCTTAGTCATGTTCCTTTGATTTGGACAAAAGAATATGGACAGAAATGACAGTGTGCCAAATCTGGGCCAAAAGCTCAAGAGGCCCTTTATGTTTCTCTTCTCTCTCTGTCTCTCTCTCTTTCTCTCTCTCCCCCCCCCACACTCCCTCCCCTGCACTTGCCATGAGAATCTCTTCCCCCAGGTGCTGCCCTTTCAGTCTGAGCTCCAGAATAAACAATCACTGAACTGACGTCCTAATGGCCCTTTGCAGAATGGCAGCCTTAAACCTACCATAAGTAACTCAGCCAACAAGATGCATGAGTGAAAAGAAATGATTATTGTTTTAAGATACTAAATTTGGGAGTGATTTTTATATGCATAATTATAACAATAGTTATACACACCAGAAGCTTTATTCCTGTTGTATAATTGAGCTAGCTGAAGCTCAGATATTTTAAGTATCTAGTCAAGGACACATCACTAAGCAAGAGATGAAGATAGTCCATGGTCTTTCTACTATGCAGATTCCCTTCACTAGTACATCTGTGTGTTGCAATCTCTTCTTTTAAAACAAAAATATTTTTGCTAACAGTAATCATATGGTCAGTCAAAACCCCACATTTCCTGGGGCCTCCCTGGTGGCACAGGGGTTGAGTCTCAGTGCTGTCACCACTAAGGCCAGAGTTTGATCCCCGGCCAGGGAACTAACCCGCATGGTGCAGCAGACCTCTCCTGCCTCGCCCACTGCTCCTCTCAGCCATGTATTTCAATGAATCCACCTGTTCTGCTCCCTACTCTGTCTCTGGTGAATCCTCTCACCCTCCTGCACCTCTGGCTTACACCCCAGTTCTTGTATGCATAAATAAATAAAAATAAAACTTTAGAAAACAAAAAAAAGAGCCCCACATTTCCAACCCCAGATATTTTCTTTTCACAGCTAAGCCATGCCTCCTATATCCTGTATTTGTAGAGCTAAAATTTTGAACTTTAGGGCCTCCCCGGTGGCGCAGAGGTTGAGCGCTGGGTTTCAAAGCTGCCCGCAGCCTCGGCAGCGCCGGTTCGATCCCCGGCTGCTCCCCGGCCCCCGGAGGAGGGTCCCACATGGCGCACAGACCTCTCCTGCCGCCCGCTGCTCCCCTCAGCAGTGTGCTTCGGTCCTTCTGCCTGCTCTGCTCCCAGCTCTGGCTCTGGTGAATTCTCTCACCCTCCCACGCTTCTGACTGTGCCCAGTGCTTGTATAAATAAATAAATCTTTAAAAAAATAAAATAAAATAAAATAAAATTTTGCATTTTAATTTAGGATTTTGTAATTCACGCTCTTCTTATAATCCATCTCTTGTGGCAGAGACTGAAAAGTTGTTCTCTAAGCTGTTTCTCTTTTCTTTCTGGGCACACAGGTAAGGCCTGCTTTATCTGCATGTAAGCCTAATCATGTGACTAAGTTCTGACCAGTGGAATGTAAACCCAGGTCTAGAGTATAAGACCACCCAAAAATCCTTTATGCATTTTCCATTTCCTTGTCTGCTGGGAGCCAGGGGATGACAGAGGGTGAGGGTCTAGGTAGCAGGATTCATGAAGTCGTCTTTCTTTTAACCCGCCCATAAGTTATACTGGAGTATGACATAAGCAACACAAAATTAAAATGAATTTATATTAAGTCACTGAGATTGGGTACTGTTTGTTCTAGCACTCAGCCTACTCTGTCTAATACTATCTTGATCATGTCAAACTCATCTTCCAACACAGCAAATTAATCTTCATTCTTGATTTTATTGCCTTTCTTGATAGGAGTTCCTTTTAATCACCTGCTTTTGTTATATGTGTGGTCTAATAACCCTGATTCCACTCCTTCTCAGCTTAGTAACTTTCTCATAGCGGGTCTCTCTCCTTCTTGTTTTCTCAGTCTAGATGGAAATGATGTTGATCTTGAGGCCTTGACTTTTATGCTGTGGGATTATGTGTGTGAGTCATGCTCTCCAAGGAAAACTCACGTCATGTTAAAGGATTCATTTTAAACTATAGCTATAAAAAATAAATAAATAAACTATAGCTATAAAATCAATGGATAGATTAACTCCAGCTATCATTACAGAGAATAGTGTGCAGATTAAGTGATAAATTTTATTAATGTGTGGTGATTGCAGTAGAGTTTGATAGGATGAGACTGCATCTTTCAGCTTTCTCAATTAATTCTTCTGCATTTTTCTCTTCCTCTGAAAATTGGCATCCACACAACTTGAGATTCCCCACTCTCATTTTCCATATATACTCTCAGGAGATCCCTTACAAAAAGAATAAGCTTTTACCTTGAAGTAAACCAAATATATTTTTTAGTTATCACTGATAAAATAATACTATTATTCTACCCATTTTACTGATGGAAAAAATGAGGCTAGAATATAAAATAACCTGCACAAGTTCACACAGCTGAAATTGCAACTTAAACCCACACAGTATGATTCCAGAGCTTGGAGTCTCAACCATGTACTTCCTGCTTCATCTAATTTAGCCCCAGAACATCCTTCCCTTACTGCCTTCTTTGACTATATCTCATCTTTGATGAGATAGGATGTATTCTCTGCCTAAAGGAACTCAGAGACATGTGAAAAGCAAATAGAAATGGGGAAACAAAAGATGGAAAGAGGAAAAGAAAGGACAAAGTAAATTCCAAAGCAAAAATATGAAAATGCTGAGAAGGAAATTCATAAGTGGGAATAACTCTATAGCAGCAACCAAGAATGACTTTATAGGTAGATGATATTTAAATGGGTTTGAAAGATGAGTAGGAACTCAGCCAGCAGAGAAAAATGGAAAGAATTTTACTGGAAGAGGGAACAGGAAATGGAAAGATACACAGGACCTAGAAGAACCTTCGGTGTCTCAGTGAACCTGGAGAACCATCTGAATTGGGAACAAAGGATAAGCAGGGGCATAGTCAATGGCACAGGCTCAGGAACCATTGACTATTTGTTAAAATGCTGAATGGACAGATTTTGATGGAATTTTTCATGCTTTCCAAATATTTTTGGACATAGAGGGACTAACAGAGGACTTTAGACAGGTTGGATTGGAAAGGAGAGAAAATCTAAGAAAAACAGGGGAAGAGGGAAGTAAAGATGGTTTTGAGATGCAAACCACAAAGTTCAAATGGTGGATGTGGATAGGGAAGAGGCAGGAGTTACAACACGCAGGTGGCTGGCCATGCCAGGAGGCATGCAATTCTTTGAGAAGCTGAGGAAAAAGTGAGGATTCCCCACACACATTTAATTTGAATGAAAAACCTCTATTCTCTCACCATAAGCCTAGCACACATTTCCCACTTTCCTTGAAGCACCAATACGTCCATTCTAGAATAGAATAATCCTGTTTTCTGAGGTGCACTGGTGACCTAGAACCACCATCACTAATCTCCAAGAACTGCCTAGAAAGCAGCTAGAGAAGTCTGTGAAGAGAAAAATGCCTGATCTGAGAAACTCCAGAACAGTGAATGGATATTGATCTGTGACAAAATTCTTGAGTACTTTAAAAGATGAGCCAGCAAGCAACTCCCTAGGAGCCAGAATTGTTTCAGGAAGAAAATCTTATGTCAAGATAAATCTCTTATATTTTTTCCTTATGAAGAAAGATGGCAAGGAGAGAATTGGGAAAAAGAAACAAGGACAGCTTGAGAAAGAGAATGTGAGAGGAGGGAAAAGAACTTGTAGAGGGAAGTGATAGAGGACTAACAAGTCTAACTATTGGGGAGAATAATAACTGTCTTCAAATGTGTAGAAACCCGTTGTGAGGAAGAGGTGTTTAGACTTACCCTAGAGAAATAAAATAAAACAAGACCAATACACAGAATTTTGGGAAAAAAAATCTTTATCATGGTTGGGGCTGCTGAAAGGAAATGGGCTTCAGTGAATTCCTCAGGACTGGAACTCTGTAAGCCAAGGCTGGTTGGTCAGCTTCTTAGTGATTTTTAGAATAAGGGTCTGCCCTGAGCAAGAAATAGGTGTTTTTAAAGTTTCCTTCTAAGTCAAAGATTCAAGTATCACTCAGCTCTGTTCTGCCATCCCACATCATCAGACTTCCTTGCACACCTCAATTGTGTCATTGAGGCTTTGGCCTCTTGTCCTAGGCCAACTACTAAATTTGTGGTTTTCAGATGTACTATTATGTTCTGACAGTGCCATGCAGACACCAGAGTGAATACTGTCCTGCTCAGTGGGCGTAAAGATGTGCTATTAGCCTCCAGAATCACATTTCCTTTATCAGGCTCCACTTGAACATGAGTTTCTAGATAAAGGAAGCTTCCATTCAAGGGCTCGCACATCCTGCATTCCACGCCATGCTGTCTTTATCAGACTCACAGTTTAGAACATATGCAGAAACAGCTGCGCAAGAGGCTGGCTCTCTGCTAAAGTTTACCTCTGTTACTAGTAAACCAACTATGTAGCCTTTGTCGAGGGATCATTAGGTGTTTACATGCCTCTGTGGATCCAGGAGAACTCGGTCCCCGAAGAGTCTTCCTTCCTGTCCCTCCACCGTCACTAGTTTGTCCCCAGGTAAAGCACATGCTCTTCTGGCACACAGGGAAAATGAGAATCCTCCCAGGCATGAGGGCTGCTAATGAAGGGCTTGGTGCAACACTGCTTCTGGCTACCTCATCTTTCTGCCACTAGGGCCTCAACCCTGCCAGGGAGACTTTTGCTCACTCTGAGTCATTCTGACACCCAAGATGTGTTTGTTCTTTGCAGGGAGAGGGAGAAACTGGCACGTTTCTGGTCTTAGGCAGGAGTCTGGCAGGCTGGTAGAACCAAGGAAGCATAATATAGGTGCAGAAGGGACAACATCTTTCCCATACCTGCCTCAGTTAGGATGTCTCCCCCATGCCTTCTCTGGGGATCATATCTCCCCCATTATCTGCCCCAGGTGTAGCATCTCCTCCATACTGTACCCTGAGTCTGAGAGCTCTAATCTGCCCATGCCTATACCTACAAGTCATAAAATTGACTAGGTTCCAGCTTCTAGATGTCTTTCACTGCTCCATCTGGTCACATAGTGTACTCTGGATCAAAGGGAACCAGAAGCATGCACCACTCTTGACACTGTAAGAAAATCCAAATTGGCAAAGTATCCCAATAAGCAGAGATATTTGCAGCACCTAAGGTTTCTTCTATCTAGGCCTCCCTTGTGGCATAGGGGTTAAGTCTCAACACTATCATGGCTGCAGCCTGATTTCATTCCCCAGCTAACCCACATAGTGCAGCAGACCTCTCCTGTCTAGCTCCTGCTCCCCTCAGCAGTGTATTTCAGTAGATCTGCCTGTTCGGCTCCCTACTCTGTCTCTGGTGAATCCTCCCACCCCTCTGCACTTCTGGCTTATACCGCAGTGTTTCTATGCATAAACAAATAAAATAAATCTTAAAAAAATAAAGTTAAAAAAAGGTTTCTTCTGACTTTTATGACAATATTCCCTGAAATATCAGTCACTTCCACGTGGATATGTGTATGCATAAATCAGTAGCTATCTGATCCTAATGTCAAGGGCTAGAGAGTGACTTCACACTGAATTTTTATAAGCCAATGTCAGGCAAAAAATAAGATACTGCATTTTGAAAAGGGCATTAAGTGTTCCTCCAGTAGGGGATTCGATTTACAGAAATTCAATTTACACTGCACCCTTATAGAAATATACAGGGGTGGGCCTCTCCACTGTGGCGCAGCGGTTGAGCACTGGGCTGCAAAGCTGCCCGCAGCCTCTGCAGCACTGGTTCAATCCCCGGCTGTCGGTGAGGGTCCCACATGGCGCGCAGACCTCTCCTGCCACACCCGCTGCTCCCCTCAGCAGTGTATTTCGTCAGTCTGCCTGCTCTGTTTCCCACTCTGGCTCTGGTGAATTCTCTCACCCTCCCGTGCTTCTGACTGTACCCAGTGCTTGTATAAATAAATAAATAAATAAATAAACAAACAAATAAATAAATAAATAAATCTTGAAAAAAAAAAAAAAGAAGAAGAAATATACAGGGACAATGCAAAGCCTACACATGCAGGATTGGCTGTGAGTGAATTCTTCACAAAGATTCATCTGTAGTTTCCTCCCAGTAATGTTTCCCTAGAGCCCAAGTGCAGATGGAGAACTTTGGTGCAAGCAGAGAACTAGACGGTCTTTGAGTGGAATGAGCAACTGAAACCCATCTTCTGCATCCAACGATCTGCTGGGATGCCAAAGGAAGAGCAGGAAGAACAGAGAGCATACTGGTTACACTGAAGGCACCATTTCTCTAAGTGAGAAAAATCCTTGATTCAGACTATTTATTTGTTTCAATAATAATAATTTAATGGCTGGGTCCTCCATGGGTTAAGTATGGGTTAAGTGCTGGCTCCTCCTCTTACCAATCATGTGATACCCTCTAAAACTCAACATCTTCATCTGTAATAAGTATATGTAAAGGATATTGATCACTCTGGCTTTTCCTAAGAATAATTTAATGTACTCAGAGAGAGAGAGAGAAAGAGAGTGAGAACTTAGTAAATGTTGGATAGATGAACACTCAATGTTATTTATTATTATTATTATTATATATTCAATACTTGGTTGTTAATATATCGTGGTATTAACGGCATTCTTTGCTTTCTTTCCCTAAGTAAAATAGAAACTTTAGCCATCTCACTTGCCCTCTCGGGACCATCTACTTTCCTTTCCCCCTTAATCCTTCTGTCTCAAGGGAAAATTGGGGAAATGGGAGAGAGCCTGCTGTCCCAGGGCGCAGGCTTCACAACTGGACTGTGCAGTGGCGATGCACTGAGGCCCTACTCATGCATGGCTGTCACCTTGGGGATACCAATGTCCTCTAGTGGACAGACCCTCAGAGGGGTTCCTCCTCCTGTTAGCTCACATGCTGCAGTCACCCTTCCATCCCTAGTATCCAGTGATGATTCTCCAGTTGCTTTACTTAGAATTGTCTCCAGTTGTCTCTATGTGACTCCAGGGATTGGAATCCTCATCTCGGACTCCACATCTGTAACTTCATTTCCAGCCCAGCTTTATGGTCAAAGGTCCATCCCACTTGGTCAGAATACCTGTGAGCTCATTCACCTGATTCTAGTCCTGGAGAAGAAGGTGAATGACTGACATAGGAACCAAACTCTGCACAACGGCATTTTTTGTTGTTTCACAGACCTCAGCCCATTTCTAATCGCTGGCTCTCATCCTTCTTGCTGGGCAGAGCTCTCTGAGACCTGAGATGTGTCTCCTCCACAGTGGTGTCCCCAACACTTGTGTGGGGGTAGAGGGGGCACACACACAGATGCTCCATGAACATGTGCTGAGTGAATAAATACTCCCATATACAACTCACTGTCCTAAGCTCCACAGATTGAAATCATTTCCTTGTGGGAGATGTGAGAAGCCCTGAGGTGGGATAAATGTGGCTGAAGCCGAATAAAGAAAAAAAAATTGAGGCTCCCTGACCCAGAAAAAGCTCTTCTTTTGAGATGGAAAAGAAAAAAAAAGAATAAGAAAAGGCCACATGACGAGCCAGTGTCCCTGTCTGCCAGCATCTGTGTCACGATGGCTTCTTGATGACTCCTACCTCACTCCTTTCTACAGCTACACATCGCTAAGTAGCAATTCATTCATGAATAAAATTAATTATTTCTCAAAGCAAAAATTAATCCTCTTTCTCTCTGCCTGACTACTTCAAAATCTCACTCCTGAATCTCATCTGAAAACAAAACAGACCTTGCCTTCTTCCTCTGGCTACCCTGGATTCTCCCCTCATTTTTTTGCCCAGTTTAATTTTTACATTTTCTCCTCACTGACCATCTTTGGAATCTTCTTTCAAGCCAGGGTGGATAACCTGGGTGTAGCTCCAAAAGACATGGAAAAAATTGAGACCACGGTCATTTGGTCCTGGGGGCACCTGGCCCTGGCACCTTGACAAGTCAGTCTGACGTGACATCCATGGACTAAATCTGTCCGTGGCACCGTGAGGAAGTACTAAATGTCTATGCTGTCACTGAAACTGGCCTGCTGAATTCCTGGAAATACATAGAACCCATTTTTTTCTAATTTTTGGAAACTGCTAGAGTGTCCAGAAGAGTGCTTTGCACAAAGGATGCTCCACAAATACTGTGAGAGGACCAAAAAAGCAAATGCATGGTGTGGGAGGCTTACCCAGAATTCAGTTTTGTAAGTATAAATGATTGTTTACACGTGTTGTTGAACCAGGAGCTTTATGCCATCTTAAAGCACTATCATTTTCTCACCTGGTAAATATACACATTCCATTTTTTCCAAGGTAGAACCAGAAGAAACTAACTGCTTTTTGTACTGTCTTCTTCAGATATGCAATTGCCTTTGCTTCATCTACCTCGCCCCTCATGTGGGAAAATAACATGTCCCTCTGGATAGAGCTTTTTGAAATTGCAGCCTGGAAGAAATCAGCATCTAAGAAATGGTTTTGGCATTTTGGAGGGACAAGATATGGCAGAAATAACAGCGGGTGACAACAGGAGAAGGAGTGACACAGTCTTAAGCTTCTTGATGTTGGCATTAGCCACGTGGGACTGGCTGCTTGGCGACTTGGTTACTTGTGTTCTCATGCCTGTGGTTATATGGCTTCTGTGTCTACACCACCATTCCCCAGCAATCCACTAGAGGTTTCTGCCCACTCATCAGAGTTTGGATTATACCCCCCTTTAATTCCAGCTTTCCTTAACCTGGTTCTGCAGAGTGACCTAGCATTTTGTCCAAATGTACTTTGCTGTAGGTTACATCAGATCAAGAACTGTGTCCTCCTTGGGCATGGTTTATGAGTCAGACCCTAAATAATCATAAACACAGAACTGATGCTCAAAGAATACATGTTGATTGGCTATTGCTCATCTTATGCTCCGGAACTGTAGTTGCTTGTTTATGTGTTACCCATCCTTGCTGCTGTGAGCTGAACACTTTCCTCATAACAGGAGCTCCAGATAGGTCTGTGGCACTGATGTGGCATTTTCCACATCAGAAAGGGAGAAATACTGTGCACAAGGACAAGGCTATGCAAGGCCTGATTCAAGGACCTCCACCCTATAGGGCTGTCATCCACACAAATCTGGGATAAGATTCCTGGGGGAAGGCCTGATGCTGGCGGTGGCCTCCGTTCCATGTGTCAGAGGTACTGTACACATAGCACTGAACTCTCCACTGGAGAGAATTTTAAACACTGCGCTCTGTCCTTCCTACCTCCTTGTTTTTGTGGGCTGAGAAACAGTACCTGTGACCAGAACTTCAGGCTTAGCATCGCCACATTTTTCTCTCATTTGAATCAAAATCCTGGTTTGTGTACCAGGATTTGTGTACTATCTTCCTTCCATCCCAACAAACCTCCTTGTTGAAATATAAACTGAGAAGTTCAGAGACCCACCGGTGTACTTGCGATGGCCCCTTCCCCAGACGAGCTAACCTCCTTCCCTGCCCACACCGTGAACCTGAGAACCGCGGGCCCCCTAGTCATGCCTGCAGCCACGCGATAAGGTAGCCTTTTCCTGCCTCAGCAGCTGTAATGAATGCCCAGAAATCATTGGGATTTACCCAGGCCAACTGAGGTTGCCTTTGGTTGCCGTTTATTTATGTGGATTGTGATCTCTTAATTGGAGATGGTGCCTCTCCCAGGGTTCGCTGTTTATCCAAATCAGTATTTGTTAGTCCGGGAGACGTGGTCTGGGTGATAAATCAGCTCTGGAGCTCCTCGTGTGCAGCTTCTACAGCTGCTGTCTGCTTCCTCACCTCTCCCTCTCCCCAGAGGCTCCCACAGGCTGGTTCTAGGCCCTCCAGCCTTTTCTGCTTTTAAACTTTTCTCCCAGCTGCTGGATCTATTCTTACGCACGCATGTGCCTTGGCACTAATAACTCCTAAATTTAACCTCCCTTGACTACTATTCTATTTCCTTTGTAATGTCTCCTGTAAGTATTCTGTCTTCCCATTCCATCTCTGGCCTTTCCTACCCTGCCCTCTTCCCCATCTCCCAAGCACTTAGCAAAATCTAATACAGTTCTTCTCAAGCTTTAATGTCATACTGTTCTTCTGGGGCTCTTGTCAAAAATGAGGTTTCTGATTCCATAGGCTGAGGTTCTGTCCCTTTTTACTGGCTCTCAAGTGATATTGCTGCTGCCCGTCCACAGAACACACCTGGGAGAGTATGGATCAAATATTTGGGTTTTCCCTATGTCTCATTTCCCTGACGTGTAAGCTATTGCCAGCCTTTCCTGTTTTCATCATGATGAGTTCCCCAAGTCAATTGTTTTTTCTTAGGGTTATCACTTTGGTACCTGCTGAAAAATGCTTTTATCTTGTTAGCTGCCTTCATCCACCACATCATCTGTTTCCATCCCTGCCTGCCCCGCTGGATGTTTCCAGAGGCAACTGCTAAAGCACATTCCTGCCACAACACTGCCCATCTTTGGGGGTCACACCACTCTCAGTTTCCAACTTCTACTTTCATTCTCCAAATTTGCTAACTTTGCCCAGAATATGATGGGAATCATGCCCCTTTTTGTTTATAAAGGAATCTATTGAATTTCTTGTTGTTTGTTATTTTCTCCCCAAAAGACTTCTAATGGATTACAGACCTTTCCTTTCTAAAAGAGAGGCTGCTAGAAATGAAAATAATGATGGTTAAGGTCAATAATTTGCTTTCCTCCTACCCACCATACTATATACTCATTGTTCTGTATGGTTTCTAACTTTCTGTCTTAATTTTAATGTATTCTTTCTGAGTTTTAAGTGTTTCATCATAGTGACTTGGAGTTTTTCCAATCCCATGATTATCTCTCTATTAAAGCCTTAATACAAAAAGAAATTAAAAAAAAAAACCAGACTGTTCATTACTTTGATTTGTAGCAAAGAAAGAATGGAACATTACTGTTAGAGTGTTTCGAGAAACCATATTTACATTTGCATCAGCTCAATTTAGGCGCCTGATTAGGTTGGGTGTTATGATGAAGATGTACTTACTAGTCACAGGGAAGTGGTGTGGTCTAGAGTAATGAGCAAGGAACTTTGAGTCAGGAGCCCTGAGTGCTATTCCTGGCTGTGACTGGCTACCTCTCTGACCTTGATCAAGTCTGTCTCACTGCCTTAGATCACTGCCTTAGACCCTAATAGCTCCCATCTGCCTCACAAGCTGCCATGACAATTGATAACCTGTATTGTATTGCATGTGGGCTATGGGGTAGAGAAAGGGAGGGAGCAGTCACAAATGGAATTGGCGAGGAGATTTCTGCTCCTGTACTTCTTCCCACTGGCCTATTTAGAGCCAGCATCTGAGAAGTGGGTTGATTGCTTGGATCTTGGTCTGACAGGACTTGAGGTCATGCTAAGAGATTGGTCCATGGGCTTTAAAAGCGAACCAGTTGGGTGAGATGCCTAAGGCCATTCTGTTACTGGGAAAGTTTAACGAGACTGTGTCATCTCTCTTCTTGATTGTTCATTTCCTCACTGGGACCAGAAATCTGGCAATGATTGGCCTCTCTAAGACGTCCTGGGGAAGGCTTTTTCAGATGACAATACCTGGTTTTAGGAAAAAGATACCTGTTGTAACTCTAAAACCAGCTAACTTCCCTCTGGTAATCCATTAGACCAGAAAGAGTGTGCCTTAGGGAAGATTCTTTCATTCTTCAATTGAGTTTCTCTCCCAACAGAAAGATGAATTAAAGGAGGAGGTAAAGATTAATATGTTTTAAAAAGGAAAGCAAGAGAGCAATTTTTCCCTCTCTAATATAGGTTGTCAAATGCTAAGCTCTCAGCAGACAACATAACAAAGATAGCATGCCTGGCTCTTAACTCATTACCAATCCTGCATCAGCTAATATTTGTTGAGCACAACCTAGTAAAAATTGGTAATGCTTATTGAGCATTGTTCTAAATTCTCTACATCAATTTAATCATTTAATTTTCACATCAATCTACTAGGTGGGCACTATTATTGATGCTTTGATTTTATAAGTAAGGAAAATGGGCAACAAAGAAATTAATTTGTCCAATATATGTAGTGAGCTAATCAGATGCAGTTCCAAGAGAAGACCCCCAGGTTACCTGGCTCCAGAACTTTCACTCTGAAACACACTCACATGAATACAAACTTGTACTGGAGAGAGCAATAATTTTTGATGGCTTGTGGTAAAAGAGGCCAGAGCTATTCTAGAATGACCAGTCACATCCCCTAAGTGAGCACACCTTGATACCCAAATAAGAATGGATAGAATTTGGCATTTGACTACAACATTGATATACAATAGTTACAATCTGTTCACACAGCTGTAAGGAAGAGGGTCTCTCTCCTGATGTCAGAGAGAGCTTCATATGATCCTGCACCAAATATTTCAGCCTCATTGGAAAGTCTTCTCCGTCCCCCACCATAGTTCATCCCCTTATATGGAAGGTACAAGTGGATACCATCTGATTTCTATGAGCCACTGTTCAAGACCCGATAGTTTCCAACAAAGCATGCCTGACATTTCTCTGTAAGCTTTTTCTTCCTTTGCCCTTCTGAACAAAATGCCCTTCTGATCATTGGGGATAACCTTCAATGTATATTTTTCCAGCTTGCTGTAACCTGCTCTAGTCAGAATAAGCAAGGTCCTGAATCTTCCAGAGGGATTTACCGCTAAAGGCATAGGGGTATAAAGGCATCCTTTGCCTTTAGGGGTAAATCCCTCTGGAATAGCATCGAGTCCTGCACAGGCACCCATGGATCCACCATGTTGAGTCATAACTAAAGGCCACAATCCCAGAATGCTCCTGGAGCAGCCATGTATGACCATTCCAGTCACCCCACCACAGGGTCACAAATCAGATGCCTCATTCCTGTCAGAATGACTGGTTACTGTTTCCCCAAGTACAGGTTCATGTGCAATAACTGACCCCAGAGAAACAGAACAGCACAGTGTGAGAGCTTGTCACATTAAATGATCAGAAAACCATTACCAACTGATGGAACGGTTGATGGTGCAGAAGTGATTACAGACACTCCCCACGGGCCAGCTCCGAGCTGCCACCAAAGCATTCGGTGGCTGCCGGGCTTGTGGCAGGGGCTTGATGAGAAGAAAAATCTATCGAGGGGAGAAGGAAATGGATGGTCTATTCCCTCTCATAACTTTAGCCTTTTGAAGTGGATGGTAGTGTTGGAATTCCCAACCTGACATTTCAGTTCCAATATACTTTAAAAATATATTGTCACTGATAACAGTGCTTCAGAAAGATTTGGGATAAACTGAAAAGTCTAAGGTAAATTAAATCTTGTTTTCCTAGACTGGAGGGATTCACTACTTAAACACATTCTAGGGTGGATTTTCTCCTTTTTTTTTTTTTTTTTTTTGAGGGATGGAGAAAATAATTTTTTGTTAAAGAGATGTGTCACCCTGAATTTACCTAATGGAAAATTTGGGGAAGGGGCCTATGTTTAGACTCATATATTTACTGAAGGTTGAATTAACCTCTTCCTTTCATCTGCTTCAACCTGAGCTGGTGTTCATTCAGATAGGCACAGCCTAGGTGGGCCACACTAAGCCTCATAGCTCCTTATGAATTTCCACTGTAGTCATTGGAGGAAGGCAATAACCAGAGCCACCAAAGCAAAGATATGGGCACTGCAGTGCCTTCCAAGGCACTTCCAGGTTGATCCAAACTGGATCATACCTAGGGGTTAAGTCTTAGCACTATCACTGCTACAGCCCAAGTTTGATCCCCAACCAGGGAGCTAACCCATATATGGCAAAGCAGACCTTTCCTATCTCATCTGCTGCTGCTCCCTTCATCAGTGTATTTCAGTCCATCTAACTGTTCTGTTCCCCACTCTGTCTCTGGTGAATCCTCTTACCACCCCACCCCACCCCACCCGCACCTCTGGCCTACATCCCAGTTCTTTTATGCCAAAAAAAAAACACCAGACTGGATCTAAGCACAATAGAAGCAAAGTGACCCTGACAGGAGAGGCTTTCTAGGAGAGGGATTTTTTTTTTTTTTATATATACCACTGCTCCCATAAAGTGCCAACACCTCAAATATCTGAACTTGTTCTTTGTCTGCCTCTGAGGGTGGGAATTATATACTAGGTGAACTGCCCTATAAATGGTCATTCTCTTACCCTTTGGGAATCTTCCAATGCTTAATAACTTAAAACCTTACTTCTTAGATGACACACTAACCTGAACACATTGCATGGTTATTGCAGAGTAAAAAAAAAAAAACTCTCAAAAACAGGAAAAAACAGTTTCTAAATATAGTTTATGAACCAAACCCTGGTGTCTAGACTTGGGAGCTAAGCCTGCCTACACTTTTCACTAGCTGTGTGCCACTGGTAAATTCCTTTGTATCTCTGGACTTATTTCCTTGATGTAAAAAAGGGGGAATAACTGTGCTCCCATCATAAGGTTGTCAGGAGGATAAGAAGAGTTAATGCAGTTAAAAGAAATAGAAGAAGACACAAAGAAATGGAGAGACATCCCCTGCTCATGGATTGGAAGAATAAACATTATTAAAATGGCCATCCTTCCAAAAGCAATATACAGATTCAATGCTATTCCAATCAAAATTTCAATGTCATTCTTCAAAGAAATAGAACAATTATTGATGAAATTCATATGGAATCACAAAAAACCCCGAATAGCCAAAGCTCTCCTGAAAAAAAAAGAAGGGAATGGAGGCATCAGACTCCCAGACTGCAAACTATACTGCAAAGCCATAATCATCAAAACTGCATGGTATTGGAACAAGAACAGACATACAGACCAATGGAATCGAATAGAAAATCCAGAAATAAACCCACAGATTTATGGTCAACTAATCTTTGACAAAGGAGCAAAGAATATGCATTGGAGCAAAGAAAGTTTGTTCAATAAATGGTGCTGGGAAAACTGGGTCACTACATGCAAAAGAATGAAGCTTGACCACCACCTCACACCATACACAAAAATCAACTCAAAATGGATTAAAGAACTAGACATAAGACCTGAAACCATAAAATATATAGAAGGAAATATAGGCGAAACACTACGTGATTTGCACATCAAAGACATCTTTACAGACACATCACCCAAAGCAGTGATAGTGAAGGCAAAGATAAACAGCTGGGACTACATCAAATTAAAGAGCTTTTGCACAGCAAAAGAGACAATAACAAAAACAAAGAGAAACCCCACCAACTGGGAGAACATTTTTGCACCCAACACTAATGATAAAGGACTGATCACAAAAATCTGCAAAGAGCTGATGAGACTCAACAACAACAAAGAAAATAATCCAGTCAAAAAATGGGCAGAAGAGCTTAAAAGAAACTTCTCTGAAGAAGAAATGCAAATGGCCAACAGGCATATGAAAAAATGTTCAACATCACTTGTCATCAGGGAAATGCAAATCAAAACTACCATGAGATACCATCTTACACCAGTGAGAATGGCACATATTAAAAAAACTAGCAACAACAAATGTTGGTGAGGGTGTGGAGAAAAAGGAACTCTTCTGCACTGTTGGTGGGAGTGCAAACTGGTCCAACCACTGTGGAAAGCTGTGTGGAGATTTCTGGACCTACTAAACATAGAGCTTCCATATGATCCAGCAATTCCACTCCTAGGTATTTACCCAAAGGACACAGAAACATCAATTCCAAAGAGCACCTGCACCCCTATGTTTATAGCAGCACTGTTTACAATAGCTAAGCTTTGGAAACAACCCAAATGCCCAAAAATAGATGACTGGATCAAGAAGATGTGGTACATATATACCATGGAATATTACTCAGCATTCAAAAAAGATAAACACATGCAATTTGCTGCAACATGGATGGCGCTGGAAGGGATCATGCTCAGCGAAATAAGCCAAAAAGAAAAAGAAAAATACCGGATGGTCTCACTCATAGCAGGAATCTAGAAAACTTAAATAAGGGACCAGGAAAATGAATAACTATAAGAAAGTGAAAATCAAAATCAACAAAAAACTATGAACCAGAGACACTTTTAGGGGGGCGGGGGCGGGAGGGGAGGGATTGGGGTCAGAATGGGGGGCTGCAATTGTATGGGGAATATAACAATAAAATTTATAAAAAAAAAAAAAAAAAGAAGAGTTAATGCATACCGGCATGCAAAGTGCTGTGTCTAGCGAGAGAGCCCAAAGGGGCTGGTTCACAGGTCTAGAAATGTATCTGCCAAAGAGTTAACAATAGCAACCTCTAGAAACTAATATTGGGTGATTTTCTAGTTTTGTTTCTCTGTGTTGTTTTTTTTTTTTATTTTTTTCATATTCTCTCTCCCCTCCTGCATTAGAAACTAACTTGTAATTACAAATGAGTGTCCTTGATGAAGGAAAAAAAAAATCAGTAAAGTTCCCAGGGTTGACAGGCAAAAGAGCACCATGACAAGGGGACAGTGGGCAGAGGACTCCAGGGGCAGTGTGAATACAGGACGCATTTGCAAGAGCCCTGTGGCTCCGACGGTTGCCGGAGGTAAGGATTTAGAAAATCCTTCTGCTTTTGAAGTGTTGGTCCAGCAGCTGGAATATGTGCCTGGTTTATCCCACATTTGATAGGCCAGGCAGGGCTCACATTAGATTTCAGCTTTGATGCTCCTGGGTATGGACCTAAGGGGGCCACACAGACCATTCCGTGGGCAAAGCCAGCTGAGGCTGTGGTGTTGATAGGGCGAGGGCAGGCTCATTCCTGAACTTGCACAGCTCCCCAGACCTCTCAGACAGGAGCCCTTCCTTCATTTGCATGTCTAGGTAATTACAACTCATAAAAGTATCTAACCCATTAGTTAAAACCCGGCCCCAGCATTTGACTCTGACCTCCTGCCGCAGCCTGGGCCACACGCTGCCTCCATGCCGCCTGATTTGTCCTCAATTTATAAGCAGCACAACCTATAAATAGAAACCCTTTTGCTAAGTTCCCCAGGAGGCATCAGCAGGTTTTCCAGCTTGTATGTTTTCTTTTTTTTTTTTTTTTAAACCAACATGGTAGGCTTATTTTCCCTGCCTTCTGCCCCTCTAGCTCACCTCTCCTTCCCGGTGTGGGCATTCCAGCTGGCTTGTAGTTGGGGCCCCCGCACATGGGCCAGGCATGCCCAGATTGAGTTCCAAGAGCAGCCCCTGTCTTGGTGAGGAGTCCCCACTCACCTGTAGATCCGGTACCTGGTGGTGAAACCCTGGCGGTACCGCTCCATGAAGTCAGCATACTCCTGTGCGCGGTGGAAGGGCCCCCGGTCCGTGAGCAGCCAGTCCAGGGGCGGCTGGCTGGCCGAGGAGGCATGCTGTTCGGGGACCACAGCGGCAGCCGTGGCCGAGACAGCCAACACCCAACCGGGGAGGCCCAGTGCCAGCAGGGCTGCCCATGGGGCCGCCGCCGGCCAAAGCCCTCTAAACCGAGTGCCACACTGCCACCTCATGCTTCTCCCGGGAGGTTGGTGTCTTCATTCTCTCGCCACACTCTCCCCCTCTGTGCTGCTCCTCCAGGGCTCCTGGAACTAGAGAACAAGGAGACAGGTCAGTGGATCACCCAGGGCAGCGCCCCTCCTACAGAGCCCTCATCTTAGTAACCCATTTTCAGTCCAGGCATCGAGTGAAGTGCTGGATGTGCATTGCATTTAAGTCTTAAAATAATCCTACAGGAAGCACCATTGTCAACATTTTACCAATGAGATGAGGGTTAGTAAGATGAAGAAAAGGTGCTTTAAGTTCATGCAGATTTCAGGTGAAAGAAACCAGAATTTTGAACTCTGGTGGTCTGACTCTTAGCCTGGATAGTATGTTACTCCGGTGTTTCTGTGTTCACAGCCTCAAAGCTGTGGGCCACCTTTAGAAGCTCTTTACTTTCAGGTGCACAGCATGCCCATTTCTCACATAGAAAACTGGGGCAGAGAAGTTGAGAAATCCCCTCACTGCTCTGAAGCTGGGTGTCCTTGGGTGAATCACATCCCTTTTCTGGGTTTACTTTTCTCTTACAGAAAATAGAGATTTGTGGGGCCTCCCTAGTGGTGCAGGGGTTAAATACACAGATATAAAGTTATCACCAGCCACTGCAGCACGAGTTTGAGACCTGGCTCGCCAGGGAGCAACCTATATGGCACCGCAGACCTCTCCTGTCTTGTTCGCTGCTCCCCTCAGCAGTGTATTTCAGTCAGTCTGCCTGTTCTGCTCCCCGCTGTCTCTGGTGAATCCTCTCACTCCCCCGCACCTCTGGTCTACACCCCAGTCCTTGCATACATAAATAAATAAATCTTTAAAAAAATAAGAAAATAGAGATCTAACTAAATATTAGTAAGCCCTCTCTAACTGTGAACAGCTGACCCATTCTTTTACAGAGGGCAATGAGGGGATGGAGTGAGAACAGGAAATCAAATGGCCTGGAAGCTATCATTAGAGCAGACCCAGGCATAAAGGATATCAGTGTGTTCTCTCTCCTCACCATGCACCACGCAACGCCCCTGAGGGCAGAGCTGTGTCTGGCTCTTGTAGCCTCCTATCCTAGCTCCTAAGAGTATACAGCCAGCCTTCAAAATACTTCTGGAAGCAATGAAGGAGTGCATTCCTGCTCTCTCTGATTTGGAGGGAAAGTGCCAGGAAAAAAGTATCTTGTTTCTTCAAACTCCTGGCTGTCCATGACATGTCACAGGTGCTTGATTTCCAGTGTCTGCATTTTGTCTAGGGATAACCATCACTCAGGCAGATGTAGGAGGGTGATTTTATACTGTGGGGGTTCTTACAATTGCATTCATTTTTCAATCTCTAATTTCTAACACATGCTGTGAGAGTCTTGCCCATCTTCTTTTGCCAGTGCTACTTCAATGTGTTCTAGGAATGACTTCCAACCCCCAGCACCTGTAGTTTGTTTCTTGAGAATGTTCCCTGACTTCTAAAACCCAGAAATAGGCTCCCTGGGGATGTAGCAGGGGGTGTTAATTTCCTGGTGCTTTGGCTCCTGAAAGAGCAGGCAAAGTGGGCTTCAGAATTCAATTGATGCCCACTTCTGGAGTTCCCCAGGGAACTCTGGGATGGCTCCAGTTCAACTAAACCATAGACTTTCCTTGGATTAATGTGCACCCTGAACTGGCTGCTCAGAGGCTGGGATGATGTACTAATCCTGGGTATTCCCTGTCTTGGTCTGAGATCCAAGCCTTGGCATTTGCACAGGATGCTTTCCCAAGAGTTGCAGTCTCTGCTTATAAGGATGGAGGTACAGCAACATGAGTGCCTGGCCTTCAGTCACTCCTCTCCTCCACTAATAGTAGATTCTGATCACCTACTATGTGCTGGGTGATTCTGAAAAGTTGACCCATTAATTCTCAGAGTAACTTTGTTTATAGAGGCATTATTATTATAAGCTTGGGACTCAGAGGAGTTGGATGAGGAAGATGTGGAGGTAGCATATGAATGTAAATCTGACTCTAAGTCCAGCCCTTGCTAAAGAATGTTGTGCTAGGGCCTCCCCAGTGGCGCAGCTGTTGAGCGCTGGGTTGCGAAGCTGCCCATAGCCTCTGCAGCACCAGATGGATCCCCGGCCACTGGGCGAGGGTCCCACATGACGCGCAGACCTCTCCTGCCACCCGCTGCTCCCCTCAGCAGTGTACTTCATCAGTCTGCCTGTTCTGTTCCCCACTCTGGCTCTGGTGAATTCTCTCACCCTCCTGCATTTCTGACTGTACCCAGTGTTCATATAAATAAATAAATAAATCTTAAAAAAATTAAAAATAACGTTGTGCTAACTGAGGAGCTTGGGCAGGCATAAAGACAGACCCTCACTTAATGAACTGGTTGACAGAGGGGCTGGAAGAAGAAGAATGAGGCAACACCTGCCCTACTGGATCCTAAACGTTGTAAAATTCCAATAACTAAAATAGGTAATGCTGGAACACAGATCAATGAAATAGGATAGATAGTTCAGAAATGGACCTTATTATTCTTATGGAACTTAATATGTTTTAAAAAAGCATTATAAACTAACGGGGTTGGGGTAAAACATTTTATAAATCATATTGAGAAATCAGTTCCAGAGGGATTAAAAAGTTAACTATAAAAAATAAAACCATAGAAAGTAGACAAATCCCTAAGTTTTTATAATAAGTCTAGATTACTTTTAAATCAATGGGGGAAAATGTCATAAACTACAAAGAGGAATCAGTTTGTAAATGGGGGGTAAGCATTTTTTTAATAAAAAGTAATATGATGAGGATTCCCAAAATATTTCTCATTTAATCATCCAGGCATTCATTTATTGAGAAACATAAATTGAGGACTCCCAAATGCCAAACACTATGTGAAGCCTTGACAATACAAAAGCAAGTGTTCTTATATTATCTGAAACACTGCTGTTAGTGATTAACTCCTCTTATAAAACTTTTGGTTTTTATTTTTTTATTTTTAATTTTTTTAAAGATTTATTTATTTCTACATACAAGAGCTGGGGGACAGGCCAGAGGTGCGGGGGAGAGGATTCACCAGAGACAGAGTGGGGAACAGAACAGGCGGACAGACTGAACTCATGCTGTAGTAGCTGCGGACAGCTTCACAGTGCTGAGGCTCAACCCCTTGCACCACCAGGGAAGCCCCCAAACTGTTCATTTTTAAAGGCATGCTGATAAAGGGAAATGGAGGGTGTTCATTTTGGAGATCAGGGCTACTTGATACAGCAGGCCCACATAATGAACATAGGTAAGACATGCACAATGGTGGAAGAATGCTATGGAAGACATTCTAAAAGACACCTGAGATTGCTATGTCTTTCTGGGCATGCCCTGTATAATCCCCTTCCTTGTGAGTGGGCAGGACCTGTACTGTGATGGGCTACAGCTCCCATGATCAGATCACTATTCCACTGACTTTGAATTAATCAAAATGGAAAGTACCTGGGTGGGCCTGACATAATCAGGCAATTTTTTTTTTTTTTAAAGTCTGAAAAGTCAGAAAGACAAACTCCTGCTGGCTTGGAAGAAAGCCAGCAACCATGTTGTGACCTGTCTCGGGGGACCATGTGGCAAGGAACTACAGATGGCCTCTGGGAACTGAGCAACACCAGGGTAAGAACATGGGGACTTCAGCTGCACCATCACAAGAAAACAATTCTACCAATAACATGAGGCTGGAAACACACCCTGTGCCACACAGAAGAATTCCTTTCTGGCTGCCATCTTGGCCTGTCTGGTAAGACCCCGAGCAGGGGGCCCAGCTAACCGTGCCTGGACTCTTGGTCCACGGAAACTGTGACAGAGTAAATTTGGGTTGTTTTCTACTACTAAGTTGGTGGCAACAGCAAAATAATACAAATACAAATACACCTTTCTCCTATCTGTATAAGGCCTGGCCTGGAGATGGGGTTCTTGTGCTCCCAGAAAACCAGCTGTTATCCTCGGCATGAGAAAAAGCTGGCATGGCTTGAGCAGAGCAATTCTGATCACAAAATCTAACCTCCACAAAAAAATTGTGATCACAATTCTGATCACAAAATCTAACCATTTCCTCTGAATCACACCACACCCACCTCCCCTCCCGTTGGAGACCAGGTCTTCTGTTTGGTATTTCCAGCACACACACCGAACAGGTCCTCAACTATGTGTAAGGAATCAATTCCTTGTGTTCCATGGAGGCATCAGTGATGATTCATGGCCTGGCCCAGCCATGAGCCTTCCTGGTGCCCGGCTCTGTAATTCATCTACTCATCCAGGGTTTTCTAAGGACAGGTGAGCACATATGTGTGAGGAGCTGCTTGCTCTTTGAAAGAAGCGAGCTATATTAAGGCGACGTGTGCTTCTTGTCATTCTCTGTTTGTAATTATGCTTTTTTCAGAGCTCACAATGTGCTGGAACCTGCCTGGTTAGGGGAGTATCAGCGTTAGAATCAAATGATTTTGATTGCTGGGCCAAGTCTGCTGAGCGCAGCAAGAATGCCTGAATCAGTGCTGAGCTCCTCTGAAAACCCAGCCTCAAATCCTATGGTTTCCGCTTCACTGGTTTCCCTCAGGATCTTAAGACGTTTTGACTAAAAAAATCTCTTTTCAAGAAAGAAAAGTTTTAAAAAGGTTTCAAAACTTCCTTTAAAAAGAAATCCCTAGAACATATTCCCTCGCCTTTAAAAAAGACAAAATAATTTGCTGCATTGACAGTTGTGTAAAAATTAGGCTTTTTAAGGGGAATGGCTTTCGGCCATTTCCTGTTTATGCTCCATAAATAATATCACTAGAAATTTTATAATGGCAACCTGTCAAGCAAATTGTGACTGTGTAAATTCTCAGGCATTCTAGAAGCACTGCTAATGTCAAGCAGGTTAAAACAATGAGCATCATCCTGATGAGGCTGCCATTTACCCTTTTGTCCTAACACTGCTATCAGATAAACCTCCATGTGAGTCTGTTAAAGGAATGGCTGAGCTAGCTCCTTGATGAAAAAATTATAAACTTGTAAAAGCCAAATAGTTTCATTTTCTTAGATTGTATTTGAGACAAAGTTTCAGACCTACAAATAATAATAATAATCAGAGCCTCCCTGGTGGCACAAGGTGTTAAGCACTGCACTGTGAAGCAATCCACAACCTCCGCGGCACAAGTTCTATCCCCGGCAGGCCAGGGAGCAACCCACATGGTGCAGCAGACCTCTCCTGACTCGCCCACTGCTCCCCTCAGCAGTGTACTTCGTTCATTCTGCTTGTTCTCTGTCTACTCTGTCTCTGGTGAATCCTCTCACCCCTCTGCATCTATGCCCTGTACCCCAGCTCTTGTATGCATAAATAAATAAATCTTTAAAATAATACTAATAATAATTAGCTTTGGACTAAAGGTACTAATAAGCCATGGGTTATGCTTTGTGAGTACATTACATCAAATCTGTTCATTAAGCTGGAAATTAAAGGGGTCACCATTTTGTCCAGAGAGAAAAATCTAGTATGGATGAGGTCATGTGAGAATAAGACCAAGCAGTCTGCAAAACGGGAGAACTAATAAGATGCACTATCAGTGCATCACCACCACCCTGAGATTGCCACCCAGCGGTGGACTTTTGGGGGACCTCTTCTTTGTCTTCTTGCTGATCTGAATTTCCTTTAGTCTCAATGATTTGAGGTGTATTGGCAGAGCAACAAAGATTGGGGGCATCTATTGCTCATGTACTAAATCTTAGCAAGTAAGATAGAAACAGAGGTCTCCTCTGAAAGTTATTGCAGAGAAGAGGTTAAATGCTGGAGGAGTTAAGGCTATGGGTAAAGTCTTATGAATAGCAAAAAGAGAACTTATTATATTTAACAAAATTGTTAGTGTTATTAACAATTATTATTAGGAAATGCCAGTAAAAATCACTTAATATTTATTTGCTATGACTACTGATGAAACACAGACAGCACAATTGGAATCATTCTTCAACTTCAGGATTTTGTTCCCCTTTAACAGATGAATAAGTGATTAGCCATGGGTATGAACTTCAGCATAGAGCCACATCTACCTACTATGAATCCTATAGATTTTCACTTCACTGTACCACTTACATGGTTTTCAGTCTTCAAAAAATGTAGGATTTGTTACTTAAAAGTCAGTGCCCTTGGACAAATAAACTCCCTTATAAGACACTTAAATTGGAAAAATATTTATTTATTTTTATTAATAGAGGCATGTTTATTTATTTATTTATTTGTTTGTTTGTTTGTTTGTTTTGTTTATACATGCACTGGGTACAGTCAGAGGCGCGGGAGGGTGAGAGAATTCACCAGAGCCAGAGCGGGGAGCAGAGCAGGCAGAAGGACCGAAGTACACTGCTGAGGGGAGCAGCGGGTGGCAGGAGAGGTCTGCACGCCATGTGGGACCCTCCTCCGGTGGCCGGGGAGCAGCTGGGGATCGAACCGGCGCCACAGAGGCCGCGGGCAGCTTCGCAACCCAGCGCTCAACCGCTGCGCCACCGGGGAGGCCCGGAAAAAATATTTAAATGGTAAGATGATCCCTGTTCCCCTACCCAATGCCAAGTGTCCTGGCACTGTGCAAATATAAGGGTCCAGACATTAGGAGAAAGGCATTAGGGTATTACTTTTCTTTGGAAGGAAGCTCTGTGTTTCAGAAAGGGGGTCATATATAAGAGGAGAAAAGTATAAAGCATAAATCTGTGACTTTGGGGGCAGTGACATTAACTAAAATGATTAGGAAGTGACATTAAATATATTCTCATGCCATTTGAGTGGTTAATTGGCCAAATCTATTGAAGAGATGTTTTCTTGAATAAATCTAACAGTGTCAATGGTCAAAATTAACAGAAACCATTATTTACTCTTGTAATTTACCACATCTTGATGCAAAATCTCTTGTTCTGACTAGAAAGAAAGGGAAACAGGAAAAATGACAGGAAATTCTAGGGTAGAGATTCCTTAAGGCCTGGGGTGGGGTGCTATCAGTTCAGATCCATGCCTTACAGTTTCCCCTTGGGTGACCTACCAATCTCAACAAAGACTAACCACAGCTTTCTGCCCTGATCATATGACTTGGGTGCTCTTTACAGTGCTTCAGCATGGGCCATGTGAACCCAGGCAGGGTCACACCCCGAATGCCACGGATGTCTGAGGCTCCAAGAGCTGACCTCCAACTTCACCCCAGCGCTGACCAGTCACATTCAATGCATTTCCCCACCCTAGTGTGGAAAGGACTTAGAATAGGCGAGGCATGTGTGAGGTTATCCTCCCTGCATAGATTCAGGTTAACAATATTAATGATTATTTGTGCAAAGATAAGGGCTCATCATAATTACTGTTTACTAAGTCTACTCACATTTGTCTGCAACCTTTAACAGAAGAAGCAGGGTGAGGCAAAGGGACTTCTGGAGGTCATGCCACAAAGACGCAAAAGTGAAACCCAGATATTCTGCTCAAAGACTCAGAATTCCCTTCCCCTCTTCCTCATTCACCGTGGCCACTGAACAATCAGGTATTAAATGGTTTCTATGTACAAAGAGTGTTCTAAGTGATGGGGCTAAATAGTCAGACAAACCCATCACTTACTAAAAACTTGGGAGTAAGGATTCTGCAGTGAGCTTAAAAGAATATTTGATATTCTCTCTCTCTCTCTCTCTCTCTCTCTCTCTCTCTCTCTCTCTCTCACACACACACACACACACACACACACAGCATTAGTGACACTAGACCTTGTAGGCTCTCTCACCTAAGGGCCACAAATGTATAGGTTTCTGCTGTGTGATAACCAGCCCTTCACTTAACCAAGGACGGACTCATCTGTCAATTACAGGCTTCATCTCGCCTGCTGGTGTCCTTGGCACTTTCCTTGGAGAGACAGGCTAACTGACAGGGTTGCCCAGAGCCAGAGTGATCAAGTCTGGGTCACAGTGCACAGACCCAGGAGGTCTCTCTGCCCCTGAGCTTCCCTTGGGGACATGGGTCTCCAGAAAAGAGAATGCAAGCAACCTCCAAATGAAAAGTTGTGCATTTCAGGGCCTTTAAAAACTTATTTCCATGCAGATTAACCTTCCTCAAAGCAACCCCACTACACTCCTTTAAGAATGATTACTATAAGAAAGTGAAAATCAAAATCAACAAAAAACTATGAACCAGAGACACTTTTAGGGGGGCGGGGCCGGGAGGGGAGGGATTGGGGTCAGAATGGGGGGGGCTGCAATTGTATGGGGAATATAAAAATAAAATTTATTATTTATAAAAAAAAAAAAAGAAGCCCCAGAAGTTCCTGGAAGAGTAGCTGTCCCTCCAGGCCCCAAGACTGCCATCGGTGGCTCCCTCATGAAGAGTATGAACCCAGACACAGATCCCAAGGCCTGGCTCCTCAAGTTTGCACCATCACTCTTCTCTGCTTCCCCAAATGTTTTGATTTTTTTTATATATATATATATTTTTTTTAATAGAGGCATGTTTTATTTTATTTATTTATTTGTTTGTTTGTTTTGTTTATACATGCACTGGGTACAGTCAGAAGCGCGGGAGGGTGAGAGAATTCACCAGAGCCAGAGCGGGGAGCAGAGCAGGCAGAAGGACCGAAGTACACTGCTGAGGGGAGCAGCGGGCGGCAGGAGAGGTCTGCCGCCATGTGGGACCCTCCTCCCGTGGCCGGGGAGCAGCTGGGGATCGAACCGGCGCTGCAGAGGCTGCGGGCAGCTTCGCAACCCAGCGCTCAACCGCTGCGCCACCGGGGAGGCCCTGTTTTGATTTTTTTTAAGGTTGGTAATAACAGTGCCCCTCCTTAGAGGGTTTTGGTGATTAAATGTGTTCATATTTATAAAGTCCTTGAAAAGAGCCTGGTCTGGAGTTTGCTATTATTTCTTCCAGTGCTTCAACACAGGGTTTTAGAGTCAAAAAATCTCAAAAATATCTCAAAGGTAAATAGCTCATCCAATATTTTTTTTTTTTTGGTTTAGTTATTTACAGATGATAAAACAGAAGCCTGAGGAGGTAAAATCTCTGCTAAAATGTGTTCTCCTCAGCCTTTAGAGGTCCCTACAAGTCTCCCTTGTCCCCTGTGGTCCCTGCTGGCAGAGGTCAGCAGTGCTTCTTCCTCATCTGTGGCCTCTGTCACCTGACCCCTCCATTACCTGGTCATGGGCAACCTACAGTCATTTTCTTGACTTGGATGAAGAATTTAACTTCCTGCTGTGGGGGAAATTGTGTGGCTCCTGTCTAGAGGACCCCCAGCATGGCCTTATGAGAAGGCAGTTATATTCCACTTGTGTTTCCTGAAACATCATAAGGTCAGGAATGCTCCCACAACCTGGCCCCATTGGACAGCCCACAACTGTTGTGCCCTTTGTGCTCCTGAGCTATAGTATGCTTCCCCAGACTCCCAACCCAGCTGAACCTGTGCCCAAGTCCCCCTCTCCTGCCTTTTTGCTTAGTTCCCACCCACTGCCATTCTTCTCAATCTCACTAAGCGGGATCTTGTACCCGCACTGACCCCTATACCTCTAGCTCTCAGGTTCCTGCTTCCTGTTAAAGGAGATAACAGACCTCAAGGAATTGCCTGCCTCTGCAATGTGCCACCAGATTTTTAAGTACTCCCATGGTCCCCCCCATGACCACAATAGATAGCCTGAACCATGTCATCGGGCCCCTGCCTTGGCCATGATCAGCCATATCCCTCCATGCAGCTACTGAAGCTGGCTTAATCATCCACTGCAACCTCTGGTTCTATCCTGTAGAGAGGAAATCTCTGTCCCTTTCTCCTTCCCACCAAACTGACTTACTCTGATTAAGCCTCAGTTCTTCCCAGTAGAGTAAGTCTCTGTATACACAAAAGATAAAAGAAGTGTTTTTTCCAGGCCTTGGGAGCCAAAATAAACCAAAGCCCATGACAGAAAAATTGCTCATCACCGTGCAGACTGAGGAGCACCTCTCTGTGCTGACCTTCAGCCCCCCATGTTGTTCTTACTCTTGGCTTTCTGCCAGACCTGTCACCAAAATCTGAACCTTTAGCCCTAGCTCTGCCCTCACTGGGCCTCAGCACAGACCAGAATGTAAAGAGATAATGCTGGGAGCTGTGGCAAACAGCACAGAGCTCCTGAGATGTTATGGACGCAGCTGTGACCAGCAAACACATTGTTTCCGGGATTGTGTTTGTAAATATATGAGCTGCCCGACAGCTTGTGGAATTAAATATAGATGCTACATCACAAACTCTAGCTAAAATAAACTATATGCTGCTCAATGAATGTCAATAAGTACACTGAAAAAGAATCATTATCCCTTTCTGTAGCATAGTCCATAAAACCCCTCCCTAATTGGACTTTTGGGGGGAGGCAATTTTGCTTTTTGCCATGTTTGATGAATGCAACTGCTTTTTTCCACCTATTAATTGGTACTGGAGAGGTTAGGCAGGTGGGAGTGGAGAAGGTAGCTGAGGAGGCACTGGGGGTGCATCAGCAATGTTACTGCATTGGAGTGGTGTTGGGTGGCAAGAGCCAACTTGGAGGTTTACCAGATAAACTAGATGGGTACTGTCACATCTGAAGATTTCTGGCCCCCAAACACCATTTCATGATAAGGGGTCCACTGGTAGTTTGGAAAGATCTGATGAAGAGCAAGCTTACCTACCACTTCAAGTCCTCTCGTTAGTTCTCGAATCAATGGTTTTCTCCTTGCCTCACATTGATTTCTACTGGTTGCTTGCATCGTAGCTTCCTCTTGACTCCATAATGGCAGGTTGCTAGAAGGTGGCATTCGCATAGTGAAGCAGCGCCCTGGAAGAGTTTACTAAGCACGCTCCTTCAGTCTTGAGCTGAGAGGCCTGTTGTCATGTGATCCTGGGCACTGATACAAAGCTCTCACTGCCCTACCCAGAATTCTCTGAAATCCTCACCCTAGGAAGTGGTGCTAAATGAAAGTGCTTTGGATTTAGGCAACCTTGTTGTGGTCCTGAGAAGTTAAGGTTTTACTTGTGCTGATTATTTTGAAATTATGCAGTTGGATTCTCAGTCCAAATCTTTGGATTTTTGCCCAACTTATTTTTGGTGTTTGTTTGTTGTATTCCTCTCCAATTCTTTAACACAAAGATCTTTCTCCAGCAAAAAGTATAAATGTAGAAATATCAGGCTGCTGTGATGCTATGATTTGGGCACTGTCTAGTTCTTGTGCAAAAAGGGTTTATGAGCCCCCAGTGGAAGAACTAGAGTAATTCTAAAAAAAAAAATCTTAATTCAGATATTTAAGGCAGAAGTTCACTGCTATTACTACCTAAACTATTTTTTGACAAGTCAAATCCTTTTTATTTTTTTAGAGATTTATTTATTTATGCTTACAAGAACTGGGTTATAGGCCAGCATTGTGGGGGGTATGGTAAGAAGATTTACTAGAGACAGAGTGGTGATGAGCAGAACAGGCAGATTGATTGAAATACACTGCTGAGAGGAGCAGTGGGGCAAGACAGGAGAGGTCTGCTGCACCACATGGGTCAGCAACCCGGCCAGGGACCAAACTCATGTTGCAGTAGCTGTGGATAGCTTCATAGTACTGAGTCTTAACACTTTGCACCACCAGGGAGGCCCCTCAAATCCTTTTTAAAGTATACTGATAGGTTTCCCATGTCTTTCTTTTTGAGAAAGAAAATAAGTATCTACTCATTAACCAAAATATTTATTGGTCTAAGAACTTTCATTTAGCATGAACATAAAATGCATAATGGGAAGATGGGGGAAAGGTAGAAGGTAATGCTTAGATTTCTTTGAAAGAAAGATGAGGGCAAATCTTTGTTACAATTCTCTTATGACAAACCTTCTTAGCCAAAGTCACATTAGGAAGATTCTATGATGACCAGCATACATCTACAACTCAGTGAAAAAAGAGGCTTGTATCAGCAACTTCTGAATCAAAATTAGTACTTTGAAGCTAATTTTGAATCACATCAGTGATCTTTCAATGCAAATATTTGGGGAAAATATATAAAATATACTACTAAGAATTGTATTAATTATATAAAATATCCCATTCCTCAAACATAGTAACAGAAAATATAGTTAAGACAGAGTCAACAGTTTATCTCTAGGGGGGTTTAATTGGTATATGTGTGTGTGTGTGAGAGAGAGAGAGAGAGAAAGAGAGAGAGAGAGAGATTGGTTTAGCATCTAGGAGACCTCTCTCAATTTCTAGAACAAATTTTGTTTTTAACAATTTGGAGAGGGGGTGCTGTACCTAGTGTGCTAAGTCCAGGCAGTTCTTAAACATCCTATAAAGCACAGGACAGCTCCCACAATAATCCCCTGTATGTCAGTAGTGCTAAGTTGGTATGCCAACAAATTCTAAAGAATCCAGAATCATAAAGTATCTCTAAGTAATGGAAGATTGACTTAAAAAAAAACTTTCCATGTATATCTGGTTTCCCAATTCACACCATCTTTGCAAAGACCAACATCACCATCTCCACAGCTCCTTCTTCTAGGCTTCCTGTTTCATGCTTAATTAGTCTTTAAATTTTTTTTAATTTTTAATTTTTTTTAAAAAACACAGTAAAAAGTCCTATTTATCAAGTTCTTGTTTTCTGTTGGGCAACATTCTAAGCACTTTACTTCCAACAGGCAGGTATTATTAATCAATGTGGAATTAATATAAGGAAAATGAGATTCTGAAGGCTTGGACAACTTCCCTTCTTCCTTATTTTCTTCCTAATTCAGTCAAAACACCAATAGTAGGCTTGTGTGAGGGATGATTTAACTCCATATGAGGAAGGCAGATGAGGGCACAATAGCTAAGTGAAGTCAGGAATCAGTTGCGTATGGGGGTGGGAGGGGGTAGCCAGTAAGTGAAGGCATCAAGGATAATAGGAGATAAGCCTCCTATTTAAAGACGAGTTATAAATATGGAAACAATAAAAGCTATAATAAACCCTGTGTCGTGGCTTTGGAATTAGAGGTATGAACTTACATTACCAAATGTAGGCAGAGAAACAGAGGTATAGAGAGGTGGAGAGATGGAGAAACTGAGAGATGGATAGGTATGGAGATCTAAAGTAGATAGGTAGGTAGATAGATAGATAGATAGATAGATAGATAGATAGAAAAAGTCTATGTGTGTACATGTGCTAAATACAATATGATATTCTAAACTGGATTCTGGAACAGAAAAAGTCTATTAGTGGGGGAAATGTTGAAAATTATAAATAAAGTTTATGGTTTAGTTATTAGTACTGCATCAATGTTAATTTCTTAGTTTTGACATGTACCATGGTTATGTAAAATATTGAAATTACGGGAAATTGGATGAAGAATACCCAAGCCTATACTCTAACTTTTATATAAATCAAACATTCTAATTTAAAATGCTGATTTAAAATTAAAGTGCATATGTGCAGATACACACATTTATTTCCTAGATTTTGTGTATACACACACACACACACACATACACGAAATCTTTACCAGTTCTATCCATCCCTGGTATGTCCAATAAAGATCACTTCGCTTCAAGATCTTGGTTTCTAAGTCCTATTTTCCAATAAAAGAATCAGGGATCCTTGGAGAAAATGAAGATTACAGGCCAGTGGTAGTTAAAATGTAAGATGAACTTGGGACATCATTTTGTGACAGAATCAGTGGTGTGCTGGTAAATTTTTAAAACCAGTTCTCTACAGGAAAAGCTCTGATCCTATCAGTTGCCAGTTTCCATGATATGAATACTCCCAACATTCTTGATTCTAAACTGTCAACCTGATGTCAATGACTCACAACTTCCCCCAAAATTTTACAATGGGCTCTAACAAGACAAGGCAAGTCTCCAGCAAAGCACTGCATTAAAAAAGTAGTACCCTTGGAATTGGTGATAGGGAATGAAAATAATGAATGAATGAATGAATGAATGAGCATCAACAAATTTGAAAAAAAAAATAAAGAATTATGGATACATGCCAAAGGGGGCATAGAACCAACTTAACGGGACTCCTCTCATGAATTCTGGAACAATTTAAACATCAGAATAATGATAGTAATGGATTATATTCCTTTGACTAAAAAGGAATCAGTGCAACCACACTTTGCACGCACATGCACACAAAGGCAAAACTTTTTCTCACAATAAAATTCCAACTAGTAAATATATAGAAAAACTGATGGGATTAGAAAATCATAATTTGGGTATCATCACAGTGATATTGCATTCAAGCAAGAAACATAAATTGGTGCTGAACTAGGAGGTAAAAGTTGATGAATAGTGAGATATTTCATAGACTCAGAATATCTCCCTCAAATACTTATTAATCATATGGAGCAAAAAATTACTTTACAGAGGACAAACCTGACAGCCACCATCATACTCAAGTGATCACAGGTAGTATCACTAGAAATTAGACAGATAGGATTCATGTGCCACCTAACAGGATTATTTCCATGATATTCACCAGAATCTCACAACTTGACAGCATGAAATAGATTCAGCATGAAGTAACATCAGAAAAAATATTGAGGGACATCCTAAAATATGACAAATCTGTATTCTTAAAAAAGGTTATGAAAGTCAGAGAAGAGCCATGGAACCGATTGTTCTAGATTTGAAAGACACTTTTGAAAAGGCTTGACCATGAGCAATCTTGGGTTGGAGCTCAGGATTCCTGGGCAAGTTGCAAAACATGAATGGACTCTCTGGCTAAACTTTAAGGGGAGTCCTCTGCACTCTTGTATAACTCTTTTATAAGGTTGAATGTATTACAAAGCACCAGGGGAAAAGAAAATAGAAAGTCACACATGATTATTCAGGTCGCTGAAACCTTCATTGCTCGAACTCTGCTACCTATGCTGTTTCCCAATCTATGATCCTAGGATATGTTTGTCTATTGAAAAAATGATGGACATCAAAGATAGAATTTTAAGATAGATCCTCATTGTTTGTAGCTCAGAAGATATAACTTGAAACTTTTCTACATGCGGCTGTAACTAGTGTTGTTCAATAGAAATATAATGTACACTACATAGATATTTTCATTTACTAGCATCTACATTAGAAAGGTAAGATGAAATAGATTCAATTAATCTTACTAATATATTTTATTTAACTAATGAATCCAAAATATTGTCACTTGAACATTTAAATAATATTAGAAAATTATTAACAACAGTTTATATTTTTTCACTCTGAAATCTGGGGTGTATTTTACACTTACAGCTCATCTCAATGTAGACATAATTTTTCAACAGATACACTTGATTCTTACTTAGATTTGAAGTAATTTACAGTTGAGAAAATAAATTCACATACACAGGTTATTCCAAGCACACTTAAATTTTTTTCTAATAACTGAATTGAGTAGAAATTTAAAATTTTGAGGAGATTAAATAAAAAAAAAAATTTAGGGGCCTCCCCAGTGGCGCAGCGGTTGAGCGCTGGGTTGCGAAGCTGTGCGCGGCCTCTGCGGCGCCGGTTCGATCCCCGGCTGCTCCCCGGCCACCCGAGGAGGGTCCCACATGGCGTGCAGACCTCTCCTGCCGCCCGCTGCTCCCCTCAGCAGTGTACTTCAGTCCTTCTGCCTGCTCTGCTCCCCGCTCTGGCTCTGGTGAATTCTCTCACCCTCCCGTGCTTCTGACTGTACCCAGTGCATGTATAAACAAAACAAACAAACAAACCAGCAAACAAATAAATAAAGCATGCCTCTATTAAAAAAAAATAATAATTTAGTGTTTTAGTTGCAGAAGTCACATATGAGGTGATCAGTAGCCACATCTGGCTAGTGGGCTACCATGTTGGACAGCACAGGGCTGGGTAGGTCTGGAATTCATCTGCTTCTGTATGTACCTGTGTAAGCACATAGCTCACCCCTCTCCCCACTCTGCAGATATGCTATAACTCTCTGAGGAGCAACACACTCTTTCCATTTTGTTGGCTTAATTATAAAGATTTCAAGTGAACAAAGAAAAAAAGGTTCTACATCAGTGATAGAACCAAAGCTTCTAGCTTTTTTTTTTTATTTCCAGTTACTAAGTTAAACTCCCTCCATTATAGCTTCCTCTGAATCAGAAGTTAGGTGAATAAATATGGAAAGTACATGGAAGAATGGTTGCACAAAGGAAAGTTCTTTACAATGAAAATCATGACACAAATGTCCATTATTCAGGTTATTTTTACTATCAGAGGCCAGAATCAGTGGACAAAAAGCATCGTCATAGCAAAGCTTTGCAGTCAGTGGGTCTATGAACTCTTTTGACTTCTCCATAATGATCATGGAAGGATGCACTGCCTTCTTCCAACCAACCCTCACACACCTTCACTGGGGAGTGAATTGGAAAATACCTGCAAAATCCATGCTCTCTTGAGAGAAAGTGTTGCAAGTGAATTTATATTGATAATTATTGCCACATGCTACAATCTCAGATACATTTTATTTTCTCTGTGATATTATGTATTTCCAAATTTTCCACAAAACAATGCATTATGTTGTATTCAGAAGAAAATATTTTTTCTAATTAAAAAAAATGGGATGGAAGGTATTAGAAGTGCTCTTCCATTTCTGTTTTTCTCATAGCTGTAAGATTGCACGAGGCCCCAGTCTTACCCGTGCTGACTAGAGAGCGTCAGCCATCAATATGAACAGCTGGTCAGACAATCCTTTCATTCCCAACCATCTCAGCGCCTCACACTTGGTTGCTCCACTTGTGTGAGGCAGAGCTGGGGTTTAGTGGAAACAAACAGAAACAATTCATCACACTCATTCACAAATGTCACTCCTTCAGCTATTGCCTGGTCCCACCAGCCTTGACATTCTGCCAATTCTACAGCCTCATGCTTAGTCAGCCCTTGGCCAGGCAGCCCACGGGGATGGCCCAGGCAGATCCTGGAACTAGCACTGGTGATTCAGCAGGACAGGGCTTCTGTCTCACCCCATCCATCCTCACTCTCTGCCCTAATGAGCTGCCCAAAGGCTGAAACTGCCCTCTGACATTGCAGCTGGCGTGGAGGGCCCAGGGAGAAATTACCCATATGCTTTCTGTGCTTGTTGTCCCTTGAAGTTTCAATTAAAGACATCTCAGTCTGTGAGTGTTTGCATGTGTGTGTGTGTGTGTGTGTTTCCTCCTGACTTTGACCCATCCCCTCCCCTGCAGATTCACTATGTTGTTCTTGAGTAACTCCAAGGGACACCGTTCCCACCCTAGTCTCAGCTAATGGCATCCTGTGTGTTGAACAGGGCATAATTTGTGTGGTCACAAATTCTCATAAATAGAAAACTCATGATGAACCTTATCAATATGTTAGCTAGTTATGAACCTGCTTTATTTTTGCTGATACTGTTAATGTTCATCTTGCACAGAGAACAAAGTGTTGTAAGATAACTATGATTATTATAAGAAAATGAAAAGTGGATTCCAAGAAGTTCCTTCTAGAGGAAAGCCAGCATACTAGGATTTCTCCCAAGAAGGGCATGGGAGAAATTTGAGTTTTCATGTGATTCATAAAGTGGATAACATGAGAAGGAGAATTAGGTATGCAGGTATAAAATATTGCATGAATGACAGCTTATGTGCTACTTGTGAGCTGCTGTGATCAAAACCAGGACAGGACCCTGCCACGTCTCATGTTTGCTCTTAACCTCTAAGATGACAATGAAGCCTTCCTTTTGATGATGCAGCATAGCTGTAACAGGGGACAGATGCCAAAAGGTAAAGAAAACAATAAAGATAAATTTGCCTGACCATGTAGGACTTTTCTAGGTACCACCAACAGCCCCCAAGAGTAGAGTCCCCTGGTGGGCTTGCCAGATACAGAATATCATGGGGTGGGGGCAGAGAATGATCCACACCATTTATAGACTCAGGACCTAGCAGATGGTTCTCTGAAGGACAGTACTGGACAGTTCTCGACAGTTAGAGTGCATTGCCATCACCCAAAGGGAGGATGAGCACACTTCTTAAAACACTCATCTTCCCATTTTTTTTTAAAGATTTATTTATTTATGCATACAAGAGCTGGAGTACAGGCCAGAGATGCAGGAGGGGAGAAGATTCATCAGAGACAGTACTGAACAGGCTTACTGACTAAAATACACTGCTGAGGGGAGCAGCAGGAGAGACAGGAGAGATATGCTGCGCCATATAGGTTGCTCCCTAGCTGGCCCGGGATCGAACTCATGCTGCAGAGGCTCCGTATTGCTTCATAGTGCTGTGCTTAACTGTGCCACCAGGGAGGTCCTCATCTTCCTGTTTTCATTGGTTTGATTTAGTAATATAGAATAATACCTCCCCTACCTACCTGCAACACTGTTCTGGCGCCTACTCACAACAGCCCATGCCCCATGCACAAACATCACTGAGCTAGACTTCTGCAAAATCCACAGCAACATGCTCATCTCCAACTGGAGGGTCTTTTCAGTGCCTGTGACAAGTGCTTACTGAGTAATAACTGGGTGGCAGGCATTGTTCTCTTTGCTTTGCATGCACTTTCTTTTCAGATCGCAGGACAGTAAATGACGTTGGGTTCTGTTATTTTCTTTTCATTGGTGAGAAAATTAGGAGCTAAAGAGATAAAGCCATTACTGAAGACGCCAGCATTTTACAGCCTGGATGAGTTGCAGGGATCCGGAGTGCAGGTTACAATACCTGAGTTCGACCCTCCTGGATCCACTTTCCCTTATCACACTGACTTCCCTGCAGTTTGGCACTGCTGCTGAGCTTCTGCTTTCTCTTGATTTTCCAGCCTCCTCCTTGAAATTCAGCTTTCTGATATAGCCCCTACCTTCATGCCGCCCACTACCCCTTCACTGTGGGCCTATTCTAACTCTCAACACTGCTCCCGAGGGAGCAGGGAAAGGAAACCAGCAGAAGAAAAACTGAACTGGGCCTCCCAGGTGGCGCAGGTGGTTGAGCACAGCGCTGTGAAGCTGTCCGCAGCCTCTGCGGTGCTAGCTCAACCCCCGCTCATGTCCGCATAGTGAGGCAGACTTCTCCTGTCTGCCCCCCTGCTCCCCTCAGCAGTGTATTTCAGTCAGTCTGCCTGTTCTGTTCCCTGCTTTGTCTCTGGTGAATCCTCTCACCCTCTCCCACATCTGGCCTGTCCCCTGGTTCTTGTATAAATAAATAAATCTTAAAAAAAAAAAAGAAGAAAAACTGAACCATACAGATGGAAAACCATCCCAGGAAGATGACTATCTGTGTGTGTGTGTGTGTGTGTGTGTTGTGTGTAGAACTGGATTTGGGGGTGGGGGGGGGGAAGGTGAGAGGATTCACCAGAGACAGAGTGGGGAGCAGAACAGATTTACTGAAATGCATTGCTAAGGGGAGCAGCAGGTGAGACAGGAGAAGTCTGCTGTGCCATGTGGGTCACCAAACTGGCTGGGGATGGAACTCAGGCCCTAGAGGTAATAGCACTGAGACTTTAACCCCTAGGCCACCAGGGAGGCCCAACTCTGGAAATCTAGATTTATAGAACAGAGAGTCTCTTGTTTCCTAGAGGAAGAAGCTGGGTCCAGAGTGCAGTTACAAGATTTAGGCTGATGCAGCCAGTGAATGACAGAGCTGGGAGTCCAGTCAAGGCAGATCTGTGCTACCCAGCCCAGAGACCTTCATTGCATCTCATGCTTCTGGCAAATCTATGGTTCTAACAAAACCCTGAAGAACCCTGTTATCCACACAGAACCTGACTTATCCAGACCCTAGGGCAACATTCATTTTTAGTGGCCCCACTCTATCTACCCTGCATCCCAGCCTCCCTTCCATCTACTGCCCCAGAGATCTTACATCTTGGATGTCCCAAGCTTTTAGCCACTCTAGTTCTAGGGGTTGTTTTCAGCAGGATACAAAGGCCATTAGTAAATCAATAACCCTTTCTTTAGAAAAAGGTGGAGGGAGGGACATGGAGTTTTTAATTCAAGTCTTGCAAATCCTGGGGCATTATCAGTAGCATTCTAAAATTAGGCTTTTGCTACGCATAATGCTGCTACCCTTACAGCTTTATAGCTTCCTGACTGTAAACAAGAGACTCTTGCTATGTGTGGGATCACTCACTGAAATCTCCCTCTCCTATGATCTACATCTTTCCCTATCTCTAACACCACAGTATTATCTATTACTTGGGGTTTCTGTGTTTCCTTTATTCTTACCTCTGCACTTTTCTCTCCGCCTCTTTTTCCTGGTCTCCACATCTGCCCTTTTTCTTCTTTTCAGAAATCTTTGAATTTCATCTATCAGTGTGTTTCCACCTAACATAGCAAGTACTTCTGCCAGTGCATACAGTTTCATTTGTTATGTAGCCACAATGAGCCTCTATAAATGTGTATCTTTCTTGTATACATACAATCAGGATCCTCCATAAGTCAGCCCTGGCCATAGAACTCACTCACACTTTCTTCCAAACCTTGTGACAGGACATTGTCCTCCTTACTCCTGTTCTGTTCTATCTCCACACAGACAACAAAGATACTGCTTTGCAGACATATGTATGAATGAGACAAGAGTAGTGATGGCACGGCCACCTGCATAGGCAATGCCAGGATGCCTAAGGTAACACACCTAAGATTTAGTTCTATGACATTGGGCTCTGCATTGTCTTTGATACAATGAGTCTACATCTGGACAATTGTCTTGAAGATACAGTTACAAGGACTGCTTCTTGGTTGCCAAGAGAGAGGCAAAGCACCATCCATCTGGCCTTTTATTTCCAAAGTATGTTCATTGTCTAGAACACTATCTCTCACAATTCCTGTGGGTCAGGGATTTGGGTGGTTCTGACTCCGGGTCTCTCATAAGATCACAGTCATCTGAAGGTTTGACAGGGGGTTGATGACTCACATATAAATGGGTTCATTTTCAAGGTGTACAGGTTGGTAGGACATGTCCATTCTTCTTCTTGTGGAACTCTCCAGGGCAGCTAGAGAATCCTTACAACATGGGAGCTGGCTTCCTTCAGAATGAGTGATCCAAGAAACAGCGACGGAGAAATTGTATTGATATTCACCACCTAGCCCTGGAAGCCACATACCACATTTCTGCTGTATTTGTTGGCTACTTAGACCAACCATGATACACTCTGGGATACTAAAAAGTGAGAATCACAATAGGTCATTTTGCAGGCTGGCTGCCACCTATAGGGAAGATTTCATCCACAAAGTACCCCTGTTCTCTCTCCTCACCAAGAATTGTTTACACTGTGAGTCTGAGACAAGAGCAGAGCTGATCTGGCCCTCCTAGTCCTACACTCCTCTCCGCCAGCTGGCTATCTGCAGTGGCTGTGCATGCTGCCTGCTCTCTGTCCAGTAAACTTAGCACAGCAGGCTCTGCCTCTTGCACAGCCATCAGCTCGGGGGAATAGTGATGGGAAGCCTGTATTTTCTAAACCTGATTTAGTTCCAGATCTAGGTCACATTCTTCACTTACCTCTTTTAGAAATGAAACTGATTTGTGCCTGTGTCTTATTCCTAAGTTGGCTCCCTACTTTAGAGGTGAAAAAAAGAGGATTTTCACTGACCCCTCACATTCCCAATTATGTTTTATATTTCATAATGTGATCTTTGTAATAGGGTAAGATTCAAATCTTCATTTCAAACAATAGACTGCTTAAGCAAATTATGGCATATCCATACAATTCCACATAATGCAATCATTTAGAGGAATGCTATATTAAGAATATTTAATGATATGGAAAATTGTTTCAGATATATTATTGTTTAGATTATAAAACAATATGTGAGTTATTATTCCATTAAAATAATGTATATCTGCCTTTAAAAAGACTCCAAGAAGATCTATATATATATATAGATACACACACCCCCCACAAAATACCAATTGTAATTATCACTCATTGATAGGTTTATGGGTTGTTAAAATTTCCTTCATTTGGTTAATTTGTTTTTCTAAATCTCCTACATTTCATGCTTATTACCTTTGTAATGAGGAAAGTTGGAGAAAGTTTGCAGATGTATGTTTGGGGGGTTCAATTAAAAGTAATTAGAGATTTGTAACATGCTTTATTGGGGAGAGAGTTAGACATTTATGTTTCCCAGTTCATATCCATAAGTTCATCTGACACCATTGACCACTGCTTTCTTAGACACATTCTTCTTCTGCCCTCCTTGACGACACATTCTCTGTTTTATCTGCTTTCTCTGTGGCTACTCCTTGTGGACTTTTCCTGGGTCAAATTATTAAATGTTGGAATTTCTCAAAGTTCACCTCCAGACCTTTATCCCTTCTCATTATATACTCAAACCCTAGATGACTCCCCCCCTTGCATAGCTGCACAAGGCAGTTGCCCATCATTCATATGAAATTGGTATTCCCAGCCTAGGTCTTTCTCCTAAGTTCATACAAGTTAGGCACACACTGAGTACTTTAACTAGAACTCTCAAAACTTCTTCAAAGTCAACATCACTAAACCAGTCTCATCTATTCTTGGGTTCACAATCCTGGGTGCACATTGGAATCATCTGCAAAGCCTTTTCAAAAATAACAATGTCTGAACCACCAAAGATTTCAGTTTAAAAAGCGTGCATCTCGGGCCTCCCTGGTGGCGCAGCGGTTGAGCGCTGGGTTGCGAACCTGCCCGCGGCCTCTACAGCGCTGGTTGGATCCCCGGCTGCTCCCCGGCCACCAGAGGAGGGTCCCACATGGCGCGCAGACCTCTCCTGCCGCCCGCTGCTCCCCTCAGCAGTGTACTTCGGTCCTTCTGCCTGCTCTGCTCCCCGCTCTGGCTCTGGTGAATTCTCTCACCCTCCCGTGCTTCTGGCTGTACCCAGTGCATGTGTAAACAAAACAAACAAACAAATAAATAAATAAATAAAAACATGCCTCTATAAAAAAAAAAGCGTGCATCTCAAGTCCTGGAATCAGGACTTCTTTAAAAGTCCCCAGTGCATTTCAGTGAGTGGTCTTGAGAGTCACATATCAATTTACCCAACAGAAACCAGTAATCATTTTTGACATCTTCCTCTATCTAGTTCCTTAAGTGAAACCCACCACTAAGTTCCATCAATCTTTACTTTAAAATATTGCTCAAAGTTAACCATAAAGTCTTTGTTCTTATTGCCATGACACTCATCCAAAGAAGCACCTCGCATCTGAACTTGCGATGTATTCTGCATAATTCACCAATTCTTAACACACCACCTCCTGGGGTGGACACACCCCAGGGTGGCCCCCAGTGAGTCAAACCCTTATATAATCTCCTTCCCTTGCGTTCAGGGAGGACCTCTGACTGACTTCTAACCAATGGAATACAGCAGAGGTCACAGGGTGTCACATTCATAGTGACATTACACCGTGTAAGACTCTATTTTAGCAGACTGGTGAGACAAGATTCTTTTGATCTTGTGACCTGCTATAAAAGGGCTGTGGCAGGGACCTGTACAACCACTTTGAGCTGAGGGCAGCCTCCAGCTGACAGCCAGGAAGAAACTGGGGCCCTCAGAGCTACAGCTGCAAGGAAGTGAATTCCTTCACAAGCTGCAAGTCAACTTCTGATGCACAAGTTCGACTCAATGCCGTTTGATGCACTATGCAACAATAAATATTATGTTTATCTCATATTTATTCCACAAAATTTTGAGTAATTGCTACATGCTAGCACTAATCAACTACTTCTTTAATTTACATTCTAGTGGGAGGGTACAGGCTGTAAATATATCAACAAATACATATATAATGTATTGGGTGTTAGTAAGTTTCATGAAGAATAAAGCAGGACAAGGGAATGGGGTGCCATGGTGGGTGTGTTGTTTATTTATTTTTTTAAAGATTTATTTATGCATACAAGAGCTGGGGTACAGGCCAGAGATGCAGGGGGTGAGAGGATTCACCAGAGACAGAGTGGGGAACAGAACAGGCAGATTGACCGAAGCACACTGCTGAGGGGAGCAGTGGGCGAGTCAGGAGAGGTCTGCTGTGCCATGTGGGTTTCTCCCTGGCTGGCTGGGGATCAAACTCGTGCTGCAGAGGCTGCAGATTGATTCATAGTGCAGTGCTTAACCCCTTGCACCACCAGGGAGGCCCAGGGGGTGCTGTTTTATATAAGCACCCAAGTAATAGGTACCTGAGCATAGACATAAAGGAGGTGAGATAGGAATGTAAGAAGGCACTTGGAGGATAAAAGTACACCCGGCCTAGGGAGAAGTGGGTGCAGGCAGGAGCCTGCTTTGCCCATTAGAGGAACAGCATAGAGGCTGGAGTGGCTAAAGGACAGTAAGTGAGGAGGAAATGGGTCAGATAGGAGCAGACAGCCACACTCTTTAAACCTTAAGCTTTAATCAGAGTATACCATTTAGGAGGCACGTGGCTTGCTTGGGCTGCTATGTTGAAAATGGACTTCTGGGATACCAAGGGTGGAGCAAAGACCAGTTCAGAAGTCAGAACACTATCAAAGAGAAGATGATGGTGACTTGGACTAGGATGGTAGTAGTGGACATGTTGGAAAATGTCAAATCTTCTATCAATTTACAGAATGATGCAGAACCATCCATATCTACTGCTGCATGGTTAGAATACAGGAAAGAGAAGAGTTTGGACATACTCTAGAAAAAACCTTTTTTTTCAGGATGACATTCTTCAACCTCTTTACTGTCTTATTTTTGTACAACAGCATTAACAAAATCATGGGGCAAGCCTGCACCCCAAATTTCTGAATCTAAATAAAATGAAAAAATTATATTGCCAAGAAGAAATCTTTTGACTCCCAAAATGCTTTGTCTTTTTTGTATCTCCACCAAAGGAAGATAAGAGAAAGGACTTGAGCTGTAGCTTGAAGCAGTCCACTCGCATACAGAGGAAACCCAGATCAGATGTTGTGAGTAACTAAACATAGGAAGAATCCTCAAAAGAGCCCTCAATTCCTAGCTGCCTGGGACATCTGGGGTTGTTAGCCCTCCAGTCTCCTCAGAAGGAGCAGATGATCAAAATCTTCAGCCTCCTCCTGCTGGTCTCCTGCCATGCAAAGTTGTCCTTAAAAAGTCAAACCAAAAGTATTCCAGCAGACAAAGCCAGAACTCAAATCACCATCTTGCAACAATCTGACCATCAATTTCCTCACACTTGGCCCACAATTCCTGTCTCTAAGGGAATTATACTACCTTGTTTAAATGCTGATGACTTCAACCATTTGGGAGCAGGAAGGTATAAAGAAAATGAAAGAGTTTCACATATGCTGGCTTCTACCTGCTCCTGTCCTACAATGAGAAAATCTCTAAAGATGCTTTATTGCCCCCATCATAACATATGACCTCAGTGATAAAGATAGAACAGAATGCAATGTCTTTGTGAAGCCTGTAGAGTGTGTGTATGTATGGGGTGTGTGTGTGTGTGTGTGTGTGTGTATCTGGGAGTGCATATTTCTTTCCCAGATTAGGAAGGGGATGTCAGATCTGAGAAATGACTGAAAGAGGAGAAAATAAAAATGGTTTCTCCTTTGATTCTCGGAGACCTCCTACTTGATCTTTTTAAAGAGTGTTTTGCAGGCCTAACACGATTCTTCTTGTAGCATGTGATGCTGAAGCCACTTCTTGTGCTAAAGCATAACTACTGAATGAGCATCTATAACATGTCAGCAAGGACTGTGGGTACAAGGAGGGATGACGAATCTGCTGCCTTTCTTCCCATGTCCTATTTGGGGCTAGTCCTATACTCATAGGCTTTCCTTTGCCCACATGTTAAAGAAGAGTCTGAGTCCCTGCCTGCTATTGTGGAGGACTTTTCACCTCATTCCCAAGGTTTCCAAACTTCTACAGCTTTTTCTACTTGCACTGTCTCCCAAATTTACATCAAAAGCCAAGGTGTCAAACCTAAACTGCAGAGCTGCATGCATGTGATTTGTGTTCATGTATGATCACGATTAGGTTTGTTAAAAATTAAATAAGTGCTATGAATGTACATGCACATGCATTGCAACAAGTAAAACAATACAAATATGTAAGAAATATCAATTATTTCTTCCTTTCCTCTCTGGTTTCTGAAAAAGGAATGTTATCAGCTTAGAGCATATCTTAAAGCAACTTCCTCCCATCCATACTCCTATAAATCTATACATATATCCGTTTATATATCACATATATGTAACATATGTGTGTATATATGTGTGCATATATATATATATATATACATGCAGACATATGCACAGAAGGTCCATGACTAGCATGAGTACATATATAACAGGTCTTCAAATAATGTCATTTCATTATAACAATAAAAAAAATTCCTAGTCCAGGTTGCAACAAAAGATATTATTCTAGGACCTGGTCTCATTATAATTTTAAGTAATTTTACTAAAATTCCAGTTTCCTTGAGCCTACCAACAATGTTAAGTAAGGACTTTACTAGATTTCTCTATAAATGCTGTTTATAAATTTTTCCTGAGCATCTTAATCTCAATGTACCTTATATTTGTACTTTAAACAGAAACTTCTTTGTCCTTAGTTTTTGTTTTCTTTGTTTTGAACATTTTCCTAATTTATCAGTCTACACTCCCCAAATTGCCATTTTCAGATTCATCCTTTGCACCCCAATATTGTTCTAAAATATAAATCTGATATGCTTAAAATCCTCCAATGCTCCCTCAGCAGCCTTTCTCCTGTATACAAGGGCCTGCAGGATCTGACTTCAGGATCTGACTTCAGTCTCTCTAGCTTGAGTGTTTGTCATACCTCATATCCATCACATGTCCTTCCCCATCCTATTCATTCTATGCTTCAGGTATCTTCCATGCTGTCTCCTGTCTCTCCTCCTTTTCACATGACCTTTCCTTTCCCCAGGTGGGGTTATGTATTAGTTCACTCAGGCTGCCATAACAAAATTTCATGGACAGAATGGCTTAAACAACAGAAACTTATTTTCTCCCAGCCCTGGAGGTGGAAGTCAGAGATAAGCATTGGAATGATGAGATGAGTTAGAGAATAAGATATTTCAAGCAGTCATTGGTTATGCTCATTGTCCAGTAAAGGATTGGCTGTCATTGTTATTCTCTGCCTAGCAAAACTGTATATTTATCACCACTCATCTTAAATGTTTTAATAGATTGCATTGGCTGTAAGTCTTCCCTAATATTCCCTGGCAGAGTGTGTTAGGTTAGCCTCCTAACCTTATTATAGAATTTGCTTACCTCAAGTATAACTACGTACTCCCCTCACATGATGCCATTGCCTTCCCTGGACAGAACTTCTGAAGGATGGGGACTTTGCATTATTTATCTCTGACTTCCCAGTAGATGCCCAACACTGAGCAGCATGTGTGTGTGTGTGTGTATATATATATATATATATATATATATATAATGATTTATTTATTTATTTACACAAGCACTGGGTATAGTCAGAAGCGCGGGAGGGTGAGAGAATTCACCAGAGCCAGAGCAGGGAACAGAACGGGCAGACAGATGAAATACACTGCTGAGGGGAGCAGCGGGCATGGCAGAAGAGGTCTGTCGCGCCTTGTGCGACCCTGGCAGGCGGCTGGGGATCGAACCGGCACCGCAGAGGCTGTGGGCAGCTTCGCAGCCCAGCACTCAACCGCTGCACCACCAGAGAGGCATGTGAATATATTTTGATTGAAGAAACTCAGGCAGTTTCATGCATCTGTGCATGTTGAGGACATGCACCTCAATGCTATCATATGAGAATCCCACTCTCAGCAGTGGTTCTCAATTCTGACAACACGCTAGCATTCCCTCATTTAACAGGATGATACCTAGGCCCTTCCCATTGCCCTTTAATACAGGATCTCCAGATACAGGCCTTGGGCACTGTAAGTGTTCACAGTTCATCTGGTGATGCTAATGCATAGGTAGGGGTGTAAACAACTGGGCTAAGAAAATGCAATCTTTTAAAATGTGCATTTCCTACAGCATTATCAGTCTTCTACTCCTGACCATGAATTTGTTTCTCTTATCCCAATATAAATTGCCAGCCCTGAACAGTTTTGAAATGGGGTAAATAGAGAAATCAGCATTTGTAGAGCACTTTACAGTTTTCAAAGCACTTTCATACTCAGTGTGTCATCAAAATCTTAAAATAACCCAGAAAGGAAGGTATCATTATTCTTTACAAATGCTTTGAGGCAACAGCCTGGGGAGGGGGTACACACCAAACCCTTTTAAAAGAAGCAACAAATCAGCAAAATGCCATCTGCCAGGTTTTTCTGCTCCTGGTCTATCTGTTATCAACAATGCTACCTACAGGCCGTCTTTGCTGTTCATCTAGAATGTGGACTGAAACATTTCTCTCCACTTGGGTTTTGACATGCCATGTTCCATGAGTGGTCAGTGACTTCTGCTTTGTCCCTTGGCATCCTTAGCTTGACTTGGCTCTTTGTCAGCTGCTTTTTAGGAATTGACTCTCTCCACCCCTTGCAGGCATTGGGTGACATTACTCTGCATTGCCGTTTTCCTAGTCTCATGACTGAGAAGACATCAGGTCAGCAGAGTTAAAAGACTTGCCCAGACACACTAAGTCAGTAAGTGGTAAGACTGAAATTCAAACCCAGGTGAAATAAGAAACAACTTAGGCTTAGTGCTTTGAGGTAGAGAGTGGACACAGAGAAGAAAAAGTTGCTCCAGGAAATACGCAATAAACATGGGCTTTGCCCTTTACTAGTCTGCCTAAGGCCATGCCTGAGTAGGCATGAGACTATAAAATGGCCACTATAGTTTGTTAAATATGCTAGAATTAAACATACAAAGAGAGTATTTTTCTCATCAAAGAAGTCCCTTAGGTACACTGTTTTATTCCAGGAATATAGTAATGATCCCAAAATTTTTTGGAAGTACCTCTAAAACCTGAACCACATCCTTGTAAATATAATTAATGGTGGCAAATATTTGTCCTTTGAGGGGACCAGTTATGTTTAGATAACAAGTCATTTATAACCAAATATGATGACTAAAAAAAGAGGACAGTGAGGAGGAATGGGTTAGTTTAAGAAAACCCCAGGTGTTGAGCTGTTTAAGGAGAGTGAGTCATTTCTTTTTTTTTTTTTTTAATTTTATGCCTTCAGGCTCTGCCAACTTGCTTGACATGTGATAAGCCATCAATGAGTATTTGATAAAGCAATGAACAAATGAATGGATGTATGAGTGGAAATTATTTTGGTAGGAAGTCCAGAGGTGCTATTTTATTTTGTTTTATTTTTTTCAAAAGGTGATAGTATAAGAAGGGTATACGTAAAGTTTGTAATAATTAATAGAATATTGTGGAGGATGTTCTGAGCCCCTCAATGGAACTAGAGGCCATTTGAGGACCAGTTTCATCAGGTAACATGGGTCCCGCTGTATATGTTTTAACTCACATGTGCACATGCTCACATTTGCAAATACACAAACACATGCACGGCCTCATCACCTTACCGCCCTACCTTGTCTATCCATATGCAAATATGTATGAGCCATCCCAATATGTATGGAAAGAGAGTTAAATCTTCTTAGTCATGGTTAGCTGTTCAGGAGAGAGGGAAAAATGAAGGCTTATTAAAATCAAAAGGGGATAGAAGGAGATTTGACACACTAAATGGTTAGACACAAGACTCTGCCTGCAAATTAAGAATGTATCTTATCCCTAGTCCTAATACCAGGCAAATGAGCATTTCTCATCTCCTTTGTGATCCTGTCCATTTAAACTCTGGGTAGCCTGGTGAGGATGGAATTAGGACACAGCAGATTGTTCCTGGTCTGCACCTAGAGTCTCAGAAAGTTTTTATTGGGAGGAAAAAAACATGTAATCTATCCAGTTTTAGTTTTGAATGACCACACAATGGCAGAGTAAAATATTCTGTGGAAAGAATTAGAACTAAGATCATATTATAGACAGATTTCTAGAGTGTTGGTAGGAACAGAAAATTTGCTTTCCTACGAGTTACCTTAAACAGAAAAGAAAATATCCTCCCATGTCTCTCCTATTGAATAATGATGGGAGATAAAAAATGTCAGTGTTATTTCTTTTCATGGTACAAACAATAAGATATATGCCCAAACAGCTCATAAGCATCATTAGCATCTTCTTCACGTGTCAGTCTCTGTCTAGTTCTAACCCCAGCACTTCCGTTGCAACTGTAAGCACATAAAAGCTCAGAGTCATAGACTGGTAAGAATGGGACATGGATTCCAGTTGCAGCTTTTGCCAGTTAGTATCTCCGTTACCTTGAAAGTCCCCCCTGAGCTCTACTTGCCTCCTCAGTAAAATGAGGTGATTAGAGTAGATAACAGCTGGGTGTCCTTCCAGCACTGGCAGGCTAATACTTTTTAAACACAGTTTCACCACGTGATGGGAAAGGCGAGCCCATATAATTCTGTATATGCCCCAATGGTGTCTGCTGAAAAGACTTCACCTTTGCTGAGGGCACAAACTGGACAAGGCGAGGTTCTCACCGTTAAATTCTTCCCCGGGGGATGCTTTAGTGGCGTGGCTCAAGTTCAAGACAGGGCACACTTTTATTTCCTTCTCCACAAAAACACAGAGAGATAAATAAATATTTTATTAAATTGCCCAACAAGGGGGAAACTAAGAATTTCATGCAATTATATAGTTCCTGAAGATCCTTCTAATTGAATTACCAAAGGTGCCTGTTGGGCATTCCTGGCCACGTCCCCTATAATTCCATTACTATTACCTCTGTGGATCCTATAAATGTCATTAACATAAGGCAGATATTTGCTTTCAATAAGATAACACAGATGATTTTGTCTAATTGTCTCTCTAATCCCTCCCCCTCACAGCCTGGGAAATGACTTGCAATTGCTCAAACACAGACATTTATTATTGCTTTGGAAACATGACAATGTTGTGGGGAAAGTTTGGGTCCTTCCCTCCACCCATCACATGTTCTTGTCTTCTGAAAATGCTCCTATCTTCCTAGTGGGTGAAACGAACCATTTGTACTGAGATCCCCACATGGAAACCTATAGTGAAGAAGGAGAGAGGTGGGCACAGCCTGTCCCAGTTCTCACTGCACTGCTGTGGGCACGACTGACCTCATGACAAGCTTATGCCTTGTAGCCCAGGTAGGTTTTCTCTGCCAAGGCCCCTTTACCTCTGGTGGGCAGTTGTTTTGTGATTATTGGGTAGTTGCATCCACTGGAATGGACTCACCCTGCAGCCTCTGCTGGCTGGTAGCCTCCATTCAGTCAAAGCTTTAGCCTTGGGCTATTCAATCTAGGATATTTCTAAAGCTAGTCTACTGTAAGTTATTCAGGGTCTTTGCTTATTTATCTTATGTTTTCAGCTACCTGATTGCTCATTCATTTCTACATATTGGCCGAGCAGGGTAAAACCTGATCTACTTTGTCCTTGTTCACTGCTCCAATGAGAAAGGGTTGCATGAAATAAGTTGTAAGTGTTCTGTGAATTACATTTATTCTTGTTCTGATCCACCACTATCAATAACCCAAAGCGGAACACAAGGTCTGGCCACTGGTCAGCAGTAGTAATAAAAGTTGAAACTTAGTTGTTCCAGGGCAATGAGTGATGTTCTTAATAAGAACAGAATTTAGATGGGTTTGTTTCCTTTCCACAAAACCAACATATTATATACACACGCTCAGAGCCAGGCAGTGTAGTGGGGGAAGAAATAAGTTAAATTGAGTTTGGGACCAGAAGGCTTTCACAGTGGGTCTCTCTAATCTCACCTATATTTCTGCAAATCACTTCCCTCTTAGACTAATCCTTTGATAATTACCAGGCCATCCGCCCACAGCCGAAGTGGGCACGTACTACCGCGCTGAGAGGCGTGATGACATGAGCAGAGGGCTGTCAATTAACAGATCCAACTGCAAAAGGTCTCCCTTTCCCATGTTAAGGGGGATTCAAATAAGAACACTCTGAACTTCAGGAGATTGGAGAGGAATCTCCATCAAAAATAGAAAGTAATGAAAGGAAATGAAGTTCACAGGAGACCCCTATTATCTCTGCTTTAGCAGAGCAATGATGGGAATAATCACCCCACTGTGAACACGAACCCCACACCTGAAGTTGTTTCTCCATTATTTTCATTATCCTAATTGAACAATGCTACTTTTAAACCCATTTGAAAAAATACATGGTGTTTCATTATAATCTTATATATGTAATATAAGATTAAGCCAAGATCTGTATTACAGAAAACAGAGGAAAAAAAAATATATTTTATATAACACAGAAAATAGATCTGATCTTTGTAAGGGTTATTCACTGTAAATTTTTAGCTTCAAAAGCTGCAGCTGGAGAACTGAAAATTTTTGGTGTTTCCAGTTTGGATTTCTTTTGTACACATTAGAAATGAAAGACACATGAATCAAATGAACCAGATTTGGAAAGGGACCATGAGGCCATTAAGTCCTATGTCCCCAAGGGCTATTGGAGTTTGTTCCTAGCCTCATCTCTCCAGAGTTTTATCCAGTTTAGTTTGAAATGTCTTAAGCAATGCATTTCCCAGAGGGAAAGATCTAGGAAACAGAGCTTGCCACGAGAAAGCCTTCCCGACATCAGCCCTGACTGCTCTTTGAAATTTAGCCCCAGAAATGCTCTATGAGAAAATTACTACTTGTCCAATTAGGACGCAGGTTCTGATAGATGAGATCTGAGATTAGCAAACAGTGCTCTGTGGCTAATAAGACAACGGAGACATTATACTTTCCTGGAGGGGTGATGTTCTCTGGACAGTTAATGGCACAGCCGGGGTCCTCTGCAGTATGAAGGTGTTGGGGGTAATTTTCTTGATTGTTGAGGGAAATGTTAAGCTTTTCGCTCATTGACTTGGGGTGATATAATAATAAGGCCTACCATTTATGGGCTCGGCAACTGTGCAAGTTCTGAATTATCTCATTTCATCTTCACGAAAGCCCTATGAGGAAGGTACAATGACCACCTACATTTCCTATACGAGGACACTTAGGCCCATTAAGTGATCACATAACTAGAGGAGCCCAGAGCTGAAACCAGGCCATGTGACCCTAGAGTCTGTTTTCCTAGCCACAGCCTACTGTATATCACTTTGTCTGGTTCTAAGCAGACAGGTTAGTACCCAATGCTGGCTTCCCATCCTGTGAAAATATGGTTCATTAGTGAGAAAGGAACCATCCAAAAGGTCCAGTCTGCCTATTGCTACCTCAAAGGGGGATCCACATGCTTGTCTTAACTGACTCCCACAAGGGAAAAAAAGAGAGAGAGAACAGGAGCCTGCCAACCTCGACAGATGGTGTGTAGGCTGTTTTGGAGATGGGAAGAGAGAGATTTTTGCTGGCTGACAAAGAACAAGGGAAAGAGATTGGAGAGAAGTGTGACATAAGCAGAAAGAGCTAAACTTGAAATATACGTGGAAGAGAAGATTGAGGGGTAGGGACTGAACTAGCGGACAGATGGGTAAATAGACTTAAAAGGACATTTTTAAAATGCCATGGAACACCAGTCTAGTGAGGGAAAGTGAGCGAGAACACACGTTCAGAAACAAGAGAAGCCAGCTCTTCCCCAGAGGGGTTTTGCAATCTCCCAGCTGAAAGATTCAGAAGAGCTGTGATTGCCCCCACCCCTGAGCAGCGAGTAAAAGCTTTAATTCAAGTTCAAAGGAAACACACCCTAGTCATTCTGGCTTGGAGTCAGCAAAAATAGGGGAATATTCCAAGGAAGTTTAGAATTGTATCAGTCTCCATCCATTGTCAACTGAGTTCCAGAAAGGGGACAATAAGAGACAATGCGATTTTTGTTCAGTTGAACTTTATGGACACACCACTTCTTACCAATCTCCAAGGACCCTCCCAGATCTTGGCTGAGAGTCTACTGATGATGTGATCAGTGTCCCACACTCTCAGCTTTTCTTTTCCCTCACAAGACTGGTTTAAATTATTTATGCACACGACTTAACTGTAAGATGGTTTATTCATAATGATGCCTTAGGAGACAGGAGATAGACAACCTGCCTTTGTGAGGGTCTCTCCGGAGAGTGGCAGTTGCACGGTATGTTACTACATCAGGCTCCATGAGGACAAAACAGCTCAACGTACAGCCTCTGTTTAAAATAAGGATTAATGTTGTGTAGGTCTCAAGTTGAGAGGCATTTATATTGATACAGTTGTTTCAAGAAATAAATCAAAAGAACCTTCAGTACCACAAGGGACAGGTCTGTCTGTGCTAAAGAGGACAGATCGGTACCTCTGACTGTTTGGGTCTGGAATAGGCCTGAAGGTCATTTACCAATATTGGCCATAGTTCTCCTCTGGAAGTGATCGGGTACAATCAAATGAATCATTCTGCCACTCCCTACACCATGCACTGTGGACAAGGGCTTGACCAGATGCAAATCTGCCTTGAACCATATTCTGGGAGGTCTGGTTTCTAAATAAAAGAATGGACCTTGTTGAAAAACATATCTCGGGCCTCCCCTGGTGGTGCAGCAGTTGAGCACTGGGCTGCGAAGCTGCCCACAGCCTCTGCAGTGCCAATTCAATCCCCGGCCTCCAGCGAGGGTCCCACATGGCACGCAGACCTCTCCTGCCGTGCCCACTGCTCCCCTCAGCAGTGTATTTTGTCAGTCTGCCTGTTCTGCTCCCCGTTCTGGCTCTGGTGAATTCTCTCACCCTCCCACGCTTCTGACTGTACCCAGTGCTTTTATGAATAAATAAATAAATCTTTTAAAAAAAATCTTTTTTTTTCCAGGTGTCTATTTCAGCTTCCATAATAAGAGAAAATTCTGTGGTCATTTGTTTGAATTTTCAGCATCAAATCTAAGGTCCCATATGTATAATTCTTAATTTGCCTTAAGATTTTTTAAATGTCTTGTCACGGTTAGGACTTCATTAAAGACATCAGTTATGTTTCTCTCTGATTCTCCTATACCCTGGCCTTTTCCACCATTCCAATATTTCTCTTGAGCTACAGATTTCCCTACAATTAATTTGTGCTTTGTCCTGAGTTAGCTTAATTGAAACATCAAGCTAATAAAACTTAGAAAAGATGAATGTTTCATAAAGGTACAGGTGAAAGGGGTGAATTTTATTATAAACCTGTACACTGCAATTTATGCTGTTAAGAAAAAAGAACTTTCAGGAAAGATGGGGTGTGTTTCTTTTCTATAAACAGTTGCCGAGTTCTTAATCTACATATGATACTGAATGGGAAGCTCCATAAACTAGCACAATGCAAAGTAAAATATACTCTATACCATGGGATAATGCAGAACATGGAAGACATGCAGAACGTGGAAGGTAAGAAGGAATATAAGAGTTAGATATCAAAGCATATTATTGGGCAGTGATGTAAATTCATTTCCTGCTGTAGGGATGCTCCACATATTCACATGACTTATTCCCACAGAGTCTTAGGATTTTGCTCAAAAGTCACCTCTTGATCGAGTGCTACCCTGATCATCCTATTTAATCTTGGAACTCCCCTCTGGAGCTTCAGGCTCTCCTGCTATATTTTCCCCATAACATTCACACCTTCTAACACAAAATACAACTCATTTCTTATGATTTTTTGTTTATTTTGTGTCTCCTTCCACCAAAATGTAAGGTCTATATGGGCAAGGATTTTGGTTTTTGTCTACTTTGCTCAGTTGTATTTCTAGCTCCTAGAAAATCCCTGCCACCTCAGAAAACTTTAGAAACATGTTACTCTTGTCTATAAGCTTGGAATTGAACTAGAGAGTTCAGTAAGTTATAGTACCTGCTGTAAGGAACTGACAAAATGATACTAACAACAAAGATAAACAATAACAGCAACAATAATAACAGCAAGACCTTCTGATGGGTCAGTCTCTGTACTAAACTTATTATTTCACTGTTTCATTGAATTTCCACACCAATCCTCTGAGATTCTATAGTCACTATATTGATGAGAAAATGGAAGCTCAGAAAATGTAAATCATAGGCCCCAAATAACACGGCAAGAAAATGGGTGTCCTGGAGTTTCAGCTCAAGACTCACGCCAGAACTCATAACATTTTTATCCTTTAAATTTATGACATTCCCATATACGGAAGTCAAAAGAATCATGTTGTGAACCCTTCTGGACTCATCACTCAACTTCAACCAACAATGATAAATCCATGGCCAACCTGATTCCCAGTTCATCATCTTAACCACTTGCTCTATGATCAAATAAATGGAATAGAAGGTTTACTTCTTATAAATAGAAGGCCACAGCTCTTTGGACAGGCATGGCTGGGAAGCCTTCATGAGGCCTGATCTGGTCAAACCCCTTTGCTTTCCTTTTTCTCCTCACAAGCTGATGTCCAGCTTCACATGAAACTCCACTATTGGGGATCCCATCTACTCCTGACTCTGTGCTCAGCATGTATAAGACCTGACAGGAAGGAAAAGAGCGTGAAAAGAGCCCAGTTTGATTAGTGTATGTACTTAGTTTGGGAAGAAGAACTTTCTTCTAGTCTTCATCACTGCTGAGGGGCTTTGGATCCAGAGAAATAAGTTCAGAAAAGGAGACCTATAAAGCAGCCACAGACTAAGACCGATCTCTCTTATGGTCCTCTGGGGCTGGTGGTTCTTGGAAGTCCAGTCAGCCTGGGTGCACCGTAGCTCTTTTCTGTTACGAAATGACACAAAATACCATAGCAGGAAACAATGGACTCAGAAGACACGTAGAGCACAGATATAAGAGAGGATGTTGGGAGGTCTTATTTTCCAGATCCTGGGGTGACTGAGCAGCAGTGTCTGAGTTCCCACTGTTGCAGAGTCAGCCCTCAGTTGCCACTCCTGACTTCTTTGCTGCTTTTCTTTCCTCTTCTAAGAGGTTGAGAGGAGGAATCGGAATTAGATCTAACTTCAGTTCAGATATGCCTCTCCCGCTTGTGCAACATCAGGCAAATAAGAACCTTGCCTGAATCTCTGCTTCCTGATCTCAAAAGGGGTAACTGCTTAGTTTGCATTTGTAGAGCACCTAACATGATACTTGGCACATTAGTACTTTGGAAATCAGGGCTGGGAAACTCTCTCTCATTGTCATGTGACATTTCTCCTGTGTTCCTTAATGAAGCAGAGATCCCTAGCCTAATGTAAAAAATATTATCCATATTTTTTTACAAAGGAGGAAATTACAATAACCAGGAATTTTGGTTGGATTATTACTCCCATTGACCCACACCCTATATGCATTTTGGAATAAATCCAGGATCTGGGAGTCACAATGTAACTTCTTCAATTCCTTCTCACTCCCTAGAGCTATGACTTCAAATTCCTGTTACCTCCACATTAACACCTTTGAAGGAACTGAAGAGGAAAGTTCTACTGCTACCATGCTGTCCCCATGTCCTGATAATAGAAAAAATTTAACAACTCCCCTGTACCAAGCACTAGGATAAGCACTGTGGACATATGTGAACACACACACACATGTATTTATTTATAGGTGCATATATGTATGTGTGTGAATATACATGTGCATACATATGTGTACATGTATGTATTTTGATTGACTGTGTATGTGTGCACATGTGTTTATACATGTGTATTTACATATACATATATAAAACTATTGGTATAATTTGCATCATATGATATACTAGTATGCTATATAAAGTACACATAGACTATATGTGTACGTGTGTGTGTGTGTATATATATATCTCATTTATTTCTTTAAACACCACCATGGTTATTCAGGAAACAGAGGGTCAAAGAAGTGAAGTAACTTGCCAAAAGCCAAAGTTGTAGTGTGTCCTCCAGCCCAGTTTCCCCTCTCATGGACACCTCTCACATCAATGAAAGGGCTGGGAATGGGGCAGAACAACAAGGGCCAGTCTGCCGCATTCCATAGCAAGGTGTCAGAAGGATGGCAAAACTTCAATAGCCCAGTTTTGAGTTTGGTAGGCACAGGATTCTGTACCTAATTGCTCTCCATGAATCATCATTGACAGGTTGTTTTGCTAAGCCTATTTTGTGTTTAAGTATAGCAAATCTTTCAGTGGTTCATACGGTCATTATAAATAATCCTCTATGAATAAGGAGCAATGATCACAGGTCCTCGAGAATAGAGCGTATTGGGAGATCCTGGGGTAATCTGGTTCCCCAAGAGGTAAAGCCTGCTGGAGCTGTCCTTCCTCCCTGGCAGTCATTTCCAGAACCTCCCTCCTGGAGGAAAGGCTGTCTAATAGAGTTGCCAACAGGACAAGATCTGGAGACAGACTGACTGCCTGGGTCCAAATCCCATTCTGCCACTTCCTAATTCTGTGATCTTGAACAAAGTATTAGCTTCTGTATCTTGGTTGCATCCTCAGCAAAATGGAGAGAGTAAAAGTGTCTGACTTATTGAATTGTTCTGAGAATGAAATGAACACATGCTAAAAATATAGAAGAGTGCCTAATAAAGATTAAATGGTAAGCAAATGGTAGTTATTGTAACAAACACTACACCAGGAAAAAAAAAATGGGATATCCCATATCCCATGGATGTGATTCCCCCAACTCCACATTCATTTTATTCATGTTCTCCTTTGGAAATTTAATGGGAACAGGTGAGCTGGGCTGCAATATCACCTTTGTCCAGTAGCTGCTGCTCACTCCCTTGTGGGGATGTTTTTCATAGCAAATGCATCACAATTTAATAGGTTTTAAGCAATAAAATTAAGTAAGAGTCTCGAGATCATAGAAATAATTGGTTAAACAAAGTTAAGGCATGTTTCTTCACTGCAGGATTTTTCAGAGCCTCTAGTGTACAAGGTGCTTTGTAAACCTCCAATGGCATATGAGGAGGGTGGTGGGTTGGGGAGAAGAGGACCGTATTCCCAACTTTTCCGAGTGCAGAACCCTTTTATCTTTCTGAACCCCATTAACTACTGAAGGGACACTAACATTTCACCAATGTTAGCATTTTACCAAACTGAATTTGGGCAACATTTCTTTGAATTGCCTTAAAATGGTATTTCTCAAAGTATGGTTTTTAGATCATCTGCTTGTTAAAATGCAGCTTTCTGAATTTTATACAAGACTGATAGAATCAGACTCTCTGAAGGAATGGCTGAAGATGCTGCATTTTAACAAGCTCCCCAGGTGCACATTAAATTTTGAGAATCACTGCCTTAAAGAAAACACATCCCTAATTTTGGAATTCTATAAATTTGAAATCCTGAATACTAAATTTTCCTTAATAAAGATACTTGTTAACTTCCCAGAAATGCATATACTAATGAAAAGTGGGGTGGATGGTAAAGTTAGTTGATCTGATTGTGTAAATGTTCACAGTGTTTCCATGCTAGGTACTGTGCCATGGAGCTGGGGATACAATGAAAAATAAGTATCAGATCCCACCTTCAAGGTGTTTACAGTCTATAATTAAGTGGGAGCCAGGAGCACTGACTGGCTTCTGGCCCAGCATCCCTGTAGGACCTTGGCTGTACTCAGTTTTGTAGTCAAGTTCACTTGGGACCTAGGAGACTAATTCTGGGAATCAAAGTCAGGATAGGAAGGAGTAATTTCTCTTCTAATGGATCAGTCATTAATGAATCAGTAAGATGTTGGTTACGTTTGTTTATGATATACTGGGGGCTAAAAAGCAGTAAGGAACAGGACAAAGCAGTCAAATGAAGCAAAGAATGAGAGTGAGAAGTAAGAAGAGGGAAATCTCTTCTTATAAATAGATGAATTATGGGGGGGGGGGGTTGGAAATAAAGCCCAACCTGCTGACTCTTCCGTTTAAGGTGAGAAATAACAGGATTAGAATGTCAAATTGCTGAGTCCTGCAGACTTGAACCATAAACCTCTGTTATTCCATTTTTTCCCCTCTGCAGTCACTAATTAAATATGGCTTGAAAGAGGTAAAATAAAATGGCTTTTTTGGTGTCAAGTAGAATGCACACTATTGGCTTATAGTGGGGCTGGGTATCTGGTAGACCTGCACTGGGATCTGCAAAAAGAAGGCACCTGCAGGAGACACAGCAAGATAAAAGAGCACTTGTCTCTTCTTAAGCAGTTTCATAATCACTTTTTATTTCATATGTAGCCTTTGTACAATCTTATTTTCACATATAATCTTTTTACCCTAACTAGCAATAATTCCAAATATATGACATTCCTCTTTAAGTGTGATCTATGCAGAGCTGCAAACCGGAGGACCCAAAACACAGTATGAGTAGTATTTGAATTCCGAAAAGTATCGCTGTTTCCAAAAGGAAGAATCACCCCACAAAGTTCAGGGGTTGCCTTAAATCAGGATTTGAGGATTTGGTATCCTTTGCACTATTATCAACTTTTACCCAGATAACGTCTTTATAAACTGTCTTCTGTCTCGTACATAAAGCTTGCCTGAGTCTCTTCTCACTCATTTTAAGACAACACAGTGTCTGTGTCCCTAGCTTAGAAGTTAGTATGTTTAGATCAAATATCTGACTCCAGCACCTGCGGCCACACTGAGTCCATTTCCCATTTCTCTCTGCTCTCCCATGTGGAGGTCGGCACAAAATAAGAATTTAACTGACTGAAGCCCTAACGGAGCTATCACTGGGGCTGTGTTCTCCTGTTGTTGCCTGAGAAAAATCTATCATTACTCTATATGCATATGGCATGTGTCAACTGTTTTAAAATTAGCCAATTTTCCTAAGCATAAAAATGGATTTTTGTCATATCACATGAACCATATATCACAGAAACAAACCAGTTTTTGTTGTGGCTTTTTTTTTCTTCCAAAGTACATTAAGCCTTTTTAAGCCACTGCCAAATCCATTTCTCTCACTGCATTTGTGAGATACATTTAAAGAAACGTAGCAGAGAAGGAAAATCTCATATAGTGCTGTCACCTGGAAAGAAATCTAGTTCATTACTAAGCTAACCACGCCTAGGAGGCTGGATTGCTTCACCTGCTTTTAAATAATAAATAGAGCATTTGTATGCTGAGTTGCACTCTAAGTCTGCGATAGGGCAGAAATAATAAAAATATAAAAAGATGATTAAGAGAAAGAACTGTCATTTATTGAGCACTCTCTATGTGCCAGACTGTATGGGAAGTGCTAATTCTGCATTATTTCACTTCAGACTCAAAGCAAGCCCCTGCCATATTTTACTATATCCATGTACAGATGTGGAACAGAGACTAACATAGTTAGGTAACCTGGCAAGGTGACATGGCTAGTACAAAGCAGAATCTGCCAAAAGTTGCACCCAACTTAATCACCCCTGAGCCTATTCTTTTCAGGACTAGGTCACCTCTTATCTGAGTGGAAGCCCTTTAAACATACAGAGACATCATAATGAAACACCAGTAGGCTTCTGTGTCAACTCTTGCATTCCAGGTTTCTCCTCTTAATTAAGGTTATATGGTGTCATACATGCACCCAAATGCTTTGGCTTACTCTCAGCCAAATAAATCCCCATTTAGCTTTGGAGGAGGAAGTGGGAGGGACAGGATGGCTAATGTTCATCCACAGCAGCACAGACACTGTTTTTAAGAACTTGGATGAGAACAGGTCTTCTTTGGGAATTCTCCTTGAGTCCCTGCATAACGCCCCCAAACACTGCTAAGATCAGGAGCCCTGCAGCCTCTGTACTGAATAGGCAGCAGTCGATATGGTTCCTTTGGGGCCTATAGTTCCTCTCAAAAGGGGAAAACACAAATCTCCTACTTGTGTGAAAAATCTATGAATTTCTCTTTAGAAATGCTTGAGTGTTAATTGAGAGGGCAGCACATCAGATCATTATTAGTCATTAATACTTCAGCACAAATTAGTTGATCAGGTTACTGAGAGGTGTGAATGCCCCTGTGGGAAAGATTTTGAGGGAGGTGATGGGGAGTCGCCAGGGAGGACTGACTTTGGGCTGCTGCAGGGCTGAGCAAGTGCTGACACAGGGGTACAGGGGGGCTGGCATTCCACCGTGAATGGGTGGGACAGGAAGGGAACACCATAGTACACACACACACACACACACACACACACGTCCTCCACTGTCCCTTTGTAGCTGTGGGGACTGCACTTACAGGCAAAGGTTTTAGGAAAAGTACCAGCCACACTCCTCAGCAACCTCTAACAGGAACCTCGCCGGTGCCTCCGCGGCCAGGGAGAGTGTAACACAGCTTTTGGCCTCTAGGGGTCCCCAGCGCTCCGAGACTTCCGGAGAATGCTGACCTTGCTCTGTTTTCCCGCTGGGCTCAAATCCCAAAGGGCGAAGCTTGCGGAAAGGGAAACAAGCACGTGCAGGCCTCCCTCCCCCACTCCCAGGACCCCATCGCTCGCCAGAAAACTGTTCATCCACCTCCCTGCTCCCGCCTGATGGCGTATTTATAGTATGCTAAATGGCTGAACACCCAGCAGGGGAGGCAGAAACGAAGTGCCCCCGCACTCCTTACCCAGTGCTTAAGCACGCAATACCTCAAGGGGATTCCAAGGACTTCCCCTTGCAGCCCCACCCGACACTCTTCCAGTAAATCCCATCTCCAGGCTCCAGAGCACAGCTGCGCAGGAATCTCTGCGCTCAGCAGGCAGCCTCGTGCTCAGGGTGCTGCACATGGCCCCTGGTGAGGGACAGAGGAGGGTCCAGGCGCCCTGCTCCTGGGTCTGCACCAGATGGCTGGAGGGGGCTGAGGAAGGAAAGGGACCCTGAGGGAGGACCACAGACAGAATCCTAGAAGATCCCAGTGCCCACTGGAAGCAGAGTCATTGAAGACCATGAGTTGTGGTTTGGTTTGGTTTGGTTTGGTTTGGTTTGGTTTGGTTTGGTTTGGTTTGGTTTGGTTTGGTTTGGTTTGGTTTTGTTTTGTTTGGGGGGGGTTAAAATCCCAGGAGTATTGGAAGAGTAAAGCATTTTGAGAGACCATATTACCCCCAGTTCACACTGAAAGAGGTTGCAGGGGTTAAAGTCAAGTCTCTGGCTCTCAAATCCTTACTATGAGTTGTATTTGAAACCCACCTTATTACTGTGAGTCAAATATCTTGAACATTTGACTGAACCTCTCTATTCCTAATTGTTCTCATCTTCAAAATGGGAATAATAATACCGCTTTACAGGGAGTTGTTGGAATCAACTAAGATCTGACATCTGGTATCTAAGGGTCCTACTCCTTGCCTGACACACTGTGTACGTTTATTCACAGGCATCAGACTTCAGGCATCTGCGATCATCTAGAATACGAGAGAACATTTATTTAGCTCAAAGTCCACTTTGATCTCCTTTATATATTGGGGTTCTGTCTATGGGTTTATTAGCATCTTTCATTGCTTTTTAAAAATTTAAAAACCACTGCCGGTGTATAATTGAGATAAACCCTTTCCTCTAAGCCTAAGGACGCTCAACTCTTTTATTTTTTTTTTGAAAGCCTGCTCTTTTTGAAAATGGAAACACACCTGTATTCAGAAACAGAAGTACTTGAACTATTCAGCCCATACATACTAAGTACTCAGTATGTGCAAAACATTGCACCTGAAGGTTTCTAGCATTTTTGAACACTCATCAGCCCTCTTGGCCTGCTCAAGAAATCCTCTGACAATCTAACAGTGCTTTGTCCTTCTTGACTGATTGAGCCCAGACTCAGAGAAATTACCCCTACCTTAATCTCAAAGGTGCTCTGTCCTCTGGGGATGACTTAAGACTGTGATTATATTGCAGTCCATTGTTGAAGAGCTTAGGCCTTGGGTGACAGAACAGAGTTCGAATTTGAACTCTGTCACTTTCAGGTGGTGTGATCTTGGGTTAGTTATTTATTCTCTCTGAGCTTTAATTTCCTTTTGTATAAACAATATAACAACCCTCTTAGAGGGTTGCTAGATGATTGAATAAGACAATGCCTGGAAAGCACTTAGCATAGTGTCTAGCATATGGTAACTATTGCCAAGAAATTCCTGATTCACCGACGTCTAACAGCATGTACTGAAGCTGCCACGTGACTCTCACTGCACAGAAAAATACCATCATTGCTCTCTACGGAGGTCAATATTTTATGACCTTTCGTACTTGGGGACACACAAAAAAACATTTTTTCCATTTTTTGTTTGCCTATTGTGTGATGTTTACTGATATATTTCAATCACTGTTTTGAATCTTTGCAAAGTTTATGCAAGATAAGGGGCCAATGTCTCTGATTTACTAGATGGGAATACTGAAGTTCAGAGAAATTCTGTAACACATTTAAGGTCACAAAGTCAGTGACCAAGACTATACAGAAGCCCAGTGACCAAGACTATACTATACTGTCTGCCTCAGAAGTTAGGTGCCTTTCTTCCCACTTTTCTGAGGCTCAAGACTTTCCTGCCTGGAAGTGTGAGGGCAGCTGCAGGGGCAAGATCCTGAGTCTGTATTTTCCCTTTCTCAATTACAGTCTGTAAATATGAATGACACATCCTTCATAAGTAATAAAAACTGTAATAAAAATTAAATTAGATTCTATAAGTAAAAGTGGGCCTAGAAAAATTTCTATCCTAAAGCAGGCTGTGGCTGGACACTAACTCTGTATGAATTTGTCCCACCCAAGTTTCCTCAGCATTCCAAATGATCATTTTAACCTCATTGCAATAATATTCCTAGAGAAGGTGCATATGTGTGTATATTTGTGTGCTGTGTTGTGTGTACACATCTGTATATGTGTACACAGGTGTACATACAGAGGCATAGATGACATACATATGAAAAATCATAAAGCAAACCATGCCCAGTTGAGAAAACAACATTGTCAGCATCTCAGAACCACCTCCCCTTTTGCCCCTCCCTGATCAAATTCCCATTTCTCCCTCCAGTCTAATTCACTTCTCATCTTGTTAAAAAATGATTTTCTTTTTCCCTTCTGCTCCTGCCTCTGGGTTGTCTCCAGCCTTTTTTGCTGCCCTGTGCCTGTCACTTCACCAGGGTTCTGAGTGACATGTCATTCACTGGAGAGAAGTGAAATAAAGTGGCTCAGCAGAGCAGGGACACACATGCGCAGAGACACGCATGTGCATCTGTGTGTATGTGTGTGTCCCCACCTTCTGACTTCATGGAAAGCAGCAAACCAGATGCTTTATGAGCTATGTTTTAGCCCAAAAGGACAGAAAGGACAAGTAGACTGCTAGAGGAAAGGATTGGGGATATTTAGACAATTGGATACTACTCCCAAGACCACCCCGCCCAGAGCCTGGCAGCTCTGGTTGTGAGGACACTCTAGCACAGCAGCTGGAGTCTTGGTAACACAGAGTTCACAGTTTCTCTTCTTTGGATTCCCGATTCTACCTTGTCCAGGATTTCTACCTTCCTCCATTAACAAATCAGGTCTCAATTTAAATGTTACATCCTCAAAGAGAACATCTTTGATCACTACCTCAATCACTCTCTCCTACAGTATTCTTTTTTTAATCATCTTCATTATCAGCATCCAAATTCTCTCATTTGTTTATTAACATGTTTACTTCTCTCAATACCATAATAATAAACAATATGGACTTAGCAATCTAAACGAGATCAAAATGCAACTGTCCCTCTTACTGGCTATGAGACCTTGGCCAATTGTTTTTTACCCCTCTAGTGTCACCTCTATAAAAATGTATATATAGGGGCCTCCCTGGTGGCACAAGGTGTTAAGCACCACACTATGAAGCAATTTGCAGCCTCTGCAGCATGAGTTCAATCCCCAGCTGGCCAGGGAGCAACCCACATGGCACGGCAGACCTCCCCCGACTTACCCGCTGCTCCCCTCAGCAGTGTATTTCCATCAGTCTGCCCGTTCTGAATCCTCTCACCCCTCCGCATCTCTGGCCTGTACCCCAGCTGTTGTATGCATAAATAAATAAGTCTTTAAAAATGTGTTATATAGTATTTATTAAAATGGGACTCATAGTTGCATTAGATGAAGTAAATGAATTAATTTCTTTAAAGTCTCCAATACAGTGCCTGACACAAAAGGACTATGAAAGTGTTAGCTATTATCACAATGTCAATAATCATCATTATTATGATTATCATCCTATCTTCTCTTTAGAATGTAAGCAGGGCTTTTATCTGGTGTTCACTGCTGCATCCTCTGTGCCCAAGAGGAGTACCTGGCATGTATTAGTAATAATATACTGAATAAATAGCTCCTCAGAACTATGTCTTAGAACCCAACCCCAGCTTCCTCCCTGAGTGCAGGAGAGAGCCATATAAACAAATCATTACAGTGTGGTAGCTACAGTGTGAAGGCAGAGTGTGAGCAAGATGTGTGGGAGTAGAGAGGAGGAGGCTATTAATTATTTCCCAGCGCCTTAGGGAAGTCCTCACAGAGGAGACAATCTTTACAGAGCTTGTTCCCGAAGCTCCCTAGCCCTCAGGAAACAGAAAACAGGGAAGGGGAAGAATCTGCAGGAAAACACCATCGCACACCTAAGGGTCTCAAACTACCAAGGGGACTGTCTGTCCATTGTTGGAAGTTGCTGGAGTGAGAACAGGTGGTGGAGAGAATTTGTAGGCCAGCTCGTGCAAAATCTGAGATGTGTTTGTCATGCTAAGAAATTTGATTTCATTTTGACAGTAGCAGGGAGTCACTGAAGAATTACAATATGAGGAGAAGTATAATCAAAGCTTATATCTTGAAAGATGACTCTAGCTACAAGGAGGAAACTGGAATGACTAGCCTTTCAGAGGAGAAACAGGGAGCCAAGCATTGGGAATGTCCAGATCAAAAGCAAAGAGAACATAAAGAAAGCAAGTGGCTGGTGAACCATGTGAGGTCTTGGTGGTTGATTTGTTGAGGGGGAACAACATGAAAGTAAGTAGAGCCCATGACAATTCCTGTTTCTTAATTATGCTTGTGGGGGATTGTGGGTATCATTAACCAATGCAGGGAATTTGGGGATGGGCACAGTTTGGGGGGGGCTATTGGTGCATTCTGAGTTCAGCTGTGGACATTTTAATCTTTGTGATATCAAGTGAAGATCTGTGGTATGAAAAGATATTGACATTGGCTGAGCATCTATTATGTGACAGGGCCTATATTTGGCACTTTGTGGTTTTAATCTCACTTAACATATAGAATAATGCTTTGAGAGATGGGGCGTTATTATTTTTTATTTTATAAATGATAAAACTAACATGCAGAGCAGGTATGACCCCTAATTTACATAATTTACACTGAAGAACAATAAGTAGAGCAGTTTGATTAAGCAAGACTGAATGAAGTGTATACAAAGAGAAGGATGAGAAAATACAGTAATTAAGGTAAACTTGAATGAGCTAATAATAGTTCCATGTGTCGATATGAAAATGAGGTGAGAGAAAGTTCGTGACATACTTTGTAAACTATAGAATGCAGTAAATAATAAGAAAATAATAATGAGTGAATTATAATGTTCAAATCTATAATTATTAAATAAGTTCAATCATTATGTGTCTCCCCATTCTTCTTGTTGATAGGTCCATGAAAGAACCTTGAATGCATAACAAGGAGTTTTCTTTCTACCTATCACACTATTATCTTGTGTGGTTTAAAGGAAAACTCTCGAAGGAAAGATGATAATGTGGGAGAGATGAGAAGGAAGAAGGAGATTTGTAAAGCAAACATATGCTGCTGATCCCTGGTGTCGGTACTATTAGCTCTGTGGGTCCTCACACTTGCAAGTGAGACCCTAAAGATAATTTTCTTATTTCTACTGTCAGGAAGAGACTCAGAAATATTAAGATAAAGTTCTATGCCTCCCACCTGCTAATTGTTTGCCTGGGAAATAAGAGCTCCATGTCTGGCAATATTTGGGGTGGGTTGAGGTCCCCCCTCAAGTAAAAGCCCAGGTACACTATGTGTGTCCTCCTTGACATTAGATTTCAGAAATGCAAGCCCAGGGCTTGGATCCTCTCTGGTGACATGCATCATCCCCCCTTCCCTGTTGTGTCACATTTTACATCTCTGACTCCTCTGGCCTCACACTGCTGCCTCACACTGCTCCGCTTTACCTGTTGCTCCTCTGCACAGCCTAGACCAACATGGTCCAAAGGTAATGAGAACCAGATATGGAATTCAAATTTTTCTTCTAGCCACATTAAAAAGTAAAAAGAAATGATGGGAACTAATCTTATATTTTATTTAACCCAATCTACCCAGAATATAATTTGACAAGCAATCAATACAAAAAGCATTGATGAGATATTTTATACTTTTTTAAACTAAGTCTTCAAAATTCACACTTGTTATAATTTTACACAGCATACATTTCAAGTGTTCAAAAGTCACATGTGGTTCATGGCAATTGTATGTATGTTCCAGTGTGGGTTGGTACTGTATGGGCAGGTTAGGGCTGTGTGGATAGTGAGGGTTAGTACTAAATACATGTAGAGTATAGTGCAGAATTAGAGCTCAGTCCTGTGAGGTCTCAAATTGCTCAATATTGCTCAAATTGCTCAATACAGCCTTCTGGATATAGTTGTATTACTTGGGAGCCTCAGTAAAAGAATGATAGAAGCTCCAGTTGAAGATCCCACATGTAATAATGTTACTCAGCTTTACTTCCATCTGTGTGGCAGTGATGTAATTGGTCGGAAGAAACCACTGGAGTCCCCAGTCTGAGGCATAAATGAGCTGCCTAATTCTTCCTTCCCAAATAAAAAAGAGACATTAACCCACAGCCACAAGGCTCATGCCCATGGTCCTCAACCACTTAGCTCTCAGACATGCCAGTGGAGACTTCTGAATAAAGAAGAGAAAGGCCTTGGACCCACCATCCATCTGCATAGTCATTTAACACCAAGGTGGTAAAAAGAAGTCACAGGGAAGGATTTTGAAGAGAAAGTAAATATTCCTCAGGACTTGTACCCAGAGTGAATCCTAGAGCTAAGCAATCAAACAGACTGGATTTTGGAGGTTTTCCTCTTGACCCAAGAACAATTATGGTGTGACCAGGCAAATCACTCCACCCACAGTACCCAATAGGAGCTTGCTCTGTGTTGGGATGGGCCCCATCCAAGCAGCGAGCGACCTGCATGTGAGTGGATGTCTCTAACCAAGTGAAGACCAATGAAGAAAGTGGTCTTGTCACCTGTTCTCTCACATGACCTGTGCTTTATCTTGACCTTTTCTTGGGGAGACAAGGTCCACTGCTGGAGCAACTGTGTGTGGCCAAGCTGCCATAGCCATCTCCTGGTGGTCTGCAGCCCCTGGTCCTTGCTTGGCTCTGCTCAGGCTGGCAGACTGCCTCTCCCTTCTCCTGCTCAGCTGAGCAATCGCAGTGCAACATGGTGCAGCTGCGGGCAATACCGCACCCCACCCTCCTGCTTTTTGTGGTCTCCTCCTTTGTGACTGCTACAGCATATGTTTTATTAAAAGGGAAAGAGGCAAGGAGACAAGAGGTTATATACATGGGAACGCTCAAGAATCTTAAGATTGAAAATCTCCTGCTCAATGCTAAATGCCTAAGGGTTTTGGCATTTTGCTGAATTCAAGTAAACCCCAATAGGGATGTTTGGGTGGGGAAATAGGAGTTGGAGGAAAATCAGGGCTTTCTTAGGAGATTCTGATTCTAAAGGATATGAGAGATTGTTTTCATCTTCTCTTGAAATTTGCTTGCTTACCCCCAATATCTTCTTCCAAATCTTTTTATATGCTGTTGATAAGCTCCCTTTAAATGCTGGTGACCTTGAACACCATTTTCCCCATTATGTATGAATTAGACTTGAGGCTAGGTGGAAGGGCAGGTAATTTTCAATGCCTAATGAGATGTCCAATGTTTCACAGGCCTCTGCCTAGTTTGAGAGCAGTTTCCTCTAGGCCAATAAATGCTTCAAATAATTAAACCAGGTGTCTTATATTGCCAGGATCTAACTGGAAAAGTGTCCCAAGTAAACCCCAAGGAATCACAAAAGTCTTGGCCTTCCAGGCCTTGTCTACTTGTTTTGCAGCTAGCTTCCCTGTCAGCTGGAATCCTTTCCCCAACTCTCCCTGTCCAAACAAATTCCACTCCATCCCTCATGGCACATTCTCCCTCCTTGGAAGACTGATAGCTCTCATTATCCATACAAATCAATCGTAGATTAATTAGGTCAGCCTTAAGCATCTTGTGTATTTAGAATGCATGTTGTGATTTACCTTTCCCCAAGGGTAAGCCTGTCTTCCTAACTAGACTGGAAGATCATTGAGGGCAAAGGCAAGGTCTTATAGGACTTATATTCCCCAGAGTTCTGAGGTCAATTTCAGAGGAGGTACACTAATCATTGCAAAACAGATGAGTCAAATCACAGTTGCTAAGAGGAAGCCATTCCTTAGGACAAAATGGGTAGAGTCTGGGGTTGGGTAGGAAGATGAGGCCCTCCATGACTACTCTTAATTGCAGAGTAAACCAGAGGAATGCAGTTCATCTTTCTGAGGTTCTCTGCCTTCCCTTTTCCAAGAAGGAGGCTAAAATCATTTTAACTCTACTTCTTCGGGTAATCAAAGATAAATGAGACAATAAGCCATGTGAGGATTAATTAGGTGAGCTCCCTAAAATGCTCCCAGCCCTTTGGAAAAGAATGCCTTTATAAAATGTATAGAAGGTCTTATTATTTAAAAGAAAGAGTTGAATCACCAAAAATACACTACGCAGTGGGGGAAAACAAAGTCTTAACCAGGAAACCTCCATACTAAGCATCCCAGTCAGCAGAAAGTGCCCACGCAGATAGATGCCTCAAGTCCCTCCAGATTACCTCTTGTTTGTGAGCTGGGGAGAGATTTTGGAGCATCATCTCAGAGGGGATCTTTTTTATGCTATGTGACGCTCCCTAGTGATTAGCCCGTGCCTTGGGAAAAGGGATCAGAAGGAGTTGATGACGCAGGCATGTTCTTTGCCCTCTGGCCTTGTTCAGTAAACAACCTGTTAGGAGGCCAGCAAGGAACACCCACAGGATGGTCTTCAGCGCCAAAAAAGGAGAAGGTGCCATCCTGAGACTGGCCCAGGGCTAGCAGAGGAGGCATCTGCCTCCCTCCCCAACCCTTCCCTCTTCTCCTTTCTTGTACCCACACTGCAACACACATATTTCCATTCTGGGAGACAAAGCCAGCCTCATTTTTGGTGAGGAAGGGGAAGCAAGAGTCAAGGATGCCTCTGTCTTCTGCATGGCTGCTACCCAGCTGTCAGACCCTCGGGGCCAGTTGCCCTCCAGCAGGAAGACCACAGCCTGACACTTGCTTCCCTTTTCTCAAATATTTCATGTATCCATGTTCTGTACCTACTCAGATCATATCCTTCCTCTTAGAAGCTGAACATGCATCATTCTCGAAAGGAGGCGGCAGCTGTGATATTGATAAGCTCTCAGGATCATCATGGCAGTGTTGCTTGGTCATGCCCTAAGTGCTTCAAGACAACTTATTCTGGGAGAGAGCAAACTCCAGAGGGTTCTGTCTTAACCAAATAGCATGCATACAACTACGCGAAGTCAAGAGGGAAAACACACAAACTCCAGCATCACTTTGCTAAGGCCTGATGTCATCAGACTGCCCCCCAGGGGATTTTGTAAAATACTTTAGCTGCTTGGTTAATACTGGCACAGTCTGTGTTCTACAGAGCATGGTCAGCGTGAGTATCCCTTCAACATGCACGGGTCTGGTGAAAAACAGAGGCAGAAATCCTCGACTTGCAATATACCTTTTATCTTCCTGATTGGCCTATGCTGACATATCATTGTCCCTGCTAGATAAGGCCATCAGCATGATCTGTTACGATTGCTCTCCTTTTAGCAAAACATTTGTTCCTGCTCAGAGTACCCAGCTCCCAGGACTAGCAAGAGCACACATACAGTTCTTTACAGAGGGGTCTGTTCAATCACGTTACAGTGCATTAGCTTGATTATTAGTTAATATTTGGCTTAGGTCTATATACCTTGGATAAATATGCACCACACAGAGGGACTTCTTTTTGAAGAGAAACAACTCTGGGCTGGAATAGCAGCTCCCAAGTTCAAGCACCTACCAAAAAGGAATACTCCAAGCATCTGGGGCCTGGGCAGAGAGCTACACATGCATGGTTCTTCCATCAGCAGCCTGCTTCCTGCATACAGCTGTGAGCATGCATACACACACACACACACACACACACACACACCCCATTGGCAGCATTTCACTGTGTACCCGAATGATTACAGAAACAGAGAGATAGATCACTAGATAATCTCAGCATGCCCCTCCTTCCAGCATAGCAATGTTTTCCCTTAGGGTCTCCAGTGTGCTGCCAGGTTGAACTCAATCAATGAGGCTTCTGCCATCACCCTGGGGAGACTATTTGCAACCTACAGGGTTCACTCTTCAGAATTTTTTTTCTTGGCTGCTTATGCATGGGAGAAAGACACAGGCTTGTCTCTTTCTGAGTGTAGGGGCTCTACAGACATGCCACAGAACCCCATGAATATGAGAATATAGGTCTATGAACATATGAATATAGACTGTCATGTAGCACAACCCCAGCAAATGGGGGTCCTTCCCAAACATAGTGAACCGCATACAATTCAGTCCAGGATCGGCTCAGCATGCAAAAGTCCTCGTCATCTTCTGCAATTAGGCAGCCCGATTCAATTTTCTGAAGCTAATGGGAGTTGCACTAACTTTGAGGACTTAAACCAGGCAAAAGCAATATAGGTCAGGAAGAGTGCCTGCGCCTTATGACAGCCATGCAACACCAGGAGGCAACAGCAGGGCCAGCTCTAGCTAAACCCCAAAGTCCACTGCTCAGCTCCACAAGACAGAAACTAAGAGGTGGGATCGTTTCCCTCTGCAACTGACAGGTGCCAGGGCACCGAGGGTTTTAGGAGGGCAAAATGATCCTCTCTTCCGGGGACTCACCAAAAGGACAATAAAATAGGAATAGAGAAAAACCACCCCAACCAGCACTGTTACCTTGAATCCTTGCAAGAGCCCTCCTTGTTGTATCAGCTGCTCCCCAAACCTCCACTGACTGGGAGGAGACTCCTCAAAGAATCCAGGTTTTTGTGCAACATCTCCAATGGCAGCTTTCCAAAGTTTTTATTTCATGATTTCTTGAAGCTCTTTCTCATTTGGGGAAACGCGAATGACTCCCCCTCAGCGTGTGAAAAGGAGCGGATGTCTTTTCAAATTCTGCTCCCCTCTCTGGTGTTGCTGGCGCCGCCACCCAACGCCGCCGCGCCGCGGTTAGAGCACTTGCCTGCCGCTTGCCCTCTGAGAGGCAAGGATCCTGGTCACCCAAAGCATGTTTGAAGTGGGATTTCGGTGCTGGGCAGAGGCACACGCGGTTGGGAGAGGGAAAGAAAAGTGCAGAGCCTTGAGTGCCCTAGCCCTCCGCTGAACATCCACCCAAGATCTTGCTTTGCTGCCAACTCTACAGACTCACCCGCCTGCTCTCTCTCCTTTGCACATGGGCTAAGACAGTTCCTCCGGCTTCCCCGCTCCCTAGGCTGCCTGCAGACCTGCCCCAGCGCTGGCACCGCACGGCAGGTGCATATCCCTGGGCAAGTGCTAGAGGGGTCCTCCGAGCTCAGCGGAGGTGCGGTGCTCGCAGCTGCCTGCAGCTTCCAAGGCAGGCAGATTCCATCCCAGCGCTGCAGTCCTGCGCGTCCCTGCTCTGACTCCGGGTTCCGTACCTAAGCAGTGTCACCTGCAGACTCAGACACCAGATGAGTGTCTTAAGATAACAATGCTGCCCTGCCAGCCTCTCTCTTTCTTTCTTATGCACGTAGGTAGGCAGCCAATGGGACCCAGCGCCACACTCCCCGCAGGCGCCCATTGGCTGGGCGGCTTGGCAGGGGGCGGGTCGGAGCATCAGCGGCTGTCTCCTTTGGCTAGCTGGAGGCTGGGGCACCCGCTCGGTTAACCCTCCCAGCTTTGCAGCAGGGACTTTTTGATGTGGGTAAGGAAGCCTTGGATGAATTCATAGCTGGGCAGTTGGAGAGTGAAAGGACATTGAGGAACAAGAAGGATGGGAACTAATTACATTTTCTTCTAATTTTCCTGAGTTGCAATAATCATTTGTCCCAGACCCTTTTGCTTCCTTAACTAGAATTGCCAGAGATAGAAACCCATTTGAGCCATTTTCCTTCCACGTTGAGGTTTTAATCTGTTGTTTCCTGCATTTTAGCCTCTTGGTCTTAAGTTACTTAATTAGAAACGTGTGTCAAAGTGAGAAATGGTGAGAGAGAGAGAGAGAGAGAGAGAGAGAGAGAGAGAGAGAGAGAGAGAGAGAGAGAGAGAGTTGGAAATACGTGAGAAGAGTAGAGAAAGAAACAGATTTAGAGACTCCGAGCAACTAAATCAAACATTCTGTCCCCACACCAGGGTTGTGAAGATAAGAGCACAGTGAACTTCAGGTTCGGGTTTCTGGGGATTAGTTGGTGGTGGTGGTGTGTGTGTGTGTGGGGGGGGGGGGGCGGGTTCTGCTTCCAAAACAGGGAATTGTTTGCCTGTGGCGTTTTCCCTCTGTGTGTTCCCTTTGACTTCAGCGTGTGTGAGGAAGAGGGACTGTAGCTCTCCATTTGGTTTTTAAAGAAAGACTGGAGGAATCAGAACAGGACCAGCTTTGTTTCTGTGAAGCAGGTGCTGTTGCTGAGCCTGTGAATTGAAAGGGGGGGGGTAAGAGAGAGAAAATTAACTTGAATCAAAGAGTATTCTTGATGACCTAAGGAGGATGCAAAATTATGTCCAGCTAACTAGCATATTACACTAAGTTTTGCAAGAGTATGAGAAAGTAATAGTTAAAGAAAAAATGAATTCACTAGAAGAACTGGAAGTTGGAGTCAGCAGAGGAATTTGAGGGGTTCACACTAATTTTTGTTGTGGGGAATATATACAGAGGAGAATCCAGTCAGAGAGAGAAGCATTTTGATTTAGTTTCCTTGAATGGAAAGCAACTTCAAAATTTATTTTATAAAGAACTAGAGAAAATGCAGAGTTGTAATGAATGCTAAAGTAATATAAATCAAGATTAGCTGAGAAGCATCAGGAAGCCAGATGTTCTAAATATTTTGAATAAGTTGGAGGAAATTAGCGATATTTCTCACACACATACGCATCAATCCATCACCTGACCTTACCAATCCATTTCTTTTACCTCTATTCCCTCCTCTGGATCTTGTGCAGTTTTGACCTTCCTTCTTCATACTGTAGGTGCCTGTTTGTCTAAGCTACAAAGCACATCTGAGAACATGATCTCAGAGAGTCCTCAATTGTCCTTGGATAGGATAAACTATCCAAGTGAACTAGTGAAAAATCTAAATCTGTTGCTGTCCAACTGCTGATTTACTTACTTCTGTGCTTACTAGAGACATAAGCTCCCAGACCTTGTCCTAGGTGGTAAGACACTAGATGATAGCATCCCTGTAAAATAGTAAAGGGGAATGAGTAAGGGAAATGAGTGGTTACCAGTTTTATGGAAAGAAGGTTAAATTTTCAAAGATTTCTAAGGCAGAAGAAAAGGGAATAGAATTGGGAGACAAGAAACATCTAAAAGATTAAAAACTTGACTGTTTTCTTCTATATAACCCTAAACTATGTAAAAAAAAAGATGAAGTATAATATATACAAAAAATTCCACAAGTGTACAGTTTGATGAATTTTTACTTATATGTCCACCCACGTGACCTCTGCCATGATTTCCAGTGCCCAGAAAGCTTGCCCTGCCCTTTATAGTCTAAATCCCCCTCCTTTCAGAGGTAACTATTCTTTTGACTCTTGCCACCAACAAATAATGTTACCTATTCGTGAATTTCATAAATATAGATTTAGGAGCATATACACTCTGGTGTCTGGTTTCTTTCATTTATCATTATGTCTGGGAGATTAATTCTTGAAGCTGCATACTTTTACTGCTGTGTAGTATTCCATTGTGTGACTTAATGACATTTATTCATTTCATTGATACATATTTGGATTATTTCCATTTCTTATCTATTATAAGTAAACCCATTATGAATGTTCTTGTTAGATGTCTTTTGGTGGACATATGCCATCATTTATACTGAGAATACACCAAGGAGTACAAATCACTTAATTTGATTTGGGCTACTGCATGGAAGAAAATCTCATGAAGAAGATTCTGAAGTCTACTTTCTTTCTGAAAGAATTAAATAAAGAGACAAAAGCAAATTTATCACTATTGAGCAAAACTAAATACCTAAAAATGTGTCAACTGCATCAGATATATAGTGTCTCATTTTCTCCTAGCAAAGGCTCTAAAAAGTATTATTGTTTCTGTTTTGCTAATGAGAATATTGACTATAAGACACTGTTAGGAAATGGCCCTAGACCTCAAGGTAGGATGTATGTGTTTCTGTAAGTACTTTATGCTAGTAGCTATGAGAAAAGGAAGTGATAGAAGGTTTCACAGTATAGCTAGGCTAGAGATTGGTCTGCAGAGATGGGGTGACTTGGGATAATAGTAGTTAATTTGGGGAGGACAGAATGGCAAAGGAGGCGTGAAAAGGGAAAATGGGCTTTAATTTGATTGAGATGGACCCATGTGTTGTCATAGAATGGGAGGTGATAGTGTAGTAAGCATTAGATCTAAGAGAATAAATATTATGAGATTTGGAAGAGTTTCTAAAATTTCAAAGCATACTTAAACTTTATCCTGTAAGAAAGTGAAAACTTTAAAATGGCATGATAAATACAAGATTTTGTGAAGATCAGTAATGTTTGTATAAAAAAAATAGTTTAATAGCCAGAAGAGTTATTGTGTTATATGAGTCAAGGAACAAGGCCACTGTACTTGAATTCACATTTAAGAAGTTGGACCTCATGAGAAGTCAGGCTTAGAGATAACCAGAAGCTGCTATTTTACAGTCTTAGTGGCTGGCATAAGCTCCACTAGGCAGAGATCACTTGCCCCACTTTATTGATGGAGGAACTGAAAATAGGAAGGTTCCAGTTTACCTCCAAATAAACAAATAATGGAGTTGGTCTTGAATGTTGCTTTAGGAAATCATATTGTCTCTACACAAAGTAATGATTGAGATGCAGACAAATTTATCCCAGGCTGCATTTAAATGTAAAACATCATGCCCTTGGGCCTCCCTGGTGGTGCAAGAGGTTAAGACAGCAACCTATGAAGCTATCCACAGCCACTGCAGCATGTTGGATACCTGGCCAGGGAGCGACCCATATGGCACAGCAGTCCTCTCCTTTCTTGCCTGCTGCTCCCCTCAGCAGTATATTTCAGTTGATCTGCATATTCTGTTCCCCACTCTGTCTCCGGTGAATCCTCTCCCCCTCCCACACCTCTGACCTGTACCCCACCCAGCTCTTGTATGCAAAAATAAATCTTTTTTTTTTTTTTAAAAAAACCACCATGCCCTAAAGATAATGTTTTCTGTGGACTTTAACCTTTACCCCCATCACTAGCTATTTGTTTCTCTAAGAGGAGGTCATTTTTTCATTGTATTCATGTTTACAGGAAGCCACTGCTTTGGCAAAAACTCTCTTTATTTCTACATTTTTGTTGCTCTGCTCTTCCATAGAGAAGTCTATAAAGGCTTGCAACATCAATTTCCACATATTTTGAACTCAATATATATTTTTAACTGGCCATTTAATCCATGCACTTTTTCTTTTAGATGTGAATACAAAGAATAAAGCATATAAAGGTGAGAATGGCTAGGAAAAGAAGACTACATAAAATCAAGCCCAAATGTTTCACTTGGGTTTCCTAACATGTCTCAAGTCTTTCCAGAAAATTAGAAAGACATATTTCAGAGTGATAGATTCTTTGTTACTCAAATCAGGAATTGTAATTTTGTTTAATAATCTCTCCAGGTCTCACTTAATTCCTCAATGAATCACTGCATTCAGTAATTCATTCATTAATGTTTACAGAATGAATTACTGTAATCTGTAAAGTCTAGTGATTATTCATGGCCACACCTAGATGCACCATGTCTGAGGAGTGGAAAAGGCACTCAGCAAAGAAATCTTGTTTGTGGTCTTAACTCCAACCCTTAGCAAATTGATCTTGGGTAGATCATCTCACTATTTCTCTGGCCTCAATTTCCTCATCTATTAAATGAGAGCTTGGGCTAATCTTGCTTTGGTAGTTTCATGTAGTTTTTACATTTCTGGTGTCCACTCTGATTATTTAGTGGCAAACCTTGCAAAATTAAGTTTAATTCTCGCTTTTTTTTTTTTTTTTTATGCTAGGGAGGGTAGGAAAATAGGTATCATGGCGACTTCAGCTACTTCAGTACCTCCCAGGGAAGCAATGAAGATGAGGACAGGTTTTTGAAAGGTCATTAGCTGATAAACTTTTTCTGTAGTAATTTGCAATGACGCATGATTTTATACTTCTGGTGTAATTCTCACATAATTCAAATTCAAAGGGCTTTAACATGTGATAAGTTATTTTTGGTCTTTTTTTGTGGTGTAAACAAATCTTTCACTCCTTAAACATGATCTTAAGTATGGCTCATTTTCTCTATCCCTATCCATCAACTAGAGTAACCTTGTGAAATATGTGACAAGAGTTTTTTTTTTTTTCTTTTAAAGGACATCCAGCCACAGATGCCAGGTAGAATAAAAATAAAATTGTTTCTTAAATAGGGGTCCTCTTTGAAAATGATGGTGCATTAAATTCTGAGAGTAGAAACTGTTTGTAACATAGTCGTCTAGCATTTAGCATTCAAATCAGCATTGAATAAATGATGTTGGGGGCATAATTTTGAAATGTTATTAGTTATCATGTGAGAGAAAAATCAGTTAAACATCGGATTCTGACACACACAAACATAGCTTCTTCTACCACTGTTTATTGCATACTCTCATCACTTTTAAAGGACAGCACATCCAAGAATATTCTTTTACTTCTTTTCCATTTGTTAAGCATACTTAGAAACTTGAGTTTTTACCACAATTTCTTCCAGCTTTGTTCCGTTTACTGAGTTCTCTAAAATTAAAGGCTCAACATTCCTTCCTGCCAGCTCTACTCTTTCTAACAATAGCATCCCCTAACCCATCTTTATATTAGTTACCATAGATAACATTTATAAAAGAGAGAAATTAAGATGAGGTAGAGAGAACTTAGAAGTAAAAGTTCTTGTCTTCTGCTTAACTCTGTGTAGTGAGTGCATTGGCCTTGTTCTTTGTTCTTCTTATCTATCTCTTGATCAGTCTACATCTCTATACAGAATAGTTCTTTCATACATTTCTGCAAAGTTAGTGCTGAGTAAAAGGCACACTGCATTTATCCCAGCATTCATTTATCCAATACGTAAACTCAACAAGTGAGAAAGACACACACACACACACACACACACACACAGATGGCACTACCTACACCCACAAAATTTCTGGGGGAGGATTTACCTCTAAAGAGACACCCCCTTCCACACACACACCTGCTTGGAGGAAGCGCCCTTTAAGGAGCATGATGTGCGCGCGCTTGTGTGCCCTTCCCAAGCCCTCTGGATGATGATGCTAGAGGAAAGGTTTTGCATTGCAAAGACGGATTTATTTATTTAATTTTAATGTTGTGCAGGTAGTTAATAACCAAAAGCATTGGGGGATGCAAAGTAGAAAGGCTGCAGCACGGTCAGCCTGCTGGGGGCTGACCTGATTCCCTAGAATCTTCGCTGTCTTCCTCTCTCCTCCCGACGCCCTCCCTTCTCTCGTCTCCTTTCCATTGCCCCCACCCCCCCTCCGCCCCACGGTCCCCCCTCCCCACCCCGCCTCCCCGTCCCTTCCACAGATATGCAGCTCCGGAAAACAAAGAGCGCGGGCTTTCTAGCCGCCAGCGCTTAAGCCCAGCACCCAGCAAGCAGCATCTCGTTCCGGGGACCAGGGCTGCGCATCCCCTCCCCAACCTCCCCCGCCTCCCGCGCTCGCTCGCTCCCTCCCCGCTCGCTTCCTCCCCCACCTTCGCAGCGCTGGGAGGAAGGCGGCCGGGGCTCAAGATGGCTTTAGCCGGGCTCTGCGCCCTGCTCGCCTGCTGCTGGGGGCCGGCGGCGGTGCTGGCCACAGCCGCTGGCGACGTGGACCCATCCAAGGAGCTGGAGTGCAAGCTCAAAAGCATCACGGTGTCGGCGCTGCCCTTCCTGCGCGAGAACGACCTGAGCATCATGCACAGCCCCTCGGCCTCCGAGCCCAAGCTCCTCTTCTCTGTGCGCAACGACTTCCCGGGAGAAATGGTTGTGGTGGATGACCTGGAGAACACCGAGCTGCCCTACTTCGTGCTGGGTAAGTCTCGGGGGAGGTCGAGACGGCCGGAGGTGCTAGCCCGGCACCCCCCACCCCCCACTCCAGCTCGATCTCCACACCCACTCGCCGGCGACCTCCCCTCCCCCAACCCCTGCCTCCTTGGATCCGCCCCAATCCCACACCGCTCTCCACACCCACTTGCAGGCTAGAGCGCAGGTGCACCCGACTTCTGCCCCAGTCCACTGGGCCCACAGCCTCTGCTCAGCTGCCCTGCCCCAGAGGAACAGGTTACATGGGTCTCTGAAATATTTCCTGGCCTGACCTGCCAGCCTTGTTTCCGGGGGCACACTGGCAGAGTACTTCTTGTCTGCTACCAGCTCAGCTCCCATAAGTCCTTTCCCCACTCCCTGCTCAGATATTTGCCTCCCAACCCCTGGACATCCACACCCTCCCTCTGCATTTCCCGAGGGAATTAAAAATCACACCCAGTTATCACCTTGACAGGAATGTGCCAGTCACATTGCTCTGGATGGATTTCTCCTTCACTCTTGAGAGCTCTTTACCTGTCCCCAGGTTAGTGACACTCTTTGGCCTTCCTTCAGAACACTCAAGTTTCCTTTACCCCTGGTGTCCATCCTGGAGAGCCTTACCTCCATCCCCACATGCAACAACTTCCTCCACATCTTCATGCCACATCACAGTTCCTGGGACAAAGACACCACCAAGGTGTAGTCTATTAATAATGGGCTCTTCTTTGTTCCCAAGACTTCCTTAGATAGACACAGGGATTCCTGCACACAGAATTACTTCCCAGGACAAGAGGTCCCCCCACCTCTTCCTATTTTAATTTTCTTAGGCCACAAATCTCCTTTGGATCCTAGAACCCCTATATCACTTGTAATCACCCCTCTTTTTCACTAGCAAGCTACGAAAATACTGTGGGCCTGTCCAGTCCAGCATCATGCAAAGCCCCACAGAGCCATGGGACTTTCTTAACCAGAATTTCCCTCACTTCTCCATGTGCAGATATCTCTCTGCCCCTGCTGTGCACACCCACCATACAATCCATTTCTTCAGTGATGCTTGAATCATTCGTATTTTACACAGGAGAGAAATCAAGAGAATTAAGTCTTTAGATTGAAGAAAAACATTGCACATGTCCAAGAGGCTCTTCCATGTACTTGGTCTCCTACCAACTAGAGTTCACTTTGCAGAAACATGGCTTCCTGGTGGCCACTTGTAGGTTAGAGCCACAAGTGGAAAACTATCGAACAACTCTTTTTTCTCTTTCTTCACATGAGATGGCTTCACAGTGAAAACACTAAGAAGTGGGTGAGTAAAGTCCCACTCTCTAAGCCCTATGGAAAAGCAATTTTAGAAAATTCCTGGCCCTTTGAAAAGTTGGCTTATACTTCCTGGAGTGTACAACAGTCAACCCCATTAAGCCCAACCTACACTTTTGATACAATTCTTTATTTTTATTCTTAAAAACGTACCAATCACATAATAAAACAGGGGGCAGGCTGGGCATGGGGACATTGTGGATATGCTGCTCATGAAAATGTACAATTGTTGGGTTATTCGTGGATTTTATGTCAGTCACGCTGATGTGCATGTACAATCTGTTCACCACAGTGACTAAGAATGAGAATAGGGAATTATGTGTTTCTAAAGAGCCTGTTTTAGGCTCTCCATGCAGTGTTTACTGTGCATGAAGTGGGACATGTGTGGTGTATAAATAAAGGTTGATTGTACCAGCAGGTTTTCAAAATTCCATTTCTTTTTTTGCAGTATCCCAAAACCAGGGCCTAAAGCTGTGATGTACCCACTAGGATGCCCTGTGCACAGCGAAGACCCAGATGTTAAAAAATGGGTTTTCAGTACCTCTGTGTAAAGCTGCCCACTGCAGCACCCTGCTGGAGTTGCTATGGTAACCTCCTGCAACTTGGCATTTACACAGGAACAGAAATACTCTTTTACTGTAGGGCCAGATGCATTTGTTAAATGCATTATTTGTCCCCTGCCCTTCCTATCAATGGGATATGTTCTAAACAAGAAATATGCTGGTTTTTCTCACTTCTGGCCCAGTATTTCCTTGGGAACAGGAGTGAATCCCAGCTTGAGTGGTAGAGTGGAGCTGGGCAGAAAGGAACAAGAGTTCAAGTTCTTCGAGGGTAGACCTAGGTCTAGTTGCTTTTGAAGTTAAATTGTGTGGCCTGGATTCCATCACTCATGGTCGGTAGTAAGGACTGTAGTTAGTTTGATTTAGCGCTTTTTCTGCTTTTATCTCTAAAACATAGTTTGCTTAATCCATCCCCTGGAAGCATCCCCTAAATGCTTAATCATTCAGTCCCGGGATTTATTGAGCATTCACTTGTGCAGCACTCTTAGGAATTACTGGGACACATGAGTTAAAAGAACAAATGGTTCCTGCCCTCAGGCACTCTCCAGTCAGTGGAAACAGACTGAGGTATCTTTAAGGGTGGTAAGCACAAATACCTGCTTGTGTGGTATGGGGGTTAAGGTGGAGGGAGTACTTCATGGTAAGAGCAGACTCCATTGACTAAGGAGGTTGACCAAAATCAGATCCTTTGGCTTCCTTTGGTGTCCACCAGTAAATCCTCCTACTTCAATGAGACCAGTAAGAGTCTTCTGATTGCTGTCAACCGCTCCAGCCTCTGATCCCTGCACACAAGCTGTGTCTTCTCAGGTCTTTTGGTGGACCTTGAGAATATACTGCCTCCACCTGGATGCTCTCTCCTCCTTCTCCACTTGGCAGTTATTCGTGCTTTCTGATAAGCCCTGCACACATGTCTCCTTGCTATAAAGCCTTCTCTAACCTCTCTAGGCAGTCTTTTTTTTTTTTAAAGATTTATTTATTTATGCATATAAGAACTGGGGTACAGGCCAGAAGTGTGGGGTGGTGGTGAGAGGATTCACCAGAGACAGAGTGGGGAACAGAACAGGCAGAGTGACTGAAATACACTGCTGAGGGGAGCAGCTGGCGAGTCAGGAGAGGTCTGCTGCACCATGTGGGTAGCTTCTTGGCTGGGGATCAACCTAGTACTGCAGTGGCTGTGAATAGCTTCATAGATTGTGTCTTAACCCCTTGCGCCACCAGGGAAGCCCTGCAGGCAGTCCTAGTCCATCCCCTTCTCTGCTGCTTGCACAGCATTAAAACAAATGTTGGATTAAAAACAAAACCTAAGGAATGAAATTAATGGTAGATTGGATTTGGTTTGATAGAGGAAAGGTGAACCTATTTGAGGTCATGGAAGAAAGATGAACAAAGGATGGTGGTGGAGTATTTGGGGGAATGGTGCGTGTAGGGCACTGTATGTGGATCAGCCTTGTGGTTTGAGAGCACAGAGGACCTTGCCTGGCTTTGTAGAGTGAGACATAACTCAATGAAAAAAAAATGCAGCTAGTGGAGGGTTGACTTGACCTAGAAAGCCATGAGACCTGACTCACAGAGGCTAACTGACCATCGGCGTTGTCCAGTTTGCTTGTAGAATAATCACAGGAGGTGGTGAGGGGGAGACTATATGCCCTGTGTATATGAGGTAGGGTTTGCAAATTGTGGTACATAGGCCTTTGTTGGGCACAACCCAGGTTAATCTGAAATAGCACCCCCTTTTGTTCGTAGAGGGAAGAGAGGAAGAACAGGAGCCACTAAAGGAAAAGGAAGGCCATGCTGTATTGTAGGCAGTGCTTGTGATGACCACGGAAACTTGCACAGAGGCTTTGTTTTGGCTGACCACATGATGAGTAGTTTCCCCATGCCCAAATATGAAAACTTTGAATAGCCTTTAACTGGATTTCATCAAGTGTACTGCCCAGGTGGTCTTAGCAACACACCAGGCCTCAGGGATATGTCCTTAGGTAGCTTCTGGGATCCAGAAAGTCGAACAAAATATCCTTGTGGGAGGGAGTTGGTGAGACTACTCTGATTGTCCTGTTCTAGCTCCCAGGTCAATAGGTGGTCATTTCTTTTGATTGTCTTCCCCAGTGAACACATGTGACTTTCAGTATGTTTTTTTGGGCAACACATAGCTTAAAAATATTTTGAATTTGAGTGTTTTTAATTCAGGCATGCCTATCTCAAGATCGTCAGACTTCCCACAATTCCTGATTTTCCTATGGCTCATGCTCCTCTTCATGGTACTTATCTGGCAACTCTAAGCCAAGTAATCGAAACCCTAGCTTTCAGAAATATAAAACTCTCTGCAATATCACAAAACAAGGGTAAGTTTTAATTTAAGATGTTTAGAAACATAAGCCACTCAGGAGAATATGAACGATTTGCCAAATTAGTTAATTAAAATTTCATATCACAATTAAACTTTCATCTTTTAAGACAGTAGACATTCCTGTTCTGAAGGCATGCTTGATTTTTGAGACAACTGGTCAACCTGAAGTGTGGCTACTACACTGAATCTGGTTTTCTGTGCTGTGAACAGAACATGTTGATCACCGTCATTAGTATTTGAAAGTGACGTTCCTCTGTTTCCGACCTGACTATTGAACTTGTGCATGGATAAAACTTAGTGAAGAAAGCTGTTTCTCTTGTGCCTTGGCGTTTAGCTTGAGCTGTCATGGAATTTGATTGAAGAAGGTACTCCTGAAGATAAATCAATCAGACTGCAGAGATGTGCTGAGTTCCCATAGGCAAGATGCTGTTTAAAGTGTTGGAGCAGTTCAATGTGCTGGTTAAGAGAACAGGCTTTAAAGACAGATCTGGTGTGGACTTCTGGCTTTTCACTTATCCAATGGTGGAGAAAAGGATCAGACTGGTTAAGTCCTTCCTCAGGGTCACATAGGTAACAATTGATGGAATCATAACTGGTTCTCTGGTCAATAAACCATTTAAGCCTTTCTCCGAGTGACTATTTTATATGCCTTAAATTTTTCAATATCTATTCCTTTTTCATGAGTGGAGAAAAAGGTTAGAATACAGAAAGCACATTTACCTGATTTGTATAGAAGAGTCCTTTGTGGCTACTGTTCCCACTCTGTCTCTGGTGAATCCTCTCACCCCCCATACTTCTGGCCTGTACCCCACTTCTCGTATGCATAAATAAATAAATCTTTAAAAAATAATCAAAACATAATTATATACAAGAACTGGGGTGTAGGCCAGAGGTGCTGGGGGTGAGAGGATTCACCAGCGGCAAAGTGGGGAGCAGAACAGGCAGATCTACTGAAATACACTGCTGAGGGGAGCAGTTGGTGAGACAGGAAAGATCTGCTGCACCATGTGGGTCACCTCCCAGGTTGGGGGTTGAACTCATGCCACTGTGGCTAGTGATAGCTTGATAGTGCTGAGATGTTAACCCTTGTGCCACCAGGGAGGCCCCCTAGGAAGCAGCCTTAACCCTTAGGAAGCAATCTTAACTTTCCTTTCATACATCTATCTCCCTCTTTGAGAAGAAACTTAAACATTTGTTTCTTCCAGCAGCTGTCTGCTACAGTGAACTTGCCTAGATTAATAGTAAACAGATTGCATAGAGTGGCAACCCCTTCTAAGACTTGGGGTGGGTAAATGGTAGCAATCTTAAGATAGTGTCCTCAGACCTTATATAATTCATAAGGCAATATGCACTAATTTATAGTATTGAGAAGTTTATTGTTTACTGTTTCTCCGCTGAAAAGTAGATTTTTCCATCAAAGGAATTTTGAATGCCAGAATGATGAATTTTATAACTCTTCAGATGCTCTTGTGGATATATGGCTTAAATTCGAATCATTGGGGTTTTTGAAGGGAAATTTGTTATTCATCTTAATTTCTTATTCATCTTTCCAGGCAAAATTATATGTATGTATGTATGTATGTATATATATATATATGTATATATATATATATATATATGTACCTATACACGCGCACACACACACGCACACACACACACACTCAGGGATGTAATTAAAACTAAAAAGTTGGTATTTCTCAGATTAAGGCCAGTTTACAAGAACGGAATTTGGCACCTTTTCAGCATGGACATGCCAAGTCTTTATTTCTTCACTTTTACACCAGGTTCAAATATATGCACACAGATGGCAGAAGAAGCTCTATTTTAAGCAAGTTAATCTCTCAGGACAAGTTAAAGCCTATGGTAATTTCTAATGTGCCACCATTTGGCATTGCTCATCTTTTTTTATTATAAATATGAAATAGTTAAAATTTTATTTTTTAATCACATATAGTATAAAACTTTGAGAAAAACAGAGTGCCTCTATTGATACCTAGGTTTCCAAGGAATAAAATTTAGAAAAATTAAATGCTTGTTGATGGCAATCTAAAGTAACATGGCAACTTACAGAAAACATGATATCATCTAGTAAAGTTGAAAATGTGCCTGCCTTATGACCCAGCAGTTATGCTTCCAGGTACTTACTGTGCAGAAATTCTTGGATGTATATAAAGGACTATTTGTAGCACCATTCTGTAAATCTGGAAGCAACCTGTAGTCCATTACCAGGAGGTCAGAAGTAAACAGGTGATGTATTCATTCAATGGAATATTATGTCACTATGAAAATAAATGAGTTGTAGCTGCCTATACCAGCATGGGTTAAGTTACACAAATGTCATAGCTAGTGAAGAACCAATAATGATACTTTACTATTAGCTAAACTTCATACTTTCTTCAGATTTCTTTAATTTTTACCTAATATACTTTTTCTATTCCAAGAGCCCAGGAGAACCACATTATAATTGGTCATCATCTCTTCTTAAGCTCCTCTTGGCTATGACTGTTTCTTAGATAATTTTGGATGATCTTGACGGTTTTGAGGAGCATTGTTCAGATATTTGGCAGAATGTCTGTGGATTGGAATTTGTGTGTGACTTTCTTCTCATTAGAATGTTACTGTGAGTTTGAGGGGAAGAAGCCTTAGAGATAAAATGTCATTTCTTCACATCCTATCAAGTTTCTATTCTCTAAATAAGGCAAAGCACTGTTGCTATTGACCTTGACCACCTGGCTGAAGTGGAATTTGTTGAATTTCTCCACTAAAAAGTGACGCTCTTTTCCCTACCATTTCCATCTAGCTTTTTTTTTTTAATTTTTTTTTTTATTTATAGAGGCATGTTTTATTTATTTATTTGTTTGTTTGTTTGTTTTGTTTATACGTGCACTGGGTACAGTCAGAAGCACGGGAGGGTGAGAGAATTCACCAGAGCCAGAGCGGGGAGCAGAGCAGGCAGAAGGACCGAAGCACACTGCTGAGGGGAGCAGCGGGCGGCAGGAGAGGTCTGCGCACCATGTGGGACCCTCCTCCGGTGGCAGGGGAGCAGCGGGGGATCAAACCTGCGCCGCAGAGGCGGCGGGCAGCTTCGCAACCCAGCGCTCAACCGCTGCGCCACCGGGGAGGCCCATCCATCTAGCTTTTAATTTATATTTTATTTTTACTAGTTAATTTTTTTATTTTCTTACATCTTTGCTAATGTTTGGATAGTGTTTGATTTCTCCCCTCTGGCATAGTCCCTATCATTCTCCCACCACCATATCATCTGCATTTCTAAAGGGAAATTACTTTGTAGCGCCCATGTAAAAGAAATGGATGGTTATGGCCCATCTTTTTGAAGGCTGAGTATCAACATAAGTTATTTAAAATTATCCTGCCTGAGAGAATTGTCTCATGTCCTATTTATTCATTTATTCGATCATTTATTTATATCAGATAAAATCACGAATATTTATATTTATTTTATGCTTTGGGTTATATCCTATACTAGCCTATTGATTTTATTACTGAATTTGTTCCAGCTTTGGCTAATGGGTGCTCTTTGTATTGACTTTTTGTGTCCCTTTGCCATACTGCCATCCATGGGGATTTTGTTTCGTTTTTGTGTTTTGAGCACTTTGTTACTTTCTGTCACTACAAGCTGCTTCAGGCTCATTTTGTATATTGCCAATGCTGCATCTTAGAATCAGCCATTTTCCCAAGAAGACCTGATTCTTTTAATTGAAGAATGAGATTAGAAATCAAGTCTGGGCACAAGGTATGCTCATTTGTACCAGGGTGTTGCTGCCCCTAGACCCTCTGAGTTGACAGAGCAAGGAAATAGATATGTGCATTAAATCATAGGTATATACATATCTATAAGCTATTAAATATGCAACCATCTGTATCTATATTAAGCTAAACTTGATGCATATTGATGTCTCCAGCTCCAATCCATTACCTAATTTTCATTTTCTAATCCATTATCTAATCCATGGGTCATTCTAGCCTCCTCCCCTGGCTTACCCGACCCCAACTGTGAGAAAGCTGGCTCCCACTATCTCCTATCCATTTATTTAATTGTTCAGTTCCACTGTGCATGTATAGCAGTACCAGAATTGTTTACTATAGCCCCAAGGGGAAAAAGTTGATCAATTACACTACAGTTCTTATATACAGCTTCTTTTTTGCCTTTAGTCTTGCAGACGCCATTCATTTCAAAAGTTGTTTAGGTCAGTACTTTTACCCCTTATCCCTCTGGTGAGGTTGTTTCAGTGTTTGTGATACTGTTCATGATTTGTAACATGTGCATTCATCCTGGGCTCATGCAGCCTCCTAAACAGTTTCTTTACTTTGACTTAGCACATATTAAGATTGACTCCATGCTTTAAAATTCTGTGGATTTTAACCAATGTATATTGTCTTATATCCACAATTATAGCACCATCCAGGATTTTTTACTACCCTATAAAATCCTTCAACCTACTCCTACTCAACCCTTCTCTTTACCTCCAAGATCTTCTACTGTCCTATAGTTTTGCCTTTTCCTGAATGTCCTAGAATCATATAGTATTGTAGCTTTTCAGACTTACCTCATTCACTTGGTATTTAAGATCCATCCATATTTATTTTTTATGTCTTGATAGCTTTTTTATTTTTATTGATGAATAATATTCCATTGTATGAATGTGACACTTATTTATCCATTTACCTTTTGAAGGACATTTTACTTGCATCTGGTTTTTAACTTTTGACTATATCAGCATACAGGATTTTGTGTGCTTATTTACTTTTGTTTTGTTTTTGTAATCTCATTGCAGAGATATAAGTTCATCATACTTTTTAATTCACAATACTGTTTATCATTGATTTATGAAAGTTCTCATCTTTCCAGTGGTTCATGTATTTGCCTGCTTGTTTATTTGTTTCTCTTTATCCCTACTCCAAATTCTGATCTACTCTTCCTCATTGGCAGACATTCTATTTTTCCTCAATGTTTATCTTTTTTTAGTATGTCTTGCAAAATGTGAGTAGTTGTTTTATGTTCATGTATTTTTAATTTAACTAGAAGTTGATGTGGTATAATGAAATCCTGACTGTTATTCTTTTCAGTCAGCATTATATTTTTAAGATCCACTCATGTTACTGTGTGGAAATGTAGACCAACACTGTCCAGTTGAGCTTTCTGTAATAATGATAATGTTCTGTATCATTCATATCCAGTAGGGTCCACATAAAAGAGCCACCTGTGGCTCTTCAGCACTGAGGCACTGATTTTTTTTTTTTTTACTTTTTATAACATTTAATTAAGTTGCATTCAAATAACCTCATAGGGCCTGTGGTGACCATATTGAGCCAATGCATACTTAAAATTATATAGAACATTTCCATGACTGCAAATAGACTTATTGGATAACACGTCTAACCCATTAATTCTGACTGCTGCAGATTACTCTGTGATGGGCATCCACCACATTTACCTATCTTCTCATCATTGGAAGTGTCCATCATTGGAACTGGGTGCCCCCAGTTCCCTGTCAAACTACAAGAATGCTACAGCTACCATATTTGTGCATATTTCCTCAACGACCACTATGAAACTCTCTCTGGAATGTATGAGCAGGCATAGAATTTCTGGTTCATTAAGATTATATAACTTGATTTGATTAAATACTGTCAAGTTGTGTTCAGAATGGCTGCACCAGTCTCTACTCTCATCAGTAGTATTTGAGGGTGACCCGTATTCCCATATTCCCACCAATGCTTGTCATATCTGGTATTCTAATATCGATATTTGTCAATACAGCAAGTATAAAGTGATATTTCATTTATTATTTTTAGAAGCATTGTAAATACTATGGAGATTATCCTTTTGACTCTAATACTAGCTGCAAATACATATATCCCCAGATTATTGATTCTCTCCTGGTTTTGCCTATGCTTTTGGTTAGCTGGTTGGTTGGTGGGTTTTTTAGAAACTTTTGAATTTTATGTAATTTAGTATTTATGTTTTACTTCCATATCTTGAGTCATAATTGGTATGTTAGTAGTTGTCTTTCATTCTGCCTTTTTGTAGAGTTTCAGAGTTTTCTTTTCATGCAGTTCTTGTACATTTCTTGCTAGACTTCTAAGTATTTAAACTTTTGTGCATGTGTATGTGTGTTTGTGTGCGCATGCATGTGTGTGTCTGTTCTAATGGTTATAGTATACGTATGTGAAAGCTATCAGTGTTTGTGTTTTGAATTTTAACCTTTGTTATCTTACTCAACTACCTACCTATTGTTGTGTTTCTGTTGGTTCATATTGATAGCTATATAGATATGTCACATACAAAAACTGATAATTTTTATACCCTTCCCTGTTTTTATACCAATAATTTCATTCTCTTGTGAGGTAAAATTCCAAATAAGAATGTGATAATGTGAACTCCTGTCTTTTCCTGGCTTTAGATGTCAAAACTGCTGTCTTGCAATTACAATAATGGCTTTTGGATTAAAATATATAAAATATTATAGCAAGGAATAATTGTATATCATTTTCTTATTCAGAATGATTTCTAATAAAAAGTATTTTTTAGTATTTATAGCCATATGATTTTTCACAGATTTAAAAAAAGGATGGATTATATAAATAAATTTTCTAATATTGAACCATCCTTTCATTCCTGAAGTAACCTTCACTTCATAAATAATTAATTACTAATAAACTATTAAATTCTGTTTGCTAATATTTTATTGAGGATATTTTGCATTGATATTCTTAAGATTAGCCTTAGATTTTCTTTTTGCATTTGTATAATTTAGTCAGCATTTAGTAGTAATTTCACACACTTTCTAAAAATAATTTTTAAGTTTTCTTTGTTTGCTCCAGAACAATTTAAATAGCTTTGAGATTATTTATATAGCCAATATTAGCCACTGTAACATACAGGGTTGTAAATATAATGACTGAACTCAGTACTGGTTACTGTGTTAGGAAATAATAACAGTTAACCTAGACAGGATACTAGGAAATTCTTTCCAGAGAAAATGACCTAGATTCTAGAAAATGGTTGTGATTCAAGAGATGATGAGATTTAGTCTGGTAACCATGGGTTCTGAGTTTTTATGATAAATTATGAACTTTTATCCAAAGGAAGAGGTAGTACAATGTATATAAAGCAAAATAGATGAAAGAATGTGCAGCATATATGTAGTTAAGTATCATTTTGGCACCAATGTCAAAAGTTGAAACCTTTGGTTGCGGTTGCAAATCTAGGCATAGAATTTTAACCTTTGTTACCTTACTGAATATCTACCCAGTGCCCAGTGAATGTCTTTTATTAGTTTCTAAGTGGCTTTGTAGTTCCAAACAGTGAGGAGATATTCATGGTAAATCTAACACTACATAGCTCCATGAAATAAATAGATACACACACACACACACACACATATTTATATATAGCATCACCTGGAGTTCTTCAAAGCAAGACTATACATATGTTGTGGCCTTGAGTGATGGCTTCACATTGTTCTGTTCTCCCTGAAATTTGAATTATTTCCCCCATCATAATCTCATCTTGTTCTTATTCTTTCCCATGTTCCCTTTACTGTCCTTCCCAATTTTCTCTGGACAGCTCTTTTCAGTCTAGTATCAGTCAGGGTTAGAACCTGAAAGACCACAATGGTAAAGAGAGACTACTTTATGAAAAGTTCCCTCTGCACATTTTCTTAGAGAGTTCTGAGAACATAGGAAGGATGACTAGTCTCTATTTTCTTCATTGATGCTTCCATGTAGGTACTCTTAGCTTTAGAACTGTGCCTGAACGCCAGCGTCCACTGAGTATAAAATTTATGTATTAATATAAGTGTGATTTCCTGGAAATCACTTTCCAGGCTCAAATCAGTTTTTTGAATGGGCACTATAAGAAGAAAAGGGTTAATGTTTAGAAACAAAGAGACCTTTACAAAGTGATGTAAAGAAGAAAAGGTTTTCTCTCCCAGATGACTGTTCTACGGTGAGTGGTTTAGTTTAGAAGGGCAGCTCCACGCCATGGAGTTGTTCAGAGATTCAGAATTCCTCTTCCTTGTTGCTTTGTGTCCCCAGGTTGTTATCCCCTTCTGCATGTAGAAGCAGATTTTCCAGCATGTGTGTTCAGCTCCTTGGAAAAGCAGAAGTCCAGAGCAACAGTTTCCTTTTTATTTGAGCAATCGAGGCAAAAACTGTGTAAGTCCCATCTACTCTGATGCCACTGGTGAGAACTTTGATGCATGCCCCAACTCTGGGCCAATGACTGTGGGAAATGCAGTCTTAGCTGGGTGGCCATATTTCAACTTAAATTCTAGAAAGAAAGAAAGTGAAAATAGTTTTGAAAAAAAAAAAAAAAAAGCAGTCCCTGTCACTGGGACTGCAAAAAAGTTAAGAACTATCCTTCTAGTCCTATACAATCCCTCTCTCCTTCCCGAGAACACCTCCTTTTTGGAAGTATACATCTCTGGCTTTGTCACCTTCTACCTTCTCTAGTTGCTTTCATTTATCAACTTCCAGGGCACTCACCAACATCTTTGGCATGCCTCTTGATTTTAAATCTCTATCCCATCTCCTGCCTTTACCCAAGAATATTTCAATAACATTGTAGACTTACTTAGTCAGCAAATTTATTCTTAAAGGGCAATACAGTAAATATTATAAGCTTCTCCAGGCCATTTGTTTTCTATTGTTAACTACTGAGTTATAGCAGAAAGGCAGCCATAGACCCTATGCAAATGAATGGATGTGGCTGTGTGCCATTAAAACTATTTTCAAAAGCAGGGAGTTGGCCCACAGTCCATAGCTTGCCAACTCCTAATGTAGACAGAACATCTGATTTCCTCCAAACTCCTTGACTCCCCAACGCCAGTGACTGACAGCATTCCATCTTTGTCACCTATACTATGGTCTCACGTCCTCATCCCTTTAAATCCTCCAACTTTTAAACTGGTTCTACCCATATACCACACGTTCTTCTTTCGAGCTTGCTCATGCTCTCAGTTGCACTCTGATATTTATTTAGCCCTTTGGAACCACCATTTTATTGATCCTCTCACTTTTTCCATATTTATTAGAATGTTTCTGTTATGTCATCCTTCTTCTCAAGTAGCTTTTTATCAGAATCATCAATTTAATTGCTTCTTGTCATTAAATAGCAACTACTAGTGAAATGTCCAAATGTGGATCAATTCCCCCCAAAATCTACATGCTTTACTTCTATCCCTAGACTGAATACTGAATTACTGTGAATTACTTCTTCCATTCATGAGGATTGGCAGAGCTATAAATGTCTGGGCTCTAATCTCACTTAGATCTAAACATTACTTATTAATTTTTGATTGTCCTTGATCAACCTCTCCTCTCATTGCCTCAAGTGACTATTTCACATCTTTAGTAGAATAGTTAAGCTCTCAACTTAATTTGACATCTTTACACTTAGCATACGACCTTGCCTCATACTTACCCAAAACATTGAGGCTATAAAGCTTAAATTGCTCCAACTTTGTACATCCCTAACTTTCAAATTGTAAACCGACTTCCATATTCATTATTACTTTCTCATCTCCAACCACCAATATTTTTTGAGCAACTCTTAAGTACTGGTCATGATACTAGAATCTCAGGATACAATGAGAACAAAAAGACAATCACGGGCAAGGAAGTCTGTCTCTTCAGAGACATTACTGTATTTCTCATTTCTCACTTGCACATCTTTATTTTTTCTCTTCCCTTCTTTTGCTGAGCTCTTTCTATTTAGCTTATAGATATAATCATGTCTTTCCTATCTAAAAAAAGTATACACTTTCTTGTGTATCTTCTTAGTGATTATCCTATCAGTTTCCCCCCACTCATAGTAACTTTTCCCCATTTCATTGAGGTTGCCATGAATCCCCTGTTGTTAAATCTAAGGGACTCTCTTCTGTCTTCATTTAATGGCTCACTGTTGCATTTCTCACTGCTGATTTTCCTTGAACTTGTCTCCTCCTTTTTTTTTTTTTTTTGGTATGCAGAACCTCTGTATGTGTAGAAAAGAATCTTATAAAACAGAAAGAAAGTCATGTGGCCAAAGCGTAAACACAGAAATAGCCCTTCCTAAATCAGCATGTGGTACCTTTAAAAACCTGGTTACTTCCTGGCTTACAATACTGTACTGACTCCCAGAACCTGCTGGAGAATTTCCAGGACTCTTAGCAAGGCAGAAAATGTACTCCATGATTTGATTTCTACCTCTCTAGCACCATCTCAAAGTAACCTCATATTAGTTTGAAACTTTTTCACTGCAAATAAGAGAAAACGACTCAAATTGATGTAACTGATAAAGGATATTCATAGACTCACGTCAGTGAAAGCGAAAATTGGCCTTGCTTTCATCAGGGTTCCAAGTGCATACCTCTGAGATTCTCCTGGCTTTCGCCTCTGTGTGTGGGCCTCATCCTTAGATTAGTAGCAAGATACCCCAGTAGTTGCACAAGTCACATCTGTATGGAAACATGTGCAGAGGAAGAGTCAGGATTGCTTCTGAGAGCTCTCTTTTTTTTTTTTAATAAATTTTATTTTTATATTCCCCATACAATTGCAACCCCCTTATTTTGACCCCAATTCCTCCCCTCCCCACCCTCCACCCCCCATAGAGTGTCTCTGGTTCATAGTTTTTTGTTGATTTTGATTTTCACTTTCTTATAGTTATTCATTTTCCTGGTCCCTTATTTAAGTTTTCTAGATTCCTGCTATGAGTGAGACCATCCGGTATTTTTCTTTTTCTTTCTGGCTTATTTCGCTGAGCATGATCCCTTCCAGCGCCATCCATGTTGCTGCAAATTGCATGCGTTTATCTTTTTTGAATGCTGAGTAATATTCCATGGTGTATATGTACCACATCTTCTTGATCCAGTCATCTATTTTTGGGCATTTGGGTTGTTTCCAAAGCTTAGCTATTGTAAATTGTGCTGCTATAAACATAGGGGTGCAGGTGCTCTTTGGAATATTGATGTTTCTGTGTCCTTTGGGTAAATACCTAGGAGTGGAATTGCTGGATCATATGGAAGCTCTATGTTTAGTAGGTCCAGAAATCTCCACACAGCTCTCCATAGTGGTTGGACCAGTTTGCACTCCCACCAACAGTGCAGGAGAGTTCCTTTTTCTCCGCATCCTCGCCAACATTTGTTGTTGCTAGTTTTTTTTTAATATGTGCCATTCTCACTGGTGTAAGATGGTATCTCATGGTAGTTTTGATTTGCATTTCCCTGATTACAAGTGATGTTGAACATTTTTTCATATGCCTGTTGGCCATTTGCATTTCCTCTTCAGAGAAGTTTCTTTTTAGCTGAGAGCTCTCTCTTAAGAGGTAGAAAGCTGCTTCCTTTCAGTAGCCTCTGCAAGCCATTCGTTACAACTTTTTGGGATGATTCAACTTAGCCCTGCCTAAACTTGACCATCATTTTATCAAGAGAGATGCAATAAGTGGTCAGCTTCAGGGCCTTTCCTGGAGCTGAGGTCCAACTCTCAGATTGTATGGGTGTAGGGAAGGTGAGGAAGCAACCTCAAAGTCACTTCACCAATTCTCCTCCACTTTACACTTCAGAAATAATGACTTGTCATTTTCTTTTTTGTTCCTTGACCCCCACCCATTCCTTTCATTCTTTCACATATGTCTTAGTAACAACCTCCTCTTTGGAGAAATCTTTGGCCTATTCTGTATTCTCATAGTACTCCATACATACTGCCCTGGTAACACTCTCTCATTCTAAAATTATTTTCTTCCTGAATTTGCCTACCCTATGAGATGACGAACTCCTTAAAGGGAGACAGTTTCATAATCATCTCAGTCTGCTCAGTTTTGAGCACAGCTTCGACTCCTAGTTTGTTTGGCATGAAGTACGTTTTTAGGGAGTATATGTTGATCTTGGTTCCATTGAATTTCACCAGACTAACTCCATAGAAGCCTTCACATCTAACTCAGTGGAAAGTGCTCCAAAGATCTTCTCCAAATTGGTGAGATCCTTTATATAGTGTCTTTGAAGTGAAAACTATTTTCCTCATAAGACTAAGGGATATTTTCCTCATAATATTAAACTATTTTCTCATAATATTTATTTTTTCACTGAATCAATATTTGCATGGATGGTGCAAAGGTAGTGGTGGAAATAATGGCAGGAATTAATAATGTGACTGCAAAGCAAGCTATTTCACTTTTTATTCAAAGTGTTTTTCTTTTTTCTTTCTTTTTTTTTTTTTTTTCCTTAATCCAGTTTTAGTTCAGGATGTCCTGAGTGAAGTGGTACAAGATCAAGTGTGAGTTGTGAGAGCTATCTGCTTTTGTCTTGTGACATCATCTTTGAAATAACAACTTGAAAGTATAAACAAATTATAGCTAGTCAGATTTGGGTAATTGGTTGACATTTTCCTGAAGATGAGCAAAGTGGGTTTGGAAAACAATCAGCAATATTTGTTATCACTGGTAAAAATCCAACCTTGCAAGAGAAAAAAAGCAGTATTATAAAAACTTGTTTTGCTATAGTAAACTTGATAGCTTTTCAAAACTTACAGATTTTCTCATGAGACCAATAATGCTATTAAGGAATGAGAGTTTTTAAAATCTATAATGAAATGTATTGGCCTTTGGAAGGTCTGTGTAACTCCATAAACCAGTATTTGACAAGTGACCAATGTAGGGTGTTCAAAACAATGCATGAGTAAAGATGTACATCCAGATTTCAACATGGATAATGAATTTTAATGAATACACAAACTATTTGAAGTATGCTTTCTGGTTCTACCTTGCATTCACTTTTAAAAAATTAATATTTATTGAGTTTTGGTACAGTATCAAAGGAGAATATCCACAATTATCTGAGACACTTAAAATATTCCTCTCTTTTCTAACTTGGTATTTGTATGAGTGGAAGTTTCTTCATTTACTTCAGCCAAAGTAACATGGTACAATGTATTCAATGCAGAAGCAGTGATAAGAATTTTTTTAATGCTGCCTTCTTTTGGCTGAATATCTAATAGTGTTGCAAAAATGTAAGATAAAGTCACTTTTCTCATGATCTCTTTTGTCATAAAAACATTTTGTCATAAATCATAAGTTTATGTTAACATGTAGTGAGTTTCTTGTTCTTAAATGAATTAATAATATTTAAAGCATTTGTCAGTTCTGATTTTATTTTATTTTATTTTTTTAGGGATTTATTTATACAAGCACTGGGTACAGTCAGAAGCAAGGGAGAGAGATAATTCAGAGGGGAGAGTCAGAGGGGAGAGCAGAGCAGGCAAACTGACGATATACACTGCTGAGGGAGCAGCGGGCAGCAGGAGAGGTCTGCATGCAATGTGGCACCCTCGCCCAGTGGCCGGGGATTGAACCGGCGCTGCAGAGGCTGTGGGCAGCTTCGCAACCCAGCGCTCAACTGCTGCGCCACCGGGGAGACCCAGTTCTCATTTTATTTTTTAATTTCTTTTTTGCATAGAAGAATCAGAGTATAGACCAGAGGTGTGGGGAGTTAGAGGATCCACCAGAGACAAAATGGGGAGCAGAATGGGCAGATTTACTAAAACACACTGCTGAGGGGAGCATAGGATGAGACAGGAGAGGTCTGCTGCGCCATGTGGGTTAATTCTCTGGCCGGGGATCGAACTCGGGCCGTAGTGATAGCGCTAGACTTAACCCCTAGGCCAATAGGGAGGCCCCAGTTCTGAATTTAAAATAAGGTAATCACTGATAGATATAGCTTACATAAACAAAAGCTCTTTATGTTTCTCAATAACTTTTAACAATAAAAATTCAGCTTTGTTAAAACCAAGAAGTCTGATAACCACTGACCTCATTGACTTGGCACCTGCACTAGAAACTGCCCCTAATATCCCAGGGGACTCTTAGCTTTCCTGTGAATATTGCAGCACTTGGTTTGTATCATTATTGGAACGCTTCTTACATAGTAACATATTAGTTCTGATGTCTGTTTTCTAACATTTGTACTTAGTGCTGGCTGGCATATACCTGATCCTTGTTGCTTGATGAATGAACAGAATAATGAATGAATAAATGAATGAATGAATGAAGGTTTCTGGTTTCCTCATTCTACTCCCAGCTCTGATTTTTGGCGCTGAATTTTAATGAGCATTTAGGTTGCTATTGTGAAATAATCTGTACCAACTATATTTGCTGTGTTTAGCTTCCAGTGCCTTCATCCTGTGGGAACTTTCTAAAACTGAGGAAGGAAAAGTGGTTGATTAGGAGTCTCCAAATCATGGCACCTAGAGGTGTTTTCAGGTGCTAGTCACTTTTTTTTTGGGATTTGGATGTACCGTGAACCTGAAAGACATAATGTTATCATTACTTAAAGGTTACAGAGAAAGCTGATTGAGAGATCATTACATTTAAAGCAACTTTACTTTACTCCTTGGGGGTTTTGAGATTAAAGATAAGAGGAATGGTTATTGTTCTAGAGCTACTTGGAAAAGCTTGAGATACTTTAAGACAGAGTCTTTAAATTCTAGGCATTTTCACCTTCATTTTCCACCAGAGGAACAGAGCTGAAAATTGTTTAGTAACCTTCTTTAAGGTTACAGGTTAAAGGAATCCAGTGAATAACCCGAATCTCTCAAATATTGGTCCTGGACTATGCAATCCTGGGGATTTAACACTTGGAAACTCAGAGATTAAAAAGACGTAATGCATTCTGAAAGCATTTATTCAGTTCTTCATAAACTTTTTCACGGCAGGAGATCTCTAAAAATGATGATCTCTCTGTCTCCATCAAGTAAATTGCATGTCTTTTCGTGGAGGCATGTGATGGGTTTAAGGGCTGTTTCTTTTTTTCTTTTTTTTAAATTTTTGCATAGAAGAACTGGGGTGTCAGCCAGAGGTGCACCAGAGATAGAGTGGGAAGCAGAACAGGCAGATTCATTGAAATACACTGCTGAGGGGAGCAGCGGGTGAGATAGGAGAGGTCTGCTGCGCCATGTGGGTCATCTCCTTGGCTGGGGATCAAGCCCAGGCCTTAGTGGTGATAGCACTGAGACTTACCCCTAGACCACTAGAGAGGCCCTTAAGGACTGAGTCTTACATCACTTCCTGTCAATTGCCCCAGGGGGTGTAGGTGAACATCATGTACATCCGCAGTCACAGTCTATTTGTAAAATACCAATATGCTAGGGAATACTTACTAGGAAATTCTTTCTAATATAAGGTATCTTTGTAGAAAAGAACTGAATCTCATTATACTGTGTGTGGGTTCCTTGTATTCAATGAGAAATCACTGATCACCTTTCCCAGCATCTGAAACTTGTGGCACCTCCAAATTGTATTAGATTACCCCTAAACTGTGGACTACTGTCCAGTGGGTTAAAGCAACCCAAATGTACACCAAACCACTGGGCTCCTCTTCCCACTCCTGACCTATTTTGGTTTCCGCCTTAGTACTACTCATGTTTATTCCAGTTATCTGGCATAGAGAACATGTTCCAGAATTTTTCACAATCTCATCAATGGCAAGTTATAGTAGGTAGAAACATGTAATAACCATAATTTCCACAAGGACTTGATAAAGTTCCAGTTAAACCTAAAGGCACAGAAACTTGACATTTTGTTTACCTTTGGGACTTCGTTCAATGTCAGCATTGCCCAGTAAATAGTAATTTATTGTTTTAAAATAATATTAGGCTTACAGAAAAGTTGCAAAAGTAATGCAGAGAATGCCCAGATCTCCTTCACACAGGTCCAAATTAACATCTTGCCCAACTGTAATGAGTGAACAAAACTAGGTAATTAATAGAAAATATTTTTAGGTGGTCCATGGGCTGTCATTTGAAAAATGTAATATTTAAACACCTGTGTGTTAAAAAACAATAAGCATGTCAATCTCCTAATTTCATTGACTTTGTCACTAAGATCCAGATTAATCAAAAGTTGATTTAAGTTAATTAAAAAACAGGAAAATGATTAAAATTTCAGTTGGTATGTGGACGTGGCAAAATTAAATTATGGAGGTATTACTTGAAGAGGTGATATTTGGGAATCTCTGTCAGTATAAATGCATGATTTGGAAATTTGATGAATTTATATCCTTCACCTCACTGCCTTGGATTCTGGCTTCTCAGGACAGGCTTTACTGTTCCACAGTGCCACTCATGAATGATTTGCATCTCCATGCAGTAGGTTGATGATGGTCAAATCTAGAATAACGTCCCTGCACTTGTTCATAGCAAAGTTGACTTCCCTATAACCCTCACATTGCAATATAGATTGATGGTTATGGTGGTGATGATGGAAGTTAATGTTCTTGCTAAGACTGGACATTGACAAAAACTTGAAAATGTTCATACTAGAGGGAGATTTGAGAGGGAAATGTAAATTATCCAGTTAATGGGTTTTCCCCAATATAAATGCAAAAACTGCTTTCATCTTCAGGTCACCATGTAAATCACACTGCGGCCTGGCAGTTTTACATTCTCCCCGTTCTGTGCAGAGGTGATTACTAAGAACTTTGGAGCAGGGCAGCTATTCCAGGAGTTGAGATAGCCACCAGGGGTGCAGGGAAGGCTTGGAGAACTTGCATTTAATCTGGAAGGGAATTTGCTGACCACATCTGTCTTCTGAAGTTCTGCCTTTCTTCATCCCTCAAGAGTCAAAAACATTTTAAATAATCTGTGATACTTGAAACTCAGCCTTTCTTTTTATATGTCTTCCCTCCTTTTCTCTGGCTCAAAGAATACTGCTTTCCCACGCATGTTCTCATTTTTAGTGAGTGAAAGCTTGCTGAGACATAAGGCTTAAATTAAGGATCCTCCAGTTGCATCGTCTTTATAGAAATCAGGAATTTGCCAGATTAAATAATGACCTCTGGATAAAGCAAAAATACCTTTTCATACATTGTATACTGTTGGCATTTTTTTTCGTTAGTCTTTCTCAGTAAAAGTCCTACTGACTTCGAGATGACGTGTAGTTGCTACTGCTGTGTTTTGCTTGTTTATATTTGCTTGTTTTCCAGACCATTCCACATTCTTTGCTCTTTCAAAGTAACACCCAGTCCTGGGATGGTCTGAAAAAACAGGAGGATTCTTATTTCTAAATGTCAAGCACAGGAACTGTACTTAACTCAATCCTTTGTTTCTGCATTAGGTTTTCTTTATTAATTTTTAAAATTCTTTTATTTCATTTCCTGGTTTGGCTTATTAGGAAACAACTACTGGCACTACAAGCATAATTTAAAAAAATACAACAGTAATTTGACCACTGAGCCACATGCTGACCACCTTGCCTAGAATTTGTAAATTTGCAAGCAATGTGTAATTATTATTTTTATTGCCTCGAACAACAATAACAACAGAATAAATATGACTAAAGGGAGCTATCGTCAGAGCATGTCTACATAACTGTTAGAGCTGGGGTTCATGGCATAATGATGCTCACAGTCCCCTGTGGCTGCTGTTATACTGTCGACACAGATACTGCCCCCTGGATACATGAGGGAAGCCAGTAAATTGGCTCATTTATTCACACTAACTTGGCTGGTGGGAGCCGCTACACTTGTGTGCATGGTAATGTCCTGCTAAGCACAGGCACTGATACCAACTAGCCTGTTGGGTGACTTCACACAGTCAAGTGGGACCATGTAGCACATAATGTGACTTAGGTGACACTTGTGAAATACTTATTTGGGGCCATCCAAGATCATCAGAATGAGGCAGAGACACGAGAGAGCGGGAAATGAAAATAGCACCTTTAACACTGATAAACCTATGCTGGGGAGAATGGCTTAGATATGGACAAAGGCATGCCTGACATTATTTTTAGTTGCTTACACTCCTGGGACGTAGAGGTAGCCCTGTTATGCCTCCACAGGATGTCAGAGCTCAACAGAAGATGCAATTTCCTCAGACATGCAGACACAAAAACAGAGACAGGAGTGGGTGGGCTGAGCCTGCCAGCTCTCCTCTTCCTTTTACTTGTCACGCAGATGGGTTTCCCCTCTCCCCACAAGGATTAAAAGGGCAGAGAGGGCTGCGGTGCTACTTTAAGGGAAACATCCTACTTAAGGAAGCAAGAATCCAGGGAGAGGAGGTTCCCACCACCACCACCATTTGTGTACCTGGGCTCATGCCAAGTACTCTCCTTCCATATCTCAAGCAACTATCCTATGAAACAAATGTTATTACATTAAAGTGGAAATGAAGGTTCCTAAGATAGTAGTTTCCCCAAAATTACACAGGTAGGGAGTGAGTGGTTAGAATTCATTCTTCAGTCTACTTGACCCTGAAGTCTATGCCTGTAACCAATGCACTGGGAAGTCTCAGGTTTTTTAACATTTTTTAAAAAAGATTTATTTATTTATGCATACAAGAACTGGTATAGGCCAAAAGTGTGGCAGGGTGAGAGGAATCGCCAGACACAAAGTGGGGAGCAGAACAGGCAGACTGACAGAAATACACTGCTACAGGGAGCAGCAGGTGAGACAGGAGAGGTCTGCTGCGCCATGTTGGTAGCTCCCTGGCAGTCCGGGGATCGAGCTCCTGCTGCCGATAGCTTCACGGTGCTTAACCCCTTGGGCCATTGAGGGTTTAACATTTAACATTTAACGGTACGTATCACCTCAGCATGCACACATCTCTGTGCCATATCTTAGTGTCACATCTCTGTTTGTTGATGTTGCTACCCCTCAATGGACAGAACAAACTTGAGTTAGATGATAGAAGTTATAAGGAATAGATGGTTAAGAGTGGTCTTATACTACCTTAGCTGACATGATACTACATGACTCACATGTGGAAGAAGGATATGCACTCTAAATTAGGAGAGTGTGACATGCTTCTTCCAAGATTTCCTGTATCTATGAACTGGCGTGTGCTGTGTGAAAGTTCTAGCCTTGTTTCCCATGAAGTGGTAAATTGGATCCCTTGTGTTGGGAGATTCATTCATTTGTGCATCCATAAAATACTTATTCATGGTATATACACACCATGGAATATTACACAGCCACAAAAAGGATTGAATGTAACCATTTTCAACAAATTGGAGGGAATTTTAAAAAAATTACAAGTCAGAATGACAAAAACAAATATTGGACATTCACATAACAGATAATTTAACAACATGAAACATTTTCAAAAACTACTGGACATCAATAGACATCCTGAGGGTTTTGAGTTTAGAGGGAGGGGAGTGAAGAAGAGGCAAGGGGAAATGAGGGATGGTGGTAGGGAAAACGAAAACAAAATATCAAGTGCTTATAGACTTCATAGGCACTTAATGGAGACTTGGGCTCCATTATGGGGATGCTTTGGTGGGATGAATAATGTTCACATCATCTATGACTATGAGGTCCTGTACATACCCATGAAAGGAAAGGTAGTTAAAAGATTATAATGTCTGCTCAGTTTCGATGGATTCTTGATAGATCTGCTTTCAGCTAGTTTAACTCAGCATACTTGTGACTCTTAATGTGTGGATTTTTCCCCCTCACTGACCAATTCTCCAACTCTCTGGATAACAACTGGGCATCCTGCAATTTAATTATGATACTAACTACCTGCAGTTAGTGTAGACCCACAGGTTAAGGGCTCACAAGATTACCCTTCTCTTCATGTTCAGTTTCAAGCCCATGTTGTTACTTATACTTCTGACTGACCAGCTGTAAATTGGGGTTCCTACAAACCCCACATCAGTTTCAACAATTTATTAGAATAATTTATAATTTATTAGAATAATTTTCTCACAGTATCCAGGGAAACACTTATATTTACTTATTTATTATAAAGAAGATAGCAAAAGAAACAGATGAAGAGCCAGATGAAGAGGTAGAGGATAAAATCCAGATGGGTCCCAAGCACAGGGTTTTCTGTTCCCATGGAGCCGGCTGCTGAGCTTCTCAGAACGTGGGTGTGCTCACTAACTCGGAAGCTCTCCCAGCTTCATACCTGAGGGAATTTTTATGGAGACTTCATGTAGGCATGATTATTTTTTTTAAAGATTTATGTATTTATGCACATAAGAACTGGGGTACAGGCCAGAGGTGCAGGGGTGAGAGGATTCACCAGAGACAAAGTGGGGAGCAGAACAGGAAGAACTACTGAAATACACTGCCGAGGAAAGCAGCAGGCGAGACTGGAGAGCTCTGCTGCGCCATGTGGTTCAACTCACTGGCCAGGATATGAGCTTGTGCTTCAGTGGCTGCAGATAGCTTCACAGTGCTGAGTCTTAACCCCTTGCACCACCAGGGAGGCCCCATAGGCATGACTATTACCTCAATCTCCAGCCCCTCTCCCTTCTCTAGAGGATAGGGGAGTGCATGGAACTGGAAACTCCATGCATCTAATTAGGGTTTGGTCCTTCTACTTACCATCCCCCATCCAGGAGCCCACCCAGAGTAGCCTCCTTAGAGCAAGACTTTTTCTATAACCTGGGAAATTTCAAGGGACTTAAGATTCTGTGTAAGACATTTCACTTACCCCCATCACTCCAAAAGTTACAACAGTTATAGGAGCTCTGTGTCAGGAATCAGGGGTAGAGACCAACTGTATATATTTTTTATTATGTCACAATTCCCTGTAGCACCTCTAAATAATAGAATTTATTCAGTCATTCAGTTACAAGCTTGAAGGTTGGTGTGAAGCCATAGGTGAATTTCTCGATTCCCCCTGTTTGTGAACAATTAACATAAAAAATAGAATTCAAAGTAGTGATGCTTTGGGGATGTTCTCATTCATTTGATGGTTAGTGAGAGTTGGCTTATTTTAAAGTATATTGTCTTCTTTCTATGCTAGATGCAAACATTTCTCAACTATGTAGATGGAGAACTTTTCTAATTTTTTTTTTTTTAGAGGCATGCTTATTTATTTATTTGTTTGTTTGTTTGTTTGTATTTATACATGCACTGGGTACAGTCAGAAGCACGGGAGGGTGAGAGAATTCACCAGAGCCAGAGCGGGGAGCAGAGCAGGCAGAAGGACTGAAGTACACTGCTGAGGGGAGCAGCGGGCGGCAGGAGAGGTCTGCACGCCATGTGGGACCCTCCTCCGGTGGCTGGGGAGCGGCCGGGGGATCGAACCGGCGCCGCAGACGCTGCGGGCAGCTTCGCAACCCAGCGCTCAACCGCTGCGCCACCGGGGAGGCCCTCCTAATTTATTTTGTAGGTGATAAATATTCCCTGATCAAGAAAGCAGTGAAAGTCCTTGCGATATTCAGTGGAGCAGCCTAAGATCTGTGAGCCATCCTTTGGAGAGCCTTTTCTCAGAGGACCCTTGGAAGACAAACAAGAAATACGAGTGGGACTTTTCTTGACTTTATGCCCTCATGCTGCTCTCGGTACACAGTCGCTATGTTGCTGTTCTCTTTGATTCTTGTACTTGTAAAATTAGAATAATAATCACTATCAGGTAAATCCTAAGAACTCACTAGGTTTTTGCCTCAATTCTAATAGGCTTCTTGACATTTATGATCTTGGATCTCTTCCTTAGTATCTCAGCTCCAGCAAGGCTGCCCTCATCACCATATCCAAAGGGCTCTTTGATTCAAATGCTAAGATTCTTGTTCATGGCAGTTGTATTAATCCTGATTTGCCATTTCATGTCTTTCCAGAATGTTCTTTTCCCTTTCTCTGCCTCCTGGAATACTAGTCATTCTGCAAGCATGACTTTGATAAAGACCTCCCGTGGTTGTAGTTGTGCTATATCGCATAGATATTCCTGGTCTCCAAGGCCCCGTGGTTCTTATTATTTAACTTACATTATTTATATTACTTAGCTGTTCACTCTATGTTAATGTTTCCTTCCAGCTACACTGTAAACTTATGGATAGGAGGTGCCGTTTCTTATATATGTCTTTCATCAGAGCCCTTGTTTTTGTTAGCGTTTCTAACAATGCCACGCTATTGCAGATAAATTTAGTGAGATTGCTCACTAAATAGTATGGAATAAATGCCTGAGTCGGCATCTGCTGAGATCACTAAATGCTGAGCTCTGTCGCTGACTCGCACAGGGAAGAGTTTTTCAGTGGGTTGTCCTTTTCTTCCTAGCTTCTCTGTGTGGTGGAGTAGAAAGGGCATGAACTTTGGTGTCAAAGAATCCACCACTTATTTATTAAGTGTTCACAGCCAAGTTTTATTCAGAGCTCCTACACATCAGCTGTCTCATCTGAATAGGAGGGAGAATACTTTCTCCTCAGTGTGCAGGAAACCACTTTTGTAGGGAAGCTGGCTCAGAGTTAGGTGTCGTGGAAACATCTCTCCTTGCTACCCTCTTGGACTCCACCCAAGCTTTACCTTCTCCTCTGCCTTTAATCAGGTAGCTCCCCAGTGCCAGTTCTGTTCAGTGATATCCTGATTAATGAAAGCTTTCGAAGGAAGCTCAGTTTGGTGCAAACAGATTCACAAAAGCTTCCTCTAAATCTTGTGAAGCAGAGCTGTCTGGGCGCATTACCATGACAAAACCACCTCAGGACACTGCTATTTGTCCCAGTCCAGTTGAAGAGGGGGCCATGTTGGCTCAGCAAAATGACCAAGTGTTCTAAATATATCTCCACCCATGGCCTCTTTTTCTAGGCTTTCCCTCCTCCTTCCCCTCTGTGGCAGCCAGAGGTTCCTCAATGGTTTTGCCTCCCCCAACCCCCTGCCACAAAAACTGTGACAGATCTGATATAATTAATGCTCTTTCATGAACTGATTGTAGTTGAATGTGAATGAGTTTCAGCCAGTGTTCTCCCCCAACCAGCAATTATAATTTAGCCTTTTCTGTCTGTGGTAGTATAGGAAGCTTTGTCTCATTGTTAAGAGATCTCCAGCATCAGCAGACAAAGAGACTTTCCAGAGCAGAGAAAGTCTGCAACCCCAATCTGCTGATTTTACGGTTAACCTTGAACATAAACCAAATTTAGCATTTTAAGGTGAAATATGTGTTGGCTCTAGAGGGTCCTCTCCTTTCTTGATGGTGCACTCCTTTCTTTTCTGGGCAAAGTTCACCTGGGCTGGGCTCTGGAGCTTGTTCTGTTGGCTGCCCATGGAAAGCAGAATGAGTGCCATCTCAAAGCCTCCTTCAGCATCTGGAGGGCTCTGTTTCCTGCCTTTTACTCTGGAAGGTACCTCGACCCTCCTTTGAGTGAGGTATCTTAACCTCATTCTAACCCTTTCCTCATCATTTTCTATTCTAAGACCATTGTTGCACATTTTATGGCTTCCTATACACAAGATACTATTTTTAGCTAGCATTTTGTTAACAGATTTTCCATACTCTAAAAAACCTCATAAATAACAGTAGGCAGAGTGCAGGATAGAAAGAGTGTCAGGCTGTGGTGGCAGGAGACGTGGGGGCAGGAGACGCCGGGTCAGTGTAACTGCATAGCCATTATTGGTCCTCAGCCTTCCCCAGGCCCAGCTCCAACTCCAAGTGCTGGACAGCCAAAGTTGGTTCCTGCTGAGTGAGCCTCCCCAGGCCTTGGAGGGGTGTGTTCCAGTTCTACTTCTAGGAAACTGACCTTGGACAAGTTTACTTCCCTGGGTTTTGTGTAGACTGATGGTTTTGGAGTGGTGAGTCTAGTACTTATTCCAGCTTCAGATTTTATGAATCAACATGCTGCAGACCAGCCTGTAGGAACTAATCACTACAAAATAACATTCTCACACTCTAACAACCCTTCTTGTCTGACATCCTCCAACTTCTCTTTTTTGTCTCTTACATTACTTCCGTTTTAAATAATAATGTCTATGGCTGAAAACATTGGTGACAAGGATCTATGCTCTTCTGTTTGCTGGATTTGGAAATAGCCTGTTCCCTTGGTCTCTCCTTTCTGAATCATGGATCTCCCTTGATTCTTCCCTTTCTTCACCAGCTCCTTGACTCACTTGTGTTAATGCCTCTTCGATTAGTTCACCTGTTAAAATAATTAATACAATTGTGTTGTGGTTCTCTTGAATCAAGTCCCCATACTCTTCTTCCTGATAATTTCTGGCACACTATTGTTTTCCAACCCAGTGGCTCTCAACCAGGAATGATTTTACCCCCCTGCCTCTCGGGAACATTTGCCAATGCCTGGAGACATCCTGTTTGCCACACCTAAGTGATGGGCGCTTCAGGCACCTAGTGGGTACAGGCCAGGGATGCTACCAGATGTCCCCCAATGCACAGGGCAGCCCTCACAACAAAGAATTGTTAGATTCAACATGTCACTGGTGTTCACACTGAGAGACTCTCATCTGATCATTTTTAATTCTGCTAGTGCAGAAATCAAATAGGTTCCTTTCTGGGTGACCCACATGCAGCACTGGGCCACACAGCAAGAAATAATTTATTTTTGTTTGACTAATAAATACATCACTGTTTGATTAACCCCTGGGAGGTGAGCATTGCCACTATGGCTCTGATAGAATTTCGTCTTGTTGCAGTTTCAGCCAGGGCTTTACACTTCATATGAAACTTTGAAATGTCTGAAGACTGTTCTGTTGGAATATTTGACCAAGTGCAGGAAGACTAAAGACTGCCAGGCAGTCCGGATCTTAGATGTGTTCAAAAGAGGACACTCCACATGTGAATAGCCTTGAGGACTGTGGCAGTGGTTTCGGGGGCACTGGGGTGCCTGCTGCGAGTGAGAGCAGTGAGCAGAACTCTTTAGGGTGGAGTTTAATTTGCTGACAGAATCTCACAGTGTCACGTCCTCTTATTGGGCATCAGTGACACTTACTTCAGAAAGAGAGGTCATCTAGCCTGTCACTTAGTCTGCTTTATTTATAATTCTCTTGGCACTCAGTTCTCTATAAATTTGTGATAAGGTATTCTAGAACAGTGCTTGTAAAACTGGTGTGTCTATGCATTACCTGGAGATAGTGCTTAGATGCAGGGTCGCTAAGTACTGCTGGTGTGGGGACCACGATGCTCTATCTCCTACAAGCTGTAGGTGATGCTATCCAAATAGCACAGGCGCTCCCGGCTCATGGAGCACAAGCTTTGGAACGAATTGTAAAGGTTGTTTAGTTTAAAGCTGTATTTCACAAGTGATGACAGTGAGACATGGAGGCTCTAGGGTGGTCACGGATGAGCATGTGCCTAACCCAGCCCCTCCTCCCTTCCGCATACCAACTTCATTGTGTAATATTTAGCAAGTCACTTTAGCAAGTCAACTGGGGCTTGGGTTTCTTTTTTTAGGAAAAAATGCGCTGTGGTCCCAGTGAATTCTGCTATAGCCATGGCTGTCCCTTCCTGCAGCCTCTGTCATTTGGATGCTGATGGCCACTACTGCTCTTAGCTCTTTTCCTGCTGTCTGGGGAGTGCAGGAAGCAAGGCTGGACAGGCAGAAGATTGCTGGAGGCTAGTGGTGGGGACTGGAGGGATCAGAGGTCCCTTCTTCATTTGGTGGGCGCACCTCTTTGAGATGGGTTCTATCTAACTTTCATCACAATGGACATGGCCCTCAAAAAGCTGACTCAGGGCCAGCTGTTCTGACGTGATGAGAGGCACAGAGAACTTAATGAGAAGTGATGTTTCTAGCTGCTGAGACAAAGCGAAAGCAGTGTCCGGTGGCAGTAAACACATCTCCTTGCACCTCCGCATGTGGCAAATGTTCTCTTAGAATCCTATGGGCGGCACTTCTATTAATATTACATCGGAGAGTGGTGAGGAGAAGGGAGGAATGGAGAGAGGAGAGCTGAGCCTTCATTCACTTGAACCTCTTCATTATTCATCTGCTGTAATGTCTTCCTGGCATCTTGGAGCTTTTCAGGTCATTGTTATAACCAACCAAAATGGTTAGCTTTGGACATCCCTCTGGGGATTCCTGAGGCATTTCTCACAACTCATTCAAGAATAACGATTATACTTTTTCACATAGGATGGTTATTATTGCTAAAGTTTCCTCTCCCTCCTATATGCATTCCTAACACTTCCACTTTGCATTCTTTAGTAGCATCCACTAAAGCCATTTTTAAAACTTGGGGAAAATCAATATGTTAAGCAATAAAAATCCATTGTTTTTCACAGGATTTTTCTTTGAGGAGTTTTACAGGCATCAAACAATAAATCTCCTTTGTATCCCTTTAAAGTATTAAGAAAGGTAGCTCTTTTCATTCCTTTTTGAATTACAGAAAGACTGAAACAGCAGTTCAGCAATTGCCTCCACTTACTCCTGCAGGCCAGTGGAGAGTGGGTCCACATCAAGAATAGAGCCAGCAGGACCTTCATGGTAGCACAGGGGGTTAACACGCAACCTATGAAGCTATCCGCAGCCACTGCAGCACGAGTTTGATCCCCGGTCAGGGAGCTACCCACATGGCACGGCAGACCTCTCCTGACTCGCCTACTGCTCCCCTCAGCAGTGTATTTCAGTCACTTTGCCTGTTCTGTTTCCCACTCTGTCTCTGGTGAATCCTCTTACCTCCCATACCTCTGGCCTGTACCCCAGTTCTTGTATGCATAAATAAATAAATATTTTTTTTTAAAAAAGAGTAGAACCAGCATATCTGGTTGGAATTCAGACTTGTGATTCTCAAGTCCAGGGAGATTGCTCGTGCTAGTATCTTAGGTGGACTCCAGTGGTGAGAGACCAGAACTGTACAAGCTGATTTGGTCCATGAGATGGAACAGGGATGGATACTGAGTGCTGGAGAGGTCAGTTAGGTGTGACTCCTTTGTTGGGCCTGTGCTTCTAAAGCAAGAAGGCACTCAGTGAAATGAAAATGTAGCCTATTTAGTGTTGATGAAATGACATTTTTGTGTTTGCTGTCCACTGCTAATCTGTGGATCTTTGTGCTCTTTGGAAGCACCGAGGCCAGCTGCATACATGGAATGATAAATTTTGTAGGTGTTAGCTGATTTGTTGATCCAGAGACTGGTGCTCTCATTTCTGCCACTGCTAGTCTGCAATCACTAAATTCTTTCAATACCCATTCCTTGGGTGACTGCTATGGGCACAGCACAGTCCTGGGCACAGAAACTTTAATCTTTGGAGCATCTGATAGGTAGTCAGGATAAGTTTGTAGAATAAAGCAGAATGAACGAATTATTGTAAAAACTATGGCAAATGAGACCTGCTCCTTACCCTTATCCAGCTTCAAATGCATGTAGTTCCTAGTGAACTAGTAATGTTCTTGTGTCTCATTTTATTTATAAAAATAAACTAGACCTTTGTGGGTCTAATGGCTCATCCATTTCCAACCTTTTGGATAATGCACATGCTGATTAACAAATGGCTGTTAGATGTTGAGGTTTTTACATAAACTGGTTTATAGACAGTGGGGTGACCTTCATCTTTGTTATGAGGTAGTCAATGTCCAAGTATTATTAATCACATGATGTAACTCCCTTCCTGTCCAACTTTATGCTTTTGCTGCCTCTAGTTTTGCTTTATCTACCACCAACTTGAGAAAAGAGAGAGGCAGTGCTGAGCTATTTAGTATTAATGGGGCATTCATATTTACATGGCCCGTGAATTTGGGGCCATGTGTTTTTCTAAGTACGGGGGAATTTTTTCAGTCTCAAAAAAAAAGTATTATTTTTTAAGTTAACAGAAGGCTGTGGAAAGAGAAGAGCTTAGCCCTTATATCCAAACAGGCTATGTTTTGGATTTATTCATGGGTGATTGCGATCCAGTTTATCTGAGTTTACACAATTTACCTGAGCCTAGGAGAGAGAGAGAGAGAGTGTGTGTGTGTGTGTTCACAGGGAAATTTAGAAATAATCAAGTACCTTGCATATAATCATTGATTAACAGCTTCTAATCTGATCATTATTTAGAGGTATCCGATCAATACTTAGGGGCATCTTTGAAGATACCTCAGCTGGATAACTTAGGTGTTATGTATGATAAAATCAAGATTCAGTAGGATGGATACATATCCTGATGACTCTAGATATTAAGGCCACTCTATAAGCCATCTTTAAAAGGATATTGTGTGGTCAGTTTTACTTTATGAGCTAACCTAAAAGGATTCTTTTCCTGGAGAAACTGACCCAAGCCAGGTAGCACAGAGAGGGAGAAGATACTAACACTGGGACATCTCCATCATCTGTCTACCTCCTTCTCACTCTGGATATGAATATCCATGAACACCTGTAATCTCACTTGGAATTGACATAAGCAAACATATGTGATTCCAGGTCTTCAATGAGCAGCTTTGTTGGCGGAGTACAGGTGTAGCAGATTACAGAACACAGGCATTTTGCTAAACAAGTGCCAGAACATATACCCAGGAAGGGTATTAGGTGGTTGTAGAGAGGCATCGCGTTAGCTTTGTTTATCCATTAAGGCCTTAAGTGTCCAGTTGCATCTGGGATCCAGCAGACCCCAGTTCATAGCTGGGTTTTGATGGATTCTGGATTATTATTTCCAGACTACTGAATGTTCTGTTGAAAATATGATCTCAATGAAGAACTGTGCCCCTACTTCTGATATACCAGCATTGCTTTTAAAGATTTATGTTATTTATTTATGTATGCAAGATCTGGGGTGTAGATCAGCAGTGTGGAGGGTAAGAGGATTCACCAGAGACAGAGTGGGGAACAGAACAGGCAGACTAACTGAAATACACTGCTGAGGGGAGCAGTGGGTGAGACAGGAGAGGTCTGCTGCGCCATGTGGGCTAGCTACCTGGCCGGGGATCAAACTCATACTTTAGTGGCTACGAATAGCTTCATAGTGCTGAGACTTAACCCCTTGCGCCACCAGGGAGGCCCCTGTACCTACATTTTCTTACCATTGAATGGGCTTAGGAGATGTCGTGAGCCATTGGGAGACAGCAGGGACCATGCAGGAGGTACAGCCCCAGAATCACAAAACCATTTGAATGAAGATGCAGGCTGGAGACGCCATACTATCACTATTCCTGCTTGCTGGCTTTATTTGCTTCCTGCTCATCTCTGCCTGGTGATTATTAAGTCCAAGTGGAATATAGTAATTGGTAGTCTAAAAGGGAGAAGTGAATGTTCTTAGCCAAGCTAAGAATCACTTTCCTACTCAGGGAAAGGAGTTAGATTGTGTTTGTCTTTGTGTATTTGAATGCTTTTCTAAATGCAATACCTTCTCCACCTTTTGCAATTATAGAGGTAATAATATATGTTCACTGTATTTGTGTCAAAAAATAGGAAAGCATAAAGAGGAAAAAAATCTCTTTTAAGCTCACCAACTAGAAGTAACCCCATTGACACGTAGGTGCATTTCCTTCTTGTTAAACACAGTTTTTACCTACTTGAAATTCTACTGTATATATAATTTAAAATCTTGGTTCTCACTTGAAATTTTAGGATAAATAAATTCCCATATTATCAAAATCCAAAACATTAATTTTATAAACTCTGGGAAGGCAGTAGAAGGCTGTAGACAGTTTACTATTAAATTCTCAGTGCCTAATGATACAGTTTTGTTGAATAGCATGAACAATAATTTTCTGTTATAGATGTTCAAACTTCTACTGAATAACTTGACATTTCCAATTTTTATTTTGTTTGCTTTTATACATAAAGCTACAGTGAACATCTTTGGTATAATAAATGTCTTTTACATTTCTGATTATTGTCTTCGAACAGATTCCCCGAAGTGTAATTACACACGTGGTCAAAAGAGTACGAGCATTTTTAAAGTTCTTAGAATGTATTACCAAATTGCTTTCCAGAGAGGTTGTGTTAATTTATACTTCCACAAGAAGTAGGTGAGAAGCACATTTCACGTTACTGCAGGCAGATAGCAAGTTAACACAGACATTGAGGACCACTGGGCAGCTCCTCCATCTGGGAGGATAGACAAAAGCAACTTGTGGTGAATTGAAGGGAAGGTGATTTTTATTAAGCTCTACAGAGTGAAACATGTCATGTACTTTAACTTAAAAAGTCCAGTAAGTGCAAACTATGACTCAGTGTAGAGAGAAAACAATTTAACGAAACTGAAATAAAAAGCTTTCTCCAGCTCCAGGAACCTAAGGGCCAGCCCCCGCAAGACTCAGAGAGGCACCTCCATGCTAGCAGTGAACAGTAACCTTATCTGCCTTCACTGCTCAGTATAAAACCCTTAAATGTGCACCAGGCTCATGCCAAAGTCTCTGGGTGACACTAATCCCTGATTTAATTACCCCTGACAGTGTGTGATGGGCCTTAACGAGCTAGAGTCCATAATGAGGTGCATCTTGGGGTTTTAGAGCATTACCTGAAGGGTGTGGTCCTAACTCTGGCTGATGCAGAAAACCAACTCCCAACTCAAGGACCTTAATGCCAGTGACAGGGCATCATCTGCCGAGTGTGTGATGCTTCTAAGTGGAGGGTGACACATGGTACCTTCCTGGCCTTAATTTACTGGGAAGGAAAAAATGCAGACCCCAAGAGCATTAGCATTATGTGGGTGCTGTGCCAGCTCCCCTGCCACACAGTCCTGGGAACAATGACTTTTGTGCTTTTTGCTGTTATTAGAAGACTCCTTACTGACATACCATAGGGCTGGTATGTCAGTAAAATCAAGGTTACAAAGTAAGACTTAAAATCAAGGTTAAAATCAAGGTTACAAAGACCACCATGTCCAGCACTGCAAGGTTTTTTCTTGGTCATCTTTGTTAACTGAAGCAGTTACTGGCTTGCAGAAAGAACTTCAACAAGAAGAAACAACAGAAAAAGAAAAAGTCAAATAAATTTTAAAAAGTATCAATAGATGTGTTTACCAAACAAGGTTCAGCCATGAATGAACATCATCTGTTCCAAGCTCTGTGCCCTTGAAACAAGTTACTAAACCTTCATGAACCTTAGTTCCTCATTTCTGAAATGCAAAGAGTAGTACTCAGAGTGTAGGATTCTTACTAATCCTAAAAGATAGAATGCAGAGGGAAGAGAATAGAGTACGGCTTTGAGCATCTCCTGAGGACTCAAAAATGGCAGATGTTGCTGTTATGTTATTATTATTTTCCTGTTCTTTATTCAGTTCTTTCTTTCATGCAGACTGTATATACAAAGACATTACAGCCCAGCCTGGGGAAGAGTTGAGTTGGCTGTGCTTCTAGATCTAGTATCTTCATAGATCTTTCCTGACAGACAACCTGCTTCGTTGTTTGGTGGGATCCTCAGGCCCTGCAAATCTGCTCCTGAGTCTTATTTCTGCATGTTCCACCTCCCTAAAATGATTCTCCTGTCGTTAAATTGATTTTTACTTTGACTTTGCAATTAAAATTTTCTCTTCCATTCATGTCTGGTTCCCAATGTCCTGGATGTGAGTTTCTCATTTGAAAATCAGATCAACCTGTTGTATGAACTCAATAATTATTTAGTCGTGGACAATATACCCTCATTACTTACACTTATTGGGGTTTTTTTAACATTGCCTGAAGCTTAGTCTTCATTTCGTTTTCCCCGTGAAATCAGTCCTACCGTTGATAAAATGTGGCATCTTCCTCTTGTGGTCTAGTTGGGCACACTGACCTGGCCTGAAGGCCTGATGGTGGTACCATCTTCCCTGGAAATTTGTATCTTTGACAGTCAGAGCCTGGTCCCTTCCTTATTCCTAGATTCACACTGCTTTCTCAAGTGTTTATCATATTCCTATTACATGCTGATCAGAAATGTCTGCCCTCATATCCTATTCAGAGCACAGGTAAGGACTGCTATGTCCAAGGCCAGACTCATCTAGGTTTTATTGGGTTGGGTTGCTACTTCTGCCCACTGCCCCAGCTTCTCTTCAATCCAGCCTATAAAATGAAACAACTTTTCCCCTTAGGTGCCCCCATAAAGAATTACTCTTTTAGATTCTTGTCTGTTACCCAAAGAGCATAAACATACTGTTGAAATCACAGAAGATCGAGAAGAGTCATTTTATCACAGATGTTTCTTCTAGATTTTAATTTGGGAGTTGTTTATAGGTTCTCGTATTTGGTGCATGCACACACAGACTGACAAGTACCCACTTCAAATATAGCAGCAGTACTGTGAGTTCCCCTAAATCAGGGAAAGAATATTTTGAAAATTGTGGGCTTTTTAAAAAGTAACTAGTTTGATTTTTGGTCTGAAGAGTGAATCCTGCCTTGTACTTTACATTGGAAGCAGTGTAAGGAGAATTGGAGGGTAAAAGTTTAAATTCTCTAGCAGTGTTTTGACTTTTAGAATTTGATTAAACAAATAGTAAATGTAGGTTACAGTCTTTGAATTCACCATGGAAAGGCCAGTCCCAGGCATAGAATCCACTTGTGCATAATGAGAAAATGCTGAGTGAGCAAAGCCTAGGGAGATAAGAAAGAATCTCCAGGAAGACATGTGAAAAGAGGGAAATGAAACCATTTTGTTTTCTTTTTTTATATATGCTTGCAAATTATGACTTCTTTTCAGAATTGTCATATTTGCTCAAGTTCATCTAATGGCAAGAAATTACATGAATGACCTTAAATCCCCATATATGGTTATCATTAAGAAATCATGAAGGCCCCAACCATTTTTTCACTGTTGAGTTGAAACATATCTATATTGTTGTTATGTTTTATCAGAACCTAATGATTGCTTCACCAGGGTGTTGCAAGTTCCTGTTTGTGAAGAAATTGCATCTCTGTAGAATAAAGGTCATTTTCTGTTGGTGAATAAGTTGACATGAAAAATTACACTTACAACACACATTTATGTTTTGAATCATGCATACAGGATGTGGCTGACCTAACAAACTGTTTAAATAAATCATCAAAATGGGATGCCTTCCATCCAACAGATTTGAAAGAACTTGAGAGTGAAATTGTCAAATGATGGGCCAGATGTGTCAGCTGGTTCCTGTAGGGGCAGCCTGATTCACTAGATTGCCCAAGTTATTGTCAGCCACACAGTGAGAACCTCTGTGCCTGCAGATGATACTTTAATTGCAAGAAAGAGGCAAAGCACTTATAAAGAGAGGGTCATTGGATGGATACAAAACTGCAGCCAGAGTTGAAGGACAGTATAGTGCTTAGGATCTTGGATTTCAGACCCAGGCACAGTGGGTCAGATGTGGCCAACCTGAGTGATTATGGAGAATGTAGTGAGTGTGTAGAGTACTCAAAAGCACTGTGATGTGGGTGAAAACCTGGCTTCAGTATCAAAGAAGACAATAAATGGGTCCTTCTTGGAATGAAAAAGCAATAACCGTGGGGTCTTCTAGAAACAACTACTTCACAATTTTTAACTTAACGTTTTAACTTTTTATAGAAGAGAGAGGCTATAACGAAATTTCTTTAGTGTGCAATCAACATTAAAATTTCCAACATACAGGAATATCAAGCCACAAGAAATAAATTGTGGAAATATCAGAGAAGGTTAGGTGAGGGATTTGAAAGGTAGTATTTATAGAAAATTAAAGTTTCGTTCTTTGTGACCCAGGTGGTTGGGGTGTGGGTTGTGTCCAAAATGTCCAATGATTGTTCACCATTGGGATGCTTTTTGTTTTGGTATTTATTTTGCATGGTGCATAATTCAGCTTTTAAGTGTTATTGGCCTTTTCCCATAGATATCTTGAATCTCCAATCACACTGTCTTTTTCCTTTCTGGACCTACCAGTGCCTGGAATCCACTGGCTCTTAATAAGCTTTTAGTGGTATTTTTGATGATAGTTTAGCTCACATTCCCTAGGAAACAGGCCCAAAGGACCAAGCTATGATGCTTTATTTGTAAGGCACGGACCACAGAATTGAAGAGAAAGGATGTGAGCGGGGGGAAAATGAGAATGAAGTATGACATGCATTGTCATAACAACCCCACTTCCCGACACCAGCCAGAAGACACAGTGGGGCTCATGGCACTACATCTGCTCTGTTAAACGGAAAATCTTTTTTTTTTTAGATTTATTTATTTATTTTATACAAGCATTGGGTACAGTCAGAAGCGTGGGAGGGTGAGAGAATTCACCAGAGTCAGAGCGGAGAGCAGAGCAGGCAGACTGATGAAGTACACTGCTGAGGGGAGCAGCGGGCCGCAGGAGAGGTCTGTGCGCCATGTGGGACCCTCACCCGGTGGCTGGGGATTGAACCGGTGCTGCAGAGGCTGAGGGCAGCTTTGCAACCCAGCGCTCAACCGCTGCGCCACTGGGGAGGCTCTTAAACGGAAAATCTTTGGACAAGGATGTATCGTGCCGAGGAGCAGTGCATGGAAGGGAGGATGGAGAGATCATTTATCTGTCTGGCTCCTTCCCTTCTTTTATTTCCCACCAATCAGAGTCTGCATCAGAAGAGTTCTCTCTCTTGTGCTTCTGGGTTACATCAGGTGACCCCTGCAGGGATCATTTAGCAAGCCCCATTTCAAACCCTGAAGTATGGTGCTTCATCTGATCTGGCAGTTGCTGGAGATGCCTAGACTCAAGGGATGCAGCATTATTTGGGTTGATGTTCCTAGTGAAGTGGGGAGTTCTGCTACTCCTGGGCAGCAAAGCCATGCTGACTTAAATCAATCAGTCACAAACATAGCTGAGGTGGAGCAGGCAGCTTTGCATCTTGAAGACTGGTGAGTCCAAGGGGATAAGACATGCAGCCAAAGTTCTGATAGGGTGATGGTAGCGATGATGTGATGATGATAAATACTGCCAGCCAGAAATGGAGCCAAGAAAGGACCTGACAAAGACAACCTGAATCAAAAAAGTAGTGGAGAGAATTTTTAATGCAAGGATAGATTCAACATTCTTCAGCTTAGAGAGCTAAAGGCCAAGAGAAGTTCTAACTAACTGAATATAGATTTGTTCACAACATCTTGGGATATTAGAAAAAAGGGGTGACTTCTGAAGCTTGAAGGAGAGATTTAATTTGGGAGAAATGAATAGAGCTAGTATTATTATTACCTAATAGAGTGGGTAGTAAACACATAGAATGTCACCTCAGAGGTGATACTGTCCGAAATACAAATTGGTTTTAGAATAATTTAGATAAGTTTAGATTTTGTGGAGCCATAATCAGCTAGGGAGGAAATTAAGGGTGTTTAGGGTACTAGCACTAACCTTTTGAAATTGAGATTAAAAAAGACAGTGATGCCCTTCATGTAATCTACTTGGTGTCATTTTCAATGACTGAATCCTGCTCTATATGGATCATTGGGCTAAGCCAATGCAGTGTTTTACATACTTGTTCTTATCATCAATATCCATGGTGATTTCAGAGACTTTTTCCCTTGAGGGAGGTATAGGGAGATGCAGAGGGTGCATCAGAATTGCTGTCTCCACATCTGGGGAGACATTCTGCATTCCTAGAGAGCGGCCATGTTCACTTTAAAGATTACTCTGCCTTTGTCAATATGCAGTCTATTAGCATTTAATTCTCTTCTACAAACTAGTGGGAAATTTAATGGGCAATCAATCCACTTGATCTTTGCATAGTCATTTGAAACACAAATATAATAAAATACATTAGTTTCATCATACTCATTGGGAACTCTAGTTTTAGCTTAAGTTAATCTTGAATTCCCATCTCTCTCTGTTTATCCAAATCCATGCACTGAATGGCCTCAGCCAATTCCCATTTCTCCATAAAACCTTCTCTGACCACTTCATTCCTGTGACCTTTTGCTGCTTTAAATCATTTGACATTTATTGTCTTGATCATAAATATTCAGCTTTATGCAGTCTTGAATTGGTTGCTAATTGCCTTGTATATAGATCCTGTTGCTCTAACTAGATTTTAAATCCTTTAGAGCTGGGAGTGAAGTCTCTGACTATTCTTGTGTTCCCCCAGCACCTAGCATGATGCTACTAGTTGATGTTTGGTGAATGCTTACTGAGCGACAGGTTGACAGCTAAGGGGAGTGCATGTGGTGCCATCCAGCCATTCTGAGGGACAGTTGCAGCTATCTCTCTGTATCTCCATATGGAAATGCTTCCTCATTGCTCTTGGATAATGAAAGCAGTCCTTAATTCACTGAGAGCAATAAAAATTACTGCCCCTTTTAGTGGTGCTAACTTACTCCCACGCCTCCTCCTCTATCAAAACATTCCTGTGAATCCTAAAGACCTCCTAATTGATAATAAAGAGAACTTAATCTCTTACCTGATTTGTAAAAAGCTTTTGCCACCATCTCTATATTAGTCTGTAGTTCCTCTGGGCAGTGGCTTCAATGATAGCCATCAGCAAAATGCTTCAGGCAATATACATCACATGCTCAGTCCATCATTGCTGGGTTCATCCCAAGCTCAAATCTGAGCTGTGACTGCAGAGTTTAGCCAATGCAGCATCAAGTTCACACTCACACACTCACCAAATCTGTGATAGGCTCTCAAGGGCCTTCTTTATCTTCTCTCTTCTGGAGAGAACTTTGAGGGAGGGGATTCATCTTCAACAAGAGACAGATAAAAGGCTTGGTGTGAGAATGGCTTGACTAATGTGGCCTGGAACATGCTACTGAGCTTCTGTCACCTCAGTTTCGTTGTCTCCAGATGCTTCAGGTGGAAGTGGAATGAGGAGATACATAAATGCATAGGCATATCATGGGACAGTTAATGCTCCATTGGCAGGTTGAATCATCTACCTAGGATTCCAAATTCTGGCTACATGCTCTAAGCTAATATGTTCATCCTAGCAGAGAAAAGATGCTGAACTAGTGCCCTGTGTTTAGAAAGAAGACGGTGGCATTCTTGGAATGAACAGTCCAGCAGTTGGTAGGAAGCAGCTCCCATACCCTGGCAATAATCAGAAAGGCTTCCTGGAAAACATCTCCATCGGAGAGAACAAAATTAAATGCCCTTATAGCAAACCTTTTACACAATGGACCTGTCCCCTCCTAGGCAAGATGGAAATAGACTTGCAACCCTGGGACTTAATTCCTTTACTCCTCTCCTGGCTGACCGATGAATTCAGCTTCCTGCCTGAGGTGAGCTAACAAGTCAATCCTGAGGTCTCCCAAAGGCTTGCTGTGATCGCTCTCTGCACCAGCTGCCAAGATGCAATCAGCTTACAAAGCCGGGGTCGGCAAGATGTAGCTTGCAATGCATAGCTGCTCTCTGTCAAGAAAGGCTGCTGTTGAGAACCCTGAACTCCTAACACAAAGAGAGAAGTAGCTCCTGGGCCACTGAAAACCCATTGGATTTCACTGAGGGTAGGAATGTGAGGGTCTACCTTTGTGATCTGTGATCGTCATCTTTGGGACATTGACTTAGGGTGTTATATTTTGGAGCCTCTGATGCTACCTTGTGCATACAAAGGGGGAAGTAATAACAACCGTTCTTTTCCCATGGGATTCTGATGGAGAGCAAATGCCCCAGTGCATTTACTCTAAGGATTCAGTAAACCACTGAAGATGATAGGCAGTTGCTGGATATTGTTGTTGGTAGACAAAGTCCAAAAATGATTTTATTTGGTGAGACTTCCCTCTCTGTGTTTAATGAATGCTTTGAATTTTTTTTGTGCAAATTTTTGTTGATTTTTCCATATTTCCCAGGAAGTCACACTCACCCATGTATGGAGATGTTTTGCTTAAGACTTCAAGCAACACATTACACTCAACATGCGCTGGTTTCCCTGACTTGCTCTGAAACCTAGCAGAGTGGGTTTCTTCACTCTTCTAGTCAATGACCCTATGGTCAAGTCCAGCTGCCTCTGGTTTATGTGTGGTTTTAAAATAAGGGAGGCAGAACGCCTGTGTTTATAGCAACAATATTTGCAATAGCTAAGCTATGGAAACAACCCAAATGCCGAAAAATAGATGACTGGATCAAGAAGATGTGGTACATATATACCGTGGAATATTACTCAGCAATCAAAAAGATAAACTCATGCAGTTTGCAGCAACATGGATGGAGCCGGAAGGGATCATGCTCAGCGAAATAAGCCAGAAAGAAAAAGAAAAATACCAGATGGTCTCACTCATAGCAGGAATTTAGAAAACCTAAATAAGAGACCAGGAAAAAGCTAATCAATACAAAGTAAAAATCAAAATCAACAAGCAACTATAAACCAGAGACACACTATGGGGGGGGTGGGGAGGGGCGGGGAAAGGAAGGACCAGAGTCAAAATAAGGGGGGGGTGCAATTGTATGGGGAATGTAACCAAAATGAAAATGCATACATTGTGCAAAGATTAAAAAAGATGTAAGAATTATATAAAATAAAATATTTAAATAATAAAATAAAATAAGGGAGGCAGAGCCAGTGGCACTGGGCATTCCCTGGAGTGTTCAGCGGTGCCCTGACCTCAAAGCCAAGGACTGGTGCTGCAAGGGGGGGTTCAGCTATGATCATCCCTAGAGGGAGAAAGGTGAGGGGTCTAGAAGAGGCAGTGAAGTTTAATGCTTTTATTCTAGCTCGCTCTCTCAAGGGATCATTTCTCAGCCTTTTTTCATAATTTATTACTAACAGCCAAAAAGACCTTTCAGTTCCTAGGCATTTCTGCCTCCAGTTCTTTGAAATAAGGAAGATATTTCCCATCACCTCCCTTGTGGGAATGCCGTGTATCTGATGAGTTAGGGAGTCTGGACAGAACACTGTGCAGGGTGGCCAAATGCAAAATACTGTTGGTGGCATGAGTGGTCAAGTGACCAGGAGGGAGAGTGTGGTCCTAGCCTCCAGGAGGAATCTGAGTTGAATGTGGGCTGTGGTAGTAAGGCGTGGGGTGGGGAAGAAAGAAGTAGAGCACCCCTCTTTTAGTCCTTCTCTGTAGCACCCTTGACCTTGCAAGTAGAGACTGCCCTGCTGCTATATTCCAGCATCAATCAAGGATGTCTGAGTTGTTGCTCAGCTCTGATGTCCCCAGACATTAAGACTAATCAGGTCGCTAGAAAGAAAAGATAGATCCACTCTCCGGGTTTGGTTTCACTGGCATTGTGCTCTGCCCATGAACACCAGACGAGATGTGGCTCTGTCACCCCCACGTCCCCACAGGCCCGCGCCCACATGCTTCTGTGCCTTGATGCCTCAGAGTCTGCATTCCCCCACACACCCGCCCCTCTGTGCCTCTTGCTGCCCACATGGGCTCACTGGGCTTTCTCTCAACCTCTTAGTACCCAGGGTTTACCCTCACTACCTCCTCATTGCAGCTCATTTTAAAGCCACTTTGGCTCGAGGGGAATGGAATTTGGCAGGTGACAGTAGGGTCCCTATCGATCTCTTTTTTAACCCCATAACCCAAAGTGCTCCAGGTAGCAGCAGAACTTCCTTCTCTCAGCACTTACGCCTCTGCTAGAGCCAAGAAGCTGAACTGCCAGCTCCGTGCTAAGTGGGTCAAGAGGTCCTCCTGTTTGCCCTCATCGCTTCCATCCTGTTGACAGTGACCCCAGCAGCGCTGTCCCCCTGGCAGGGTCACCGTCCCTGTGCTCCCATCAGTGAATGTTTCACTAGAACCCTTGACCCTTTCACCGGCCTGCCTGGTTGGTCTAGGCTCTCAACATGAAACCCAGGCTCTTTAAAGGGACACATGGAATATGCCAGAAGCTATTTCTTTTCCTCATTGCAGGTCCTGAGAGATCTGAGATTCAGATCTGAGAGATCAGTGACTCCCCAGGAATGGGAGCATTAACTGGAACCTGAAAGAGTTGGAGCGAGGGGAAGATGCTAACTCCTACAGATGCCTTCTTTTCTGCTGTTAGTGATAAAATGTTCTTTCTTAATTTTTACCCCAGACCCCATAAAGTATAAGAGAGAGGAGTGGCTTGCCCACTGTCACACAGCCATCAAGGGGGAGAACTTATAAATGCCCACCTGGTCCCTGGGATTTCAAGGGCTACAATTTCCCAAAAATGCTCTTTTCCTGCCATTCTCCTATTCCCTTGTTGAGCAAACAGCATTTACCACTAGTTCAAGGCCCCTGGCCTTTTTTTTTTTTTTTTTTTTTTTAATTTCAGACTTACCTGGTGTCCACCCTTAGGGCATCCAGCCCTGCTTTCACTTCTGCAGGATAATGATCATGTCTGGTGATCCCTTCTCTGAGCCATAGTGGAAATCTGAAGGTTCTTATTCTCGTAAGACTCACATGTAGTTTACATAGGGAGTAAGGTCCACTCCTGTGTCTGACCCTGGCAAGGCTGAAGAGAACAAACAGCCAAGCAGCAACAATCAACTAAATCACACTAAACCTTACCTACAGAAATTAAAATCACAAGTTTTCTGATGCCCCTTCATGAAAACGCTCCAAATTTGTAAGCTACCCCCATTTCCAAACTTTAGCTCACAGCTGTCTAAAAAGCACAAGGAGGGCCTCCCTGATGGTGCAAGAGGTTAAGATGCAACCTATGAAGCTATCGCAGCCACTGCAGCACAAGTTCCATCCCCACCAGGTTGCTGCCCACATGGCATGGCAGACCCCTCCTGACTTGCCCGCTGCTCCCCTCAGTAGTGTATTTCAGTCAGTCTGCCTGTTCTGTTCCCCACTCTGTCTCTGGTGAATCCTCTCACCCCCCCGCATCTCTGGCCTGTGCCCCAGTTCCTGTAGGCATAAATAAATAAATCTTAAAAAAAATAAAAAGCACAAGCAATGGGCTGGTCAGAGAACACATTAAACGTATCTGACTACTAAGCTCAGTTCAGAAGAGAGAGGTCCTTGCTAAGAATCATCCCAGCCCTCAGGACTCTGTCTATGCCGGGACATATCCTCCCAGGGGCCTTTGTGGGCCAGGTGGAAGTCCTCTTCTTGTAAATGGACTTGCTGTGTGAGTCTCTCCCATGGAAATCCTGCAGCAAAGAAGACTAAACAAACACCACGTTAAAAAATTTGAGAGACATGTTCTGTGTGAGTGAGATGGAAGGGTGAGGACTCATTATAGAAGAAACTGCTGTCTTTTTGCAATAGAGGGTCCTCCTGGTGTCTGGAGTCATGAATATTGCATCAAAAGAATGAGCTTATTTAAGAATAGGAAAAGGAAACTGAGAAGCTAGGAGAATTAAATAACTCCTGGGAACTCGCCTTAGGAAAGTCTTTTCAATTTGATTGTGGAAGTAAATTTCTGTCAGGGTTTTGCCTGGGATTTTTAGCTTTCTGTGAATCCGGATGAAGAATACCCCTTTGGGCTGCCTGAGGTGAAGAGAAAGCCTTTCGTGAAAAGATGGTGGGCTGGTGACTTCTTACCCTGTGGGGCTCTCAGTGCTAATCAATGCTTGACTTCTTCACTGGTCTTATGTAAAATCTCCCAGTGTTCAAAACTCACCAGAGTAGTTGAGTATATTTTACATCATAGGTGGGTATCATTGTTATAGTTCAGGATTTTAATACTTCAATTGAACACGAAGTGATCAAACAAGCATATATCTAGGGCCTTTTCCCATACAAACTCAGAGACAGGAGTCCCACTGATGCCCCTTTTTCTAGTCCTGATGCCAGTAGCTGCTGCTTTTTTTCCTGGAGTGGAACAAATAACATCAGCAATACATTATTGCTTTCTATTGTCACGTTGAACAGGGCGGGAGGCGGCTGTCGCCTGGATGATTTCTCATGTTTTGACCATGACACTGGCAAACCAAGCAACATGGCCCCTGGCTTTTGTATGAGTGGAAGGGGTTCTTTCAAGAACTTCTGCCTGCCATGTTTCTTTCCCTGCTGGTTGTGGACAGAGGACTTGGCTTCTGCTTATTGTCAGACACCAAGAAGAGGTGGGATGTTAATGGACACACTTGGGGTCATTCTGTGTGATACTGAGAATGAAGCAAAGTGAAGAAGAAGTGAAAATAATTAAAAAAAAAAAGGCAGAAGGAAAGGTAAAGGGAACACTGATGGCATTGACAATAGCCCAGAACTAAATCCATGCTGTTCTGTGTAGGCAAGGCCAATTCTGGAGTGTTTGGAATTCTGGGAAAACTGACTCCCAGAACTCAGCTGGTTTTCAGCTTTCAAGTTGTTTGAATGAGTGAAAAAAGGTTTGGGAGGAAAAAAAGAGAGAAGGAGGGGGAACCAAAAGACCCTTTACATTTCTGCAGCTTCTTTTGAATTGTGATGGGCTCTTTAGCCAGAGCCTCCATCCAGAACCTTGTTTCTATGGCAACACGCTTGCAGACTGCAAAACTGTGACAGCCCACTCGGAGCTAGTGTTGCCGAACCAGAAAATGGAATAGGAGAAGTTTTGTTTCTTGGGTTATTAACATTAAATATATACACAGAGAGGTATGTAGGAATCTGTGTATTTGGTAGCAAATGTTGTTTTTCTCTCTTGACCTGAAACATGAATTCTGTGCACTTATTTATAAGCTACTAGGCATACCACTATGTAGATTCTAAGGATATAGGCGTGAATAAGCCGCAGTCTCTGACAACTATGAGGTCACTGTGTACATGGGTGGGGGCTTGGGGTTACCCCTCATGAGATCTGTGTCACTGAGTGCTCATTGCCGGGAGTTTCACTGGCACAGAGGAGAGTGGAGCTAACTTTGGTAGGAGTTGGGAAGTCTTCCCAGGAAAGATGACATTCAAGAACTGATTAAAAGGAATGAGTGGGAGTTTTCCAGGTGGAGACTTTGAGAAGGGAATTCCTGTGAGAATAACATCTATTAAGCAGAAAATAAACCAAATTATGATTTTGTTCTTGACATGTTCCTAAGACATTCCCCTCCCCCCCTCCCCAATAGATTCTTCCCTCCCTGGAGCTTCTGCACACCAGCTGTTGAAGGTTCTGGCAGCAGAATTACCACTTTGGGTTGATTTAAAGTCTGCATTATTTCCCAAGCCTTCATGGGGTTTTCACCTACATACTTGCTTTAAGGGACAAATGCATTTCTAACGTTATATGGAAATGTAATACTGGCAAATCAAATACCATGGGGGACTAAGAGGATGGTCAGGGTTGATTTTTTAAAAGACATCTTATAATTAAATATTTGAAAAATCCTTCATTTTGGGATTAGAATCCCTAAGATCCCCCCCCCCCATTAGTTTGACTCTCTAGGTAATGACTTTTTTAAAGGGAGACCTACCTGCTCTGAACTACCTTTGTGGTCTTTGCTTTAACTAGCTGGTTTCTCTGTGTGCCTAGGGATATACTAATTTACATACTGACACCAAGAATATAGAGATAAATTACTTCTCTCAGAGCACTGGAGAGCAGGGCCCACCTCAGTAATGTTCCTCTGAGCCCCCCAGGATCAGTGCCAGTCATCCTGTGAACACTTCATGCATATTAATTGGTGATAATTGAAAAATAACACCCATCATACTTGAAGAAGAAACTCTCCTCAACTGATTGCACTTTTATACAAAGACTATTTCTATTACCCAGATTCCCCTAAATAATCAGATTGTCATTATGACACCCAGTATAACTACTAATATATATATATATTTGGTTTTTATTCATTCAACAGCTTTTTCAAGCAATGTGGTAGGATTATAAATATGAAGAGGAACAAGTCCGATTCTCAAGAATCTTACAATTTACTGTGTTTGTGGAAGGATGGTAGAATGTATAAATAAATATGAAACAGAGCAAAATGAAGCTATATATACATACATGTATGTATATATAATTATATATGATGTATGCAATGTAGATATATATAAACACCTAGCACTGTGCCTCGCACCATAACACATTTTGAAAGTGTAAAATGACTGATAGAATAAATAAACATGCTTTAAACATGCACGGAAGACATGATTCATTTTAATAGGTGTCCTGAGCTTTCAGGAAAGAAAGGTTTTATAGAGGAAGCAACATTTATGTAGTATATCTCAGAGCGAATGATAATTTGAAGGTAAAGAGGAGAAGGGCAGAACATGCTGAGGAAACAACCCAGATAAAAGTCAGGTGGTGGCATGTCATAGAGAATTCCTGGGGAATAGTTTATGGTCTGCCTGGAAATCAGATACTTTATTATGGAGAATTTGAAGAGCTTCATGCCTAGGAGTTTGGATTTTATTTTTATGATGAGGAGAGTGGGGACTGAAAATGTTCGAGGAGGAAGTAGATGTTATGTATTCATGGCTTATTGTTACTACCTCTAGCATTTAGCTCCACTAGGTGAAGGTTTTTTTTTTTATTTAAATTTTTCCAGTTTTATTGAAAATTAATTGACCTATCACTGTATATATTTAAAGCACATATAGCCATTCCAGAAGCTCATGAGAATACCTATGAGGTTGAGAGTGACATCGAGGAGGGCCAGAGTTATAAATGACAGGCCTGAGGAAAACACTGGAGAACTTGGCAGCTGAGTGGATGTGAAGGGACAATTATGTCCTTACATGCTTAAAATTAAATAGCTGACTGGGACTGCCATTAACCAAGGCTCAGTACTCCAGTGAGGAGTTGGGGGTGGGGTGGGGCTGAGAGTATGTTTGAATTTGAGGTACCCTTGGGAACCTTTTTTTGGAAATTCATGTGGATGCACATTTAAAGGGACAGTCAGGAAGTGGAGCTCAGTGTGGGACAGGAGCACAGGAGTGAAGGAGGGTGAGAGTCAGTAGAATAGAGATAATAACTGAAGAGTGGAATAGAGAACAAGACCACAGGAGGGGAGACAGAATCTGACAAAACATGGACAGAAGCTCATCCATGTATTTCATGGATGAGAACTGATTGAGAAGTCAGGACTAAAATTTGGAAGATTTTCTGGTTGAGAATGTAAGCAAAGAATTCAGTATAGTTGAAAACCTAGGATGGTAAGAGCACACTAGCTTAGATTGGCAAGTGGTTCTAGTAGATTCTGTAGCATGGTGGATTCATAAAAGAGTAGAGGAAATTAGAAATGTGTGAAAAAATGTAACACAACCGTAGATTGCTTCTTTAAGAAGTTCACCAACGAAGGAAAAGAAAGAGAAGCTTCACAGTTGATGAAAGATATTTTATTTTTATGAAGGAAAGTATGTTTGTGAACTAATGGGAAGGAAGCTGTTATATGAAGATTTAACAATAAGCTCAGTTGTTTCTGTAATGTCGGATAAGGTATTTTGATGCTGAGAAAAGAGGCATTTTAAGACGCGTAACTTCATCTACACATAAATAATACAGTGGAGCACAATTTTAATGTGTTAATGTCAAACACGATACATAAAGATGATGTTTAGTCTTACTAATAGTGATCATTTTGGCAGTCTCTGATTTTGTCTATGGCAGGCTGCTTTCTGTAAATGCTGAAGTTGAATTGGTAGTGATATAATAGACTATTGTCCAGTGATAACTACACAGTTCCCAAAAAAGATGAAAATCAGGTCACATGGAGTGAGAACTTCAAAGCCCTGGTTTTGGGTGTCATGAAAATGTTAAGAATTCGAGTAAACTCTTGGAAGATAATTGGATTTTTCACTTTGTTCTCTAGGTGATTTTCCTGAAAAGTTTCCCAGAATTTATAATGGCCTGCTCAATGTTAAGATGTGCCTGGGATCTACTGTGATGAGGGGCATCACTTTGTATGTGAAAGGATCTTATTGGAATTTTTTTTTTGTGGTTATTATTTGTAGAGTTGGCACTGAAAAAAATGAGAAAATGAGAAAAAATATATTCCCCATTTTAAAAACAAGAATTATGGCCAAATAGATGCAAGTAATTTGTTTAATTCCTTTCTTGGAAGTTGATGATTTTACCTGGTCCTGTGTCTACAAAGCAGTGGGATAGAATTTTTATTATAAGAGCATGAGTTGGCTGAAATGTGAAGAGTAAGGATTCTGTACATTGCAAGGCCTTCGTCAATGCAGAATATAGAAACTACTGTGGTTGAATAAGCATAGGTATCTGAATATATCACTGAATGGAAAACCAAAATGGCAATACAGTGGTGCTGAGATTTTTAAACATTCAAACACAAGACTGAAAGACAACTGCACAAAAATGCTGAAAACATCAGTGCAAGTGTACTGAGAAAAAAGTAGTGACAGTGGTAGAGAATATACAATGATGGAATAGTGAATAAACTATCATGCTTCTCTAAATTAAACATCTGCACCTCTATAGCATATTCAAGCACATGGAGAAACCTGTACAATGTTCAAGGGAATATCCAGGATACAAATCTCTATGTAGTATGATACAAATTTTATAAGAGTATATAGTGCACACCTAGATACAGCTACAGTGATACCTCATAGAAAAAGATGAAAAGAATTTGATACCCAGCAGTGTTAACACAAGTAATCTATGGTACTAAGATTATTTTTTACCTTATATTTTAATGTACTTTCCAAGTTTTATATATAATGAGCATTCATTACTTTTATAATCATACAAATTAAACCTGAACTTAAATATCTTAAAAGTATAGTTGTACATGTATTCCCTTATATGTGTCTTTCCTTAATAGGATCTGGGTGCAGCAAATTTTATAACCTCTGGGGGATTGTGTTTACAGGCAGACCTCAGTATAAATCAGAACAGGCTCTGTTTAGAATCTCAGGTAGAGTGAATCAGAACTGACCTATTTGCCAGGGATTTCCTTGTGGGAGAAATGAGTGGGCCCTGAGATGGGGGTATCACTCCCGGTCTATTGGATGCAGGAGGGGCTGCTGTAACTCCTGCTTCCCCTGCTCCACCCCTCCCTCTCAGCTGCTTCCTACCCTCCTGTCACCAGCCCTGCTTCTATGGTGGTCAAGTGCTCTGTTGCTGTGCTTAAACCCCATGCACTAGAGGATGAAGAGCTGTCTCTGGAAAAATTTGTGGGTATCATTGATAAGATGCACTAGGAACCAGGAGAACTACAAAATGAACATTATAACTGGCCATTAAAAAAATTCATTCAGGACCTCCCTGGTGGTGCAGCGGGTTGAGTGCAGCGCTGTGAAGCTGTCCACAGCCTCCGCAGCACGTGTTTGATCCCTGGCCGGCCAGGGAGAAACCCACATGGTGCAGCAGACCTCTCCAGACTCACCCCCTGCTCCCCTCAGCAGTGTACTCCTGTTGATCTGCCTGTTCTGTTCCCCACTCTGTCTCTGGTGAATCCTCTTTCCCCCCAACCTCTGGCCGTTACCCCAGCTCTTGTAAGCATAAAATTAAAAAAAAATCATTCAAAAGTTGTGTAAAGTTGTGTACATTTGCAGTGATGGAGCTTGTTAACTATGGTGGTAAATACATTAAATAAAAAATTTTAATTAAAAATAAAATATATGCATGTAATAAAATTTCACAGGATAAACACACAGACAAGAATATATGAGTGAGTGAGTATTAAACGGGAATTGTGAATAACTGGTGGATTGTCCCAGTGTCAGTATCCTAGCCTTGATGTGGTACTATAGTTTTAGAAGATGCTACCGTTGGGAGAACCACATAGGGGATATGTGCTCTATCTCCATATTATTTCATATAACTGAATGTAAATCTATGATTATTTCAAAATAAGAAAGTAAGTAAAAAGAAAACACATGTGGACCATTTCAGGTCATGTACAATCCCTTGTCCATGTGGTTCAGAATTCTGCTTTGATTGTAATAACAAAGGGTTTTAAACAAATATCTGTAAGGAAATTATGATGTGTTAAGTCTTACATGGACTAAGCACTTTATAGGTGTTATTCTTTTTTTTAAGATTTTATTTTTATTTTTATATAAGAACCAGGGTACAGGCCAGATGTGCGGGAGGGTGAGAGGATTCACCGGAGACAGAGCGGGGAACAGAACAGGAAGACTGACGAAATACACTGCTGAGGGTAGCAGCGGGTGAGACAGGAGAGGTCTGTCTCTCCATGTGGGATTCTCCCCGGCCGGCAAACCCATGCTGCAGAGGCTGCGGACAGCTTCACAGTGCAGTGCTGAACCACCTGTGCCACCAGGGAGGCCCCAGGCGTAAGTTATTCTCTTTTAATCAGTTCATCAATTTTGTGATGAGTATTACTACCTTCGTGTGACATGTAAGGAAACTGAGGCTCAAAAATGTTCAGTAATGTGCCCATACTCACCTAGCTAGTGATTGCAAAGTAAGGAACCCATGCAGGCAGTCTGACTGCAAAGTGTGCACACTTCATCACCACGCAGTCCTCCCTCCGGGCTCTGTCAGGCAGTGTGTTTTCCTTGCCTGCTATCGAACTTACCTGGTCTCCTCCCAGCATCGTTTCTTTGCATGGATCCTTTGGGGCTCGTTCCCCATGAGTTTATCTAAATACTTACTTCACTTATATCTATGACCATTTTTACTATCTCTAGCTTACTATCTAAATTTTACTATCAATCAAGTTTATGCCCTGCTATGTAGAGACGGATGTCTTTTTTTAAATTGAGCTCGTTCTTTTAGGTTTCTGTGGGAAAATCCCCACTCCCTTTCTACCACTAATTAATTATTGAGATGTAGTGGAGCTTGTCTGGCAGCGCAGGGCTTGTGATCAGCTGTGGAGAATCCTGCAAATTTGGGAGGCCTGAAACTGGTATCAGAGGAGGGCCCAGCTTTTGAACTAGGGCTGTGGGTGAGTGCATTGTAGAGGAGAGCAAAGAATTAAACCAAGTCAGTGCACTGGAAAAGGAAAGACTGGAAATGTAAAGACCAGAACAAGGCAAGTTCCAGAACTGGCACATCCACCAGAAATAAGGTGATCGAAGCAGAAGCTAAGGAGGAAAAAATAAAATCAAATGTCAAAAGGATGACAGTATTGGAGATGCTTCCTCCCCAGCTGAAATTGGTGTGTTTGCTCCCCATGAGAAAGGACCAGCTCCAGTGTATGGACCTCTATCGGTATCCCCCAGCTGGTCCTCACTCCAGTCTGCTCTAAGATCATAATTTCTGAACCTTGAATATATTAATATTATAGGTGATCTTTTTTTATTATTTTTTTGTTGTTGTTAGTTCCAGGGTGGGAGAATGGTCCCTTTTCTGCCACGTGCCTGTGGCCTGGTTCAGAGCAAGTCAAGTGGTTATGAGTTCTTGTCTCCTACGGTGAATGGACTGCCCCCATGCCCCTGGGAGCCTGAACTCCCTGCAATAAAGAGGCAGTTTCCAGGGATTGCTGGGAGCATGTACAGAGATGGCTGGAGAGCAGGGAGGGCTGCTGCTGGCCCCCTGCAGTTCGGCGCTGCCTGTGCTTATGTGTCCCTTTTCATGAGATGCTTTGTACAGCGTTGGGGAAGGATTGGTCGGCTGGTTAAAGTCAGCTCTACAAAGATCGCTTACAGCAAAAATGAAAGAGAACTTCACAACCAGTCACAGGGGAGAGAGGTCATTGAAGAGGGAGGAGCAGGAGAGGATGTAGGGAAAAAACTAATGAGACGAGCACTGGGCGGGATAACAGACTGACTCAAAAAATGGAAAAAAGAGAAAAGGATTCTGGGCTGTCCTGGGAATGTGAGCTGCGTGAAATGTAGAGATAAAAGGCAACTCGGCCATCTTATTAGAATTGGGGGATGTCTGCACTGCAGGCTTTTCTTCCCCGCTCCCCTTCCCAGGCTAATTCCCAAACCCAAGGGCATTAGGGATGTGAGGTGGAGAGAAAAGTGATGCTTGTATGGGAGGGTGCAGAATTGCTCATTGTGGCAATATTGATCAAGTGCATTTGAAGCTCTTTCCCCCCTTGGACCTCATTACCCACATCTGACTTGAGTCAGACTCCAGTCTGGCTGTTAGCGGGCGGCACCCACCTCTGCTGGACACAGGCTGAATGTAGAGTGTGCCCTAGGAACTCCTCCTGGTGAGCAGGGCTTCAACGGGCCTCAGAGGAGACATGGCAGTTCTGCAAACAGCTGTCTGTGTGTCATCAACATATTCCGTTTTCCTTTGAAGTGAAAGATTCCCTACACAAAAGCTACTGTCAGCTGCAAAAACATGGTAATAAGTATTTTTTTTTCCTGCTGAAATAGAGCAATTATCGCAGACTATGCAAACACCTAAGTGACCCCAGTGGTAACCAGAGCAGTTTGCTCTGAAGTTAGTTTCTACTGAAATAGCAAAACCTTCCATGAAAGCCAGCACTGAAGCTGGATTGCAGACATGGATGAGTGTCACTTGCCATTGATTCTGATAAGGAGGCTGTCTGAAATCTGGATACAGGGGTACAGGGAAAGAAGTGAAATGCAAAGCGGAATAGTGGAACCTGGAAGAAGGTTGCAAATCAACTTTGCACCAAACATTGCCTACTTGCCAGCCCCCTTGTCTCTCTCAGTGCCTTGACCTCTATGGGCCTATCAGATGGGATCATGATCATTTGAGAGCTGTGCAAATCTCCAGGATCACAGGAGACACACCCAAAGTCTTCCTTACAGAAGGGGCTGCTTACTCCTACTGTAGAGCCCTGCCAAGCAAGGGTGATGCACCAATATGGTCTACCTAAATGCCCCATACCAGAGTCTTCTGTGCCCCCACTCTGTGTCTTAGCAGCCACATCAGAGAATATTACCATTCCAATCTTTAGAGCAATAACTGAATATTTTAGAAAGTACAAAGCCATATAGCAGAAGAGTGCCCTGTTCAGAGGGACACACTTGTAGATTTCGGTTTGTAAATACAGTAAGTTACACTTCACATTTTCCAAAGATCTTGGAAACTGTGACTTCATGCAGAACAATATATAATGAAAGCAGGTCCATCAAATAATGTTTATTTATTCATTTTTGAGGTAACATTGGCTTACAGCACCATCTATGATTTCAATAACTTCATTTTGTTCATTGCCCACTGGGCTTTTTTTTTAATCATCAACCTCCTAACAAAATGACAGTGAAAGAAATGACATTATTTGAGACCCTGCTGTACTTCCATTGTTTCTGCTCCTAAGAGTGGCCTCAGCATCACCTGGGAGCCTATTAGAAATGGAGACGTGAGAGTTCCACCCAACGCCTGAGATAAGTGTTCTAACAAGACCCCAGGCGATTCCCCCTCACACGGAAATCTTGGAGCACAGCCTCAGCTGGCTTCAGGGCTGGTTCTTTCAAGGGCAGCTTGTGGGGCAACTCGCCACTTTGGAATTAGCTTTAGGTCCTGATGACATCCATCAAGAATCCTAAGTTCTCTGAGACTCAGTTTCTCCGGTAAAAAATCCTAAAACCAGGATGTTTGTGAGAATTTGTGAGGTGGCCATGGGAATGAATGAACAGATTCTATCCAGTCTTCTTGTTAAATACCTTTGACTAAAATGCCCCACCTCTTCTCCTACAGAGCTAGCTTTTATAAGAACTGGTGCTTTCAAGAGTTATAGGAGGGTTACATAGAATTTCACTTTGCTTGATCGATCCCACTTCTCTTAAACTCAGCCAGGCTTTCACAGCAATCTTTTTCTAAATCATGTCTACTTCATAATTAAAGGCAAGATACTAGCTTATTTCCTGGTCCATTGAGCCCATATTAGAGGCAACCTGGAATTGGAAGGCTTTTCACATTTTCTTTTCTCCAAAGTTGACTGTGTGCAGCTGCCCTGGCTTTGAGTTTTGACTGTCTTGGGCCCAGACTCTGGCTCTGTCATGTACTTATGTGTGGCCTGGAGGAGTTGTCTAATCTCCACGAGCCTTTGTTTCCTCATGTAGAAAATGGAGTTGATCAATCCCATCTCATCGAGCAATGAGAGGAGTACATGAAAGGTTACATATAGCAGAAGGGACAGAACCATGCACATAGTAGGTGCTCCATACATATTTTTGCCCTCCTACTTTGTGTGCAGAAATAACCCTATTTGGGGGCATAATTAAATTTATGTTTATTCTAGAACGTCACTGGTATAAGGAATGTTTCTATGTCTAGGACACATGCATCATTTTCTATCCTCTTGAACTCACTGGCCGCTTCAGAATCTGAGTTAATGTTACATTAGACTCTTCAGCCAAAATGGTATAATGATGCACTGGGCTTCTGAATCATTTTAATAAATTAACTTTGAAATGTTACCTATTTTTACACTTAGGAACTCATTCTAACTTAGGCCTCGTTTGATCTTTATAACTGATTTTTAAAGGTCTTCTTGTACATTCTGTTTCCTCTGTAAGTCTTGTGATGGCCTTTGTTCAAAAGCAATAAAATTCTGACCTAGTATAATCCCTCTTAATGATTTTTTTCACATGTCATGCATAGTTCAGATTTGCCCACTGACTTTGAGTTTTCAAAATACTATACTTCAATGAGAAAGGATCAAATATTCATGTGTTTTTTAGGTAGATAAATAAGGTAGGGGAAGCATGGAGAAGGGAGAGCAAATAACAAGTGAATGATAATAAGCACTATAAGAGGAAAATATTCAAACGTATAATTAAAGATGAAAGAGACCTTCAGTTGTGCTTTTCAAAGAAGTGGAAAAATCAGTGAGTCTGAGAAACTTGGCTGGGGTATCTATTTTAGGAGAGTGGAAACTGGAAAGATGAAAGCTCTTCCACCAAAAGCAGTGAGACAGTGAAGAGAACCACATAACATTATGAAAGGAAGGGCCCACAAGAGGTCTTCAAGTCTGTCTTCTTTATCTTGAGACATGCCCACACCAAGATAGTTCAAGACGGATGAAAGCCCAATTTTGCTTTTACACTGTGTTAGCAGGAGATATTCCATGGCCTCCTGATTCCAATCAGCATTCCCGTGTTTAACAATTTCCAGTCACAGACAGCTTCTTCCTGAAATCTGCTCAAGGTCCCATGTTTCTACTCAACAATGAATTTTTGTAGCTGGTATACAGCCAAGGAGTAATTTTTAAAATACTGTCCTAGAGCATTCTCGCAGCCACTGTGATGAAGTTGTCTCTTGGGATTGTGTGTGTGTGTGTGTGTGTGTGTGTGTGACACACAGAGAGACAGAGACTGAGAGAGAGAGAGAGAACATTTCTCTTTTAAAAACCCTTTAAAGTTTTATTGATTCATCTCAAACATCTCACAACTTGTCACAAATGTAACATCAATAGACACCTTCCTACTAAATATTTATATATCTCTACTATTCTGTGAACAAATGAGTTTCTTAGGTTTACTACCTTTTTCCTGAAAGCTTTGAGTAGACACTTTTTTTCATTTGTAAGATTTATTTATTTATGCTTATAAGAACTGGGATACAGTCCAGAGGTGCGGGGGTGAGAGTATTCACCAGAGACAGAGTGGGGAGCAGAACAGGCAGATCTACTGAAATACACTGCTGAGGGGAGCAGAGGGTGAGACAGGAGGAGTCTGCTGCACGATGTGGGTTGCTCTTTGGCCAGTCGGGGGATCGAACTCCTACTACAGAGGCTGTGGCTAGCTTCAGAGTGCTGAGCTTAACCCCTTGCGCCACCAGAGAGGCCTTGAGTAGATACTTTAAAATGTAGCATAACATATTTGAAGAATCAATATTCATAATTCAGAGAGTTTCTATTCTGCTTTCAATTTTAGTTTCTACCAGGCTGATGAGGCCTGAGAAAAGGGGGGAGGGATGAGGCACTGTTATGCAATAGCTCCTCTATTTATTCCAGATGTTCCTTGGAATCAAATAACCTCAAGCTCTGTTGAATTTCTTTCTATACTTCTTTCTGCTGCTCTGTCTCCTTTTCTAGCTCGTTCTCCTTTACCTTGCCACATAACCAGAATCAGGCCTCAGCCTGAGGCGCTCTGCTTAGTGTACTGTCTGTTCAACACAGGTGATCCCACTCACTGTGTTGTCTTCCATTGCACCTAAATACCTACAGCTGCTAAATCTACACCTCCAGTCCAGGTGGCACCCGAAAGTCATATGTATGTTGTACTGAATATAAGCATTTATATAACTTACAGGCGCTACAAGTTAACATGCACCAAACTGGATTCACCATTTTTTGCTTTACCTTCCAAACCTCTTCCTTCTGTTTTCCCTTCTCAGTAAATGATGCCACCATTATTCACAACAGCCAAAATGTGGAAGCAACCCAAGCACCCAAGCCATTGACAGATGAAGGGATAAACAAAATATGGTGTGTGTGTATGTGTGTGTGTACATACACACACACACATATACCCACACAATGGAATATTATTCAGACTTAAACAAAAGCGTGTTCTGAAACATGCCACAATATGGATAATCCTTGAGGATATTATGCTAAGTGAAATAAGCCAGTCACAAAAGAACAAATACAGTATGGTTCATTTACAAGAAGTACCTAGAACTGTCAAAGATGTGGAGGCAAAAAGGAGAGTTGTGGTTGCCAGGGGTAGGGAGAAAAGGGGGATGGGAGTGTAGACTTTGTTTAATGGATAAAGAGTTCAGTTTGGGAAGATAAAAGAAAATTCTGGAGAAGTATAGTCGTGTTGGTTGTATAACAGTGTGAATTACTTAATGTCACTGAATTGTGCACTTAAAAATAAATTTCTGTGGTATTGTTACCACAATTTAAAAAGACCATGAAAGTAACGGGTCATGTTAAGACTGAACAGCCAAGTCCAGAACATGGAGCATACTATAGAACAAATGACAGATTTCTCTAAACAATCAAATGCATGAAAAGGGGAAAAGGAAGGAGGGACTATTATGGAATAAAGGAAACCTAAGAGATAAAAATAATTAATTTTGAAAAAGGATTGAAGGGTACCGCAATTCACCTAGGTTCTTAAGTCAAAACCTAAGACTCCTGCTTGAGTCTCCTAGCTCTGTTTATCCATCAGATGTTTGTCTCTGTGCTCTGTGGACAGGAAATCTCCTGGTTTCTGACTCAGAAGCAAGCAAGCGCCAAAGCATTTGGATAAGGGAGAAATAAAGTTGCAAGAAAGACTTTGCAAAGAAGATGGGCCTACTAATAGCTTTGAATGCTGAGTAATGTCAAGTTCTGTAAGAATTTGCTGTTGGAGATAAGATAGTAGGCAGTGGGACAGAATGAGGATGTGTTGGGAACAGTCTTGATGCTTGGGTGTCAGTGATGGATGAGGAGCTGCAGGGAAGCGTTTTCACCTGTCCTGTATGGTCTGGTCTGCTAACAGCTAGTGGAAGTGGGCTGGAGTGGTAGTGTTGCACTCCTCTCTCTTGCAGTCACTTTTTGTTTTGTGGATAGGCCGATCTATGTCTGCACACATTTGACACTCTGTGATGTCTGGGAGTTGGGAGGAAATTTGATCAGATCTAAATCTGGAAACTTCTAGAAAATAAGAGTCATGCTTTGCCAAAGGATGGGGGATTTGACCACATTGACCATGAAAGGATAGACCTTACAAGAAACTGGACTGATGTAAATAATTTTGTACTGTAGGGAGAAGGGAAGGAGGGACATTTTCAGGAAGTGTCATAGTTTCAAAGGCTGTTTCATGGATGCACACCGATGAACATCAAAAGGGATATTGCTAGCAGGAGACACAAAGAGGAAATAGTTGACCAGAGGAGAATCTGGATTTAAATGCAGTGGAAACCCCATTTATAGAATTAGGATTTCTTAACAATGAAAGGCAAGCTTATTCTTAAACACATCCAGAGCCTGTGTCCTGTGCTTGATAACTAAGTGCGATAGAGCATCAGTCCTTGGTTAAATGAGTTCACACCTCTTTCCTTTGAATCATCCTTTAAAAAAAAACTCCTCCCATAGGATAGCTTATTGCTTTCCATTTTCCTTTCTTTCTTTGAAACAACATTTTTGTCTAAATCCATCTATCAGGGTCCTAGCAGAAAACAAGGTTACATACGCCAACTGAGTTTTATAGAATTTACTGAAGGATTATTAAAAAGTTACAGGAGGGAATAAGCAGTGTGCAGAGACTAATAACAGCAAAGGACTGCACCAGCCTTTGGTCTGAAGGGAGGAGAAGGGGAACCTAGGGACAGTAAGGGTGGTCAGGAGCAAGCTTGAGCTCCACTGAGAGACACCGCCAGCCCAAGAGCAGCCTGGAGCTCTCCCTCCTCTTCCTCTGTCCCCCTGGGCACAGAGCAGGATGGCGAAAAAGTCGAGAGTGAATCAGAGCAGCCGACGGAAGCTCTCTGTTGGATTTCCATGTGGATCTCTTGCCATCTCTACTTTGAAGTCATTGCATTAATCCTAAGCACTGTTTTAAAATATTTTTCCCTTTCCTAATTTTGCTTTTATATTGCTTTTATAGATATTTAATTATTCATTTGAATTTTCAAAATGGAGTTGATTTCATAACTCAGTCAGGCCTGTCAGTTTTAACCTGAGCTGTTATCCCTCTCCCATAAACACTCAGCCCAGAATGCACTCAGGCAGGACTAGCCAGTGCCTGAGGCTGATTGTGATTCAGTGGGGTTGGGGAAGGGGCCTGAGATTCTCCATTTCTAACATGTTCCCAAAGGATGTCCATGCCCCTGGTCTGTGGGTCATATTTTGGAGAGCAAGACCTTGCACAATTTCAAAAAAGCCTTTAGATAAACTGCCAGCTGCCTAAATTTAGCTAGGTAAGGTCAAAGGAGGGCCCACCTTTCTGCTGATGGCCTGCCATCTGCTACTTCATTATTTCTTGGCTTTGCCACAGGGTTCAGGTGTAGCAGGTACTCTCCACACCTCAAAAATCTCTGCTTTCTCGGTGGCATTTTATGCACCTCTTCTTCCTGGACTTATGAGGTAATGACAGCAAATTACTATGATTATCTTCTGGGAATGGTGTCTTAGAAGTCCTGGATCTGCCTCGCTTGCTGCTGTCATTTGTTTAAATGCCATTCAGCTTGATGCTTACCTGAGCCAAATAAACTGATGGTGTTTTGGGGATTGGATCAGTGAATGGCAGGGAATGAGGAGTCTGTAATCTTTTGGTAGCTTCCCTTCAACAGGGCAGTGTATCACAGACTAAAGTTTGGAGATATCTTAACATCTCCTTGACACTATTGTTCAATGGAATTTCAGCAAAACTTATAAACAATGTTTATAAAATATAGGAGCATTTTGTCAACTGCTAAAGATCCACAAATAATGAGAGTAGTATAGGGGAAGGGGTAGGGGTTTCTCTGAACTTTATTTGAGATGGTGATGGTTAGCAGAGTCTGAAAGCCAGGATCAGGGAAACTTCCAAGATGGAGGTATAAAGGAGGTTAACTCTGGGGAGACTGGATATCACTGGACATTGTGTCTGTGGGCTAAGATATCAGAGAGGCCAGTGGATGAAGACAATGGGAAGTCAAGGAAAAGAAGAAGAATATAAGGGATAAATTTAGTCATAACCAATTTGGAAAATCAGGAACATTTAAGAAAACAGCTATTTTAACCATATATGTAATGTGCGTATGTACATGTTTGCATGTACATGTATGGAGAGAGATATGTGTGTGTGTATATATCAAGGGAAAATATTAACTGACACTATTAACTGTGTGTTAAAATATTAACACACTATTAACTGACCCCTCACAAGATGTCCAGTTCTCTACACATTCTCTTTCAGCTGTCATGCCAACTTTGAGGAATAGCATAATTAAGAGTACAGACTCTAAATTGCCTGAGTTCAAATCTGGTGGGCACTGATTCCTGGAAACGTGGCATTTTGAAGCTTTTAACCTCCCTGTGTGGCATGTTCTTTAAACAATAAAATGGACATGGAAATAGTAACAATTTTATAAGGTTGTCTTGAGGAATAAAGGATTTGAAAAGTGAAAATTACTGAGCACAATGACGGCATAGGCTAATTTCTCAATCAATGCTAGCAATAATTATTGTTATCAAGTCAAGTTTGACTTCTGCTTAAATGTGAGTTCTTTCCATGAACCCAGGTTGTCTCTCCTGGCTTGGCAAAAATATCGTTTATGATGGGATGGCCAAGTTAGTATTAGGGGAGGAGAAATCTTCGTAGTATTGAAATACCACAAGATATTTTCCCTTGATATTTACCGAATAATCTGTCTAGAAAAGAATATAGGAAAAAGTGTGAAAAATAGTGATGTTGTCCTTAAAGTGATTTTAGGGAGCTAAGGTGAAGGAAATCCAGGCCGGCAGTGGTATATTAAGGCTCTCAGTTCTGGCAGAGTTCTTGGGGGATGATAATGAATGAAAACCTTTCAAGGAACCATTTAGCCCTTGAATCTGAAAGATATTTCAGGTGAGTTCTGTGAGACTCAAAAAGTAATTATTACCAGGTATCCAGTGTAACGTCAAGTACTGGTTAAGTCCCATACAAACATATTATTTAATACTCTGTCAGTGGTAACTGAGTGTCGTCACATAATCCCCCATCAGTGAGGAAATGATGGGTCTGGAATTCCTAAATGAGCGCTGTTCAAGGACAAACAGCAAGTCGGAGAGAAAAACCACGTCTGACTCCACAGCCAGTGGATCTCCATTCTGCCTATTAACTCTTGAGCCTGGCTAAGTAGTCGGAGATGAATGTCCATTTGGGAAAAAAGAAACTCATTTCAAAATGATACTTGACGAAAGGTATTGGTGATCAAGAAAGGATCAAGGTAAGGCCAGGGGAGCCGTGTTCCATAGCTGTAAAGCTGGAAGACGTGAGTATAACTCATCTAAATCTTCTCATCTTACAGATGAAGAGGGAAGGGTCTAGACTGCAAGGTCATTGTGTCAGTGTCAGCGTGGAGAGGAGACTCCCTTCCTGGGCTAACATTGACGCTACTCTCTCCCTTGCCTCACTTGCGATTGCTGTGGCTGGGAATGAAGGCTGTAAGGATAAGTGTGTGTGGCATTTCTTTTTTGTTTTTTTTAAGGATTTATTTATTTATGCATTCAAAAACTGGGGTACAGGCCTGAGGTGCGGGGTGGGGGGGACGGGGTGAGAGGATTCACCTGAGATAGACTGGGAAGCAGAACAGGTGGATCTACTGAAATACACTGCTGAGCAGGGGGCAAGGCAGGAGAGGTCTGTTGTACCATGTGAGTTAGCTCCCTGGCTGGGGATCAAACTCGTGCTGCAGTGGTTGCGAATAGCTTCATAGTGCTGAGACTTAACCCCTTGTGCCACGAGGGAGGCCCCGTGTGTGGCATTCTTTTAGCAACAAATAGTTAAACCAGGAAAATCACACTTTTTAATTATTGAAATAATTTATTGATGCAGAGACACTGTTTGTTTGGTTAACATATGTGGAGAATATTAATAGATATAATATATTGCTAAAGCTCCCCCTTATTGACTGATGCGTCAACACACAAACACACAGAGCCCAGTAAAACATGACTTTGTCTTAATAGCATTATGAATAAATTATTAAGGACTTTTTATGCAGTAATTTTACTAGTTAGGGTTTTAAAAAAATATAAAATCAAAACTTCTGTAGGCCTGTAATTAAAAGTAAAGAAATATGCACCATTTTATTTAAATCATCATCCTTAGGAGATTAAGAAAGGAAGAGAGAAATGCTAGAACTCAGATTAAGGACTATGCTATTTGCTGAAGGACTCCTTGATGAAGGGCCATCACCTCTGGTGTTGCTTATGCCTCCCACCAGCTGTGGCTGGCATCTGGGCAGAATGGTTTCCAGGCCATTCTTGTGGGATGCCAATGGGCATCGCCAAGGCCAGGGTGTAGGTATTCTTTTCTGCTTAATCCATGTCTAGCCCAACCCCGATGGGTTGTGTGACTTTGCAATCCAGGTCATCCCTTTTAATTCCAAAGCCATCCCATGGTTTGGATTTCTTGCAGAGCTGGCCTAAGGATCTGCTCAAACCTGGTTTCCACTGTGAGTAAGTGTTAAGTGGCAGAGAACCCTGTTTAATAAGTTAGGGCTCTGTGTCTGGGCGACCTATATTGCAAGTGGTGGTTTCACTGTCTCTGGCAGGTGACTTGGTCACACTGACCTCATTTCTTTAGAAGTGATGATAACCACTTTTCAGGGGTTGGTGTGAGAAATGTGATAAACATGTAAAACCACCTAACTCAGGGTCTGGGAGGTTGTCTTTATTATTCATTTCTGCTTGCCACCAGATGGAATCCTTAGAGGAGAGTCACAGGATCATGCGCCAACTATTAAGTTTGATTTATCTATTGTTTTGCTATTTCTGCATAGCCATTAAATATCTACTGCCCATCTCTATAGCTCAGTGTATCTTCATCCCTGGTCTCATGCTAAATTCAGTTTTAGTGCAGAATCTCTGTGGCTGCTCTCTCCTGATCGACCTCCAGTGTGGTTTCAGTCAATTCTCAGTGCCTAGTCCTATGAACCCCTCCAGGGATAATGCAGAAGACACATGCACATCCCGTGGTTTTGTGTGCAAGGGCATGCTTTTCTGTAGGCTCCTCTGGCTTGGCAAATGCCACTCTAAGGTTTGTATCTGGCTTCTTGATCCATTTTGCCTCCAAATACAACACCACATCATCTGTTTGCCTTAGTGTCTCGTTATGAATTAGAAGTTGCTCTCATACCTCTGTTGGGAACTGAGACATGAGCAATTTGTACAAAGATCAACACCAATTTGCATTGCTCCAGGCTCCCTGCCCTGATGGTCACAGGCTTCTTGGCATTTATGTGTTGCTTCTTTCTGCAGACATCAGTTAGTTCTCTTAAACCCTCAAGGACAGGTGGGAGTTGCTATCTTTCTTTGGCAGTGTGGGGAAACTGAGGCATGGAGATCTAGATGCTTATTCTAGATCATGGCCACACTATGGCTAGGGAATATCTTTAGGGGAGGCCTGCTGTCACTCTGACATCTGATTTGTCAAAGCAGTATTCTGGTTAATGGTTTCTCTGAAGTCTTTGGGGTTGGCTCCATCGCTTTTGCATGTGGACCGTTTCGTAGTGCTAAGCGCTAAGAGTGATTCCTTCTTGAGCCTAAGAGAAGATAGACACATTGAACATGGACCACTAATCTTTTGAGGCCTGATTTTTGGAAAGTCTCTCATAGACCACCCCTGGGATACCAGCATTTATGAAATTCTTTTATAGTGTTTTAAAGCAATATCAGTTAGATTGAGAAAGTGATCAGACCAGTGATGACAATTATTATAATCTTCTACCCTCACTACCCCAGCTATCTAAGTTTATTTTTTTTTTAAGATTTATTTATTTATTTATACAAGCACTGGGTACAGTCAGAAGTGCTGGAGGGTGAGAGAATTCACCAGAGCCAGAGTGGAGAGCAGAACAGGCAGACGGACGAAGTACACTGCTGAGGGGAGCAGCGGGCGGCAGGAGAGGTCTGCGCGCCATGTGGGACCCTTGCCTGGTGACCGGGGATCGAACTGGTGCTGCAGAGGTTGCAGGCAGCTTCGCAACCCAGCACTCAAGCGCTGTGCCACCAGGGAGGCCCTATCTAAGATTTTTTTTTTTTTCAGAATGAAGTGTGGTTGTGTTTTTCCTTGCAATTGGAATATGCCATCATATTAGAATAAATTGCAGCAGAGTTGAAAAGAGCCCATGGCTTCTTTTCTGTAAAGAATGCAGACATTTTGTCAATGGATTATTGACCTCTCTCAAAGCTGTGTGAGATGGGGAAAGACTCGTGAGTCAGTGGTCCCAAGTTTGAATCTTTCTTTCCTCATTTGGTAGCAGTATAATTTGCCTAAACTGTATTCTCCTTCAGAGTTTGTTTCCTTCTCTGTAAAAGAAGCTTAATAGTACCTACCTTTGAAAGCTACAGTGGAGGTTATGTAAATGTTTAACATTTTTTACAAGCAATATATAATATTTATATGAAACGGTTTTTACTCTTCCTTCTTCCCTTTATTAAACCTTGAGGACAGACCTCTGTGTTCTCTCGATAGACAATACAGATGGAGCACAGAGGACAAGTGTCCAATTAGTCCAGGTCCCAAACTGATGTGTGTTCCCTGAATGTGCCTGATTTATCTTTTAATTAATGGGATATATTGCTCAGATACCTCAGCCAGCCAGCAATCAAGTTGAAATGACAGATGGGAAATCACTCATTATCCTAATAGGTCCATTTTTAGTATATGAAAACTGAGACCAATCTTGCCTTGGGGCAAAAAGAAGTGAATGTCTTGGTCCCGGCATAAGAATGTGACATTTATACTTTTGTGTTCCTCATTTGCAAGCTGTGACCAGCTTCATAAGCAATGATGAAGGAATTGCAGAGTAAGGGAGGAAAGGTTGCCTGTGGGTGCATTCACTCTGTGTCTTATTGATAGAACATCTTGTCTACTAATTTGTCATTTTTTTCCCTATCGTGTCTCTTATAGGAACATTTTTGGGACTTCATGTTTTTACAATGATTTGTACATGTGTTCATGTAAATGCTCACATCACAAGCATGTGGGTTAATAGATTTGAACAAATATAGCAATGCTGTACCTGAGTAAGAAACAAACCTGTGCCAGCCACCACCCTTCCCCTGCCCCCTTGCTTCCCAAATCCTCCTTGAGTACCTTCCAAGGTAATCATTAATTTGACTTGAAACACCCTAGACTAATTAGATCACTTTTGCATTGTATATGAAAGAATCATATAGTGCTTTTGAAGTATGTGATTTCTTTTACTCTAATTTTTTTGTGAAAATTTGTGTTATGGAAAGTAGCTGTAATTCACTCACTTTCACTGCAAAATAATATTTCATTGTATGAATATGGTCACAATGGATTTTTTCATCCTACTATCGGTGACCATTTGGGTAGTTTTCAATTTGGTGCTGTTTTGAATAAGGCTACTATGAACATTTGTTTGCATGTCTTTTGACTCATCTATAAATGCATTTTAATTAGGTATATTACCTATGAGTGGAATTACTGGCGTATGGTAGATTCAAGTGCTTAGCTTTCAAAACTATTGCCAAACAGCATCCAAAGCTAGGTCACTGGATTTTAGCAGACAAGATCATATTGGCAATAATATCTACAAAGGACTCCAGAACAAGTTTGGTTCAGTAGTCAACTTATACTGGGAAATGGAATCTTCTTCCTCAGTTTTAGTTTATCAACCATTCACAAATGGAATTTCAAGAGAGCACAGTAGTTGGTTGATGTTAACCAATGGAAATGATTTTCTCTCATCCTGCACTCCTGAAGGCAAAATGTTTTCCATAGAGGTACCAACCTTTCTCTGGATGTGAAAGCCTCAGCTTGTTCATTTTTATGGTACAATAAAAACCCACTTTTAAAAAATTGGCCAGCAGGGGATTAGGGTATCAGTAGAAAAATTCTATGTGTTTGCAGTTTCTAAGCTATCTTTATCCTGCTTGTTCTGTTCTGGAAATGTATTACTAGGAGATGTCACTTGTCTTAAATGTTTTAATGAATGATATTTAGTTGCCTAAGGCTTTTTTTTTTTTTTTAGCAAAGTACATAGGTTTTTTTTAATACTGACTGAGATGGAAAATAATAGATGTTCTGCCTTAACAAAAGCATCACCAAATGTCAGCTAACTGACCTCATTTCACTGTTTCCAGCACAGTGAAATTTCATTATCATCATCATCTGCATTAACTAATTTTTATTATCTGTCCATAAAGCACTAGAGGTTTATAGTAGAGAGCTATGAAATGGAACATGTGTTGGAATTGGAATTAGGGATCTGGGAACAAGTCTGCCTGCCACTTACTAGTTTTCAATCTTTGGGATAAACACTTTTTTCAACTTTAAAAAGAAGGTGTTAAGCCCCATGATGTGTAAGAATTGTTCCATCTTGACCGATCCTTTGACTTGGATATTAAACAATATGGATATGGCAATTGAAATACATATAGCCAAATATTCCTTTTAATGATATTAATGATTTGTTTTAACCTTCATAGGTTGAAAAGATAGATGTCCACACTTCTCTGAATTCAATTACTTTCTTAAGTAAACAAAATGAGAATGCTTCTCCTAAGTGGACTAAGGCCAACAATAATAATCCTCCTACTCCCCAGTGGGAATTTCCTTGAAATTGTTCTTTCTTTACTTAGCTAAGTAGGGAGAGGAACACATGAGGGGAAAATCCACTGTCTATTTGGCCACCATATTGACAAAACATTGAATTGTCCCAACCTCAAATATCTTCTTAATTCTTATTTTAAATATAAATATTTATTTACCCATTCAGAAAACATCCACTAGGTACCAGCTATATATCAGGGACTTATGATAGAGAAACAGTTCAGAAATGCTGTCCAGTCAGTGAAGGTCCCTTGTGTCTAAACACCACAATGAATCTGATATTTTATGTTATTTTTTCTTTTTTAAATAAAAAATAGAAGATAGTTTATGTTCATTGTAGAAAACTTAAGACCTGATATTTTTTAACAGCCTGTAGAGATTATAATATATCAGCTAGGACTTTAAAAAAAGATGATATGTTGATTAATTCTTTTTTGCCTGCCTGTTTTCCCTGGAATATAATTATATTAAAACACTGGTAAGAATAATGTTTTTGGAGGAAAAAGGAGAGTACATAAAACTCAGCTTTGGAGTTTCTTCAACATACAACTTCGTGCTTAATTTTTAATTATAGCAGTATAAGAGGTTATATCCACCATGTTGAGAATTGATGTTGCTTAATGGGAATGCATATTCTTCCTTAGTAGTATATGTATTATTCATAGAAGAAAAAAAAGGTCTTTTATGAAAGGGCAGCTGGTCCTTTAAGAGACTGGAACCTCTTGAGTTGGAGTAGTTGCTAACAGTGGTTTTGATTTGCTGCCCAAAGTGCACTTACAGGCTCATTTAACATTAATAGAAGGTGATCTGGGTTCATTCATGACCTCTTGGAACCTAAATCACAGTCTGGGTCATTTAAGAGATTTGGATTGCGCAGGCAGCCAGTTAGTGGCAGGTCAGGGACTGAACAGTCTCGCCTTTATTTCCCTCATGGAACTACCTGAGGAATTCATCTCCTTCTGAGGAGAGAGGGAATGGAGATCAGTTTCCACTTTTACCTCTTTTTCCACTCACTCTTCTGTGTGCATAATGCTTCTCCTTGCTTCCTTCTTTTTAGTCACTTCCCTCTTCTCCATTGACTCAACAGCACCCTATGTCATGTAAAGAAAAGCAACATTAGTTCTGTGTAGAAAGAGAATAGGAGATAGGGCAAAGTTGTAGATCCAGAGGATCCAAAGAAGTAGATAATAATCAAAAAGTTTGGCCACGCTCAGCCTTTGCTAAATGTCAGGCACTATAGTATTTCATTTCATCATTATGACAAGCCTCTGAGAGAGATATTGTTCTAGCTTTGAAACTTGGGGCTTAGAACATTAAATGACTTGTGTGGGGGCATACAGATGGTAGGAGATGGGCTAGGATTTAAAGCAGATTCTAACCCCAGAGACTGTGTTCATGGGAGCTGCATTGTTAAGTTGAATTCTGAGAAATTTCTGTATGAAATAAAGTGAAGGCATTTGGCAGTCAGGAAAAAAATAATAGCAGGCATTTTACTTGCATCCTCATAATCATCACAGTATTGTCCACAATAGCCAATATATACAATCAATCTTGTGTCCATTGACAAATGAATGGAAAAATAGTGATACACACACCGCACTGAAATATTATTCAACAATAGAAAAGGAAAACTGATCATGTGCTACAACATGAAAGAAACTTGTGGACATTATACTAAGTGAAACAAGCCTGTCACAGGACAAATGTTCCATGACTCTTCTTATATGAAGGATCTGAAGTAAAAAAAGGAGACTGGGGGTGGGGTGGGGATGGGGAGGATACAAAGAATGAGGGGAGGGAGAAATAGGAAGGTTCTGTTCAACAGATAAAGAGTTTATCATGCAAGAAGAAAAAGTTTTAGAGATATGCTGTACAACAATGTGTATATAGTTAATAACACTATACTGTTTACTTTAAAGGGTGTTTTTTTTTTTAAATTGCACATCCACACACAAAATATCATATATTGAGATGGTTCGCATTGAGAACGTGAGCAGTATAAAAAGGAAATTAATGGGTTTGAGATTATGTACATTTAAACTGGCCCAGTACAGGATAGCAAACTAGAAGAAGAGGGATTATTGGATTATATCCAGAGTCATGTGCATGGCAGCCTTCTTCATTTAAAACCACCCTGTACATATCTGTGCTATGTCATATCCTTTTGAGAGAGTAAGAGCATGCAGTTTGGTGTCAGATCACCTGGGTTAATATCTTGGCTTCTCTGATTGGTAATCACAGTTTTCTTTTTTTCTTTTTTTTTGTGGAACCCTCGCTGCTGGCCGGGGAATGAACCGGCACTGCAGAGGCTGCGGACAGCCTGGCAGCCCAGCGCTCAACCGCTGCGCCACCAGGGGAGGCCTTCACAGTTTTCTTAAATAAGATCATTTGAATAGCAATGTCAAATGAAAACGGTGATGTTTATTACTAACGTGGATCCACACCAGCACATGAGGTACATGAACATGGAGTACTGAAATTTCAGGCAAAGGCATTTCTTTAAGGCATGCTCACTTGGGAGGGAGCCAATGTCAATATCAATATTTTAAGTAGATATGCACCCAAAAATGTAACCCCCAAATATGTTATGTCTGTAATAGGCAAACCCCAAAACATAAACCTTCAATTAAATTCAGAGACCTAACATTCCCTTATACAAACACATAACTGAAAAGTCAGCAATCACATATAATTAAAAAAAAATTAAAAATAGCAAAACTCTGCTAGTCTTTAATCTATGGAGCATGATTAAAATCTCTCTTTATTGATTTTTCTTTCATCTTCTGATGAAATTTGCTCATTGTGTCATTTTCAGACACAGGAAGAGCCCTGGCAGAGCCAGTCTTGAGGGTGTGTGCAGGAAGAGATTGTGTCCCATTGTTGCTTCCTGGGCTGGCCTCCCAAAAGGGCAGATATGATTTCCAAGTACTAACTCACCAGCTAGGGTTCCTTCTCCTTTTGAGCCAAATGATATGACTGTGATTACCCTAGAATTTTCCAGTTCTTCTGGGCTGACAGTGGTGGTTCTAGGGGACTAGGCAATAGATAATTCCCTTCTTAAATCACCAAGGGAGGTCCTACCTGAGTCAGAACAGTCAATATCATTGTACTTTTGGTAAATCTAAGGTGATGACTCCACTAAGGCTTTTGTCAAGGACTTCCATACTAGTTTCCAGACTAGGAAATTTTCCTTCCGGGAGGAAGGAAAAGGCAAAATACTAGTCCAACTAAATAGATTCATGTGTGGTTGACATTTGATAGTGGATTCTGATCATATGTTTTCATTTAATCCACCCAGTCAGTTTCAGAGCTATACCATATTTTCTGTGTACTGGACTGTGTACTGGACTGAACATGTGACCGAAGGAGATTAAAGTCCCTGCCTGGAGCTTGTGTTCTATTGTCATGCCCTAAGACTCCATGCTCAGTCCTGTCATTTTCACCATTCCTAAACTGACTTTTATAATATTTAAAAACATGCTTTAACAGTTAAAAAAAAAGACAGTTTGCTTCTGACATAAGGAGAGATATATGGAAATAGAATAGATTTGAGAGTCCATAAATAATCCTTTATATTATAGACAATTTGTTTTTGACAAGGGTGCCAAGGTGAATCTATGGGGAAAAAATAGTCTTTTAACAAAATAATACTTGGTACAGCTGCAAAACTGCACATTCCATGCAAAAGAATGAAGTTTTATCCTTACTATAGACCGTGTATAAAATGGATCACTCAAAGTGGATCTAATATCTAAACATAGGCACTAATATCATAAAACCCCTAGCAGGAAACATAGGTATAAATCTTAGTGATCTTGGATTAGGCACTGGATCTTAAACATGATGTTAAAAACACAAATAATAGCAAAAGTATAGATAAACAGGATTCCACTAAAATATTAAAGTTTTGTGCTTCAAAGAACACTATCAGGAAAATGAAAATACTACACTTGGAATGGGAATAAATATTTGCAAATTATGTCTCTGATAAAGAGTTGATATCCAGACTATATAAAGAGCTTATCTCTCAATAATAAAAAGATAATTTGCAAGGACCTTTGGCCAAAGAAGATACATAAATGGCTAATAAGCACATGGAGAGATGTTCAATATCATTAATCATTACAGAGTTACTGGTCAAAACCACGATGAAATAACACTTTACCATCACTAGGATATCTGTAATCACAAAGATACACACACACAAGATAAACAATAGTTAGTGTTCATAAGGATGTAAAGAAATTGGAACCCTTAAACATGGCTGATGGGAATGTAAAATAGTTCAACTTATATGGAAACAGTTTGAAATTTCTTCAGAAAGTTAAACGTGGAAGTTACCGTAGCACCCAGCCCTGCACTTTTAGGTATATACTCAAGGGCACTGAAAATATTTGTCCACACAAAAGCTCACATATGAAGATTCATGGAAGCATTATTCATAATATTCCAAAAATGTATACAATTCATTTTTCCATCAGCTGATGACTGAATAAACAAAAGGTGTGATGTCCATACAATATACTTTTATGTGGCCATAAAAATGAAGGGCACTCTGATGCCTTCTACAACATGGATGAATCTTTAAAACATGCTAAGTGAAAGAACCACACTCAAAAGGTCAAATAGAGTACAAGTTCATTTATATATAGAATGTCCATCCCAGGCAAATCATAGAGACAGAAAGTAAATTAATGGTTGCCAAAGGATGGAGGGAGAAGGGATAGGAACTGCTAATGAGAATAGAATTTCTTTTTGGCATAGAAAAGTGATCTGGAAATAGATAGTAGTGATGTTTGCATGATTCTGTGACTATATTAAAAACCACTGATTGTAAAACTATAACGGTGGCTTATGGTATATGAATTATATCTCAATAAGAATGACATAATTATAAGCTATATGAAAGTAGCAAAGGGGGTATTTGCATTGGATGGCAAAATCAGTACTCACAAGGATCTTCATGGACTGGAGAGATGGGCTGAATCTGACAAGGTAAAATTTAGTGGGGTTAAACATAGAATCATAAAAATTGCAGTCAAGAAAAACAACTAATAACAGTCCTATAAAAATAATTCCAGGCTTTAGTTCACAGAGAGCCTGATGTGAGTCAACAGAATGTCACATCCTAAAAGATTAATGTAATGTTTCAGCATTAATAGAAGTATAGTTACTCCAATGAGGAATTAACATCATTTTTGAAAGCTATTCAAATGATACTCAGACAGTTAAGGTCATTTCTGGTCGCTGTGTTTCAAGAAACATTAGTTCAGTGGGTGAACCTACTCCAAACATTTATTATATTTGGCTTTCACAAACTCTGTCCTATAATTTGAAGTCATTTGGTAGATCAGGCCTCTCCCTTCACCACCAGCCCCACCCACTACTCCGTTACCTTAGGCAGGGTCAGACTCACACATGTGTTACCCACCTGCTCCTTATTCACATCTGGGACATTCGTCCCTTTCTCTACCCAATCTCGATAACAAAGACATGCAAACAGAATGGTAAGAGAGTCACAAAACATGTTGAAAGGATAAGGAACAGTTGGATGAGGTAGGTATTCATCAGAATAAGATCTTGGAACCCTGGGAACTGACTTCAAATATTTAAAGGTCGTTTATGTAAATATGGGGAAAGATAATGAGTACACACGAGATTCATGAGTTGAGGCTTTGGAGAGATGCTTTGATTCAAAGTAAGGAACATTTCAGCTGATACCTGTGTATTTATTCGAAGGTAGAGTGTTGGTTGAACTTTATTGCCCTAAGCTGGATGATCATTTATTTATTATTATTTTTAAAGATTTATTTATTTATGCACACAAGGACTGGGGTACAGGCCAGAGGTATGGGGCGTGAGAGGATTCACCAGAGACAGAGTGGGGAACAGAACAGGCAGACTGACTGAAATACACTGCTGAGAGGAGCAGTGGGCCCTGGCAGGAGAGGTCTGCTGCACCATGTGGGTAGTTCCCTGGCCGGGGATGGAACTTGTACTGCAGTGGCTGTGGATAGCTTCATAGGTTGCATCTTAAGCCTTTGAACCACTAGGGAGGCCTGGATGGCCAGTTAAATGGAGTTTGTGATCAGATACATATAGGGTCTAGGTAGCCTATGTCATCTCTTTTAGTATTGAGATTGTATCATGATGCTATTTATCTGCAAAACCACTCTGCCACTTTATATATTAGACATTCATTCTACCAAGAACTAGAGATGTAAGGTTGTCTCGTAAGTCCTGACCTTTAGGAAGGTCACAGTCTTAAAAGGATAAGAATACCAACACCTTGGAGTTATTGTGATGATGAAATAGTGACATGTTGTTTATAAAACAATGTCTATGTCTAGCACATATTATATATACAATTAAAGCTAGTGCTCTTTTAAATTAGGGAAGAGCCAGAAGCTAAATAGATATAGTAAATGTGATATATATATATATATATATATATATATATAAACGCATACATATATATGTATAATGGATGAACACAGTGCTGATGTGTCAGTCACAGATTGTTGGTTCTGTGACTTTCCTCCAGGACACTGTCATATGGTGGTGGTTGGGTCTTAGGGCAAAAATGAATGGCATAGATATAAGTTTAACTGTGTGTAAATTGTAGCTCTCTGTCTTGCTGGGAACTTTGTGTTGTATTTTGTTGATTATAGTGGCAGCTCTTGAAAGGTTTGTGTGTGTGTGTGTGTGTGTGTGTGTTTTACAAAAGTGTGCATTTATACTCAAGTTGGCAAGGCCAAACTAATATATGGAAACTAATGCTTTTGGTGTTAGAACTCAGAAGATGCTTAATTTCATTGAACAACGTAAAAGCTTCACTCAACCAACCTAGAAAAGGTGACCATTTTCAGTGACTTCTAATTTCTGCTTTAGAGACTGATTTCAAACTGTTTTTTCAGGGTCAATATTGATGAACTTTGTTGGGTTGTGGTAGAACCCCAAACGGCCTGGTGCACAGACAGTATGGGGAGAGCACAATATGGGGATGGAGAGCCAGCTTGTGGGCTTGGCAGTACAGGGAGGGGGCCATGGCATGTTTGAGGATAAAGATAAAGCTGTCCTCTATGCATGCCTATGTGTAAGTAGTTGGTGTGCAGAGAGGGTAGTGTGATTGTGCAAGTGTGTGTATCCTACCTAGGGGGCATAGGGTGAGGTGTCTAATGCTCTGTCAGCTGGACTCTGAAAATTAAAGAGTGCTTGTGGGCTTGTTGATCATGTTTGTCTCAATTATTTTCAGGGACTAGCACATTCTTACTCTTCATCTCTCACCCCACCTCCCTCCTACTCTTCCTCACCCCTCTCCCATTCTCTTTCCTATTCCATCTTTCTCTCTCTCTCTTTCTCTCTCCCCTCCCCCTCCCATCTCTCTCTCTCTTTCTCTCTCCCCTCCCCCTGATGGACCAAAGATTGTTGCATTAGTCCAGTGATACCAAATGGCTTTCATTTCGCTCCAGAGGACCTTTTGTTATTGGAAGGGTCCAGTCTGGTCCCAGAAATAATCCAGAAACTCTCCTGGGTGCTTCAGGGACCACCTGCTGGTGGGAGCATGCCCTGAGCAGGAAGACTGTTGGCATCAGACACAGCACAGTAATCACAGGGCTCTGGGGGCTCCCACCTTGATGAGGTTAGGATCTGGGGGTCTGGGGCACCTGCTTTGGAGGAGAAAGGCTGCTGTATTTAAGATACATAAACAAAGAGAACTCAGTGTCCATGTGTGTACCCACTGTCCTTCTTGTGGTGGGGAGAGAGAGAAGAAACACACTGGTAATTTGGCTAGTCCTGTCTCTGGACTAAAGAAATAGTTCACATCACATGAGTATTACTGCTTTCTAAACAATAATGAAAGCATTTTGGCCTTTTAAATAGCCTATTTGGGCAGTTTTCATCCCAAGACTGCCTGCCTGGGTCTATGCAGGCATCTCTTCTAACAAACTTTTCCCTTTCAGAGGCAGCTCTGTCTGCTCACTCACTTGTGTCTGTTGAAGTGTCCTTTTCTTCTCTTAATGAACCTGTCCTTTATAAAATGTAATAAATAAATAAAATAAAATAGCCTGTTTTGTTGAGTAAGGAAGAAAAGAAAGAAGGGAACGAAAAAGGGGGAAAAAAAACACAAGCATTTGTATATATTTACATGTGTAAAGATAGATTTCAAACTTTAATGTGAATTGTTTCTGGCAGAGAGATTGGAATATAAAGGGGTAAATGTCTGTGTTATCTGACTTTTTAAGATGATCATGTTATATTTTAAAATAGCAATATTGAAAATATTTTTAATAGTGTTCTATTAATAATGTGTAGGATTTTTCAGAAAAAAATAAGCTAGCATCTCTTGGTTTGCTAATAATTAAAAAAAAATGCACGTTCCCCTTGTGACGCACGTCTTGCATACCATCTTGATTTTACTGAAGGTGACGCTGGCCACGTTCAGCAAAGTATCTAATTAAGCAGGTGGTCAAGGTCACAGCTGTTCAACTCGTGCCGCATCTTTGGCTAGATTGACCTGCTTTGCAAACTCAAGGGGACTGCCTCTACTCCTGTCTTGTGAAATGGGGAGGACCAGGGAAGCTTGGCCGGACACTTAGAGGGGTTATTATTCCAACCTGGTAATGAAACTTTGTCCTGATCATTCTCAATCAATCTTGGTGGTGGTGGAGCAGCAGTGGTGGGCAGGCAGGCAGGCACCTCCACGTGCAGCAGCGGGAAGCCTTCCATTCTCTTTAGGTGCTTAAGTAGATTTCCAGTCCAATTCTGTCACATCTGAGGGGTTCAGATATATTTTCAAAATCCAAGCCTTCAGGCTTGAACTAAACTGAAACTCTGAGGCACATGAGGTTGGTTCCTCATTACTGTTACTGGAGTTGAAGATAGAAAAAGATTAGGTGATAATAATACCTTACAGGTACACAACTTCTTTAATCCAAAGCTCTTTGCAAACAGCTCAGTAAACCCCAGGATCTAGAGCCCAGCTCAGCCAGTGCTGAAATGCAGCCATCCCCTGAATGAAGCCACCTCCTGGGTCAGCCCGCCACCACCCTCAGAGAGACCTTAACTCCAAACTTCACTTGGTGAGGTGAAAATGAAGAGTGCATCTAACAGCAGCAGTGGGGAGCACTTTTTTTCCTTTTTTTTTTTTTTATTTGAGGCAAAATGTAATTACCAGAGTAGAAGCTGGCCTCACAAACAGGAATTAGCATTCCCTGGCTCCCACACACACCTTAGGCTCTCTGAATGACTTCAGCAAGATTGGGGGTTTTGTGCTCCCATCCAAAAGCTGGCTCTGTGTGCAGCACAGCTGAGGACTAACAGAAGACAGGGACATTGATTCATTGCAACCAGGGGAAAGGATTTACCAGTATTTCTTGTAAACCTAGGCAGCCTGCGGGTGGAGGTGGGGATTAGAGGAGATTCACAGAGTATGAAGGTTGTAAAAGAGGCCATGGTCACCTCCAAATAATAAATAACATTCGGGCTCTTGCTGAACGGGCAGAATTCAGCATATGGCTTGCTGAGCGCACTGCTGAGGATGGCTGACTCTTCATGGTCAGCATCGCATGTACTGCAACGGGCCTTGGATCCCGTGAACATCAAGGAAAGATGCTTACCTTGTGTAGCCAAATCTAATGCCACAGGCTTAGGGGTAGCATTTCTTTAAGGTTTCCTTTGAAGAAGGAGTTTTTCTGTTAAAAGAAAAAGTTTGAGAATAGATGCTATTACTTAGCTGTTCTCTCTAGCTGTAATAGTTTATGCCCATGTTCAAAAGCTTTGACAATTTTACAAATGAAATACACAGAGTGTGCATATTAGTTACCATAGGGAAAAAAGCTAACAACTTACTGTGTCAAAATAAAAGCTATCATTTTCTTTTCATTAAAAACTATTTATTTATCATAAAATATTGGAAGCAACACACCAAAAAATAGAAGGAGAAATTTAAAATCACTCATCATTCCACTCTCCCGAGATGAACTATAAACATTAGTTACATATTTTGCCAATTTTCTGTTCATATAAAATTCCTTTTTAGAAAATGGAGCTCATATTTTACACATTAAACCAAATTTTGTAAAACACTGTTTGACTTTATGTTGTACATGATTTGCCATGTCATGAAATATTCTTTGAAACATGAGCATTAAGATGGTTAATGGCATTAAGATTGCATAGTATTTCATCATGGATTCCTTCTTCTTATACAGGGCATCTCAATGGATTCCTGTGTCTGTAAGTTAAATTCTATGAGGAATGTTCTTGAATGACTATTTTTCCAGTGTGTGTGTCTATATACTTACCTTGTTGATGTTATTGGGCTTACTGGTTTCTTTCATTTTAGACTTATGACTACTTTGTTCCTTCTTGGAGATTTGTATTTATGTTTAAAGTGGGTTGTCATGAGAAGAGCTAAAGATGTAGAAAAGAGACGGTTGAAAGGATCCAGGATGCTTCAAAGGAGGCGCCACTAGAGACACAAGAGGAGGAAAGAAAAAAATAGGGCCAGAGAGTAAGGGTTTCTCTGCTCTTATAAAAGACCAGAACATCTGACAGCATAATAGTATGGAGGAGTCTTTCTGTCAGAACATTATTGCTGAGTTTGAAAATAAAAATTACATTTCTGGGGAACACAAAATCATTTCTGTAGATCATCCCAGGGAGCATTGGGAAGGTTTTCAATAAGAACCACACACAGGAAGAGTGAAACAACCTGCCTTTTAATTTTGACATTGACACTAACAAGATGAACTTGGGCACTTAGCCAAGCTGTTTTTCATCACGTAATGAGGGTCTGGTATAGGTCAGTCATTTCCCATGAAAGACCCCAGCCCACCTAAGAGCCACAGAGAAAGGCATGGGTGTCTATGAGATATTTTCAGTATTTCCTAAGAACCTGGTGTAAACTCTGTCCTTAGCATTCAAAAGAGAAGGAGGAAACCACAAAAACTCACTGGTTTCATGCTGCCTCTGTGCAGAGCACTGTGAGAACTGGGCTTTTTAGCTCAGCCACCTCTCACAACAGGCCAAGGAGGCAAGGATTTTGCAGGTGCACTTCCTGCCTTAGCTGGATTCCTCTAGGTGAGGAATCTGAGGTTCAAGTCAGGGCCACTAGTGGAAAAGTGGGATTCAAATTCATGCTGCCTAGCATCACAAACTGTGACTTTGTTGCTGGGCTATGCATGAGGCCCCAGTGCATGTTTTTGAACAAAAAGTGAAAAAAAATAGATTGTTAGCCAGTAAATAAGTCTTTGAAGTCTGGGATGAATTTATTGCCAGGGTTTCTCCAGCATGTACAGCCAAATGCTTTTGCTTCATATCCGTTAGGTGTCTAAATAAAGAGAAATCTTTTAATTCGGTCACTTCATTTTATGGGTAAGAAACTAAGGTCTACAAAAAGGAAGTGACTGTGTTCAATATTATTGAGATGGCTAGGAGAAGTACTGAATTGGGTTCCAAAGTAATCTGTGATTAAATGAGACAAGTATTTGTAACACCTAACATACCTGTTTTGGATTAATCCTCGTCACTCAATAAAGGCCATTCTTTGAGTGTTCCCTCTGCTCCTCCATCTCTTTCCTGTGTTCATTCCTTCATTCATTCAAATTCACTTGCTGTGCCCAAGCCTTGTTTTCCAGAGGCTCATGGCCCAGTTATGGCCCAGTTAGAAGCTCATAGTATCTGTGCCAGTGCTTTTCTGCTCCCATCCTGTATCATCTGGGAAAGATGCCAGATGTTAGTGTGTTAAGAAATAAATAGGAGCAAGAAGTGAATTTGTGGGCTCCATTTTTGAAGGGTCAGGCAATGAATGAAAGAAAAAAGGCGGGCATTAAGAAAAGTCAAATTGAAGGTCAAAAGGGTTTTGGGCGTTTTTTAAGGTGGTGGAAATGAGAATGACTTTTAGGATTATTTTAAACCAAGGAGGAAGAATTAATGGAGACACTAATGGTAAAAGAGAGGATGATGCAGCAGAATCTTTAGAGGTAACAAGTGAGGGAGAGGATGAAGGACCTAGGCAGAGGCTTTGAAAACCTTTAGGAAGAAATGTGATAATTTCCCCTCTAAAATAGAAGGCTATGAAAGGAACAGTGAAGGTATAAAAAATATTGCAGTGAAAGGCAAAAGGTAGCAGAGTTTATCTTTCCTGTAGACACAGATTGGGAGTGGGCACTTGGTTGGAGTTAATGGAAGCAGGAATTAGCCTCAGAATGTAGCCCTTCTGGAGAGGTTTCTTTTGGGAGGACACAGTCTGGCATCTCTGTGATCAGGGAATTGCTAAAACCCTGGGAGCTCACATATCAGCCTCTGTCCTTGGTGGGGCCTGGGTTGTAGTAATACATTGCTCGATGGGTCTGCTGCCCTTGGTGAATGTGGTTATTTGCCTTTCTCTCCACCCAAGTGGAAATTAAGGCACCTGCAATCATTGACTCCTTGGTGGGGCTGCAGAACATGACTATGAGAACTGAACTCCCTTTCCTGTTGGGGAGTTTGAGCTGTGCTGTGCTGTGCAGACAATGGCACCTCCAAAGGGAAGAACTCATGCTTGTGCAGATATCACCAGGAATCGCCAAAGTCATTACTTGCCATCTCCACAGAAGACAATGCTCAAAGGATCGGATTTAAGTAATAGCTAAAAAGAAAAAAAAAAAAAATTTGTTCTGACCAAAGAAGAAAAACAGCAAGTCAGAAGTAAGGAAGCCAAAGCAAGTCAGAAGCAGGCAGGATTTGGAGGAGGGTGTAGAATATTTATCCTTGCAGATCTCCAGGTCCTCATTTCTCTGGAAACAAAGAATGGAAAAGATCTTTTTGCAGGGGTTTGGCCCAGTGGTGTTAAGACTCCCTTATGGTTCTGGGTCTGAACTTTATTTATAATCTTGATATCCTGACTCCAGGTGGTTACCAGTAACCACTGATAGAGTGGTCTACTTAGGAGATTGTTGACAATTGAAAATTTGAGAGAGATTGCACCAAAAAAAAACCCCACAATAAGTAGGAAAAATAACTCTTCTATTTTTTTTTTCTGATATGTAATGGGCCTTTACAAGAAGGAAAGTATTTTATTCCAGGTGCTAGAAGCCTAATGCCTACTCCCACTTTTATACAGAGAAAGCCCCAGTGGCCTCATTTTCATTCATTTCTGACTTTTCTCTTAGAATTCTTAATTTCCAATACCTAGAATCAATATTTTTATTTTTAAAGATGAAACGAAGCATTTTTTTTCCCTCAAAGGAGCATGACCTCATTTGGCATAGAGAAAAGTAGGGTGGTGTTTGAGTTACAGAATCTCTACAGGAATAGTTGAGACTCCTGAGGGCAGTCATCTCTGGTAGTGGTTGGTGCTGGACGGAGGGTGATGGATCACAAGAGCTGAATTTGTGTCGGATGAGCAATACATTTTATACTCTGCCCAGACAACCAAAAATGTATGGCCCCATCTCACATAATAAGGAAAAAATACTGATCCATGGTCAGTCATTGTCATCAGGTCATTAAACCTATTTCTCCAGATATAAAATGAGACTATCTTGCTTCTGAGTACAAATGCAATAAAATCTAGTAATGCAGCCCTGAAAATAAACACTAGCCCCTAACCTGAGGGCTTAAGAAGTCAAGGCTAATGAGAAATGGGCAGTATACAAAAAATAAACTGGATTTCCACCTCTTTATCTTGACTTTAATAAGAATTTGGGAGTATTTTCCACAGAGAACATCTACATTCGCCTTATGCAGGCGGGATATGGAAAAATAGGTAGTATCTGAGGGGAAGAGTAGGTAAAATTATAAATGTGAATATGGCCAATGAAAATTTTATGGTCTTAATAATTTTTATATCTAGTAGCGAGTAATGAGGGACCAATACCTTAGGCAGAGTGGAGTGGCAGGACTCCCTCCAGGATGGGGAGGGAAAGCGTGGAGGGGAAGCCAGGAGTATTGAATGCAAGGTGCTTGTGTTATTCTTTTGCATGGTATCAGAAACGCCTCCCCTGAACAACTGAGGAGTGGGAGGGAAACCCACAGCATTGCTGCTTCTTTGAAGGCATGAGAAGGACCACATCCTGGCGCCGAGACCTGCCCCCATTCTCCCTTGCCTTTTCTTCTTCTGTAAAGTCTCCCCGCTGTACTCTTTGTATGTGTGTCCTTATGACAGAAAGATCAAGGGGCCACATCAGAGGAGCTTAAACTTCAAACAGCCTTTTCCAAAAATAACAAAGGTGGAAGAAAGAAAGAGCCGTTTGTGAGCAAAAGCCTGAGCCAAATCAAAAAGCATGAAATGAGACATTGTAGAGGTGAAAGTAACCTAAGAGAGCACAGAGTCCATCCCTTTCACTTAACACAAGAGGAAACTGAGGCCCTGAGAAGCCTTTCCCCAAAAGGATAGTATTGCCCCTAGAATTATCCATGACCCCTCGTGTCACTAGTGCATATTGCACACTCATAGGTGAGTTCATCCTTTCTCGTGGTGTCGATGTACCATACCTTGCTCATGGCTGGAGAAGAGAACTTTCTCACGTGCTTACACATGTATGAGGTGTTTGATCCTGGAGGTCCACCATGTCATTCCCTCTCCCAGCCCTGCTCCCCGCCCTGTGTCTTCTCTACCCTGAATGATGTCAACCTCACACCAGTCTTTCAGGCTTACCTCTTCCTCTGGTCCCCATATCCAAGGAGTGACAACTAATCCCTCCCCTTCCCTTTCTCGTCTACCTTTCTCTTCTTCTTTTTGTGGGGCAAACCTTGACCTTTCTTTTTTTTTTTTTTTTTTTTTTAAAGATTTATTTATTTATTTATACAAGCACTGGGTACAGTCAGAAGGGCGGGAGGGCGAGAGAATTCACCAGAGCCAGAGCGGGGAGCAGAGCAGGCAGAAGGACCGAAGCACACTGCTGAGGGGAGCAGCGGGCGGCAGGAGAGGTCTGCGCGCCATGTGGGACCCTCCTCCGGTGGCCGGGGAGCAGCCGGGGATTGAACCGGTGCCGCCGAGGCCGCGGGCAGCTTCGCAACCCAGCGCTCAACAGCTGCGCCACCGGGGAGGCCCAAACCTTGACCTTTCTTAGCTGTACTCTTCATGAGTTGATTTTCCTGCCATTGGTCTCATCTTTTCTCAGTTTTTCCATTCCATAGATAACTTTTTAAAAGGCACAAATCAGATCTTTCTCTTCTTTTTGCCTGGAGAATAAAATTCAGATTCCTAAGCATGGAACAGAGAGTCTTCTGTAATGTGGGTTCCAACGAGCTCTTCCACTTTGTACAGGTGCCAGGTGCCATGTTGACGTTCTAGGTGGGTGACCTGCTGTTATTTCATGGCTCTGAGTCTTGGCCAACCGTGCGGCCAGAGCACCTTCCCCTCACCACACACTCTACTCATATAACCAGGTTATCTTTAAATCTATTTTAACATAAAGTTTTCTTCCAGATGCTGTTGCTAAGGAAAAGCTGGCTACTTTTTCCTTACACTCTCACTCCATCCTGCATATACCTCTCCCCCACCCATTCTAGAACGTAAACTCCTTAGGGAAAGCTTCATTTATATTTACCTTCGTATTTGGCAAGAAATAGGATTTTATATTCACAATCATGGGATATCCCGAGGTTGCTCATCATGCTTTTTAAGAAATGATGAATGAATGGAAATTTGAAAGTCCACAGAGTAGCTTAGTCATGAGACCTTGGTTTTCCTTCTTCCAGTTCTTGTTTCCCCAGTGCCACACTACCCAGAGGGAAGACCCTGGCATTTAAAGTGTTTCCATCAGTGTGTTTCTACACAAAAATTTATCTTATTTTCAAGTTGAAATGTCAGGATGCACAAGCTAATTGGAAATATGTGAGGATGTACCTCCAATTTCTAGTGTGTCATTTCTTTCTCATGACTCCATTATATATACTCCTGATAACTGTCCAAGAAGAGAAAATACAGACAGAAAGCCTGCATGCCTGTGTTGAGTGCCTACTGTCCACTTCACACGTGGTCTCATTTAATCATCACGCACTCTTTGAAGTGTGTTATTGTCTACATTTTACAAATGGAGACACAGAGGCTCCCAGGTTATATAACTTGCCTAGGATCACAGGACTAGAAAATGTCAGAGTTAGGAGTCTAACCACGTCTGTCTGATTCTAAAGTCCATTCTCTTTCCCCTTCACTACACTTCCTCCCTAGGGAAACAGAACAGAATTAGGGACATAAAACCTCAAGAAGTTTCACTAAAAGACATTCCTCTGTGACTCCAATAACAAATTGGACTGAAGAGGCAGGAGCTGTGAACCCTAACTCTAACCCCGTTGCATGGCGTGATTTTGAGAAAGTCAATTAACCTCTTATTTTCCATCTCTTCGAAGTCACCATTATGGGATATGCAGACATTTCTCATCAATTAATAATAAAGTTACTTCATAAACGAGTTTGTGTCATTTGCTACAGAAATGCATTTTATGCAGTTACTAACCATGAAAGTAACCTCATTTCTAAAAGAAGCTAGTATTGGTCTAAAGGAAATAAGACATGACTAATGTAAAACAAGGAGTGGATAAAAATTAATTCCCTTTTTATTTAATTTTATAGTAAGTCTTTGTTGAGGCATGGGATGCCCATATTCTCTTTTGCCTAGTGATAGGACAACACATGGAGGAATGAAGAGATGCTTAGGAGGAGGAGGGCAGTAGGAGTGTTGCTGTTGAACACTGTATGTGCCAAATTGATTTTTTTTTCCACTGGGTCTAATAACTCCAAGGTGGAAACTGACATTTTTGCTTGAGCATTAAACACATAACATCACAGCATTCATTGGACCTCAACAGGTATGGCTGTTGACAGAACTTGAATTTTGAGAGTACTTTATACAGTACAGAGGGTTTAAAATTAAATATACTGTGCAGAGCAATAGAGAAAATATTCAAAGTAGAAGCATCCTAGAATGTAAAAATTATACTCTCATTTTTTTTTCCTGGAGTTTGAGAGGTAATGTAAAAGAAAAAGCACAGGTCTGAGATTCTTTTCTCTGAATGTCTTATGATCTGATGCTCCTTGTGACCTTGGGCAAAGTACTTAACTTTCTGAGCTTTTGTTATATTTTAAATGAGGGGTGTGTACTTCATGCCACTGATGCATTGGCTGCATGTAAAATGAGGACAGTATCTCTAAGTTCCTTTATATTACTCATATCCTTAGGTTTGATGATGCCTGGGGTACTGTGTTTTGTCCTCAGTCACCCTGAGAACACCTCTGATGATACGGCAGCAGGAAAACAGTTGGAGGGAAATGTTTCTGGACCCAGAAAATGAAACAATGGGAAAATGGTGACTTTTCCTTAAAAGCATGCTGCTTCCTCCAAAATAGAGTCCTAAAGAGATTTTTTCAATTGGAAAGAATTAACCCTAACTCTTAGAGGCTAAATTCCCAAAGGCTGAAACTCCTTGAGACATGTTGATAATAACTGATAACTAAGGAATATGAAGACTGGGAGAGACCGCACTGGGCCCCAACCCTTGGCCTTACTAATTGTCCCGTACTACTCCAGGCTTCCATTTTTCTGGGACCTGGAAAAGACACTAGTTCCTTCACTAAGGGTGTGTCATTTCTATAGTCAGAATACTTTCTCCAATGTTCAGTCTATTCTCTTCTTGTTTTATAAAAAGTCCAACCTTTATATACACCTAATATGATTTTGTCCTGGTTTCATTTCCTGAATCTTCATGTTGCTTTTTCTTCCTGGATCTCACGTTCAATGCTGCCAGTTTCTTTGTCCCTGCAGGTGCAGACAAATTAGCATAAAGAGTAAGTTGCAGAATTGGAGAACAGCAAATTTGATTTCAAAAGCCATTTCAGATTGAGGTCCATTTGGTGGCATTAGGAGAAAAACTAATAAACAAACCAGATTTTTTTTCCTGCTCAAATTGATTTTTTTTTTTTACTTGACAGTATCCCTTTAGAAGTAGGATATCTTATCAAATTCTGATTTTAGCTATCATGTACAGTGCTTTTTTTGGTTTCCTTTCTCCTGATTGCTGACTGTTAAGTTATGTGGGTTGGAAAAGGAAAATCTTTTCTTTTGTAATAAAGGTGTTGCCTTCTTCTATGTGCCTGTGTGTTACATAAACCCACACATGCAGCACATTGTGATTTGACATGGTTGGTGATATCACTTCTCCCATTTTGCAGATGGAAAAAAACTGAAAGTGACTTCAGGACCATCTGTATGCTTTGAAAAGACATAATGATAAAGAAATCCAGTGTATTCTCTCACTATGTAAGCGAATGTCTTTTTATGACTTCTCCCATATAGAGTGATACACATTTACTTGATATTCTAGGGGAATAAAAAGCAAGCAAATAAAGCAAAATAAATCAGAAGGAAAAAGAAAAATATCAGATGGTCTTACTTTTAGGGGGAATATAAGGAAACTGAACAAAGGAATAGGAAAAACACAAAAGACAAAACTTGCATAGATTGGAGGCATACAGCAGGGGAGGAAAGTGCACAAGGGACTATGGTGACAGGTCACAGGTGATGTGGTGGTGGAATAATTGTAGGGATGACACCTGAGGGGAGAATCAAATGTTGTAGAAAAAAATAACAATGTAAGAAAATTACAAAATAAATAAAAAAATATAGTAAGTAAATAAGACTTCTCTACAAGCAATGACAGGCCATCAGAGGTGGCCCAGGCCAGGCCCTCTAGGGGCCAGAGTTGGGGATTCTCTGAACATTCCAGAACTTCTGGAAGGTGTTCACAGCTCAGTGGGTAGCCTCCTTTGATTGCAAGACAGAGTGACTCACTCAAGTTGCCCAGTGGTGGCCGGCGCGGGAGGAAGGGCCGCTTATTAGGATTCACACGTCAGAAGGAGGCAGCGACCAACAGGAATGAAGGTCAGGAGCCAGGCGCCTGACAGGCCTCAAGGCAGGTGGCCCTGGATTCAGGATGGCCTGGGAGCCCCACCTAGGGCTTTGGGGTATCCCCTGTGTTGTCCTGCATTAATGTGCCTCATCTCCTGCCACCATCTGCTCCTTCTCTTCTCCCTGAAATCTTGCCTGTGTTTCCCTCTATGCCCTCAGCACTTTGCTTACTCATGTTTTTTTTTTTTTTTTCTATTTCTTCATTTCTTTGGCATGAAGTGGCCCTTATGGCCCAAACTTCCCATCTGTGCTTTTACTATGCATCTCTCTGAGCTCTGCCTCTACTGATTTATGCCTGGTTTGTTCCATATTCCCTAGCTCAGATTCCGAAGAGTGAGAATCTGATTAGCTCATCTTGCGCTCGGCCATGTCAGGGGTCACTGCCCAATCTATAGACAGGCTGCCTTGGGTGGGGTACCTGCCCCAAAGGCATCATGTGGAGCCCAAGAAAGGGCCAGGGGTGCAGTAGGGGTGGGATAGAGCTTCTGTGCAGCCCCAGGATGATGTGCTTGGGGCACCGGCTCACCTGTTTTCTCATAGACCTTCCTGATATTGCTCCTCACCCCGAAGTAGTCTTGCAGCCTGTGAGGAATGTCTGGAAATTAATTTCTAGGAACTAAAATATGTTCAAGGTCAGAAAAGGAGAAATGGTTAATGACCATAGCCACAAGACACTGTATTAAGAGTTTTACATTTATTACATTTTTTTCTGCTCACAACAACTTTATAAGTAGATATTATAATTCTTATTGGGCTTAAATAACCTGCTCAAGATAAACCAGTATTAAGAAGAAAGGTTGATATTCAAACCCTGGCTGTCTGACTCTAAATATCATGCCCGTAAATTATACTCCTTCCGCATTTAACTCGGTATCTTTAACTAGCATTTTCTTCGCCTGAGTTAAAATAAGCATCGGTGAACTCCTTGATGGGGATTGGGCCGTGATGAGAGAATGTCCTAATCCAGAGCTGGACTGGAGGGGAGCAGCTTGTGAGGTTATGGCAACATCTCCCCATCACCTGCCTAGGAGTCCTCCAGAGTGCCTCCTCAAGGTAGTTTCACCTCCAGCTGACGTGAACATGCCATGCAGGAGCCTTCTGTGACTTATATTAATACAGATCCATCATTAATATGACAAATATGCACACCTGCAGACTTAATTGCTTTAATTTTCTTGAGTCATGGAAAGGTTTATGGCCTGCCTCCATTCCAGTAAAACTGAAGCAATCTAGACTGGACCAAAAGTGTCTTACTCCAGTCAATCTCTTCAGCAAACCTAGACTCCAACCCTGATGATAGACTTTCTTTCTGGATAGGATAATTAAGGAAGCAAAGCCAGCTACTTTTTTTTTTTTTTAAATAAATTTTATTGTTATATTCCCCATACAATTGCAGCCCCCCCATTCTGACCCCAATCCCTCCCCTCCCGCCCCCCTAAAAGTGTCTCTGGTTCATAGTTTTTTGTTGATTTTGATTTTCACTATCTTATAGTTATTCATTTTCCTGGTCCCTTATTTAAGTTTTCTAGATTCCTGCTATGAGTGAGACCATCCGGTATTTTTCTTTTTCTTTTTGAAAGCCAGCTACTTTTTAAGGTTCCTTCATCTTAGTTTCATCATCTATAACACAGTCTTAGAAACTCTAGGTGGGAAACATCTTCCTTTCTCTCACTCTTCCCCAAATGATTGTCCTCCATCTTGGCAAGGAGCATTTTCCTTATATTTGTCTTGCTTCTTGAGTCAGCTGGTGAAGGCTTTCCGATATGCTCTTGTAAGGACAGTGGAGGTGGTAAGGGATTTCTGTTGCTGCTTAGGGATCCCTCACCTAAGATCCAAAGGTTTGCCCAGAAAAAGAAAAATCATCTTTATACCAGAAGCTTTTTCCCACCAAATGCAGGCCGCACTCTGCATGAAAAACCAGAGATAATAGAAAGTGGGGTATCAATTATCCCTTAAATGATTGAGGAGACTTCTAGCAAAGAAAGCAGGGCTACCCAGAATATACATTTACCAAAAAAAACCTTTTTTTAAAGAATATTTATTTATGCATACAAGAAGTGGGATACAGGCCAGAGGTGTTGGGGGTGAGAAAATTCACCAGAGAGAGTGGGGAGCAGAACATGTGGATCTACTGAAATACACTGCTGAGGGGAGCAGAGGGCGAGACAGGAGAGGTCTGCTGTGCCATGTGGGTCACCTCCCTGGCCTGGGGTTGCACTCATGTTGCAGTGGCTGAGGATAGCCTCATAGTGCTGAGACTTAACCCCTTGTGCCACCAGGAAGGCCCCACCAATGAAACCTTTTTAATATCAAAAATTTTATCAAAGGTCAAGGGCATAGAAAATTGTAATAGATTATTCAATGTATTAAGTAATACATGTTACTTGGGAATTAATTGACCAAAAATAGATTGTTGTAACCACCTAGAATTAAGAGATCTTAAGGAAAGAGTACCAGAAAAAACCCACATTCCCTCTGATTGTGGGGGAAGAAAATCAGATAAGTAACTGATGGAATGAATTTTCTTGCATTTACTGAAGAATTTGTGAAATTTCAACAAGAATGCCACCTCCTGTAATTTAAGTAATTAAATAATAGTGAATGTTAAGAATACCCCAAACCAGATACCAAGAATAATTAACTGCATAAGGTGCTGCATAAGGCAGCCTGAAGAGTTTCAGACGTAAAGTTGGGGAAAGCAGTGTCAAAGGTCCCAGTTCAACTTGATCTAGCAGGCCACCCTTGTTTGGAGGCCTCTGAGCCCCCATTGTGGGCAAACCACCAAAGGCAGAGATAAAGGATGAGAGCTATAATTAACTCACCTCTAATTGAACCTAGTATGAGTATAAATAGTGGGAGCTCTGATGGTGGGGGAAGGGGCCTGGTAACAGTGAGATTCAGTAAAGGGAAATAAATCTGAATGATCCTTCTTCTGTAGGGATGTACCCTACGTGCTGATCAAAGGGATCTACTTAGATTTTCAAAAAACTTTGGCAAGTGCTACCTTTAAAATCTATTTTTATTTAATAGTAAGTGACCACCATTATTTGTTGGGCTTGGAGCATCAGTTATGAAAGCAGTATAATGAACATTTCTTATACATGATTTAGATGATACTAACTTTTTATACTAAAAAGTCAAACTGATGGAGATAGACTGCAAGAAAAGCATTAAAGTCTGTGTTTTATAAGTCAAAAGAAAGGAAGGTGATTTTCATATCATCAACTTCAAGGTAATACCTTCGCGGATATAGGTTCCAGCCATAGTTATGAAATATAAGGCTCTCTGTCATGTCATTAATGATTCAAGAAAATAACCTAGAGTTCATTAAAACCATTCCCTGAAAACATTGACCCAATATGCTATCCTGGCTGAAAAAACAGGGCAACAAAATGTCATGGTGAAGGGCATGGGAAACACAACAGTTCTCCACTTACATGGGGCCATATTGGTTTTTTACCAGGAATAAAAGAAGTTATTCTTGTCATTTACCTTTGATGGTAATATGAATATTAATAATAATGACAACACATTTCTCCTACTACGAAACGTTTCCATGCCCATTTTCACTTCAGCAGTTCTGATGTTCTGTGAGGTAGATGCTTGTTTTAGTCCCAGATTTTGAAAGAGAAACAAAAATTTCAGAGATAGCTGTTGTGGGAGCCTTGTCTCAGACTAAGGTTTTCCAATATTAGAATCCTTTCTATTTCCGCTACGCTCCATTATTCCACTCCACAGGACACATTTAATGAATCCAGAGAAATTGCACAGAGAGACAGCTGGACTGGTCAGGAGGTAGTGGGTGTGGTTCAAGCCTGACACAGACCAAATAATGATGGAAGAAATATGAATGAATCTGCTGAACAAAACAAAGACTTAAAGAGCCTCGTGATCCATATTTATCACGTACTATATATGTGACCTTGTTCACCCAATACTCAGTTGTTGGGATTCAAAGCGCTATTTGAAACCCAAGGAGGGTGAGCTCAGGGCAAATGGAAGGCAGTAGTACTGCTTCACCTAGGGTGTAGTAAGCATTTGGAACTTCTTCCCAAGGTGTAGTATGACCAGAAAAGATAGATGTAATAAGCAAAACAAAACAAAACAAAAAAAGATGCTGAAAATTTCATGAATTGACAAGACATCATTGCCAAAAAGGAGAAATTGATCTGTAGCTTTAGACTGACAACAGGGAGCATATGTGTTTCCTGGCACATCTGACCCTCCAGCTCTGTGCCTTTTTTGACCGCAGAATGAGGATTAGATGGAGAAGTTATTAACAGTGTGCTATGGTCCCTAACTCCCTCTTCATGTACCGACTTACATATACTAAGCTACTCATCCAGTTGCCGTCATTGTGTTCACAATCTAATGGGGTGGAAACCACTGCTGCCTCTGAGCCTCCAGGTGGCAGGTTGTGGTAAAGCCACTCGCGCCCAGTGGCCTCTAGGCGCCACGGGGTCCCTGCTAAAGTTTGAACAATTTCTTTCACTTGCTAAATGTGTGAGTTAGACAAGTATCTTAAACTTTCTGCCCACCATTTCTTCTGTAATTGCTATCCACTTCATGCAACAGCTGTGAAGATGAAATGAATCAATGTACTCAAAGCCCTTAGGTGGTGCCTTTCATATTATAACGACTTCCTAAGCAATTGAGTTGATAGACAGTGTGTGTCTGGGGGCTCATGTTCACATGTGCACCCATGCAATGCCTTTTTACTTTTTATTTGATCAAGGTCAAAGGAAAAGGGTGTATTGACAGGTACAATACAGTACCTGGGTCGCAGTCTGTGTGTCACCATCCCCATACCTATGACCAAGGTGGATGATACCAGAGACATCACCTCACTGAACTTCTCATGGTAGGGCCTCCCTAAAGGTGCAGGGGTTAAAGTCTCAGCACTATCAAGCTGTGGAAGCTATCGCCAGCCATTGTGGCATGAATTCTATCCCCGGCCAGGGAGCAACCCACATGGTATAGCAGACCGCTCCTGTCTTGCCCGCTGCTCCCCTCAGCAGTGTGTTTCAGTGGATCTGCCTGTTGTGCTCCCCACTCTGTCTCTGGTGAATCCTCTCATTTCCCTGTACTTCTGGCCTACACCCCAGCTCTTGTATGCATAAATAAGTAAAATAAGTCTTAAAAAAAAAAACCTCATTGCCGTGTGTCTGCCAATCACTGATTAATAGGCAAGTAGAAAGAGTAAGGCTTCAGGAAGTGTTTCTTTTCTAGAATCACAATGTCAAAGTCATATGACCAGCTACTGAACCTTTTTGCATTTCACTCTCTTAATCCTGGGATAATAATTGTCCCTAATTTATAGACTGACAGATAGCAAATGTATGTAATGAGAATGTATGTGTAAGTGTTTTGCCCAATACCTATCCCATAGTAATTACTCAATGAAAGAATGAGTTATCTGTTGTGAAAAATAGTAATAATTACCAATTGTCCTACTTTATGATTGTTTGAGTCAGCCTGATCATCACATCATCCAGCACTTTACAAACAGTAGGGCTGTACAGAGCATGAATTAAAACTCCTGTAAACACAGAAGAGAATAAGGAGACATCCTGGTGTGACATAGCTAAAATCATATAAACACAGAGCCAGATATGCCCCCATACAGCAGTGGCCAGGACAATGAAGGGGTAGAACAATGTTACTGTGAGGAGCGGTGCCATTCGTGAATGAAAAATGGCAGGCCGACTTCTCCTGTTTCCCAGAATGCATTCTTGTGAAGAATCCATGACTCCCATTTCTCAGTGCCAGTCTCTCAATGGGAGTTTTTTGTGGATCTGTAGAGGAGGGAGGACTTTAGAAGTAAAATAGAATATAAACAAGGTTATAATAAAGAAAGAGGAGAAGAAAAATAGAAAGATGTTAGCAACTGGTCCTGTCACTATGTTAGTCCCAGCTGAGCAACCACATATTTTAGCAATCAAGTGACCTTGTCTTCTTTTGAAATTATTATCATTTACTCATTAGGGATTATATGGCTAGACCATAATTTCCATGGAGATATCTGTGTATCAGGTCATTTAGAGGACATCTTGACCCCTTTTTTAATGAACACTTACATAAGTAAGCCTGTACTAATGGACCCAAGGCAGTGTCAAGAGAGTCTTCAGACCAGTAACAGGAAAACAGAAAGATCTCATCCTCTGGGGACTTTGTCACAGGAACATCACATCAGATCGCCATGTGATTTGTAGACTAGTGTGACTTGGTTAATAACTGAATTTCATTCCTGGGTTTGTAAGCCCAAGCTCTTCAAACTCCTGACAGAGTTACTATTGATGCATGTCTTCTGTATATCTAATTCATTAAGCTGAAATACAAGCAACAGTGGTTTATGAGTTCTCAGTATAAATAAGCATCGCTGTGGTAGACAACACAGTTTGGTAGAGACAGTGCTATGCTAGGATTTAGGCTGGATTTGTGCTCTATTCATCTCTTAGCTCTAACCCTTGAGATTGTCACTTACCTTCCTTGGCCTTCCAATTGTAACTCTGTAAAACATCCCTTGTGAAAAGGGAGGGGACCTTTTAAGTAAGGTCTTTACACATGTAGCATAGGAATCATAAGTAATTTTTCACTTGCTTGAGCCTTTATAGAAGGTCCTCTACACTTCCTTGTCTTAGACTGAATAATACAACAGAGATTAGTACCATTTCTCTTCCCCACTTTACAGGAACTTAACCCCAGTATGGCAATTGCATATCATAGAAAGACAAACAATAATATCAGATAATTTTAGAGTGAGAAGAGGTATTAAGGGGTCACCTCGACCTTTTCTTTTAAAAACTTCATTGAGTAATAATGATATACAGTTGTACATATTTATGGCATACAAATTGATGACTTACTATACATGTACTTAGACCCTCTTTTCTGGAGGATATGGTTTAGAGAAGTGACTGGACCACCAAGCTTCAGGCGCTCCCACTATGTATGTACAATAAGATAGTGCTCGTGCTCAGATGAACTCACAGGTCTGTAGGAATAGGTTGGGAAGCCTTGTTCCCCAGGGTGAAGGTGAATATGGAAGGTTCTACTTGATTGCAATACCTCTTGGCATTTTGCTGCCAAAGTCTCGGGTTTACCATTGCAGGGAGCTCAATTGTTATTTAACACTGCTTCCATTTACTCCTTGCCCTTCCTTGGCCACAGTCACCATTCCTGCATCCCTTTGTTTGGACCTGCCCATTTCCATTCATGAGTCTTTTGCTATGTGCCTGACAGCAAGCTCACGGGAGCTGGCCTTACGTGCCAGTCTTGAGTGGTCATGGATAATATTAGTATCCCTCTGTAAAAGCCCCCGTGGCTGATCTTAAATCAAAGATTGTATAAATGGGGTTTTATCAAAGCTATCTAAAGAGTGTTAAATCTGGTATAAGCATTAGAGAGATATACAAGTATGGCCCAGATTCCTCAACTGGGACTTAGTGGATTCCTGGACTTATGGTTCCTGGATCTATGAAGACTCTTTAGCTGCTGAAGTTACTTATGGTACTGTTTGCTTAAGACTGCCAAGGATTATTACTCAATTTTAGAATTTAGGTAAGTGATACTAATAATGATAACAACAAAAACAGCATTAATAATGACAATGATTATATTGATGTTCATTGGTGTTCATTGTATGCCAGATACTTATATTACTTTTGGGCTGAGATTTGCAAAGTGAGAGCATAAGAGGTGAAATGATGGAAAGGACAGTAGTCTTGAAGGCAGGAGGCCTAGGATTTATCCCTAAATTTTGTGTTTACTAACTAGGTGAACTCGGTCAAGTATGTGGACTTTTAATGCACACCCTTTCTCAAATGAAAGGATTATCTCATGAATGTTGAAAGGGCTTCTTAGTAGAACCAGCACATAACAGGTACATCATTACTTGTTGAGTTGAATCATAGATGATAAGAACAGAAATACAAGTGAATGAGAGCTAATTAGAAATGGAGATGAATCAAGACAGTTTCAAGCAAGCAACCAGCTTTTCTCCTTTTGAAAGTCCTTTGCAGGTGATATTTTGTCAGGATCAATTTCCTTTTCCATCCATTTTAGAAGGTGAGAGGCATGGAGGGGATCTCACTGAAATAGCTCAGGATCAGAGAATTGCAGCCAATACTACACTGTTTGTTAATGAAAGACTAGAGCACAGGTTTCAGGAGGAACAAAGCTCTCATTGGGTCTCACAGGCAGTTTTTTGCACTCTCCCTGTAACCAGTGCGTTGGGTTTCTAACACCCAGGCGTCCATGTTGCTCCTAAGGCCAGAATGCAGGGAAGTGGCCCCCAAAGACTTGCAAAGCTCAAATCAGAATTCCAGTCGTGAAATGGCAGGCTTCAAAATGACTTATTCTCATTACGATGTATGAAATGATCCGTAAATACATATTTTAACATTACGGAGTTTAAATATTATTACACTTCTTACTCGATGTCAGATTTTGTTAAATGCATAGCGTTATCTCAATTTACAAAGGTCAGCTGGGTGGCAGTGGAGAATAGAACTAGATATATTTAAAATTTTTCTTACCAGTACATCTGTGGCTCAGATAACCCTGCCTTTTTCAAAAGGCTTTGGGCTTTATTTCCCCCCCTTTCAAATGAGGCTTTAATGAGTATCATGTGGATAAACTCTTTGCAGAGGTTTGAAAAGATCCAGAGAAACACTGTGTTAGGAACAAGCAAACCATTTTGGATGAATTCATGAGCCATTTGAATCCCTTCTCATCTCTCTGGTTGTGTCAGAACCTTTTGGCTGCATTTCCCCCCACAGGAATGTTTTCATCTCCTTGGCTAGGTAAATAGAATGTTTCTGTAGTTGCTCGATTGCTATTCATCCAGCACAGAGTAGCATAGAGTGACCTACTTCCAGCAGTATCCATAGAAAGCTTCCCTGCTTTCCATCAAGGCTGATTTTAAAAAAAACACCCTCTGCTTTCTGAGCTCCTGCCCTCAGCCATCCCCAGCGACGATATACTATGGACCATCAAGCGTCCTTATTCTTTTCTCTCCTTTAACTCCTGCTTTCTGTATTGATTCATTTTAATGCACCCTAAACCTCTTCTGGAGGTTTAAAAAGAGAAGTGGATAGGTGGGCAGTTTTCAAGGAAGTTAACACTTAGGATTTTTAGAGTGTAGCTCTATAAAGGGATATCAGTGAGGCCGCAAAGAGAGAGACCAGATGAACTTTTCTTACCTAGAACACCCTCATCCATGTAAACATAATTGATCAAAGAAATAACTCATTGGAGACCCTTTGAAGGCATCTATACGTGGCAGTCTTTCTTAGTGGAGAGACCACTCAGTATTTCTGTAAGTCGCTATCATGAATTTCAGTACAGACCATCTTTATAAATTGATAGTCTAGACTGAGCTGGAAGCATTCCAAACTCCAAGAGGAAAGTCTGATTTGCAAAACTTCCTCAGAGACTTTTATCCAGCTGTCATGCAGAAATATTCCCAGCTGCCTCTGATTTGGGGTCTAACTAATGCCAAGGGCCGTGTGTGTATGTTTTGTCATTGAATAACATAGCTAGAGCTGAGGACCCCCGAAGAGACCTTCCAGTCCCATGTTTTGAAGATGAGAAAATCGAGCTCCAGAAAGATGGAACAGCTGATTCTCCTGGAACAGCTGATTCTGTAGCTCACCATTCCCTTTCCCATGCCTGGATCATGAATGCTTTGAGGCCTTCTTGTTCTTGCCATTGAGAACAAATATCACCAACAGGAGAAATGGAAATTCGTTTATGTTCCTCCTGGTCATGAGTGGACAGATCTATTCCAAAGCTCAGCAAGTCAAAAAAGTAAGAGTTATTAGAAAAAAGCAACTTTGGGTGCTTTTGTTGGGTAGGAAAGTCTTGCAATTTAACCCCTTTTGCCAAAGCTTTTGCTCTTGGCAAAAATTAGAGGTAGAGGAGTGAGGAAATACTAGGAAGCAGCTCAGTGGCAGCCAGTGAGCTCAATAGAGGAGCCACAATAAGAGAGCATTCCCAGTTAGAATCTGGACATGTTCACAGAAGAATTTCCTGGCCCTGTTGTCTCCCATTTTGATATTCACTTAGCCAGGTCTGTGTAGACACAAAGTTCAGGCCAGCCATTGGTGTTCCCAGCATCTGTGCTGACTCAACCCAGGCCCAGCAGGACGCCTTGCTTTATGTGACCATCACTCTGGTTGTGAGATTGCATCACAGCTGAGCTCCATACCAGATGGTCCCTGTGGCTAAAGGTGTAGAGGCCCCTTCGACTCAGCCAAGTCACCATTTCTCTTTCCTCACTTCTGTTGACTTTGTCCTTTCTCTCTGCATCCTTCTCCTTTGTGCTTCTCATCTGTCCCTCATCTTTCTTCACAGATGGTTGGGACGCTAATGTGCTGCTGTCATTATGTTTCTGGAACAAGTTGGGGTCTTTAGAGGCTGCTGTTCCAGAGACATTAAAGACTCGGGTCGCATTTGATACCAGGGTAAAGATTTGCAGGATAATTAGTGATCCTCTACTGTTATTAACCCCTGACTTAAGTGGGTTATTTTTTTACAAAGGTGTTGGAAGTTAATGCCACTGTTAATGGTTTCGGTCAGAAAACCATAATGAAACCATGTGGGAAACGAGACTTACCATCAATATCTTTCAGACTCCGAAATGGGGTCGGGGGAGGAATAAAACAGAACAGATAAAAATGGGGTAATTCTGTAACAGGCCTCCCTTGGGTAACCTTAAGGATAGTCACTATCTGATGGATGAGACCCATTTGTTATTCCTAGATTTGGACAGTTGACTTATCACTATTAAAGTTCTGAGCTTAATCTTCATCACATAAGGAAACTTAGAATGGCAGCTGAGACAGCATAGGATGGAGGGGTAGCTAGATTCTATTTTTAGAGATGTTCCCTTTCCTTTAGAATTCTTTCATTAATAAAAAGACCATTCATATTAGCATATTTAGTAGAACTGAAAAACAATCAAGCAAAACTAATAACCCATAGACAAACTCCTCCCTCACCCCCTGACAGCAGGCAATTTTGTGGTGGTACATTTTATTTGTCTTCCAATTGATCCAGTTTTTTGTTTTTTTGTTTTTTTCTGACCTGGAGAACTCCCTCAGAAGCCATATTAGATTAGGTTTAGAGGAAAGGCTTCTAGGATTAACAGCAGGTTCAAAGATCCTGATCTAAGCAAGGTCTCCTAATAGTCAGTAATGGCCACTGGGGAAAGTCCCCCTCAATCATGAAAGACTGCAGGGGCAGTTCATCAGGTGGCCTCAGCATGAGGCTGAGAATTGACAAGTGAGTGATTCCTCCTGGTTTTACCTCACACCCCAAGCAGCCTCCTTACTACTCAGCTAAATTCAGCTTGAAACTCAGCCTCATGAGGAGTGATGCCAGAACCAGGACTGCTCTAGGCCACTCTTAAGTTATTCAGTGAATTGAAGTAGCTTTGAGAATTTCCCTGGTTCATATTCACATTTGACTTTAAATTGTGAAATGTTTGCTAGAGGGTGTCATGGATCTGGTCCTCATCAAAGTTACCCTTTAGGGAAATTCTGATCTTGATGTGTTGTATCAGCTCAGTTCAGGGACTTTCAGCATGTGGGGATACCCTGGAAGGAAAGGGCATTTGGATGGTGTGAGTACGTTGTAATGCCTAGAAAAGTCATTTTGGTAGCCTGTTTTGGGTGTCCTAAGCTAACCCCACAGAAAGACAGTGCTGCAAGCTCACAGCACACAAGCTAACATTAGAACAATGACTAAGGCTAATTTAAAAGTGATTTCATCTCACTCTCCTTCTCTTTGCCTTTCTCCATACAGATTATCCCCTAGCATGACTTTCTCTGCCTAAACTCCAAGGTTTCCCTCTTAGAAACCACCTATCTGTGTCAGCATGCATGAGCACCTTTCTCCCCAGCCTGCAGTCCAGTCTGAAGGTGGACCTGGACCTTCAAGGCTTTGATCAAATCATTCAAATGTGTCCACCCTGTTCTCAGGGAAAGGAGATTTAATATTTTGGAGGACATTGAAATGATCATCTTCCTTTGGGACTTAGAATTATAGAATGCCATTTACCACAGGATCTTGAAATTCATCTGTATAACTCTTCCATACACAAATATGAGAAGTCAAAGCAGCTAACGCATTCAAGGTTCCTCCAGACTGATTTCCAGTTCAGAATTTTGAACACTACCAAATACAAGATCAGAATCCCAGTGAAGTGTTGGGTCTAGTCTATTTGCCACTTCCCCCGGGTCTTCTTGATCTTTCTAAATGTGGCCCCATTTGTTCCTTTGCTTAGTAAAATTGTGGGTGACTTTCCATTGTCTCTGAACTCCTCCAACAGGCATTCACAACTTTCACCGTGGATACTACCCGGCATTTTCAGCCTCAGTCCTTCATGACTCCCCTTCATTCCCTCCATCCCACCCACAGAGGAACCCCCTCGGTTCTGCAAACATGTATGATCCTACTGTTCATTTGTACACACTGTTCTCTTCATCTGGAATTGCCTTCCAGCATTTCTTCCATTTTATCCCTTCCCCTGCATGTATGCCCACCAAAGTTCCACCCTGTCACTCAGCACTGCTCTGCTGTTCAGAGCACTCTCTTATGTTCATGTTTTCAGCTTCGTACTAAATCGAAGGCTTGAGAATAGGGAGCATGCAGCACAATTTGCAGAATGTGGCAAAAATAATGTTCTCCAAAAATATTTGTTATATATAAGAACAAATGGCACCTTGGTGGTTTTGTATTCCAGAAAGTTCCAGAATTTTGGGAGGTGTTGAGAGATGTGAGTGAGGTTTGTGGAGGGAAAGGATAACCAGCTAAAAGCCAGCCAGCCTTGCCTTCTTGGCTCTGTCAGCCCTAGTGTGGTGATGGCTGTGGGGCTCACACCATAGGTGTTACCTTGAGATGACTATCAAGGCAGCTGTTGGCTCTTGTGTTCAGTACATTGTGGCAAAGATTCTGGCTGAGCCTGGCCTGCAGCCCAGGGGAGACCTGGTTGTAGAGTAACTATTTTATCACCTCCTGTATTCGCTCTTTGGGAGTCTCAGGGCAGGCTTGCATTGGTAAAGCAATTTCTGAGCATTTCCTCCTCTTGAGATATTCTGCTGACATCTTGACAGACATGATTACATCGATATTCCCAGCCCTGATCTCAGCTCCATGGGTGATGAAATTCACAAGACATTTACTGTGCCCTGTGTGGTTTTATTCATTGGTTGGCCCAGGCCAGACGTAACATAAGTAAAAAAGTTTCTGGTTTAATATTTTCACTGTCCCATGTCAGATCCTGCCTGGGGAGTTAGGGGTGGGGTGGGGTGGGGTGTAGAGATGGGGGTGTGAAACAAGAAAGGAGCTATCATTCTATACTTATCTTGTATCTAAAATGTGCTAGGCACCCTCACTGGCAGGCTTGGTGTCCTCCTTCCTTCATCCTTTGTCTTCTATGATAAATCCGGTCTAGACAGAATCAGAATATCACCGTCCAGAATCCCATAGAGAAGGTTAGAGGATCGGAGCCACAGCCCTTCAGCTCACCTCCCAGGGAGCATTTTTTCTATAACCCCACTGCACCTGTTCTTTCCTTGGTTCAATCTAGAAATTGGGAGCAAAACACCTTCCTTTTCAAAGAGTTGTACTGCTAATGGGTGTAGAGTTTCCTTTTTGAATGACGAAGGTGTTCTGGAATTAGAGTGGTAATGGTTGCACAACTTGTGAATATTCTAAAAGCCATTGAATTCTGTGCTTTGAAAGGGTGGATTTTATGGTATGTGAATTATATCTTGATTTTAAAAGAAGCTGCAGCATACTAAAACCTTGGGCAAAAAAGTTTAAATGGTGCAGCATAAAAACTAAAAGACCACTTGGCCTTTCCACACGAATGCTTCCTCTCTCTATGTGTCCAAAGGTCAAGGGGTCCTGTGGGTGTTGGGGGTGAGAGGTAACTGATAGACATGCAGCTGTCTTAGTTCCTGTTGTCAGACTGGGGTGACCTAGGCCTGAGTATTTGCTTGGCTGCTTCTACAGTTAAACAAAGGTAATGAACCTGATCGATGTGATAAGGATCTCTTAGGAAATAAAATTTCCTTTTTTAAGTATGATAGAGGTATGAGATATGCAAGTTCCTCTGAAGAATAACAAGAGGGGCTAAAGTGACATGGGGGTGTGTGGAAGAAACCCTGGGCTGGATGAGAGCAGGTGCTGGCAGGAGGATGAACAGGTGTGGCTCTGTTTGATTTAATTATGCCTTTAGTTGTTCTATTAAGGGCCTTTACTGCTCCTGAATTTTATGTCTGTGGTGGGGAGGAGATGGAGTTTCCTGCAGTGGTAGGAAAGGGACTTGGAGCAGGAAGGTGTGTTTCCAGGGAGGAGACTTTTAATGCTTTCATCCAAAGCCTGGATGAGTGATGAGAAAGGGTCAGTGCAGCTACGGAGTGATTGGAGGGCTCACAGGAAGTGTCATGTGGTGGCTGCTGGTGTAAAAAGGTACCATCGAGAGGCGAGCCCCAGGGCTTCTCTTCACCTAGAAAACTAGAGAGCCTCCTTAGAGGAAAGGTGAACTCAGGAAGCTGGTGTCATGGCCTCACTTAACAAATGGAGTTGTTGTGCCTATGGAAAATCAGGAGCAGGATACAGGAGTCGTCCATTCCTCTACCCTCTTCCAACTGCAGCTTCCTGTATGCTTGTCTCAGTCACTTCCCGGCGTGTGGACAGTTTATAACCCAACAGAGCCTGGACTCTTCCAGTGAGAGGGTTGAGGATGAAGGGGACTCTCCACCTTGTCTTTGCTATTCCCTCATCCCAATTTTACTCTTGCCTGAGATGGTAGGATGGTAGGATGAGACAGGGAATCATGTCAATGCTAAAGACATGTAGCAAGATTACTTTTTCCCTCTATGTTCTCACAAAACTATGTAACACTTGCTACCATCACTCTCAGTGGGTTGCTTTGGAGAAATTGTTGGGGGTTTCATCTAGGTGAGTATCTTAGTGCCTAGAACAGTGCCTGGTGCATAATACATGCCTGATGAGTATATGTCTAGTAAATAGATTAATGAATACATCTATAAGTTAATAAATAAAGCAGAACATCATGCACGCCCTCCCACAAATAGTGAAAGATATTTATAAATTCCATAAATACTTAAAATTGCTTTCCTCTTTATGGTTGCGCTACTTGATGAGAAAACTATTCTAAATGTGTCTTATTAAATCTTTTCTTATGTCTGTGGTATTATTTTTTTGGTCAAAGATGATAAATTTGGGAAGAAGAATCCATGCCTTTGTTAAAAAAATGGAGATCTATAAAGCTTTGCTCTGCTAAAATGTATCCAGTGGAGTACTAGTTCCCTAGGGTGGTGATAGTTGCTAAAGAGAAAATGATTTGGGGGCCAAATGAAGTTCAGCAAAGTCTAGTTCATTAGGGCTGTCTGCTATGGGATGTCTCAAAACGTTAATGTGATATTACTTAGGGGTATTGTGAGAGGGATATGGAACCCGGGACTTCTGCAGTACTAATTTAGCACTGGCGTGCATGCCTTATAGGTTTTGGTGTTTTGTAATAATCTTGTGAACGATAGTCTGGTGCCTGGAACCAGGACCCCGAGAACAGGTGAGTGATAAAGGTTCACTTCTTCACCACCCTCCCAACTCTGCTTTTCCAAAAGAAGAGAAAAATTAAAGGGGATTAAAACATTACCTGCTACAGCAAGTGTCAAACATGCCCAGTGGTCTATGCAGCAAGTGATTGTGGTTTTAGAAGTAACTTGTCAGCCCCAATGGTTCTCTAGTAATCTCCCAGGACTGTTCCATCATTGCCAGTTCTCTCCACAGTAATTACCAACTCTCTCCTTGGTAGATTCACTGGTGTTTCTAGGAGTAATTGCTAGGGAACTCACACCTTTAAATTTACAAGAGCCAAACAAGCTTGTATTTACAAGAGCCAAACAAGCCTATACCTCTTGGGGCTATCAGAGTATTTATACTGTGCTAGGTAAAAGATGTTATTGATCACAAAAATATGGAGAAGAACTTGAATTTTCACCTCAGTGTTTTTCTCAATGGGTGAGAAACTGACTCACTAGATTATGGTACAAAGCCCTAAGGGCATAAACGCGCTTCCTCTCAGGGTCTCCTCCCCTCCTTGGGATTTAGAGCAGTGGTCAGCAAGATCTAAACCATTCTTGGAACTCCTTGTCATCTTCTACGCTAGCTAATCCATATCAGTATTTAAGAAGGAGATGAAAAGAAGACTTGTACTGGTCCAGCCAGAATTCTGACCTGTATCTTTGGATTTTGTCTCCCAGAGATCTCAGGGAACACGGAGGACATCCCTCTGGTACGCTGGAGGCAGCAGTGGTTGGAGAATGGCACTCTGCTTTTTCACATTCATCATCAAGATGGTGCCCCGAGCCTCCCTGGACAAGATCCAACTGAAGAGCCCCAACATGAGTCAGCAGAAGAAGAGCTGAGGATTCTCCACATCTCAGTCATGGTGAGAACTGTACATCTTAGCCTCCCAGGCCACATCTTATATTTTCTGGTGCCTTAGACATGAGCTCTATAAGATCCAACTCCATGGTGAATGTCAATCATGTTAACAAATAAATTTCCCACTTATGAGAAACAGTGTAAGGAAAAGTGGCAATTATTTCTACAGCACCACTACCCAGTTGTCCTCTTTAGGAACATGCCTGGACATATTTATTTCACAGGTCAGGGACAGTGTCAGATGGGGTTAGTGGATTGTCTTAAAGGCATCATCCACCTAGATCAGAATATAATAGTTGTCTGTTAATATTTGCTGAATGTCTGAATTACCAAACTGCTACCAGCCCCCCTTCTCTTTTCTCTCTGAAGGGATATAGTCATCCCCTTGGCTTGCTCAAAAGGCACATCCACAGATACTTACCCCCATTTCTAGCATGGCTCAGAAGTTCAGAAATTTGAGACCCCTCCCCCCAGAAATTAGAAAATTCTTCCTAAAATTCTAAGAACTTGTGCTTTAGAATTTCACTAGAAAGTAAACACCACAGTGGTAGGTGCAGGGTTTATTTCATGTTGTTTTTTTCGCTAATATATCCTCAGCACCTAGAATAATGAATTCACATAGTCAATGTTTAGTAATTCTATGTAGAAAAAGAATGAATTTCCTATTTGATATTTTATGTATTGTATTGATTGTATGATTTTGGTGTTGCCCTGGCAAAACCTATATACCTATAAACCTAGGGTAGTCTGAATACAGGTTGATTATCCAGGGATCACATGTTCGGAGATGTGGGCTGTTTCACTGTCAAGAAGCTCAGTAGAGAACCATCCTGCGTATTATTCTAAACTTAAATTCATCTCTTATTCCAGTACTGTCACTACATGCCTTTAACTTTTGTGAATCAGCTTGGAGAAAACAGAGCTCTGTGTGTGTGTGTGTGTGTGTGTGTGTTTGATATGGAAAATCCCCCCCATAAATTCTCAGATAAAATCTTGAATGTAAGCCTTCCACTTCCATTTCCTCCTCAACCAGCATCCACATGAAAGGTTGACTTGATAGATTATCTACATAAAAACAAGTTACTTGATTTATTTATTTATTTTTTTAAAAATAATACTTTCCTTGTTCTAACTTTATTTTTTTTAAAGATTTATTTATTTATTTATACAAGCACTGGGTACAGTCAGAAGCGCGGGAGGGTGAGAGAATTCACCAGAGCCAGAGTGGGGAGCAGAACAGGAAGAAGGACCGAGGTACACTGCTGAGGGGAGCAGCGGGCGGCAGGAGAGGTCTGCGCGCCATGCGGGACCCTCCTCCGGTAGCCGGGGATCGAACCAGCGCTGCAGAGGCTGCGGGCAGCTTCACAACCCAGCGCTCAACCGCTGTGCCACCAGGGAGGCCCACAAGTTACTTGATTTATACTAGATGGTGGAGAAGAGTCCTTGAAGAGCGCGAATGGTAAATCTCAATACCAGGTAAGGCCAGAGAGCAGGCAGGTAAATGAGATGGCTACATTTCACATTTACAAATTAATTGAGGTTTATAAAACATGAGAGTTGTAGTACTTGCGCTTCTGTAATCAAAGATCAGTGTTTCCTCTCTCAGAATTGTAGTTTCCAGAGACTAAGATCAGGCAGATCCATTGAATCAGCCCTAGCATTGGTTGGGACAACAGAGGTAGAGGCCACATTGTCTTCACCTTTATAATGTGGTCTGATTGAAAAGAAGGCACAATGGTGGACTTCCCCCTGCTGTACACATCTGCCCATCATTGTGGGAACCCTACTCGTGCTTTTGTTCAGGTTTATTTCTTTTGGTTCCAAGTCATCTCAAAGAAACTGCTTTTGTCACACCAAAGAAATGTTTAAGGTAAAGAAAAGCATATAGACATCCCTAAAGATTACTATTAAGTACAAATGCATCTGAAAAAAAGACCCTGAATACAAGCTATTGAGATAGGCAATGCATCAGGTAGAAAGTGCGTTTAGGGAGGACCAGGGAAGTAGTGTGAGGATCCACGCAAAGACATCCTATAGCTTGTCTTAGTTGGTACATCGTAGTTTAGTGAGAACCCCACTGTCTATTCTCAGACTGAGATGCTCCAATAAGACCTCTAGAGAAGTGTGTTTGTGTGTGTGTGTGTACATGCACACACAGGTGCACACATGTGTTTGCGGGGGTAGGTGCCAGTGAAGATAGACATATCTGATCAAGGATGCCAAAGGATTTGAAGAAATAAGCTGTGCCCTTAAAAACAACAACCCTTTTTAGAAACCCTATGCTACTAATGCTTTCTTTTTAGACTCCCGGGCAGGGATCGATGAGCAGTGGACTCTGAAATGGAGAGAGAACAAGATTCAGCCTTCAGCCTGTTTCCGAGATCTTTCCTTCATATGCTACCGGTCACTAATGGCCAGTCACTAATGACATTCTATTTTCCAAACAGAATGGAAGAGATTATTCATTCCGCTAAATTTTAATTTATTCCATTTTATTTTCAACTAAAGAGGTGGAGGCAGAGGTTAAAAGAACATGAGCAAAAGTTGAAAGTGGGCAAGTTGTGTGCTTGTTTCTGATTTGGCCCCTCAGATGTGGATAGACCCACAACTCCATGAAAAATTTATGAAGGTCGTTGACCTCTGCAGGAGAACAGGGATCCCTGGTGAACTGAAGATGTAGGTACTCCCTCCCACCCTTGTCAAAGATGGTGTGGTCAGTGGCGTCTGCTGCAGCCCAGTTTCCCTTCTCACCATCTTCCATTCCCATTCCACACTGCACACCTTCACACTGCCTCTCTTAGCCTTAATATTCTAATCTAGAAACAGTTTCAAAGTCTGAAGTTCTGTGTCTGCCCTCAGCTTAGAATCTAGCCTGAGGGTATTGTGTTTGAAGCTGTGGTTCCTGGAGTCTCTGGTGGCTTCTTAGACTCAGGGATTGGTAGATTTTCCATCAAATCGTAGAATGTAAGCCTTAACCCTTGTGTGTCTTTCTCAATCCGTATCCCCATAATAAACTGGCTTGATAGATTACCTGCATATAAACAAGCCACTTTATTTAAACTATAGGGCTGAGAAAAGAGTCTTTGAATAGCAAATGGTAACCTCGGTGTCCAAAGTGGAATACTGTCTACTTCTACCAAATACCTACCCAAGATCTAAAGCATATTTGATGCACTTTTGTTATATCCTTTGCGGGTAAAGTAGGTAGCCATTCGAAGTAACTGGAATAACATCTATGTCAGAAGACAGCAAAATGCTTTGACTAGTAATGGTTCTGGGGAGCAAAATCACTAAAATGAAATCTTATTATCCAAACCCTGTTAGTTAGGAAATAACAATAGCAGAGCTATTTTTCATTAACTATAATGATCAATATTGATGCAGTTTTCAGTTTGGATCCAAACAGCATAATTTGAAAAAGGGAAAAGTTAAGATTATTAACAAAGCATGAATACACCCAACCTTTTCTCTCTCGTTAAGAAAATGTATATTTAAAAGCTTAGCTGATAATCCTAAATATGTCCAATATGTGCAGAGGGAATTTAATGGTTTTATGAAAACCATCAAGTTTACATTTCTTTCATTTTGTATTTACACTTTTCTCATCCATATTGTCTCAATGCAGGGACCATTGTTTATTTTTATATTTTGCATTTACTCTGTTTTGTTTAAAACACAAAATATAAGTCACAAGAGAATGAAAAGAAAAGGAAACCCTTTTTTGTACCCCTATGACATTGTATGAATGAGAATTTGTAAGTCTTTTCTTACAATGCACCCACTATAAATACACCATCAGCAAAACCGTGGGCTTGCAGAAAACCAATACCTCAGCTGGGAAGTTGGCAATTTAAAACTTTGAAAAACCTTTTGCCTTTTTTATTTTTCAATCACATCCTAAAATTTTTGAATTATTTTTTCCAAGGAGGTACTATTTTTTCCTTTGCGTATAATAATTGGATTTCCCTCCTGAAAGCTTATATTATTTCTTTGAGGGTCAAATGATGTATTTTAACCTCCTGCATGATTCAAACTTGGCTGAAGAGATTTATTTCAAATTGTGCAAGATAATTGACATTTAGAACTAAAAAAGTACACAAGGATACACTTTTGCAAACTCTGGTCCCAGTGAAAAGCAAAATCATCAAATGAAAATTGATGTGTGAGTTTAAACCAGAAGTCAAGGAATTCTTCATTTATGAGCAAAATTGTTTATGCCATGAAAGATCAGGTTTTAATATACCTTTCCAACAGATATTCAGGCACTCTATAGATTTAAATTTCCTCATACTTCAGTTAATTTACCATATGATCTACATTTTCTTCTTAAAGTCTGTAAAAGAATTTAATGATGTATAATAGAATTTTTATGTGTGTTATGTTTGTAATGAGCGACGGCAGTGTTAATAGGCTTCCTATAAGCACATAGGTTGAAGTACATTTTTCACAGCAAGTAGGCTTTCGAAAATGCTTTGGTTTGATACAGATATTTTGTGGTAATAACTCCCACTGGTAGAGAATATCTTTTGTAGTTAAGCCATTTTAGGTACAATTTGCAATTATGAAAAAAATCATCTTTGACCTTTTGGTCATCCCCTAATGATTTTGTGACTGGCTCCCATGATTCAAGCCTGGGCACTGCTCGGACCCCTAGCCCTGGTGGGTTGGTGCCTTTCAGCTAGTGCCAGCAGGCCCCTGTGTTGTGGCCCTTGCTTGCCAGCTGCCATTAGGACCTTAGCCTATCAGGAGGCCCACAGGAGCCTGCTGACACTGAGTTTTCTTTTGGGAGAAACAATATCAAGAACAAGGTTCAGAGACAAGAACCTATTGTAAAGCCTTAGAGTCCAGGAGACAAAATGGATAGTTTAAGCCGTTGTCTTTCTGGGGAAGTAACACTTAGGGCCAAGCAGATCCAAAACCATGGATATCCCTAGGGGGCCTCCAGGATCATGTGTCCAGGACTGCAGATACCTTTGTGCCTAAGAACCCATCCTTGCTCTTTTTTTTTTTTTTTTTTTTTTTTTTATACAAGAACCGGGTACAGGCCAGACATGCAGGAGGGTCAGAAGATTCACCAGAGATAGAGCGGGGAACAGAATAGGCAGACTGACTGAAATACACTGCTGAGGGGTGCAGCGGGCGAGACAGGAGAGGTCTGCTGCGCCATGTGGGTTTCTCCGCAGCCGGTGGGGATTGAACCCGCACTGCAGAGGCTGCGGACAGCTTCACAGTGCTGCGCTCAACCCCCTGCGCCACCAGGGAGGCCCCCCATCCTTGCTCTTACTTACTTCTTACCTCAGTGTCCTTTCTCAAGTTCAGTTCACACTTTGCTTGCAGCTGTCTTCACTCCTAGAGCACTACTGCTTCCAGAGTAGGGAAGGAAAGCTCCAGACATAGTCATTGCTATGTGGCACCAAGACTGTCAAGTACTTATTAAGTGTCTGTGGAAACAGGAGAGAGGGCTAGATGCTTTTTCTTCCACACCTTTTGCCTTCAGCAAATCCGTTACAGAATTTCATTAGCAATTCATTACTCAGGGCCACACTGCATCTTTCTGGTCAATTGATGTTGTTTGTTTAGTTTACCTAAAGATGCCCTAGTATATCAAAGCCAATCCTTTGGTTCATTAAGAAACACATGGAAGAGTATAGACATATGAAAGGTGCACAGAGACAGGTCCTGACTCAGTCAAGGAATTTTGCAAGTAATTCATGCCATCCATCATGGGGTTGGACTGACCACTGGCCAGAACCACCCTTGTATACTCTGCCTTCCAGTAGGTTAATTTTGGGCTGGGGGACACATTCCTAAAATAATCAGCAAGATCCCTAATATCAAAAGCTCTTTGCTCATGGGTTGTCTCTCACAGACTGGTGGGTAAAAGACTGGAGATGCCAAGGTCCCTTGGAGGCTACTCTAAGTATCCAGTGATAGCTTGGCTTGCAAACCTAGCCCACCTGGCATGGTGGTTTCTCTGTACATCTCTTGCCAGGATATGGTAAATGCACTCACATCTGAGTCTGCTCATGGCTTCAGTTGCTCAGCTATCCTATCTTGTTTGCTGCTCTCCCCATGTTTCTGTAGATGGGAGTTGGGGTATAGCAGAAAGATACACTGGGATTAGAGTTGAAAGGTGAGTTTCAATTCTGGTTGTAGCATGTTAGCAATTTGTTGACCCTTCTGGAAGCTTCATCACCTCATCTGTGAAATGAATACATGACTACATGGGAATCCACTCAGCACTTCTCTGTAGTGGAGTTTTACTATAGAAGTTCATGTGGAAATAAGGAAGACAGGAACCTTCTCATTAGAAATGAAATCCCAGAATTAGAATTTCCTCAAACCTGGAACTAGAAGGTGGTGCAGCTTCCAAGTTATCTTGTCAGACAGCCCCCCACCTCAGCAGCATAGGATCCCCCCTTGCACATCTGCCTCTTTTGCTCCTGTGGCCATGAACTAGCTCCTTTCCACAAACTGCTCTGTCAGTCTCTCCCCCACTTTGTTGCTTTTATGTTTGTTCTTTCCATTGACTGACCAAGTCACTTCACTTGTGACCCCTTCTGATTTCTCTCTGCTTTACATTTCTGACTTTGTTCTTATAGTTGCCAGGTTCCCTGATTCCCCACCCCCACCCCTATTCTAATTCCTTAGGGAGAGAAGCAGATGGGCCTAGCTGGTTACCATAGTTTCTACTTGTTCAAAACTTTTCCTAATACATTATCCCATAGGTGGATGTCACCGTAACCTTCATCTGTTGGCTGCAGTTCTGAGGAGGTTGGTATATATGGCAAAGAAAATGACACTGAGCTCTGAACTACTTCCTTAGCAGAGGCTTATTAGTCATGAGTCCATGATTTATTTGCTCAATACAACGAGCTTATTATTACTTGTAGAGATGTGGAAGGATGGACAGAGTTCATCATCATTATTATCGTCATCATTGTCACCATCTTATTTGTACTTAGCATGTGTTAGGGCTTACAGTGTGTAATAACAACTTATATTCTCCTCACAACACCATGAAGTTGGGATTGTTATTATCTCATTTTAAGGTGAGGGGACTGAGGACCAGTTAAGTAACTAACCTAAAGTCAGTATCTCTTAGGTTGGAGAGTCCGGGTTTGAATTAAGAAAGTTGACTTGGTCTAAACTCTAGACTCTAAGAGGCACTCAGCTTATGTCCTGACCCACAGTGAGCTTCCTGCATGTCCTCCCATCAGCTTTTGTTGTTTGCTGACTTTTATCTGTTGAGATTCATCAGATACATTTCCCTTATTATTGCTTCTAACGCTAACTCTTTGGGCACTAGGACCCACCCCCAGGTGGAAGACAGCTTTCTTCCTGTGAGTGTGCCAGCAGCTAGCCCCACAAGCTTAGATTCTGTTCAGCTCGGCTAAACCCACCTGCTAACCTTGGCTGCAGCCACACCACCTCACAGCTGGCGGCGGGTTTATTGGCAGGGAAGGGAAGAGGGCAGTTGGAGCCTTCCAATTCTAAAATTGAGAGCCATGTATAACAGTAAACTTAGACTTCTTCATATACATACTTTTACACTTTTGCAGTGAATTTTTAGCAACCAAAAAAGCCTTTTAAAAGCATTATTGACCTATCATTGATTGAAAGCATCATTGACTCATTCGTTCATTTAGATATTGATTCTTTCATTTAACAATTATCTGTCAGGCTTTGGGTACCTTTTTTTGAACTACTAAGGAGATTGGAAATTAATAAGACAAGATTCTGCTTTCAAGGAACATTTAATCATATTGTTAATACTTAACATTTGGGAATGGCCATTGGCAGAACTCAGAGTCAGGTGGAGTGTCTACCTTCTTTTCTACTCTGCAATTCTTTAGATCCTCTTTGCCATTCTGTTCTCTATCCTGAAGCTCATACAGGCCTCAAGATACCCCCCATTTATCCAGACAGTAAGGAACATAGCTAAGAGGCCAAACTTCCACAAGGATACTAATGTCTTTTAACAACTTGATGTAATATCCCATCCAGCAGTTTGACTTACTTGATATAGAGGCCAACAATTTACTTTTAAGTGCTTACTGTCAAAAATCCCTGAAGGTCCTTTTGAAAGCAGGAGTCTATAATCTCCATGGGGCTTAAATCAATATTAAGAACTGGTAATGGTCCTACTAATGAAGCTATCATTTCATTCACTGTATCCCAGGCAATGTATGGGATCATTTCCATATATAATATCAGTCCATTCCCTTAGCAGCTTTGTGAAATAGATATTAATTCTCCCACTTTTCAGGTATGAACACTGAGACATAGAGAAAGTAAATCACAGGCTCAAGCTCACAAAGATGGAGCCAGGATTCAAAGCTACTATGTCTGATTTCAGACTTCATTCTGCTGTAAAACTCTTGGTATGGTGGTATAAGGATTGGCTACTTTCTCCAATTTTTTCGATAATGTGGTGTAATGTGCATCTTTAGCTAATGCAGCAGAAACCCTTCACTTGATGAAGATTACAAAGGCACAGAGAGAACTGGGTGATAGGTTATCACAGTGGAGTCCCTGAGACACTTGAAAAGTGAAGAGCTGGATTGGGCAGCGAAGATCAAGCATTGCAAAGCAGTCTGGGTTGTCCTGAGCAGAGGGAGTCGAGGAGCCAATGAAGAATATAAGTTTTGTGATATTAAACTTTAGTGAGACAGTGCATAGCAAGGACTTTGCTATCAGAGAGACCAATTTAAATCCCAGTTCTACCACTTGCTAGAATTGCTAGTGACCTTGGACAAATTACTTCATCTCTAAACTCACTTTCCTTATCTATAGAGTGGGAATAATAGATACTACTTTACAGAGCAGTTTTGATGGTTAAATGAAATGATTCTTGTTAAGCACTTCCTATCCTGCCTGCCCATGGGAAGCACCTAGTAAATATTAACTAGGTAAACTCTTGGGGTGTCATGCAAGCTGCCTGTAACAATTCTGTGTGCATTGTGTTTCCCAGGGACCCACTACCTTAGGGAGCCAGAAAAGAAGCTGGGACCATAGCAACTTCTTAGAGGAGCCCTGTTGGAGTCATGCCCAGGGAAAAGGCAGAGGCAATTGGGGCCATTGGGGTGACAGATCGGGCTCTTTACAAGGGCATGATGTGGTCATGAATATCCAGGGCATTGTTAAACCACTTTAGTTTCATTGTTTACAAGGTTTCCTAGCAGCTAGCCTGTGGGTTAGGATGATTATCCCAGCTCCAAACTTCCCTAGGAGAACTTCACTCATTTATTTTTTAATCAAACCAAATGATGTCATTATGGGAATTCCTCCTCTACCTGGGTATCCGCCCATGCAAAGATTGTTATTATTTAACATTAACAACAGGGAAAAGAAGGCACAGAATGGGACAGAGTGGTAGGTGGCCTTCATGGCCAGCATTGATGGAAAAACTCAGAATTCTCAATCCTGATCACATTATTTTTCTTCCAAATCATATTGGCTTTCCCTTGCCTTCTGTCCATCTCTAAAGTTTGGGGATTTTTCTCACAGACCTGAAGTTTGCCTTTAAATATGACCTCAAATTCACACCCATGGGCCCTGGATTCGATTTGGGTATAGTAAGATGTAGCCAATCCAGAGAAAAAAAAAACCCAGCAGAGAAAATAGCAGGAGGGCCTCCCCTGGTGGTGCAGGCAGTTGAGCGCCACGCTGTGAAGCTGTCGGCAGCCAGTTCGATCCCAGCCGGCTGGCGAGAGTCCCACATGGCGCTGCAGACTTCTCCTGTCTCGCCCGCTGCTCCCCTTCATCCATCTGCCTGTTCTGCTCCCCGCTCTGTCTCTGGTGAATCCTATCACCACCCCCCATGCATCTGGCCTGTACCCCAGTTCTTGTACAAATAAATAAATAAATAAATAAACAAACAAACAAATAAATAAATAAATCTTTTTAAAAAAAGAAAATAGCAGGAAATTAGGTCAGAGGTTTGTAAAGGGCCACATATTTTCAGCTGTGCAACTATCCAACTCTTGGTATTGCAATTTCAAAGCAACCACACCCAGTATATCAGGAATATGTTCCAAGCTAACTTAATTTAAAAAACAGACAGCAGGCCACATTTGACCTATGGGCCATAGTTTGCTAACCCTCATCAAGTCCATTCTCCTCACTTTGTCTGCAGACTTCAATCTAACAGCTCAGCTTAGCAGCAGTGATAGGGTCCTATTTTAAGTATGAAAGATAAGACTGCTAGTTTTGGTCAGACACCCACGGATTGATTGTAATTGTCACTTAAGGCAGGTGTTGACATGGATTGTTCTTGCTACAAATTCACGGCATGTGTTATTCACAAATTCAGGTGAAATATAAGCACATTAGCCTCTTCTGAGAGGTATTGATGGGTTTAGTGAAGAAGTTGATGAAAACAAAGACATGCTTAGACTTGATAGGAAAAGTTTAAACTGGATACCAATTAGCAAATACGCTGTTTTTTGTTCTCTGCAAGACTGATAGATCCTGGTTCATTTCAACTTTGACATACGAAGTAGACTTCTACGAAATGCCTAAATATGTTAGACCAGTCCCTAATATCAAAATGCACACATGGAAGTAGAGTCACACCTCTAGAGATGTCATCATGAAGTTGCTATTTGGGGGGGACTGATACGTAAGGACTTTAAGAATCAGTGGTAGCCCTCTGCTTTGCCAATGATGCTGAGGCTGGACAAAGCATTTGATGACCTCACCTCTTGACCCTCTGAAGGGTCTGCTAAAGTCTTGCTGCAGAAGAAGTCAATGGCACTGACCTTCCTGGTTGCATAGGTGTCTCCATGGTCCATCTGGGATGTCAGAAGCTTCTTGCTGGTGCCTTGTTGTTTATGGTTCTCCTGGTATGTCTATCACTGTTGTTGCTGTCTGGGAATAGCCATAGAATGGAGTCAAATAGCTTTCTATCTTGGGATGAATCATATGCTCAGCTTATTGATCTATTGGTCTATGCCTGACAGTAGTAGGTGCTTCGTGGAGCACTAACTGAAACCTTTTGGTGTTTGTCTCCCAATCCTAAAATATGCAAAAAGTGAATTTAAGGGCATGCCTGCGGCCTCAATTCCATAAAGAAGACAGTGTCATGTGCAATCCCTAAGGGATCTCAGACACCAGATGTTTTTGTTTCTTCTCCCCCTTTTATCTCATCTGATGAAGAAGATGAGAGGCTTTGGGACTAAGACTCATAAGCATTTTTGGACTTATCAGAGTGAGCATGTGAGAATTTGACATGTATGCACCTTAGCCACACCAAGTATGGGAAACTGCTACATGGAAGAAGCTCAGAGGAGCTCTACACCCCAGCAGTGAGCACTCCCCTTTTACTCTCCTGTTACTCCTTAAAAGTTACAGTGCCTGCATCAAGTCACCATCCCAGGCTTTCTGCTGCTGTGTCAATCCCAACCCCATGCGTGTTAGGGCTCTGCTAATCAGGGCGAACAGCCTTGCCATCCACAGCTCCTGGCACCTCCAGGGCAGGAGAAACTTTCTTGGATGCCTTCTGGGATTGGGATGGTGACCCAGCCAGCGTCCTGCTCAGGGGTTCCACAGCAGAGAGATGCAGGCTGAGAAACCAGCTGTGCTGTCTAGACAGCATTTTCCCTTCTTGTTCTCAACAGTGATTGAAGCTGGGCAGAGATATTGGAGAAGAACACTGGAGGCTTTGATTATATTCCTTCTCCCCCCCAAAAAATGTCTGTGAAACCTCAGGCAAGCCCCTACACCTTCCTGAACCTCAGCTTTGTCATCTGTAACTGAGAGATTTGTATATGTGTTCTCAAAACCTTAGGCATTCAGACTTTTTTGGCCATATTTTAACACAATCTCTTTCAGTGTTTCCATGTAATTGACTGCTTTCTCCAGTTTGAACCTATTTTGGCCTTTTCTTAGATGACCATGCCAATAAAATCACAGGCTTGCTATTATAGTTAATTATTTCAATACCGTTTAAGAATTATTATTATTTTTTATAAAATAAAGTAAAATAAGCATAATTTAAAATAAAATAAAACGGGTCTGCCCTTTGATCAGCCTCTGCATGCCATCAAGTAGGAGGAAATGACCTAGGCCATGCGGACTCTGCCTTGGCATCCCAGACTAGATGACCTTGAACTGACCTTCAGCTCATATTCTAGGGATATGAAAGTAAAGGACGTATGGAATCCCTGGTTAAACAGACTTCAGAGCAACATGTGAAGTCATGTTATTCTGTTCCCTGCAGCAGCACTGCTCCTATTCCCCATTGATGAACATGAGAAGATGGCCTGTGGGGGGATGGTGCCCATGCCCATGTGTTGAGCTAAATGAAAACGGCTCTGCCCTGAGAGGGAGCTGTTTCTTCCCACAGTGCTGATACTGAATGTGGTTTGTAGCTTTAAGTCCATTCTCCCTGCACTGGGCCTCCTTGCAGGCATCTGGGTTTGCTGAACTTCTGGCCCAGGCCCTCCTATGCTTAGCCAGCTTTGCTCCTCATAGTCTCTGTGGGGTGTCCCTAGACCTGCCTCTCACCTTTACTGGCAGGACATGTTCCAGGGACTTCCTGGGGTTGGCCTTAGCATGGAGCGGTCCCTGGACCATGTGAGGGAGCAGGTCTTGGGCAGGACCTGAGGCCTCCTTCTTAGATGATTTGATGAGGGGAAATGTCCTGTGGAGCACTTTGGAATCATCTCTCAAGGACTTTGACTACACCAAGACGAGAATGTGTATTCTTCTATCTAAAATATTTTTGGTCATCAGAGGCGTAGTGATTCCTAAGAAGCACAGCCCAGTCTGTGGTTTTATATTTCTTCTCGTCTGGGGGGAAACCTGCTTTAGAATGGAATTCCTGACAAGACAGTGGACTCTGCCTTGCCAAATAACAATGCAGGGAACTCAGCACCTCCCAGATTTCCCTTCCACATGTCCTTGCCTTCCAGTAAGAGCAAGGACAAGTCAGTGCCATGTTTCCTTCAGGAATGAGAGGGCCTCTCTGAAGCAGCAGAAATTCATGTCTCCCCCTTCCCTCTCCCTCTTCTCTAGGCCCTTTGTGAATTCCTTTGTCTCTTTGATCAAGCGTGGGTCTGATGTTCATTTTCACCTGATTTCATCTAATGAAAAAAGTTAGAGCGGGAAGTGGGCCATGTAACTATTCCTGTGTGATACTGCAAGCACATTCAAAGGGCTGTTTCTGCCCCTAGAAACATTCATCAGCATCTGTGTTAAATGCTGCCTTGCCCAGTTAATATCATTCTAGGTCACTAGGGTTTCAGAGAAAGAATAGTCGAAAGGAGAAAGACAGTTATTTTCCTTCGGAATTGTCTATACAAACAGTGCATTTTCATTATTTGGAGTCAGAAGGCCCTCCATCTTCCCATATTTTTTTTTACCTAGGATCTCCTTTCTGCACGCTTCTGCTCACTATCCCTGACCAATCACAGCCACGACATTGCCATCCATCCTCGTGTGTGTGTGTGCGCACACACCTGTGCATACATGCACTAAATCCTACCTGTCTTTCAGGGGCGAGGAAAAACCCAGTCCTTCCTCCTCTGTGTCTCACAACACTTTTGACACTGTGAGTATGTGTGGCGGGGGCAGGGGGGAACTCCATAACAGCTGAGTGTTTATAATTTAAATTAATTATGATACACACTACCTGGAGGTAGTGTCGGAGCCCAGAGGTTAAGGGCTCAGTTCCATAAGACTGCCCCCCCCCAATACACACGTAAGGTGTCAATCACACATAGTAGTTCCCCAGGTTATCCACACCTTCTGTCTGACATGGCTACAAAAGGGAGGTTCCCATGACCTCCTCCATTTTGGATTCAGTTAATTGGCAGAGTAGCTCACAGAGGATGTAGATGAATAGCCAGATGAAGAGATATATAGAGGGGGGGCCTTGAGGAGGTCCTGAGTGCAGAAGTTTCTGTCCCTGTGAGGGTAGGTGTGGCACCCCCCAATATGTGAATGTGTTTACCAAACTGGATACTCTCTGAACCCCATATATTGGAATTTTATGAAGGCTTCCTTCCATAGGCATAGTTAATTATAACTCCATTTTTTAACTCCTCTCCCCTCTGGAGAATGGGGGGTGAGGATGAAAATCCTAAGTTTCTGTTTATGGCTTGGTCTTTCTGGTGACTCACACCCAGCCAGGAGCCATCCAGGAACCCACCCAGAGTCAACTGATTAGAAGGAGATGCCTGTAGTGTTCTTATCACTAAGGGATTTACAAGGATCTTAGGAACTCTGTGCCAGGAACCAGGGGCAGAGACCAATACATATATATATTCAATGATGTCACAGAAGTCCTAGCTCCAATGGCTCCACTGACTGCCTTCCCTATCCTTCAACCAGACATCATGCCACCCCCAGGGTCTCTTATGACTGATCATCAGGAAATATTTCTCTGAGCCTCTATCAAGGCTGGTATCATTTCCATCTAATTCATTAGTGTTTTCACAAGCCTTCTCTTCCCTAGTAGACTTCAGACTCCTAAATTGCAGGATCTGGTCAGGGTGTGATTCCTCTTTACAACTACTAGCATAGTATTTCATAGGTGGAAAGTCACAATTTGGTGTTTGTAAAGTGAATATGATATGTTTGTGTCATGTTTTTTGTTTGTTTGTTTGTTTGTTTGTTTCTTTTTTTTTTGGTCCTTACAACCATCTTTATCTGCAGCTTTAGCCACTCACCTCCAAGCTTCAGACTTCAGCTCTATCTGCCTGGTTGTCCCATGCACATTTCAAACATGAGTCAAGTGAAACCCCTAATCTTTCTTCCCACTCACCTCTCCACCTCTTGTGTTGTCTGCTTCAATTGGTGCCAGGACCACCAAGGTGGTCATCTAGGCTAGGTCTGCCTTCCTCCCTCTCCCTGCTAATTAACCAGCACCAAGTCTGCTCATTTTATTTTTCAAATGGCTCTAAAAATCTCTCCCTTTTCCTGCTCTGTGCCACCACTGCTGGTACAAGTCCTATTGCCTCTCACCAAGACTCCTGCAAGGGTTCTCCTCCCGTTTACTCTGCTTTCTGACTTGTTCCTTTTAAAACCTCCCACTCATGCCACCGGACTGCTCTTAGCAAAGTGCAGTCTGGACAATGTCATCTTCCTGATGAAAATCCTTGAATAGTTTCCTCTTTTCAGAAAGATAAATTCCAAGATGCTATACCTTTTATAATTTAACCCTCATCTTCTACCCCTCCTTGGTTTCCACTCTATGTAGCCACACTGAGCAGCTCAGTCATCTTTTCTGGACCTCTCTTGCTGTTTAAAACTGCTGTGATTTCATCAATGCTGTAATTTTGGTTTCAACTGTCTGTTTCTCTGAGTATCGTCCCTTTTAACAACTCTCTTTAAAATTCGCCCTATGGCTTCCCCTAAGAAACCTCCCTGAACCCTCTTTTCTGTAGGTTGGATTGAGTGGGTTGAGTGGTGCTGTACAATCCCTATGTATATCTCTGCACCCACCTCCTCTGTACATCAAGCTCTATGCTCTGATGGGAACACCTTGCTAGGAGGGATTACTTGTCTGAACATCTTAACATAGGGCCAGGCCTTTCCTAGGAGGACAAAGGGGACTATAAGAGTGAATGGGGGGGGGCCTGATGGTGTAGGCGGTTGAGTGCAGTGCTATGAAGCTGTCCACAGCCTCTGCAGCACCGGTTCAATCCCAGCCATCCAGTGGGGGTCCACATGGTACAGCAGACCTCTCTTGTCTTGCCCGCTGCTCCCCTCCTCAGTGTATTTTGTCAGTCTGCCTGTTCCGTTCCCTGCTCTGTCTCTAGTGAATCTTCTCACCGTCCCATGCATCTGGCCTGTACCCTGGTTCTTGTATAAATAAAAATAAATCTTAAAAAAAAAAGAGTGAATGGGTAACTCTGTGAGGAAGGCTGAGTGAATCTGACAAAATAGAAAGCTGTGTCTCAAGGAGGGCAAAGAGTGACTAGTAAGTGGCACTGTTAGCACTGGAACCAGGTGGTCCCTCAGGGTATCTCCCTGTTTTACAAGACCTTTCATGGAATGTTCTGTCCAGGTCTCCTGTCTAGTTCTTGGGCTCTTTTCTCTCCACTAAACCCTCACCTCTTCCTTCCTTCACACAGCCATGGAAAAGGAGCCATGCACTGGAGCTGGCTGGGTCACAGGCCATCTCTCACAGACAGACAGACAGACAGACAGATAGATAGATAGATAGATAGATAGATAGATAGATAGATAGATACAGCTATCTTTTTTTTTTTTGTTAAGATTTATTTATTCATACAAGAACTGGGGTGTAGGCCAGAGGTGCAGGGGGGTGAGTGGATTCACAGAGACAGAGTGGGGAACAGGACAGATGAATTACTGAAATATACTGCTAAGGGGAGCAGAAGGAGAGACAGGAGAGGTCTGCTGCACCATGTGGGTCACCTCCCTGGCCAGGGATCGAACTCTTGCTGCAGTGGCTGCTGAGCTTCATAATGCTAAGACTTAACCCCCTGCACCACCAGGGAGGCCTTTAAAATTGTTTTTTAATTGACCCTGAGCAAAGGAAAAATTCTTTCACTGTGAAATATTGACAACTTCCGTTTTGAGTGTTATGGGACTTGGCTTAAAGACCTGAGTAGCATCACATGATGTCATGAGATGAGGTGAAGAGGGCCCCTCCCAAGACCAGAAGACTGGACAGTCCCTGACCAAGTCTCCGAGGCAGCCAGTGGCACCCCATTTTTCCTGTCCTGGGTGATTGCATTCACACCTCCGCAGTTTGCAGCCACAGTGTCAGGTCCCCATCAATTGTAAAGTGTGGCAAGTGAATTTGATACTAATAATAGGTGAAGTGCTGAAATGTGTGACTGGTTTCCTTTTTTTCCATTAGAGTGGAGTCAACATTATAAATGACCTAGAATAAGGTCATTCCCACTCAACTCGTATTCTCTTATGATTTCTTGACTGAGAGAGGGAAAAGGAGTTACAACGGGTGCCGGCAATGCATTGAACCCTCTGTGTGCCTGTGGGGTTTGCTTGGTTTGTCATGCTGTGGAGACAAGAAAACTCTTAATATCTGTTGGTCCTGACAGTGTTCTGCCAAATTTGGTTTCTCTAACTGCAACATGGAGCTAACGAGAACTTCACCATCCTACCTGCAGTTGCTCTGCTGAAACACAAATATAAATGTATATGTACATAATTATACCTAATGCATATATTAGTAAAAATAAAAATTAACGCTTTCATTCTAAGTGAAGGGACTTTCTCTTCTACCATTTTCATTATGAAGCACTTAGCCCAGCTCTTCTTATAATTAGGTGTTCAAAAGATGTTTTCACATGTGGTGACAAATTTCCTTGACCTCTCTGGTGACGAGGCTGTATTCATGCAGAGCTCTGGATAGTAGAGAAAGAACAGTCAGATCCAAGTGCAGGTCAGTCTGTTTTCCTAGGAAAACTCCCTGTCAAATTAAGTGAGCCTTCTGCCATCTCCCACTTGCTAATGGTACAAAAAGGTATGAGCTAGAACCAGATTGGATAAGTGAGAGTCCTCACACTTCCTGAAAACACAATGGACATCCTCTGTAGCATTAAGAAACACAAATATAAATGTGTATGTACATAATTATATGTAATGCATATATTAGTAAAAATAAAAATTAATGCTTTCATCCTAAGTGAAGGGACTTTTCTTTTCTACCATTTTCATTGTGAAGCACGTAGCCCAGTGCTTCCTATAATTAGGTGTTCAAGAGATGTTTTCACATGTGGTGACATGTGGGGGGTCTATAGCATGAACCTCCCATTTGAACATGGGCGGGGTGGGGGGATGAAGAAGCTGACACATACAGGAGCTGACTTCTTCTTGGGAGTCTCTGTAGCCCAGGGAGCATCTCATGATTGGCCATGGAGCCAGCAAAGGGGACCGGCTCCAGATGGAGGCCTCAAGTCGGAGCTGACAAACAGTGTAAATGTCATGCTATTTGTGCTTTATCAGCTTGCCAAGCCAGCTAAATGTGCCTCCCTATAATTAATCCAACATTATACCATTCAGGGAGATCATCTCTGGGCTGAGCCTTCTGCTAAGACTGAGGCTGTAGAAGTTTCTAAGGCCTGGTCTCTGCTTGCAAGTCTAGTTGGAGCTATGGCCTGGGAAACAGCGGAATTAGAGATTGGAGATTTATTAAGAAACACCCGGGCCTCCCCTGGTGGCGCAGGCAGTTGGGTGCCACACTGTGAAGCTGTCCACAGCCTCTGCAGTGCTGGTTCCATCCCGGTCGGCCGATGAGGGTCCCACATGGTGCGGCAGCCCTCTCCTGTCGCGCCCGCTGCTCCCCTCAGCAGTGTATTTGTCAGTTTGCCTGTTCTGTTCTCTGCTCTGTCTCTGGTGAATCCTCTCACCCTCCTGCGAATCTGGCCTATACCCCAGTTCTTGTAAAAATAAATAAATCTTTAAAAAAAAATTAAGAAACACCCATGTATACTTTCGGCGGTGCTAGAGAATGAGATGTCTATGGATTGGCATCATCAAAGTAGGCCTCGGAAGGAGAGGAACTCAAGCTAGGACTTATAGGTAAAGACGGCGGTAGATGGAGCAGTGCAATCATGTGACACGGAAGGAGACAGTAGAGGACAGAGGCTCAGATATGGACATAGACTATCCCTTTTACCCTATCTTCCTCTCCCTTTTCTTCTCTCTCCTCCCCTGCATCCTCCTGCAGCCCCTTGCCCCATCCTCCTCTTACCCTACAATAGAACTAAATGCTAAGAATAGGAAAAAAAAAATCAACACTATTAAAAAATAGAAAATACAACCCCATGGACTCTGTGATCTGAATTAAGTTATAATGATGTTGCAGGTTGACTGGGAATGACCCTCATTGGTCAGGAAAACATGTCCATGCCGGGCACAGAATTAAGCATTGGCTGGGCACATGTTTGCCTCGTCAGTTGCCTTAGAAGCAAGAACTCCTGACTGTTTTTGTATCATGAGTGAGTGACTAGCTCAGGCTGGATTCATTCTACATGACCAACCAGTGATCAGTAAATCAAAACAATACCAGAGTTGGGCCCTTCATCACGTTCTACGGGCTTAACAGAATTCAGTTCTCAGAGTCCCTTTGCTTTGGTCCATTTTTGGCTGATTAGCACTGGACTTGTGCCCAAGGCCCTGGTATATGTGACTAGCATTAGTCAGAGATAAAGTGAATCATGATCAGCTAAGGAAGAAATCAAACTTCCACAGTATCAGGTTTTTTGCCCTATCTCATCACTCCCCCTCTAAAGTCAAAAGCAAGCAAGAAATCCCAGAAAACCAGATGAACAAAGCTGGCAGCATGTGGACATGGGGGGGGGAGGAAGCAGTCCGGGCAGGATGGTTTTGTTTTTTGTTTAAAGTAATGATGGGAAGGATTTGAAGGTTTAGACAAAAGCTTTGCCAGCAAAAACGTAATTAGCTGAAGACAATATGTTGCTGATGTTCAGCTGGTGGTTTAACGAAGCCTGCCCTAATGAGAATGTCAGTGTCTTGCTCCGAGATTGCCTTCACAATCTAGGCCTCTTCTGCAGATTTTGTGCTTGATTAGTTCCAGGGAAATATTGAATTTTAATAATTTTTAAAAGCAAGAAATAAGAGCCATAGCACTTAGCACATGGCCCAGAAAGAAACTCTTTTTACTTTCAATCTTCCTATTCCCTCTCTTCATTGATGCCAGACAGAATATGCTGGCAACAGTGAGGTGTTTGGAAGGCATCTTGGTATATGAGGCACTAACTATGTTTGTACATCCTCATCTCCTCTAGTCCTTAATCCCCTCGCCTGTTCCTTTTGCTATAGTTCTTCAGCTCTAATATGATCTTGCTTGGATGCCATGTTGAAATCACAGCTGGGGTGTTATTAGAGATGTGGCCACGGATGCCCTTTGTTCTCAGCACTGTGGGTCAAATCAGCTGCCAGTTAGAGAAGCTTTGTGAGCAGAAAGCAATGTGTGGGGGTTTTGCTCATTTCTGCGGTTAGCATTGAATGATTTGTTTGGGGAATGACTATTATTATCCTTTGGGTTGGAGTGCAAAGCATGGTTTCTCCTACCTTCTCCAAATCTATTGACAAGCAATCTTTTGGTTGAGTTCTTGATAGATTCTCTGCAGATGTATAAGCCCATCTGTTTTCTATGTGTGCTGTTATATTGTTGAAAGCATCTACTCTTTCTTTTAGGTCTCTGATCCTAGAATAAGGCAAGGTGCTCCAAGTCTCATTGTATGCTGAACTATTGCCAAGGAAATGGTTGAGCATCCAAGCATGTAGGCCCTGAAGACAGTAGACTTTTATTTAGAAGACATCTACCTAAGATCAGTTATCTCCGTAGATTTTTCCTGCCTGTGTCCAAATGACAGCTTGACAAGTATGTCCACGTTTGGCACAATTAAATTATTCCTTTAAATTATGCATTTGCTCAACCCAGTGATATGCTTAACTGAAGAAAGTTGAGGGTATCTGGGGCAGGCAGTGTAGGCGGTACTGAATGTAGACATTGGGAAATTTTCACTTACATCTCCAAGAGTTGGGTGTGGGAGCAAGACCATTCAAAACTAATTTAGAAAAGAAAGGGGATTGTGGAATTGGGGTCCAGTCTGTGGTGGTGGACCGCTTTCTACTCAACAGAGCCATAGAACAACATCATTAACATCAGCAGTTGAGTCTTGTTGTGTCCTTATACTACCACATCTTGGGCAAGTTCTTTAAGTTCTCTGATTTTCTGCATCTTTGTCGTCTAAATATAAATATAATAATTCTTTCTACTTATATTTGTTGGTCAGATTAAATAAAATAATGAGTGCAAGTCACTACATGGTGCATGGTGGTTGTAATTATTATTCCTTCTCCACGTGTCATAACAAAATAAACAATAATTCAGAGGAGGAATTAAGCACATGTAATGGTATTGTGATAGCATGCTAATAAAGACTTTCACAGTGGTATGTAGCCTTTGAGATCTTCACAAAACCAACTATTCACTGAGTAGGGCTGTTACTGTTCCCAGTACTGGGACTGTGCCATTGGACTCCACAACACAGCAGGGCCCCTAAATACTTGACTAAACTTTGGCTCTCCAGACCATGGCAAGCATGATAATAAAGTTGCATCTCTTTCTGTAGGGACCAGAGTATGATCAGGTCCCACAGCTATCTCAAGGGCCTTTCACCCATCCTCTAACTAGCACAGTATCTTAAGTAGCACAGCCATTGAGAGACTATCTCATTTTTTAGCTGAGGAGCAAACAGGTCCTTTAACTTTTCACTGATTCAGAGAGTGATTGATGAATATGTACCAAATTCAGAAAATTCTTGGCCTCTAAATTCTGTCCCATTCTATTCCCAATTGTTTTCACTGGAAGACATTGGAGTCCCCACAAGTACCTTGCAGAAAGTCTTCCCTCAATAACTAGTTTTTCATGTTGATTTTCATTTCCTAAACCCCAGCTGTTGCCCATGAAGCTGTTAGGTCCCTGAGACCTTACTTCCCCTTGGGCTAAACTGCCTGACTTTTGAGGAAATGAGAGGAAGAGGGGTTGAATCATGCCATTATGTTCAGAGAGAAAGAGGGTTAAAGTCTAATGGTCATTAGCATATACTGTGCCAGCTGCCTCTTCTGTTACTTGCTCAATAATTCTTTTAATGTTTGGTCCTAATGGAGCAGATTATTGTTATTATTTTATTTCATCAAGATCACCTACTGCATAAAAACAAAGAGGGAAGGAAGAATGGAACGTGGCCAAGAATAGGCATGAAGCATTATCCAGCTGGAGACATTTATTTATTGGCTTCATGCTTGACTTGTGAAGCTTTGAAGGGCTGGTGCACATAGCCCACAGAGGGAGCTTGTCTCACGCAGCTCTGCTCATGGGCTGCTGAGACAGTGCCCTGGAGTGCTTTTGCTTCCATGGACCCTTTTATCTCCTAGTCTGCCTGTCATGCATAACACATATTTATGCTCATACATGTTAGCATAAACATATAAACATGTGTTACTTGTGGGGCCAGACTCTTAACCGAACACTGATGGGGCCCCATCTATAATGTCTGACCCAGCAGTGTCATTCTTAGAAAATTGTTAAGTTTGCATTTAAACTTTGCAGATGAGAGAACCTCAGCTTTGCCCAGTGTCCTAATTTCTCACTTCTCTCCCACTCTGCAGAGATCGAGGCCAGTCTTGGGAACTAGGAGGCCTATCAAGTTAGTCGTGCACCTGGAACACCCAGGCTTTGGCCAACTGTTTCTCTGCTTCACCCAACTCCATTCTAGCTTAGCATTCTCATTAAGGCAAATGGAAGCTCCTAACGATCAGAAAACTCTTGAGTTGAGTTCTTTATGAAAAAATACACCCTCCTGCTTTTGCTCTGGGGCAGCAAAGTGAAAGCTCTGAGGCAAGAAAAACTCCAAGAACCAAAAAAAGCAGGTCTATAAAAAGAATCTGAAAGAGGGCAACTTGAAGTAGCCCAGGCTGACTCCAGCACACCAGCCTCCAGCCATGTCCCCTGTAGGGTGTTAGGCACTCATTAGATCAAACTCCTGAAGACTCATAAAGAAATTGAAGACAAACTTCCCAGATGAAAGAAATAAGACAGTGATCAAACCTAACATAATTAAAACATTTAGACCTAAGAAAAGCTAAAAAAAAAAAAAAAAAGCCATAGAGTTGAGTTACCTCCTGGCAGGAACTTCATGCTCAAAACTTCTCTAGGTATGAAGGGCCTTCACATGTCAACCAGCTTGATGTTGAGCAAGCTAGAAGTTTTCTTAGTCTTAGTTTGTCTCTGCTTATGAAAGACTTCCTTGTCCCTATCTTTACCCAACAGGTGGTATTTTAATGAGAGAAGATCTTGGGGGTTGTTTGACTTCTTCCTAAGCTTTGGCTACTTGGACCTAGAAGGATGAGGGAGGAGTTCTGGAATACCTCAAGGCAGCAGGCGAAAGCAGTATCATGCCCCAGTGAGAGGCTAACCAGGCAGGGCAGGCTGTCCCCTGCCAGAGGGATGTGCAATTCATGTCAGAAGCCCCAGAGGACATATTGAGGCCTCTTAATGAACGTGGTGGCCCATGGCAACTGGAAAGTATTTCCACACGATTAAAGACTTCAGAAAACCCCCAAGGGGAGGTAATGTTCCTAATAATTTATAAATTGAACTCGCTGCTTAATATGCTTAAAATGTTTCTCTTGTCTTCCATTTGGGAAAGGGAAGGGCAAGGGATAATAGATTTCTATTCAACAGCCATCACAGAAGAGAGAATCTGCCAGAAAAGAAAACCAAGGGGTGTTTCCTCTTCTAGTTTAGGTGACTCCTTCTGGCAGTAAAGGAATTGTCAAGGTCAAACACATGTTACTGTGATTTCGAGGACATCATCTTATTTCAAAGGGCTTGTTGTTTCTTTAGGAAGGGGTAGGTTTTCTTGTCTGGGCCTCCATTGTCACCTGAGTTTGATGGATTACCTCTGGACCTTTTCCATTATTCCCTTGGTCTGGCTTCTGGTTTTACTGGGCAGAAAGAGCTCATAGACATTTTCTCTATCATTAGTTTACCAGTTACTTCCAGTTTGATAGGGATCAGTGTGATAATCAGGAAATTTTCCTGTTGGAAGAGTCAATGCTTTTTTTTCCATCAATTCATTTGATAGATGAGTCAGTTTTGAAAGTGGGGAGGTTTAAAGTCTCTTTGAAGTCATGTAAATGGGTAGCCCTGATATTTTATTAACCTTCATGTTATTGGTTATTTAGTTCTAGCTTTCCATTGGCTTCACAGAAATACAGGATAGGACAGGATGTTCTGTCCATCTCATCCATTCCCTATCCCTGAACATCTTGGATCTGGATTAGAATGTGACCAGAGTGGCCATATGGACTGGCACAGTTTTTCTCCTCTTTGTTTGTCTCATTTGAAAGTCAGAAACAGATGTGAGTGATCACTGTCACAGATGAGAGAGGGCCTTTGGCCCTGACCTTCGGGCATTGTTATTGGGGAAAAAATAGGCGACATGGGCCACCAGATTTGTCTATTTGATTCTCACTTCGTAACCATCAATTAATTCCTCTAGGAATATAATTTGAATTCAGTGTGTCCGGTTGCCTTGAGGGATAATTAATTATGTCTCAGATTCACTCTTCTGGTTGCTCCTGGGGTGAAACTAAGCTTTGAAATGTGAGCTGATTGATTGGCTGCAGTCCCTTGACAGATGGTAGCTGGAAACATAATCTGAGCGTTTCCATTTCTCTGCCAAGGGTTCACAAAACCCAGGTGACTCCCAAAACTTTGGTGACATTGGATAGATCCATATTTTTTTCCCTGAGATGAATTGATCCTGTGGCACTGATTTGGAATAGGGAAGGATGCTGTACTTTTGCCTATGGTGTCACCTCTGGTCCAAGATATCTTAACCTAGTACAGTTTCTTCTGTTAAAAGTACTAGTGACTGGTTATTTCCAGCCTTTATAATCTTTTTTTTAAAAAAGATTTATTTATTTATGCAAGAGCTAGGGTATAGGCTAGAGGTGCAGGAGGGCAAGAGGATTCACCAGAGACAGAGCAGGGAGCAGAACAGGAAGACGACCAAAAATACTGCTAAGGGGAGCAGCGGGTGAGACAGGAGAGGTCTGCCATGCCATGTGGGTATCTCCCTGGCTGGCCGGGAATCAAACCGGCACTGCAGAGGCTGCGCACAGCTTCACAGTGCTGTGCTCAACTCACTGCACCACCAGGGAGGTCCTGTAATCTGTTTTTAATCTTTCTTTTTTTGCCTGCATTTACCTTAAAAAAACAGATTACACTGACTTTTTCTTCTGACTTGAATGAATCCCCATAACAGCGATCACTAGAAAAATGCCTTTTGCTAAAGTGAGTAAATACTTGTTGAATGCTTGAGTAATGAATTCAATGAGTCACATAAAATGGACATATATAAACTTTGCAGGCACATAGAGGATGCTCATGTTGAGATATATTCAGAGTGGACTGCTCTACCCTCGCTCCCTCCTACTCTCCTTCCCTTCCACAGACAATGCTTGCTTTATGCCAGGCATTATGCTTGACCATGGGCACATCAGACACAGTTCCCTGTTATCATGAAGTCTGTAGTCTCATAGATGAGATCAACAAACAGATGCACTTGTGGTCAGAGTGATGTGCAGGACTCTAAAGGCAGTGCAGGTAAACTAGGAAAAAACTGGCTGAGCTTATGTCCCTGAACTGACTCTGAGGGACAAGTAACAGTTAGCCTCTTGCTAACCAGCTCCATGGTGAATACGGGTCAGACCGTGAGACAGTCTTGTGGTTGACCTGAGTGACTGCAATAAGCATAAAAAGGTGATCTGCCTGGAGCTTTCCATCCTTGATCAATCACCATCTATATTATATAAAATGTTACGTAAAAATTACAAAATCTGCAAATTATCTGAGAAACCTCATACTACTCTCTCAGGTAAGTGCCTAAAAATGTCAGTCTCATAATAAAATAACAGCTGATTTTATTTGTTTGATCTCTATTAGAGCTAGTAGAAATGATTTATTGATTTTTTTAAAGAAAAATATACTTTAAATGCCACTTTTTTTTTGCAAGCAACTTGTTAATAGATGTGGAGTTCTCATATGCCCTAAACACACTTCTAGTTACAGAATGTTAACAGTTTTGAAGAAAATCAATAGAATAATCAGAAAACTCATGAAAAGATGAATATGGTACAAAACAATTCCATATCTTGCTGTCAGTATTATGTTTTGTTTTTTTTTTTTTTAATGGTCAAAGCTTGCAGCTTGTTACATGTTTGCTTGGGTCAGATAAACCTTAATGTCTTTTTTGTTTGGTTTTGTTTTTAATGCCACACCAAATTTGAAGCTAATGCACATAAATGAAGAATGCTCTGAACAGGGCCTCCCTGGTGGTGTAGGGGATTAAGCGTCAGCACTATGAAGCTATCAGCAGCCACTGCAACACGAGTTCCATGTTCCATCCCCAGCCAGAGAGGTGACCCACATGACACAGCAGACCTCTCCTGTCTCTCCCTCTGCTCCCCTCAGCAGTGTATTTCAGTAGATCCACCTGTTCTGCTCCCACCTCTGTCTCTGGTGAATCTTCTCATCCCCCACACCTCTGGCCTGTACCCCAGTTCTTATATTCATAAATAAATAAATTTTAAAAATAAGAAGTAAGGTTAGCAAGATGGCTGCCACCTTGCCTTCCCCCAGGATGGTGGAGAGTGTAAACACACACCACACACCACCTGCCTCTTCCCTGTTCACTGGATAGAGCAGATAAGTGATTCAGAAAAGGTGTATGTAGTGATTTTATGAGTTGTTATATTACAAAAGATTATTACATTACATTACATAACAATATCACCTAACATTAAATGTTTTATTTACATAATAAGCCACAATTATTAGCACATTGCAAAGTGTTGTGACATCTGCCACCAACTTGGGTTATAGACACAAAGAGAGTATCCTACATCTCGAGTGCCCAGAAGCCTTGTTCATGTGCCTTTGTTGAGTTTCTCCTGATAACTGAGCTCATCACTGATATTAAAAAACCAGTGTGGTTGAGTGTGCTAACTATGCAGTGGAAATGTGTCTTGCTAATGCAAGATTAGAGATGCTGAAAACACTGGCTTAGCTAAATGAAAATGTGTATTCTAGCTCCCTACAAGTTATGTTTGGTAAAAGCTTTAACATAAAAATACTCCCAGTAGAGCGTCTAGGCCCACACACGGTAATGGAGGTTTTAGATTAATGTAGCAGAACGGTGCCAAGACAACAATCTTAGTCTAGAACCAGTTCTGCACTGTCTAGTGATTTCTCTGAGTCTCGATTTCTTCATCAGAAATGGCGGCAGGGGGCACTTAACCTTGTTATTTTCAGTTGGTCCCACAGTTAAATGTGAACTCAAATGTCTTTGTTGAAATACAACTAAATCAAGAGCAGTTGCAATTCAACTTTGTTGAAATACAACAAAATCGAGAACAATATCTTCCAGGACTGGAGGGATGTGTGATGCACAGACCAGTATTTTAACATTGAGAACTTGAGCTTTCCACTCATCACTAGTCCTGGGTTTGAACACTTAGTAGTTGGTAAAAGGTCCTTTGTTTATGAGAGCGCTGCTTCTGAGCCCTGTCAGCTAGGTGTGCACTGTGCAAGGTTTTCTAGTTTTCCTTCTAGCAGTGAGGATGGATCCAGGTGGACTCGTCTGCTCTCTCTCACTTGATCTTAGCCAAAAGGCTGAGAAGCGATTGCTCTCTCTCTCGGCTCTATATTTTTAGGATCTTTGAGCCCTTCAGCCATCCCTCAGTGTCCAGGGAGTGGTGGCTCCTTCAGAGCAACTGGCCTAGCTAGAACCTAAAACCATAAGTTATGCTGAGAGTCATATTGTTCCCGTTCCAATCCTCTCCTTCCTTTACTATATGACCTTGGAAAGGAGACTTCACCTCTGTGCCTTAGGCCTTTCAAATGTAAAAGGAAGAAATAGATAGTCCCACTCTTAGAGCGAAAAATCTCGAGCCTTTTGAACTGTCTGATGCACAGTAAGTTCTCCGCATTGACAACTGTTCTCAGTTTATTTCTACATGACATGGGGAAGGGACCTGTGTCCTCCTGGTGCCATGACCCTCTCGTGACCAACTGAAGGGAGAATTAGGGAGAAAGGAGGAAAGAGCACCCAAAAACCTCTGTGTGAGCAGGAAGGATGGTGCTTAAGCCATTCCTGGAGATTGATGTTTATGCTCCTCTTACAGCTCTTTAGGGAATAAAATTACCTCTCCCTTTCACTAGCCTAATTCAATGTCTGACAACTTCTCTCACTCAGGAAGTTATTCCTTCTGTGTGGCTTAATTACCTATTGTTGCAGTTTCAATTTGGGGTGAAGGAGAGGATAGTGTCCTGACTGAGATAAAGGATCTGCTCCAAACCTATTGAGTTGGACTCCAGCACTTGCTCTGGGTGCAGGACTGGCTGAAACACTGTGTGGGGGTGCCCCAGAGGTGCTGTGTGGGGGTGCTTTGAGTGTAGAGGCTATGGGGAGGGACCGAGGACAGTGGGTGGGGGCTGGCGCTGAGCCACGACCTGGAATACTTCTAGCTCCAGCATACCCTGAGCAGCTTCCTATTTACACTTTCTCTGCACTTGGATGTGAAATTTCACCAAGAAGAAGGGTTGCAGATGAAAGAAAAATCAGGAGGCTCTGTATGTCACCAACAAGCCACCTGCCAGGACCTGTCACTTGGCAACTGACTCAGTTGCTTCTTTCTCAGCTCTTCTGTGCTGCATGTTTGAAAGTGACTGTGTGTGTGTGTGTGTGTGTGTATGCATGAGCTCGTGACCTCCTTTTCTCAGGGTGATGGTGGGAAAGGGAGGATAAATAGGAAAATTTATGGGGAGAGGAACTTTATAATCCAAAGCATCACTATTATGAGACTGAAAAAAGCTCCCTTTAATGTATTTGACAAAATGACCTGGTCTTGTATAGGTGGGTCCCCTGGGAATCAATGAGGGGTTCATCTTTATCTAGCCTCTGTGATGGGGTAGCAGTGATTGAAACCCAAGGTTGAGAGTAGAACCTTTTGGCACACCCTGACCTAATAAAACAGGTTTGGAGAGATATTGATCAAAATAAAGGGGGTGATTATAGATGGTGTGTGGGGAGGTTCGTGTCCACTGAGTGTAGTGCAGCAAGACACCTGCAAGTTTTTCCAGCCAAACCCTGTTCAGGGTGATGACAGAGCAAGATGTTCAGGCTCCTGGAGCATGCATTCTTGCCTCTGACAGACCACTGAGTTGTGTGCTGGTTTTTTAGTAATGGCTCCAGAGGATAGCCTTGGAGCACAAGAAAAGTCCAGAAGGAAACTCCTCTACCAGTCTGAACCACAGAGATGGGTCCAGTTCCTTCCCCAGAGATGTGACAAGAATGGAAGCATCACTCCAGACTGTGTGAATAGGAGGAAACTGTTTCTGAAAGCAGTAGTGACCTCCAAAGACATGTTCACACATGACATGAGAATCCTCCCAACACCTGATATTAATTCCTGATGAATGTAAATTTCTCTTTGGTTAGTCAGTGGCCTTCCCCTGTTGAGCAGTTACTCTGATGGAGACACTTGGGTTTAGGCTGAGGACGGCTTCAATTCTAATTCTGCATGATTCTGTCTGGCACTTTGCATAGTTACCTAACTTATTCCTTACCGCCACCTGCCAAGGGGTGGCTTCTCCATTATACAGATGAGGAGTCTAAGATTTGGAATTTTAGGACTCCCTGATTCTTGGTTTAGTCAGTGATAGGGTATATGTATAATTGATTGTAAGAGCTGAAAGCAGAAGAACCAGATGCCAGCTCACTGGCAATAATTGGGCCAATACCAGCTTTGTATATCACTGATTTGCTCTATCAAACTGACCTCTTCCCTGTTTCTGCAGCTGAAATCTCTCCCTCCCTCCCTCTACCCTTCCTCTATCTCTCTGTCTGTCTGTCTGTCTGTCTGTCTGTCTCTCTCTCTCTCTCACACACACACACACACACGCACACACACACACACACTGTAAGATTTCTTCTTCAAAATGTTTGATAAGTGAGCAGCAACCATGGATCATGAGCCACAATGCATTGGTTACCCCAGGTACATTTTTCTCTCACCTCAAACACTGACCCCAGCAGACTGTCCTACTGCTGAGCAATGCTTGCTCTAAGTGCTTGTTGCGCCTTAATAGATGAATTAATAAATGAGTGATGGAGAGTGGAGTGGCGGTAGGAGGGGCCATATCTCTTTGTGGGTAAACTCACCTTTCTCCCCGCGCATCTGTTGTCCTCTCTTCCCAGGGAGGCATGATCGCCCTGCTGCTGTCCATCCTGTGCCTGGTGATGATCCTGTACACTCGCCGGCGCTGGTGCAAGCGCCGCCGTGTCCCCCAACCCCAGAAGAGTGCCAGTGCTGAGGCTGCCAATGAGATTCACTACATCCCGTCAGTGCTGATCGGTGGGCATGGCAGGGAGAGTCTGCGCAACGCCCGCGTTCAGGGCCACAACTCCAGCGGCACCCTGAGCATCCGGGAGACACCCATCCTGGATGGCTATGAGTACGACATCACTGACCTGCGCCACCACCTGCAGAGGGAGTGCATGAACGGAGGGGAAGACTTTGCCAGCCAGGTCACACGCACCCTGGAGTCCCTGCAAGGCTGCAATGAGAAGACAGGAATGGACCTCACTCCAGGTGGGGAGCGCAAGGGCCAAGTTGGTGCTTCCTCTCAGGGAGCCTCTGGAGTGGATCAGGAACAGATGTTTTCTAATTTTATGCCTGGTTATCATATATAGGAGGATGTGCCCGTGCCCCTTCCCAGGTGGACAAGAAGAGTCAGCTTTTCCCTGACGTAAGGGGAGCTGTTTTCTAATGTAGGAAATCAGAAGAGCAAGTGTAAATTGGATCCCTCTCCACTTCCGGGTCCACAAAGTAAATGTGTAAAATAGCCTGGGGTTACAAACTCAGATGCATTCAGGGAGCAGGTGCATCTGTAAAGTAGCTGGGTGTCAGACAGTGGGGCATGGTGTAGACTGTGGTGAACAAGAAAGCACATGTTCCACTTTGCATGGGAAGCAGAGATTTTTTTTCCATCCAACAGAAGAGTGGGTTAGAACCTTTTTATATATAATGAACAATCTGCTGGGAAATAAGGAGATAGCAAGAAGGAGCAGCTTGTGTGTCTGAGATGTTTGTATACAGCACATTTACTTAAGCAATTTAAGTAGCCACTGAAGTAGAGGGGACCAAGGTCTTCGTTCTTTGCTATGATTCCTGAGACTTTGGCCTGGGGCGTGTTAGTTGTGTTCTCTTCTCCATTCCTCTGTGGTCTTTACGAGGGAAGTACTTCTTCAAAGAAAGTAAAGGGCTGTAATCAGGCTGTCTGACCTCAGAAGCTTTGTGTGTCAGTGGAGAGACACTGGGTGGCAGAGACTTGGACCTAATCCAGCTGAATAAGACAGGGGTCAACAAAATGCAGAGCGGGAACGACTGTATCTGTCTTTTTCAGTAGCCCACCTGTCTCTCTCGAATGCCTATAAATAAGCAACTAATCTGCAGATAAAACCCCAGGGCAGTGATCTTTCAAGGAACCGCCCAATTATCTTTGAAGAAGACATTTTTGATTCTGAATATGAAGATATATGAAATTTCAGTGAAACTACATCATAGAGGTTTCCATTCTGTTTGTTTTCTAGAAGTGATCTTATATGACTAGTCACTTCCTTAAAAGATTTACAGTCTGGAATCTCGCCTTGAGAATATGGGACATGACTTCAATATTGCATATTCTCCATAGCACCTGTCATAGTGCCAGGTCCACAAAGTTAATGTGTAAAGTAGCCTGGGGTCACAAACTCAGTTGCGTTCAGGGAGCAGGTGCATGTGTAAAGTAGCTGGGTGTCAGACAGTAGGGCATGGTGTAGACTGTGGTGAACAAGAAAGTGCATGTTCTGCCTGAATACACTCAGTTCAAATCCTTTCAAAAAGATGTGCTGCCAAAAGGAAGAAATCTGTGATCTGTGTCTAGTCAAAGGGCCACACACACGGTGACCTTATCAATACAAAATTGGTTGAATTGGAAGCAGTTATAATCACTTACTTCACTCCATCTCTTATAAATTTGTGTTCCCCCAGAAATCAAAGAGGAATATTTCAGTCTCTGCCAAGCTCTCACTTTAAAGGTTTTATATTTCAATTCTGTGAAACTCCATCTACTTGGTTCATGCAAATTCCCCTGTTCTCACTTTCGTTTGGCCTTTTCTGTTAAAATTTTTGCCTTGACTTTTCCTTATACAGGAAGTGACAATGCCAAGCTGTCTCTGATGAACAAGTATAAAGATAACATCATCGCCACCAGCCCCGTGGACTCCAACCACCAGCAGGCCACTCTGCTCTCCCACACCTCCAGCAGCCAGAGAAAGCGGATAAACAACAAAGCAAGAGGTATAATGTGTGATGTTAGGGTGTTAAGGCTTGTCTGAGGGTTCCTGAATATGGGGGGAGGGAGGGCCATTAATATCTCCAATCCCTGCTCTCAGACAGGACTAGAGGGGTATCCTGGAAGTCTTTCTGGAAGCCTGTTGAGAGCTCCTTACCCAGAAATCTAAACATGCAAACCTTTTGACCAAATAATTTCAACAACAAATTTTTTTTCCCCTTAGGAAATAATTGGGAAAACATGCAAAGATATGTGTAAAAGGCTGTTCATTAATATCTTTGTTTAAAAGAGCGAAAAATTGGAAGTTGCTTAAATGTCCATCAGTAGGGAATTAGTTAACTACCTGCACATCTGTCTACTGTCCAGTGGCTCACGTGTGGCAATCTAAGGTGATAATATAGATCTATATGTGCTAATTTGGATAGTTGTCCACCCATCTATTAAATGGCAAAAATGGGACTGCAAGATAGAAGGTACAGCAGAATGCTATTTATAAAGAGGGATTTAAAAGCCTTTTTCAGTTTCTGCATCTGAGAAAGAGAGAGAGTATATACATCAACTGTTAGCAGAGTTTTCCTCTGACTTGATGGACATCAAGTTGTTCTGTGCTTATTTTGTGTATTTTCTTTACTTTTTCTTCTCTTTTTCACATTAATTAATTATTTTAGAATCAGGAAAAAAAATACAAAAATGTCATATTATATGCCCCTTAGAATTCTCATATTAAAACAACCAGAATCACGACCTGTCACGGGGCTATCTGCCTTCCACATCTCCAACCTTCCATCATGAAGGTACGCTCTGGCAGGTAGCTGCCCTGAATGGGTGTCCTGAGCAGGTACTTGGGTGACAGGAGCAGGACCCCTGGGATTGCCGTCACATTAAGCTCTACTTCTCCTATAAATCTATATATCGGGAAGCCCCAGTCCCCAGGGCTACTGCTCTCAGCGTGTCAGTCAGCCCATTCTCTGAGCAAATGATAATTTGTTATTATGAAGACAGAGCTGACAATCTCTTAGCCATGCTCCTTTTCCTTACAGCTGGATCCGCCTTCCTGAACCCTGAAGGTGATTCTGGCACTGAGGCTGAGAATGACCCCCAACTGACCTTTTACACTGACCCCTCCCGGAGCCGGAGGCGCAGTAGAGGTAGGAAGGAAGGTGGAGCAAAAGGGGGAGGAATGGGAATTGAGGGTTGGGGAAGGCAGGAGCTGAGGGGATGCTAGGTCCGATGGGGACTCAGTGGGGGCTCTGCAGTTTCTGCAAGAAGAACTCTTGGACCACAATTGGTGTTTCCTCCTAAGGAAGAAAGAAGAGCCCAGAGTGGAAAATTTCAGAGAATCATCTCTCCCAGATAATGGCACTCTCAAACGAGTTTCCAAGTTGTTTGAAAGGCTATTTCTTGGTCAGAAGACTCTCAATTCCTTCTGGAAGACTCAGGAGTCATATTTTGCTGTTTAGATACAGGAAATAAAGTTGATAAAGTGTGTTATAAGTGAAAAATGGACAGCATATATTCTTGCTTACCTGGCTACATAGGCCTTAGGATTGAACTAGGCAGGTTTTGGGGGTGGGGCAGTTGAGGAATAATCTGTTGCCCATAAAACAAGCATAATGGTATTCAATCTTTAGTCCCTGCCCAAGTGAATTTTAGGACACCAAGCCTTCAAGTCCCCTCCTTTCTTCTGGTGGGTCCAAGTCAGCATTGACAGAGGTGTCTTTCCATGCAGAAACTAAATGTGCCACTACAGCTTGATGCTTAGTGACTTCAGGTGGCTGTGGGGGCCACTACCCATGACATTGCTACTTCAACCATCATCACCGAAGGAGGTCCAGGTTCAAGCACCAGTGAGCTTCACCATTTCCTTGCTGTGTGATTTTGGAAAAGGACATCTACTTTTCTAAGCCTTACTTTCTTCACTTTTTGAATGGGCAATATCTGACACATAGGGTTCCTGACACTATTATTTTATATTAAAATGTACTTTTTTTCTTAGCTGGAAGAGCACTATGAAATCCCTGTTGGTGTTACTCTTAGAACACTCCACAGAACAGCTTCAGGTTTCCCTAGAACCCATCTTAATGAATTGTGGCTAGGGAGGGACCCTGAACACAAAATATTGGACACGGTATCCCCTTGGATACAGTGAAGGATGTTGGAGCAACCTCACCTTGTGGTGTGATCAGTAGCACTTTCCCCAAACCATCCTCAGTCAGCAGCCCTCCAAAGACACCCACATTTTGACTCTCTCCTACCTCTACTTGAGTTCCTTTCATACTGAGGAGATTCTTCCCAGAGATTGGAAGAAGCCTTTAATTCCTCTATTTTAGTTTCTGTAGCTTCCCTGATATCAATACGAAAGTTCTTGTCATTTTTCTCAAGTAATCAGTGGGGCCAAATGTCTGCCCCACAGTGCATCTCCTTACAACGTAGAAGTATTCCTCTGAGATGCAGTTCTCTTCATGCATCTGCTGCTTATTGTCATTAACTAGATGGTAAGCTTCTTAGGGATGGGCATGTCTCATTTATTTTTCCAAAGCGCCCAGTGAAGGATTTGCCAAGAATAGATGCGTATGTTTATTGAATGAATTGGAAACATCAATCGGTTCAGCAAGACATTTTATAACCCACCTGCTATGGCTCAGGATTTGTCATCAGTGGTCGAAACATGGCACACTGATAAGACTTAACTTAGCAACATAAATAAATTAAAAGGCCTACTCAGAAGAGAAAACAGTTAATTCTGTGTGGTAACAGCAGGAGGCAAAAGGAGAGAATAATTAGAACTGGGTTGTACACAATCTATAGAATTTCTTTAAAGAAGAGAATCCAGGATAAGGGCATCCCAGTAGAGGAAGACAGAATACAAAAAGCCTCCAAGGCACAAAAGAACTTAGTATTGCTCGAGCAAGTCAAAAGAATTTAATATGGCAGCTGTAGTCTGGGGTATAAATATACAGGCCCAGAGGATAGTAGGCATGGTGCAGGGTCACCGCTACCAAAGGACCACATTTATGTCTTTTTTTCTGAGTTTGCACTTGGTTGTGTAGGAAACCAGTTCTACAGGGAACCACTGCAATTTTGTAATCAGGAGAGATGCTGAGTGATGGGTTGATGATGCAGAAGAACCAGAGAGACAAGATGATCAGTGGCAAGTTTCTGCAATCACAGGAGAGCAGTGGCAAGTGCACGAGAACAGTGACAACACTTGTGATAAGGGCTGTAACAGCAGCGTGCGCCGAGGGCTGAGTGAGAATCTGTTCTTGAAGCTTTCAGGAAAGTGTTTACTGGGAGATGTTGTTTGAATCAAGACGTGAAGAGTAGGTGTACACCAAGTTGACAAGGTGACAAAATGGCATCCTGTGGAGGAGGAAATAATGTGTGCAAAGTCACAGGCATAAATGATAATGGTCTAGTCAGAGAGCAGTTAAGAGTTTACTAGAATGAAGCTTTAGGTGCAGATTTGTGGGTTGCTTAGGAAATAAGGGTGGGATGTCAGACGAAGCCAGAGAGAATGTGACCTGGACAGCAAGGACTTGAACACAACAGTTCAGGTGGTTTCATGGGAAGCTTTTAAAGCATTATTCTGCCCTACTCTGCTTGGGGAAGGACATCACCCCCCCCAGAAACAGTGGGGGGATTGTTGAAGGAGGGGGAAGTTGAGGCAGGGAGGCCAGGTGAATAGCAGGTGCCATAGTCCAGAAGTGAGATGATAGGGTAGGGACGGATGGAGAGTGTGCAGGCAAGAGAAATATTGGACACAAAGTAAAAAAAAAAAAAAAAAAAAAGATTTAATGGCCCTGGGCATGGAGAATTTGTAGCCTAGGCAAGAGAAAGGAGAGTTAGACATGATGGAGTTTTCAGATTTGAGAAACCAAGTCATTAGAAGTCCATTCACTAGACAAAAGAGCCAGGAAGGGAGTGAGGTTTGAGGGAAGGTGGAGGGTCCAGTTTTGGAAATTGCACTTGAATGCCTGCAGGATGCCTGATCTGCCACTCAGGGCTGGGCTGGGCTACAGGTGGTGAGCTGTAAGTGTGAGGAAGCAGATTCCATTTTGAAAGAATAATTACATGAGAAGAAATCTCTAAGTAGAAGGGGATAGAGGACCCAAAGCTGCCTGCCACCTTTGAGTCCCTTCCAGCTATTCCCAACATATCCACTCAGAAGATCTGCCCATGAGAAATGAGCCCATAGAAGACCAGAACAGACATAAACCAAAAGCCAACCCCCTTTCCTGAGAACAGCGGTTCCAAAGACACCACTGGACCAGAGATTGATAGTGTGTTGTGTCTGGGGGCCATGGCCTCAGCGGCTGTATCTTGATCCCAGCTCTAGTCTTTAGTAGCTTCTTGAACTTGGCCATGTCTGCTGGCCTTTTTGACTCCCTGTTCCTCTGTGGGAACTGCTTTGTGAGATTATGTTCATTGTTAAATGACAGGAGCGCTGTAAAACCCTGAGCACTGGTGCCTGGTGCCTGCTCACACTACCTAAGTGTCCTCTACCACTGTGAGGTTATTCTCACTGATATGTATGTTCCTTATCTCTAAGGTGGGCGATACTTTACAGACTCAGATTTATTACTTTAAGGAACAGGTGTTTTTACCTATAGTCTTGAAACATACAACACGCTTAGCACACCGTCTACCTTAAAAGATGCCTTTCACTAACATCAGTATTAAATTTTTACATAGAGCACAAGAAAATTCCAAAGGATCCACACATTTTGTTGGCAACTTGTCTTACTTTCTTACTTTCCACATCTGTTTTGCCTCCATGTGAAAGGGCCTCTCCTTACTGCCATTTTATCTTCTCTACAAATGAAATCAAACAAAGGAACAAGAAAATAAACTCCATCGAAATAGTCTTTTCCCATTCCTGTTTCTACCCTCCTGGGAGTGTTTCTAATTCCCCTGCATTGTTATTCACTCACTAAGCATCCATTTATAACCTACCCCAAAGACTGCAGGACTAGGGAGAGCCTTGCAGTGTGACGGCTGTCTCCACTACACTCATACAGAGCTGTCTTCCCCCTGTCTAGACCCTGCAGTGAGAGTCACTTGGTAGGACTCTACCCTCCATAGGGTGCAGGCAAACTCCCCAAGCTCAGGTAGTTTCAGCTCCAGAAGTGGAGGGGCTGCTTTCTGAGCACGCCCCCTGTGAACAATGCTGGGAGTGCAAGGACTTAACTCCTGGGCTTCGAGCACTCCTGTAGCCCTGGGTGAGGGTCAGCACTCAGGCAGGAGTGTGGAGAAAGAGAATGTGCTCCTTATGACTTGTGACCCTGGCCCAGGCGGAGTGCAGAGGGCTCACGCTGACCATTGTTGTCCCTGAGGTCACTGGTCGGCCAAGTCCCCTCTGACTCTTACGGATGACCTGGTGCTCAGGGAGGATGAAGGTCAAAAAGGTCATCCAGCTTACCTGCCTTGGCTCGGTTTGCCAGCTGCCTCCCCTGTTTGCCCAGTTGGGCAACAAAGGGCCAAGGCGGAGTTTCACTGCCAGTATTTTTACCACCATGGGTTTTGCTTTTGTCTTGCTCGCAGTGGGATCTCCCCGGAGCCCTGTGAACAAGACCACCTTGACGCTGATCAGCATCACCAGCTGTGTGATTGGCCTCGTGTGCTCCTCCCACGTCAGCTGCCCCCTCATTGTCAAAATCACCCTGCACGTCCCCGAGCACCTGATTGCTGATGGTGAGTCCACTTCTGAGGTTGCAACTTCCTCTCCTAAGAGGAAGGTTTTCAGGTTGGGCAAGGAAGAGATAGAGAAGCCAGGGGTCGCTGGTGCCTATGACTACAAGTGAGGAAAACAAATAAACCCAGATAGTAAGGTTTAGAACAAAATGGATTGTCCACAGATGAAAGCATGAAACAGGCTTAAAAAAAAAAAAAAACTGAACAAATCGCCTCCTCTTCTCTGTACCCACTCCTATTCTCTATTTTTGTTTGTTTTTATATAAGCCCTATTTTTGTAGCAAAATACAGGGCATTCTGGCCATAGGTAGACAGCAAGATTCTTGCAGCTTGGGAGTCGGGGGGAGCTAAGTGAGTAGTGGAGGCATTCAAGGATTAGCCATTTTTGGTTTGATGTGCCCAGGTGAGAAATCCCTAATTACAGTGACTTGCTACAAGCCTGAAGCTCTGAAGCAATAACTACTTTCATTCAGGGGAACCCCAATAGAATGGGGGAGTAACATAGGTTCTGAGAGTCCCTGAGTCAGCAAAGCCCACAGCACCTAATTGACTTGTTAATGTCTGTTCTCTGGGTTGCCAAAGGCTGCCAACATGTGGCGACTGTGTGGTGTTAGAGGCCCTGCTATTTCATGGCAAGTGAAGACAGGCAGCAGGTCCCTGTTCCTTGGACGAGGGCCAGTGCCTGTGGCTGGGTCTGATGGAACAGCGCCACACCATCACAGAGCCGTTCTGCTCCTGTGTCCCTTGGGTCCTCCCTGGAGGATGGGCTGGGGCAAGGCAGTGGGAGACAAGATGGCAGGAGGTCATGGTGTGGTGGCTGAGTCTCCCTCTGCTGATCCCTTGCTTAGGGGCTCATGGTGGGCAAGGACTAGTGGGGGTGATGACTTCAGATTGGGGCTGATCTGCAATGCAACTCTGACACCGTCTTCTGTAACGTGTGTGTGTGTGTGTGTTGTGCACACTCGGCATGCCTCCTCTCTCTCCCCTTGCAGGGAGCCGCTTCATCTTGCTGGAGGGGAGCCAACTGGATGCCAGCGACTGGTTGAACCCTGCCCAAGTGGTGCTTTTCTCTCAGCAGAACTCCAGTGGGCCCTGGGCCATGGACCTCTGTGCCAGGCGCCTCCTGGACCCCTGTGAACATCAATGCGACCCTGAAACTGGTAGGCGGGATCACCGGGCAGCGGGTAACTGTCAGAGTTCATGCCTCTTGTGATCACTCACTCCCTTGCAACCCTCCTGATCACCCTATTGCCATTGGGAGCCCAGACCATACCAGCTACCAGTGTGTGTTTGGCCCTCTGAGCATGCTACCTTAAATAACGAGGTCTCTTTCCGGCAGAAGCCTTGGAAGCGTGCTCACAATAGCCCCGCCCAGACAAGTCAGTTCCAGTGTCCTCCATAGCCCATCGGCTATCCAGTTGGGGTATCAGCTACAGGAACTGGACTTTTTAATGTATGTTTTTTATTTCTACAAGTCTTTTAATTGGAAAATATAGAAACACTATTAGACAAAAATGATAATCATCTATAATCTATCTCCTGGAGAAATCACTGTAAAATGTTAATGTTCTCCCTTACGGTCTTTTACCAGTGCGTGACTTTTAGAGGCTCACAAGCACACTAAGTCCAGTAGGGTCTCCCTGATTTTTTTCACATAACATTCTATCATGAGAGTTTTCAAGAACCATTAAATAATCCTCCATAACCTAATTTTAATGGCCATTTGGTATTGCATTGTATGTCTATATCATAGTTCATTTAAATAGTCCTCTATTATTTGACATTTAAGATGCTTTAAATTTTTAAGTTTTACAAATACTACTAAAATTAATACCTTTCTGCATAAATGCACAGCACATTTGAAGTTATTTTCTTCAGATAAATCTCAGAAGAGAGATGCTGGAACTAAGGGTCTGGATATCTTTTAGGCTATTTTATTATCAAATGGGGCTGGAGCTTCCCTGAGTGAGGGTCCAGATTCACATGATGTCCAGGGACACTCATAGTCCTCCTTGAGCTCCAGGATACCCGGGATCATGGACCCCGCCCCCCCCTGCTTCCAGGTTGCTTGGCATTTTCACTGGAGCAGGGAGGGGTTCATATACAGTAGTCTTTATAAAGATGTTTTCCATAGATTCAGTACCACAGATAGACCCTTCCCAGAAAAGAAGCATGATGCCTTAGAACAAAGGATAGGTGTTAACGTCCTATCTGAGACCTCCAAGTGAAATATTTGTGGAGTCAGTGTCCAAGTCTTCCAAATCTTCCTACCTCATATGTAGCCCCTCCTTCAGCCATCCAAGAGAGAAAGAGAGAGAGAGAGCAACAGAGACAGAGAGAGACAGAGAGACAGAGACAGACAGACAGAGGGAGAAGGAAAGGGAAAGAGGTGCTTCTTCTGAAGGGGCAGGATAGACTTAGTAGAGGTTGGATCCAAGAGATGTAGCCCTCACCTCTGTTATAATCTATTACTACGCCTCTAGAGGGAGTCACAGGTACTGCAACATCTGAAGTTCACCTTTTTAGGTCTAAAAGTTGTTTTTACGTGGGCCCATCACAGTGATTTTGGGCCCCCATATGGAGGAGAAAGTACAGCATTTTAAACATCTGATGTCTAAGACTGTGCTTACTTGCTGCTCCTCCCACGCTGTCAGGCAAACACCAAACCAAACAGATGGGCTGTGCACTATGCCCAAAAGCCAGCGTGCTCCGGAGAAAGAAAAGAGGGCTCATCTCATCTCAGAGGTGCATCTCTCCATAAAGCTGAGCTGTCTCTGGGCCCTGTGGTGAACTGGAATAGGAGACTGTGGGACAATCTCAGTTCTTAAACTCGCTTCTGAGAGAAGCATCATCTCTGGTGGGCCTTGAAATATTCTACTGAAGTTTCAAAGAACAAGAAACACTTTCAATTGCATGTGGAAGGAAGAGACTGAAGTTTTAAGTTTGAAGGGGTCTTGGAGAGAAAGACCCTTTTTAAGGAGTTACATGACTTGCCCAGCATCCCATTGAGGCCTCAAGCAGAGTCTGTGTTCTGTTTGTCCTGAAATCAAAGAGAGGAGTTTGCCTAATTTCCCCAGGAATGTCAGATCCAATGAATTTTTACTCAAAACTATTTAAACAACCACCATTACTGAGCATCACAGCTTCCTGTGCCGGAAGTTAAGGTAGTTTCCTATCTGCACAGAAGCCCACTGCCTCTGTGGCCCCTTCCAGATGTCTCTTTTCTAATCCTTGGTAAACTACTCTGGGAAGCCCTTTTTCTACTAGGGGCTTTCAAATATCTGTGACAATTAACGTATTTCCCACTGGAACATCCTGTAAGGAGACTATAAATAAGAACCCCAACCCTACTGTAGAACTGGGGTGCAACATCTTCATTTTGGGTAGCAGCTGAGAAACGGTGCTGTGGAGATATTTATTTTCATTAATGCTGGAATTGGAAGCCCTCCCCCTTCCCGCCCTGCTTCTTTGTGCACATGGGATGAGGTGGTCATCCCACACGCTCATCAGTAAGAAACTTTCTCGCCTCCCACACTTCATCCTAGAGTCTTTCTCCAAAGAGCTGAGTGTGGGAATTGGCTGCAAGTCAAGTTGACGTTATTTTTGCAATCCTCCAGCTAACTCACTTGGAAATGTCATAGTGTTGGGACATGTGCTTTCCCAGCCATGCTGAGGGGTCTGCCCACAGGGATGGGTGGAACTGTGCAAGTGTGCATGTATAGTTTATCACACATACACACACACAAACACAACACAAGACTCAGTCACTGCAAAGGAGCAAGCTCTGGTGCCTGGAGTGCTCCACAGGCATCCTTCCTGTCTGTTCCAAAGTTAAGCAAGTATTCACATATCACCTACACAGGGTCCAGAGCACCAGGTATGGTAGGCAGGATAATGGGGCCGCAAAGATGTTTGTGTCCTGATCCCAAGAACCTGCGAATTTGTTGTTGCTTGGTAAAGATGAATTAAGAGTGCTTTAACGCCTCCCCAGTGGCACAGCGGTTGAGTGCTGGGTTGCGAAGCTGACCGCAGCCTCTGCAGCACCGGTTCAATCCCCGGCTGCTCCCCGGCCACCGGAGGAGGATCCCACATGGCCGCAGACCTCTCCTGCCGCCCGCTGCTCCCCTCAGCAGTGTGCTTCGGTCCTTCTGCCTGCTCTGCTCCCCGCTCTGGCTCTGGTGAATTCTCTCACCCTCCCATGCTTCTGACTGTACCCAGTGCTTGTATAAATAAATAAATAAATCTTTAAAAAAAAAAAAAAAGAAAGAGAGAGTGCTTTAAAATAAGGAAGTAATCCTGGATCACCCAGGTGGGCCCAATGTTATCTCTTGGGTCTCTGAATGTAGAAGAGGGAGGCAGAATAGGAAGCCAGAGAGAGATGATATGGAAAGAATTCCTTCTGTCATTGCTGACTTTGAAAACAGAGGGACGAGCATGAACTGAGGAATGTAGGTGGCTTCTAGAAGCTGGAAAAGGCCAAGAAACAGATTTGTCCCCTTTAGTCTCCAGAAAAGAACATACCCCTTTAGACACCTTGATTTTAGCTCAGTGAGTATCAGTGAGAGTCCAACTTCTGACCATTAGGACTGTAAGACGCAAGTTAATGTTTGTAACCATTAAGTGTGTGGCACGCTTACATAGGAGCTATAGAAAAGTAAAACAGCAAGGAAGGAAGGAGATAAAGGACAAAAAGAGAAAGAATAAGTGTTGTTCTGGGCCGCTTTATTTATGCATCCCTCACCCCAATTTCTAGAAAGTAGCTACACATATCTTCGAAATATGTTAGAAATCTCTGAAAGGTGATATGGAGAAACAGGATCTATTTTCCACTCCAGCTTCCCTCTTGCATTGTAGCAACATGCTATTTGAGAGATGCAATATACCTAAAACTCTTAGTATGATGTCTGGAAACCCTTTGCCAAATGCAACTGACAGCCTTTCCCAGAGCCTCCCAGGATGTAATCCCAGGCTTGACTATGGTGAAGCTGGATTAACAGTAAAGCTCTAAGTTTCTATGATTTAATGCCCTAATTGGATCTAGCCAAAGGTTGACTTTTCCTATACTTTTTAATGATTTATTGTTGGGGCTGGAAATTTGATTGTCTTGTTTTTGTTGTTGTTGTTGTGTGTGTCTGTGTGTGTGTTTTGATAGAAACACTAATTAGTTCCAACAACTTCTTTCTGCATTTCATGCCAGGCCTTTGTTCTGCCATATGGGCAACTGTGGAGGTTTCACATACCTGCTTAATTGCGTAGCACCCATCAGTTCTGGCTACAGACCCTCATTGCCCTTTTCAAGATATGTAGCGTTTATGGGTCTGCAAAGAGCCTGAGCTTCCAAGCTAAATCAAGTTTTAATCTCCAGCCAAGATGTTTACTGAATTCTTCTGTCCCGGGTCTTTCCACACTCCAGTCCCTACTGTGTGGAAGTGCCTATAAGCCTGCTAAGGGCCAAGGTCCAGCTTTTCAGACACAATCTAACCTCCTCCCCTTTCCTTCCTTTGAATTACTGCTTCTCTCTAGTCATCCCTGGTTTTTAAACCCAATTTGGCAGCTCAACAGACCTCGTGTTTGGTTCCCTCCATCGGGACTTCCCATTCATTCCAAACTTTGCTTCAGGATGAACTTTTGACATATTTCCTCTGTCTGCTGGTCCAGAGTCCTGAGGGACTGTTTGATTTTGGGCCTGCCTCCGCTGAGTCTCTACCACTGGGGAGACCAGACAAGTAGACATAGCCCAAGTCCTGATATTTCGCAAAGATTTCCCTTTTCAGAGGAAGTTCACCCAATTCCATTAAATAAACACTAACAGTTACCTGAAGGGTAGACTTGACTTGGGACTTTTTAACTTTGATCTGCATTTACTTCATGAAGAGCTTGGGGTGAGTTCAGTTGTATCTAAGGAACCCTAGCTTCCAGGTTTTTCTTTGATCCTCAGATGAGATTTGTGCCTCAATCCTTCATCTTTTAGACGGAAAAATGATTGAAGCCATCACAAGGCATCAGCCCACAGGGAACCAAGCATAAATCCAGTGTCACCATCTTCAGGCCCCGCACGGGTCACCTGCCGGGTCTCTACCCTCCAGCAGCACGGCTGCCTGTGGACACACTCCATCTCAGTCGGGCACTTCTCCGTAGCCATGACATGTCTTTCCATTGAATTCCTATGAACACTACCACAGAGCAGGCACGTCATGTGTTCCCCGCCATCTGTCACAGCAGATGCGGAGACTGTAACACTTCTAGCTTAGGAGGGCATCCAACACCCTTGTGGGGTCTTTAAAATTCACAGCTAACAGTCGGAGCCTGTGCTTGCACGAAACCCCTCTTAAAGTCAAGATTTAGCAGTTGGTTGCTATAGCAACTTTCATCATCAAGTCTGAACTCCTTTCAATGTAGATGGCCAAACTGGTTTTGAGGAGAGATGCCGAAGAGGGAAGTTTGGTGGCTTCCGGAAATGAGGATCATTTGAGAGGCAAATTTTAGATATCCTCACGCTCTATCCTGATAGGTTTGGAAATTTCTCTTGTTTCTCTGACTTTGGGATACATATGCCATTAGAGGGAGAAAAGCTTTCTTTGTTGTCAGCAGTGTGTTCCCACATAGTAATGAATGATGGAAGCCTCATAAGGAGATAATGACTATGAAGGCAATTTGAAAAAGGTAAGTGTGCTGTACAAATGGTAGCTATTGCCATCATTGGGAAAATCGGGCTCTGCTTGAACTCTAAATTGTGGCTGCGTTTTCCTTTACATGTTATGTGGTACCTAGATATAGAACATGGAAGAAGTGTTACAGGGCAGGGTGAGGGGCACCCCAGAACCCCCAAACCTGCCTGCTCTCCATAGGTTCTTCCATCCACCACATTAAGACAAAGCATACTCTCATGTTTAAGACCTTTAATGGAAAGGAACCTTAATACAATTGGTATGCAATAAAGAGAAGAGAAGGGTAAGAATAAATAAAATAGTTTCCAAATCAAGCATCCAGAGTTACTCATCCTGAGTAAATGCCCAGCCAAACAGGGTTGGCCTGAAGCAGGGCCACTGAGGCCCGAAAGCTTGCCACAAGTCTAAGGGACCTCCTGGTGGCACCCACAGGAAAGGGGCAGAAGGCCCCAGTATGACTAGAATAGAAGGAGTAAAATCAAAATCAAGATGAAAGCTGCCATTATTAACCTCCCCATATCTGTTCCAACCAGTCCAGGACCAAGAGCAAGTGCAGCTTCTTCACATGTCTCTGCTCCATGTGCCTCCTCCAGGTCTCCTTCTTGCTCTCCATCCTGCTTGCTCCTTCAGTCTCCTCCCCAGCTTCTCCTCCTCCCTGATCGGCTACACCTTTCCTTGGCCAGAACACGGAACCTGGAACCTCCCCTTTTCCTGGGGAACCCCCTGTTACAGAAGGACTCCCATTTTTGTCAATCCTTAATTTCAGACAAGGCTCCAGCTAAAACCATTCTAAAAGTCAGTGATGATTTGACAATGTTTTGAGGCTACATGTTGATTTTGAAATCATACCATTCCTAATGTCCACAGGGCTCTCAGGGGAGGCTCTCCCTAAGGAAGGAGCATATCTAGGCCCTTGACTAGGTAGATGTCTGTTTGTTGGGGAGAGGCAGTGGTGGTGTTACCTATAAATGAAGGTAAACTGTTTAGTGAATTAACTTACATTCCATTACACAGAACTTATTAAGGTTTTACTCATGGGGCAAAACTCATTTTTGCCTTGGTATCAATTACAGTCTTTCTCTGGAATTGAAAAGGGATGAAGCTCAGCTACTAGCATTTTCTCTCTTGCTCACCTCTGACACTTACCTTCTTGATCTTTCTTTCTATCAGAGAAACTGTCTTGTGAAAGCCTTATCACTACTGCCTAGCTTCAAGTGGTATTTTCCTATACTGGACTTGTAGCTACCTCCCTGAGCATCCCCACATACAGCCCAGCACCATTGATGCCAGTGGATTTGAGCCTGTCATAAATCTAGGCCAAGATGAAGCCTGTCCTTGCTACATAGAAGGCCAAGTACTGATCTAATACTCTCTGTGACTGTCCCCAAACTCAGAAGTTCCTTATTTTTACCACACTCCTCAGCACCTTCAGCTGAGTAGGTGAAGGGAAAGAAAATGAGTGTTATCAGGTAGTGAGACCTGATGAACAGGAGCTTATAGGTCAATCTTGAGATTGATAGCTGAGCTAAGATCCTTAAAAAAATTCTTGCCCACACTGTCTTTTCCCTGGTAACCATGAGGACCTTCACTTCAATTGGATTGGTTTTGTCTTTGAAAAGAGTAATTAGCATTCAAAGCTATTATTCTATTTATATCCTTTTGAGGTGACTCTTCCTTGGGAGATAAATGTATGCCCATAGTCTCCTTGGGGCATGACTCCTTTGGATTATTTACAAATCTCAGGAAGTCACACCTTGTTTTTTCCTTACCTACAAATTAGCCAGTCAATGAATGAGTTAACACTGGTGCTTTAGCAGAAGCAGCCTCAGTGGCTTCGAGATATATAACATTGCATAAGGAATTTTTAATATAAGAAGCAGCAACAATTTTCTTCAAGATCAGTATGAAGTAGAGCAATGATCTTAATCTTTTGGGAGTCTTGGGTTTGCTTGTGAAGCAGATGAATATTGTGGAATCCTGCTGCAGAAAGATGAGCATATGCCCATATATAGTTTTGTATACAATTCCAGAGAGGTCATGAACTTCTTAGTTTGCTAATGAAATAACTGATGATATGAAACATAGTAATATCTAAACACATATAGAATTATAGTGGATTCTTCTGTTTACCAGTTCCAAGATAATTAGCCTTTCTCCCTTAAAAACTAAACCCAGAGTTCCTATAAAACCACAATAGGTAAAAATGGCTTTCTCAAAATAGTTGTTCCATGGCCTAGCAGCATGGCATGGTGGGAAAAAAAGGTTTGGAGACTGACAGACACCCGTTCAGATAGTAACTCTGCCACTTATAAGCTACCTCCAGAGCCCGTCATTTTCTGAATCTCAGTTTCCCTATCATCATGACTAGTATATCTACTTTTCAAGGTACTTAGAAATATTGGATGAAATTACTCCGTTATATCATCCTTAAACATTTATCAATCACCTTCTATATACCTTATGGTACACTGGGCCTTGAAAAACTAAAGATGAAAAAAATCCCTTTACTCAGAGTTCTTAGTATTTGTGTGTACAGAGCTCAACTAATAGGTGCTTTATAAATATTCGAGTCCCCACTAGTGAAAATTATCACGTAGTGGGAAAGGGAGAAATTAGGGGTTCCTTCATGTGAGCAGTGGAAACAGGAATGTTTGACATTAAGGGATTTATTGTCTCATACATGTCACCCTTAGAGAAAGAGTTTAATCTGATGAATTCATACTAATTTTCTCAAATGCAGACATGTTAATCAATTCCTTCATGTTTCCTTTCTTCCTCTCCACCCTCCTTCTAAGGGGAATGCCTCTGCTATGAAGGTTACATGAAGGATCCAGTGCACAAGCACCTTTGCATTCGGAACGAATGGGGAACAAACCAGGGGTAAGTGAGGGGTCCCAGGAGTCACAGCTCCCTCGCGTGCACAAGCTGAGGAGCAGCTGTGTGCAGAGGAGCAGTGCTACAGGGTGGTTATATTCTGAACAGCACATGGGTAAAAATGTCACCGTGCATTTCCATATTTATACCATTCCAATGACGTCCATATCATCTTTTTCTCCATTTATGAGTTCAGAGATGAAGCCTCTGACTCGCAGCCCCGCAGCCTCCAGCTGGGATCTGAGAATCAAGCTGTCCCTCTCTTCCTTTGCATACGGCCGCCAGCCACGAGGATTCCACAGGCAGAACTTAGCTGGTGATTTTGTTGGAGACACGAGAAGCCAAGCAGACACCAGTGTAGTGCTGAGCATTATTTGTGAGACTGACATAAGTAGAAACTTGTTTTCACCAGGACCATCAGCAGGGGGGAAATGCAAAGGCTCATGGAGTGCTTGGCATTGAGTCAGAGTATTGTTGCCTGATACCCACTGGACATTTCTCTATGAGACCTTTGCTTTCCCCCATGCACGCATGCCTGGGGTAAAATAGATCACTTGTCATTTGCTTTTGATCTTGTTTTTTCACTTTTTAAATTTTTTTATTGTGATAAAATATACATAACATAAAACTTGCTATTTTAATCATTTTAAGTGTACAACTTATCAGCACAGAGAACATTCATTTTGTTGTGCAACCATCACCACTATCCTTCATTCTGTTTTTTTTTTCTTTTTTAAAAAAATTATTTCAGTGTGAGCATTTTTTATATAATTTTAAAATCCAGTTACGTGCATTGTACTACACTTGATCAACTTCCCATGTTGTTTTGGGTGCTGAGAACTTGCTTTTTTGCATTGGCCATGAAGGTGGATGTGAGGGGAAAGGGATCAATAAATGCTAACTGATAATAACAATCAATGGAACAGGAAAAACTAGAATGAAATCAAGGCAAAAGCCATCTTGGAGTGATTGCTTAGACTGCAGATTTGAAATCTGTCTGCAGCCTGACAAGGTGGAAAAAGGAAGCCAGCATCATTTCACACATTGCCATGGAAGGCTCGTACCCCCGAGGTCGACCATCAGCCTCTTCTGTATGATTCTGATGAGACCAAGCCTAGAATATTGAATGCAATGCTGGACTCTCAAAGCAATAAATATGGAGACAAATGGGTGAGAGTTTGGAGAAGAGCAATAAAAGTGATTGAAGAGCCCAAGAGAGTGATTGATGGTGAAGGGCTAGGAGAGCTCAACTCTGAGAACTTGGCCAGCTGATGACTAAGTCAAGGCATGATAGATGCCCCTGGGCGTTAGAAAAGGGCAAATGTTCTGGAACGGGTGGAAGTTGAAGAATAAGGCAAGAGAGAATGAACTTAGGGAAAGGAAATCTGAGTCGTAGGTCAGAAAACTTGGACAAGTCAAAATTACCATGAGATCTTTCTGTTAGTGAAAATGAAGAATTGCTTGAACTTCTACTAAATTTGAGATCATAACAGGGAAGCAGACTGCAAAATGTAGAGGGAAATGTTTGTGGAAGGGAAAATACACTTGAGGTGGCCCGTTGTTGAAAGATTGGAAGGAAGGACAGGGGACTTGGCTAATGGATGTCTAGTGAGGGTAGTAATAACCCCCCCATACTCTATTTAAGTGGGGCTAGTCCTCATTCTCTCAGATTTCTGAAATGTTAAAATAGGTGCAGGATTTTAGCTTATATGATGACCGAGTATCTCCATTGACTGTGATTCTTATTGAGTAAAATATTGTATAGAGTGATGGATAACCAACTCCCTCACAGCCTGCGCACTTGCTGCAGCAGAAAACAACTACAAAATATCATTTCGTGGTTTTTGCCCTGAATGATTCAGGCTGGCTCTCTGCAGTGATTGGATTTGGGGGCTAATCACTCAAGCCTCCACATCCCTGGCCTTGTAGACATGGAGGACGGGCCTGACTTCACTTGGTAATTGCACAAACCTTCGTCATTCCCTCTGGCTGTGTATAGAGACAATCTGAGGATGTAGACAAGAGCCTCCAGGGAAATGGTGGATGCTCACATTGGTGTCATTTAAAACAAGGCAGGCTAAAGCACTGAGTTACAGACTGACAGGAACATTAGCCCCAGGAAACAGACAAGGAGACCTAATCTGTCATTTCCATCTCTAATTTCCATTATTCTCTGATCATCACTGTCTACGAGGTCTCATTTTGGACACTAATAAAATAATGGAGCAACTATTAGGAGGGGGAGAAATGTGACTATCTTGAGGATAATGGAACCGGGAGTGATAAGCCGCGTGAGTTTATGTGTATATAAAAAAGTGCCAGACAAATGACTGCATTTTCCTTATAAAATGACAAGATGAATGAAAAGTGGAAAATGCCATACATCTTGATTTAAAGCAGGATCTGATGTTTCTTTGAATGATTCTTACAAAATTAGTCAAAATTGTTTTGAACATGAAGACTGTCACTTGAATTGCAAACTGCCTGACAGATTGCCAACTAATGATACACATTGGGGCATTATGGGAAAATCAATGGTGGGCTTGCTTTTCCCGAATATTTTAATGTTCCAGAAGGTGGAGGTAAGCAGAGTATTTGTTTCCCATCTAGCATTCTTATATTGCTTACATTAAAATTAGTCGAACTTTCTTTTGAAGTACAACTACCAGATCCTAGACCAGTAATAGTTCAAATGAATTCCCTTGTGAAAAATCTAGGTCAATGTACCAGGTGGAAAGTAGCAATAAGCATTCATGACTTTCAGACAAGGGAGAAAATTGATCAAGGATATTAATGCAAAAAAATTACAAATGGATGATTCTGTGAGGCAGAGAAGTCACACCTGTAACTTTATCCAACTTCTGCCTCTTTGGTTCCAGTTTACCTGAACCTGTGCGTGTGTGTGTGTGTGTGTGTCTATGTGTAGAGTCTCATCAATGCATGGTGTGTGTGTGAGGGGGAGGGATGTGAGCCGGATGGTCTGTAGAAACCCTATCTATAGAAACCACATGCCATCATTTATTCTCTTAGCTATTAATGTTCTCAGCAAATATTCATTTCATGACTTCCTGTGACCCAGGGTATGCTAGGTAGCTAATTGCAAGATGTGGTCTTTGCTCTGGAAAAACTAATGATTTAGATCAATAGATGTGCACCTAACAAATAATTCCAATGAATTAGAAGACCTGCTAAAATAAAGTGTGAGCAGAGGCTTATGGATTTTTAGTTTATGGGATTATTTCTGGGAGGTCTGAGAATCTGGAATAGGGTTTTGTGGAAAAGTTCAATTTTGAACTCTTCTATTGACAGATAGCAAAGGTAATTCTAAGCAATGGAAATAGCATATGCCAAGGCATAGAAGCCTAAGAAGTCTGTTTTTCCATTAATGGCAAATAAATAGCTCAAGTCAGCTTATGAGTGTAGTTTACAGAACCAAGAGAAGAGGCCTCTAGTGGGTAAAGACTAGATCTTGAGGAAGTCTTGCTTACTAAGGATTTGGATTTTAAACTCCATTATATGAGCCTAGAATTGTGAGCAGGAGGAAGAAGTTCAAGGTTTTTGTATACTTGGTGGGACCTTTCTTCACTTTATTTTCATTTTTTTGGACCCATCCTAATAAACTAAAATAATCCAATGAAGAAAGTAAATATCATAACAAACAACATTACAAAACAAAGCAGAACCACCTTTTGAGACTATCTAGATGCTTTACTCATATGGATTCTGCAAGTTAAGCATATTCCAAAATTTTCAGCAAAGAATGAAATAGAATCAGGGACCTGTATACAAGGTTTATGATTCAAGGGAGTTGCAACCTTTCCCTGGTGACTCAGGTTCTGCCAAAAATGCCTGAGGAGAGGCAAGGCAGGTTGAGACAATGGTGTGTGGACCCTGGTGGCAAAGCCAGTCGCCTCAGCTCACTCAGAGGCACGATCCAGGTGGCAAAGTGGAAAATCATTGAACTTGCTACACAAGAGGTTCTTATTCCCTGAATGTAAAAATAGCCTCCAAAAGATTTAAAGTCATGGATGGCAGATTTTGAATGAGTTATTAAAAGAACATGGGATGTTGGAGGTTACATCCTAGGTCGTTGAAGTGGGCAACAAGGCCAGAGGTTCCCTGCCACCACTTCCCCACCCCCCAGTGACCCAGCAGCCCAATAGAGGACCCCAGATGAGGGGGCCTACCCCAGTGTGGCTCTGAAGTGCTTTCTGTCTAATCTGAAAGAAGCCACTGAATAATTCCTCAGCCTCCCACCCCCGTGGCTGCACACACACAGCCAGGGACTGTTAGAGTCTATTTAATATTTGTTTGCCAGGACAACAAGGACAAATTGAAAATTTTCGTAGATGAAAAATGAAAACAATAAATGAGGGTGGAAAAAGCAAGGGAGATAGATTTACGTGAAAATATTAGAGAAAAAATACGAATTCATTTAGCTATTTTGGAGAACATTATTAAGAAAGGCTACAATAATTTTTTGGTGGGGGCTAAATTAGAAATGTACCCAAGGGCCTCTAGATGCGTTTTTCAGAATACAATTAGATTAAACTCGTGCATTTGAAGATTGCCGGTAAATAATAGTCTAATTTCTTATTCTGGCAGCTGAGATGCAGAGGGCAGCACCAAGGAGATTCCCCACTAGAGAACTGTAACCTAACGCTGGATTTCTTTGCTGAAGGATGGTGATAGAGTGATAATTCATGAGACGGGAAGAGACCCGCTGTGGAAAATGAGCAGGTGTTTCTCCGAGGTTTACAGAGCTGTTGTCAGGGATGGTCCTGCTCATCAGAACACCTACTCATTTCACTGCCTACTCAGGAGGCAACACACTTAACATGACACCCCCAGATTAGTGGATTAGCACGCATGCGCACTCACACACACATACCACACACACTCACGCACATCCCACGCTGTCTTAATACAGAATGTCCTTTCCATTGTCCCAGGTGCTTACTGTTCTGTCCTATTTCTGCAGCTGCTCCCTGCTGCTCTCCCTCCCTGGACTGACTGCTTAGGGACTCCATGCCATGGAAGGATCTAGTGCACCCACACCATAGAATCCAGTTTCCTTTCCAAGTCCAGAATGGAGACTGTGTCATGGTTGACCTAAACCCCTGCCTTACTCAAAATGTGTCCTGGACAGGAGGTGATTTTCCTTGGGCGTGCCTGAATGATATCCCTGAGTCCACACATGCAGTCCAATGAGCAGAACCCTGTAGAGAGGGTGACTTTGCCTCCGGGTTCCAGGTTTTGAGCAGACACCAACCTCCACTGAGTATCTTAAATGAGGCAGAACCATCCTTGCATCTCCTGGCCCATTGGTAGCCACATAAAACTGGCAGGAAACTCTTCTCAGCTGTGTGATGATCAGGGTGCAAATGCTGTACAGTTTGTAGAGAGGGCCTAGACCTCTGGGACAGCCTAATTCCACCCCCCCAGGCCTTGGGCAGCGGTCTGGCCTTCTTTGACCTGCCCAAAGCCTTGTCAGCAGTGACTCAGATCCAGCCAGACAGTGCTATGTGACTGGACGTCCTGACTTTGCCTTTTTCTAACACATCATCTGGCTTTTATTTCCCCACCTGCATGCCTGCTTTTGTGTCACGGATGCTCCCTTCACCTTTACCCTCCCCCTCAGACAGGATTTACAGGCCTGTCTGCTCCTGCTCCTTTATCTCTGGGCGCGCCCTTGTCCCCTGCCCTCCAGCCCAGACTTCATTGTCTGTGCCAGCCTCTGTCATTGCCATGCCAGGCACAAATGTGATTATCTCCCCATTAGCTCTCTTTTTATTCTTCTTTGGTGTTCTCTCTCTCTCTCTCTCTTACTCTCAGACTCTGTCTAATTATTACTAACTATTCACTTATTTCTAAAAAGTGAATATCTCAGTGTATTTGTTTGGTCCTTTATTTCTCATTCTTATTTTGTTCCCCCGCTTTTTCTTTACCTCCACCTCCTCTCTCCTCGCACTTGTCAGTGAAAAAGTGCTCTCCCAAAGTTTCAATGTCAGAGCATATGAAGGATGCTTAGATTTAAACCTAAAGTTCCCAATGTCTTCTCTCTAGAGGCTCTGCTGTCACTTGATTTCTTGTAACTCACATAGAATGTGAAATATTGACCCCTAGAAAAAGCACGACCCCCTTCCTTAGTGAGCAGAAGAAACTGAGTGGCTGAACATGGATATCCCTGGGCAGACTTGAAGGGTTCAAATGCCCCCGTTGGCTTGGGAAACTAGCCCTCATTCCCAGGGACTTTCTCCAGTTGACCCATTTTCACAAAAAGTGTGTGGTCAGTATAGTGAAAAACTTTGTACATTGTAAGATGTTGGCTGTAAGAACAGCTGAGGCCTGACATCTAGCCCTTGCTTGCCAAAGCAAAGAAATTCTGAGACAAAGGGTACATTTGTCCAGAGGGGCGCCTTGTTCTTATTTGCACCAAAGCACTTGATGAGCCAGTGCTGGCCCCGGCGGTGGTCATTTTAGGTGATGTCCTTTCACTCTTAGGGACAGATGCGACCTTCTTGGTTGCTCAGGATGATACTGTACTGTAACGTGCTTTGGTAATGGACCCTTGGATGCCTGACGAACTGTCTGGGAGCTTATTTAAAATACTGGTTTCTGACTTCTCTCCTCAGAGATTTTCCTTTCATAGGTCTGGGAGAGGGGCAGTATCTGTACATTTGACAGGCTCCCCCAAATGATTCTCAAGCATGACCAGACCTAAGAACCTTCCAAAGCACATCCTTAAGTCTCCATACCCCTGGAGCAGGCACCTTCTTAACACCACCACCTCAAGTGAAGATATGGATGGTTTGTAAAGTGGTGGCCGAGGGCATCCCAAAGCATTTTTGCATTTAACTGATCCAGAAGTGGAGGCTCAGACAAGTGAAGACATTTACTCAAGGTCATGTAACCAGTGACCAAGCTTTATAGTGACATCTGGCACTGGAGATAAATCAGTCTGGTAAATAGTTTTTATTTTTTATTAAAAATTTATTTATTTATGCATCCAAGAACTGGGGTGTAGGCCAGATCAACAGGCGGATCTACTGAAATACACTGCTGAGAGGAGCAGTGGGCGAGACAGGAGAGGTCTGCTGCATCATGTGGGTTGCTCCTTGGCTGGCCAGGGATTGAACTCGTGCTGCAGAGGCTGGTGAGAGCTTCACAGCTCTGTCTTTAACCCCTGTGCCTCCAGGGAAGCCCTGGTAAATATTTTTTAAACAATGTAAGGCGAAGGGAATAAAACACTGAAGGTTGGTTATCAGCAGTAGAAGTAAGGTTAATTTTTTTTATATTCTAATAATTTAATTATTTTATTTTTATTTTAAAATTATTTTTAACTGAGGTAATATTGGGGCACCCCCGTTAGGTATTACCACCATACTCCACCACCACAGGCCATTATGCCTCCCTACCTTCCTGTTTTCCCTCCCCTGCCGTCTTGGTGCTTCAGTTCTGTAGTCAGCTATCAAGGGTTAGTTTTCCATCTTCTCTTTATTAATTTAGTTACATTATATTCCACATATTCATGACACCATCTGCTATTTATCTTTCCCCTTTGACTTATTTCACTTAGCATTATCTAGAGGAGAAATTCTTGACCCCTGACACCTGCATCTCCGTATCTTCCTCCCAGAACTGAAGAGACTCATCGTCCTCCCACCTTTACTGAGTGACAAACGTCTGTATCCCCTGATATCACTGCCCACCCCCCCCAGAGAAGGGGGACACCACCCCACTGCTCTCCATGATGAGTCCAGTCACAGCACCAGGAGACTTATTTTAAACAGTGCTGGAGGCGGGATACTCATATTTCCTCCAACATGACCACCAGGGTGAAAAAAAATCAACCTCAATTTACCCTCCCATCTGCTCAAGAATGGAAGATAAATTGTTTCAATTTTATAGAAATGAATGTTTTATGTCTTGCCTATGCTTCCCAGATAGTGTCCTGAATTTATATATTCTACTGAATGCATGGATATTTTCCACTAGCAGTGCTCACTGGACCTTCAGCTTCCTTGGGTTTCTGTCTATGAATACTAGGTTTGAGAGTGCTATCATTTTCCCTGGCTTTGGAGATCTTGGCTATTTATCTTTTTCTTTCAAATAAATAGAAAAAAAAATCCACTCATTATCCCATGCTCGGGGAAAATTATCATTACTATGCTGGCATATTTCTTCCCAATTTCTTCTTCTGTGCATCAGAAATTTTACTTCCCGCTGTTCCCTCTCAATTCTGTATATATTTTGGTACTCTTTCATAATTCAACAAAGGGCCTGTATTTTATAATCACATTTGAAGAAAAGATAAAGAGGAAGCTTTAGAAAATTATTGGGGGTACATTATTTTTCTTTAAAACTTTTTATGTGGGGAAGTTATTCTTAATTTCTAACTTAAAATCCTGAATTTGGAGTAAGAAGAATATGATCCAGGCTCTAGCATTCAGATCAGATTCTGCTAACACAACATCTGTGTGGGTGTCACAATGGGCTCTTGAACCCCAAACAGTGACCTCACATCCAGCATAGTATTTAATGCAGAGCCGCTTCAATGTCACTGGAGACTTTGGGCTGTCACTCATCTAATGCTGATAAAGAACTGTCATTTATTAAGCAGACAGTGCCGGGCTCGGTGTTTTTTAATGTCATCACCAATCTTGATGAAAATCCTATAAACTAGGTCAGAGATGAACAGTTAGCAGTATTTATTCCACCTAAAATTTCTGTACAAACAATTTCACAGAATTATAAGGCTTATTCTTTCTAGGTGAGTATTTTGGAGTCTTGTTTAAATATTCATATGATAATTCTTTTTTCCTAAGTTTTGACTTGATATAATATCAGAATTTGGAGGTCATTTTGTCAGTGCACATCTGCTTTTTTACTAGATCTTTTTTTTCTTATTAAAGGAATGCATGCACTTGGTAGAAAATCTTTCTACAAAAGCTACACACAAATACACAGAGTAGTTGAAAACAATGCAAGCCACCTGCAGTACTGTCCCTTAAAGAGAAACTGGACTGATCTTTTGTTTGATTAGGGATAATACTTTTCAAACAAAAATAGCATTATGTCATTTATGTCTCTTGCAGTTTTTGTGTGCATATAGCCACATATTTTATGTACATACACATATGCACATATGTATGTATGTAATCATATGTATGCATAGATATCCATGTATGTGTATACATGTATATACAGACTCATTTATAGATATAGATGCACACATATATGTATATGCATGTGTACACATTAATTATGTGTATTCCTGTATATAGACTCATACACAGATGTATATATACACCTATGTGTATATAATAAACAAGGGGCTTATTAATATTTGGGCCTCAGTAATAATAGGTTGACCAGAAATATAGAGTGGTGAATAGAATTATCTGGTATAGTATCTAGGCTCTTCATTATACCATGATGCAGCTCAACTAGCAGATGAGTCTTTTTCTTCCCTCATAATCTCCTTCCCACTCACCTTTCCGCAAGGTTTTCCACATGGACAGTAGCATTGGTGGTCTGAGGAGGTAGAGTCCAAACTAGGCTTTCCCTGTGAGGTTGACCTTTGGATCTAAGACCCTTCGGTGTAGGGGGAGTCCCCAGATATCTGTGGTGCTGGACAATGAAAGGTGCTGTGAATAACTGCCCCAAGCACTGGCATCACACCAGCCAAGTGAGCCCTGGAGGTGAAGGATGCCTGCATGGCAGGGACTTCCTTGCTTATAACCACAGAGAAGGGTGACTACGTGGAGTGAGTGCTCACCCTTGTGGACTGGTCAGAAAGGGGAGCCTACTTCACGCTGGGGGCAGCCTATCCAAGCATCTGTGCCAGCGAGCCAGCGTGCTCTGCGTGGCTGATTTCACAGCCACATCTGGTGCAGTAGTAACAGTAGTGATCTTAATATTCCTGAAAATAATAGCTGACAGCCACTCTCCCAAGAACTTTTTATGCTCCAACACATTTAATTCTCATGTCCACATTATAAGATAGGAAATATTATGCCCCCATTTTTTTCGGTGAGCCTACTGTCTATTACAGTAATGTTGAGTTTTGTCCACAAGAACAGAGAATCTTGGTACCTGAAGAGAACTTTCTCGTGTCAAACCCCACATGAGCTATTATTGAGTCTCAAAGTGAAAGCAGGAGAGAGGCTGCCATTCCGCTTGGAGGCTCTTGGGGCAGGGGCTCTGAGAGTTGATGCTTAGATTAAAACAATGACAAGTATGCGGTCTGTGGTTAAATATCTCTTTCAAAATGATGTAGTGTCCTAGGGAAAGTGACAAGTCACTAGAGGGACATAGCTAGAGGCTTAAACACAGCAAATGCCATTGACTGCTGTCCAATTCAGGTGAAACAAGCACAGACAAATCCTGAGGGCCCCAGGCTGGTCACTTGTCAGCTGGGGGCAGGTGTCTGTTACTGAATAGCTCTGTGCTGTGGCTCACAGGAGAGCCTAACTGGGGGTTCAAGTCAAGGTGGGCAGCAGAGGGCACAGCACAGTCTGCACCAGGGGCCCTGTCCAGGGACTGCCTTTGCCCAGTTACTGGCATAAATGTAGGAGAATAAAACACCAAGGTGAACCCTTGCTTTGGCAAACATTTCAGAGCTCTTGCTTAGTGGGTGAGTGGTGACATCTTCAAATCTGAAGGATGAAGCAATCCATTTTCCTCAAACTGCTTGGCCTAGGGAGATGGTACACTGGGACTTGTTTCCAGGTTTTGCTTTCCTGGATTAGACTTAGGTATTGTTAACCGACTTCACTTAATGGTCTTGGTCAGACTATTTCATCCTGGCCAGCAGGCTATGGACACCTCACTTCCAAGAGGATTAGTGTTCACCTGCTCATATTTTTATCTGTCTGGAAGGCAGCAGAGCATAATGGGAAGAGCACAGAGCTGGAGACAGATTTGCACTCAAATCTCATCTGTTTTGCTGCAAGCACTGTGTTTTGGACTTTGTAATGTGTTTCAACCTTCAATTCCTCATCAGAAATAATAGGAATAGTGTCTACATTATACACTTATTGTAAGGATTATAAAGAAAACCTCAACGTGTTATACCAACAGTGTTACATAGACTATGCAGGCACTCCTTAAGTGACGGCCTTCAGTGCCCTATGATGATACTCTGCATTGCTCATGGCCGTTTGTGTGTTCTGTGAACTGCTACCAAATGATGTGATCTTAACATCAGTTTGGCAAGCTGAGTTTCTAATAACCCACCTCTATGTAAATCCTGTGAGAACAGAAACACTGCTTCTCATTTATCATTCCATTGTTGTGTCCTAACACACTGCCTGGCACACAGTAGGTACTCAAGGTATATTTGTTAAAGAAATGAAAGAGTGCATCCATCTTTCAGTGGTTCTTCATAAGGAATGCCTAAAAATAGCTGCAGTGATCAATGTTCAGTTATTGCCAAGTTCAGGGTCAGCGTGAGTAGCACTTACACAGACCTCTGCATTCCGAACCTAATTGGATCTGTAGAATCTTTCATGCAGGTGGTGAGTCACCTCCTCAATGTCAGGAAGTGGGAGTAAGAATATCAGCTGAATCACTGATAATTTCAGACACTCAGAACTGGGGGCCCACCTCCAGGTCATATCCTCCAACCTGCCACCTGGAATAAGAATCTCTCCTAGAGCCTTTCTAGCAGATGGCCCCCCAGCCCTGTTGGGCCACTCTCAGCCACGGGGACTACATGGTCTGAAAAGACAATTCATTCTATTGTTGTGATACAGATGCTTCAACACTCTTTCTGGAGGCTGAGCCAAAATATGTTTTCTTGTAAGTTCCACCTGTTTGGTTACCTCTATCCTTTGAAATAAGAAAGGACTTTTTCCTGTGCTCAGACTGCTGGCTTATGTGTGGTCTTTGTGTGGATTAGAAAAATGTGCTCTGCTGGGGTAGATCCCTGTGAGCAAACCGGACCACCATAGATGGCCTGACCGCATGTTAATGTTTCAGATAATTGTGATGACCCCTCCACCAAGCCTTCTCTTCTGAGTATTCCTATGTCCACCAACAATTCTTTAGAATGAAAGCTTTATGAATTTCTCAACAATCCTACTGTTTTCTATGTCTCTCTAGTTTGTCATCATCCCTTTCAGATGATATTACCCAGGACTGATCAAATCACCCTATAGAATATATCATTCCTGTTTCTTTCCTTGCATTTTGTATTAATGGATTCGAAACCAAGTTTGTATTTGGTCTTTTAAGAAAAGAATCGTGGTGTTAGCTTATAGTGAGTTTACTGTCAACTAAAGATCTTCACAGCAATTGCTGTCAAAAAGATAATGTATATTCAAGACTGCAGTCAATTACCTTAACCTAAATTCAGGTTACATAAAACCTTATTAAATTTCAGACTTTTGAAGTCCACTGAAATCCTTCGGCTCTAGATTCTGTTATCCTGCATATCAGCTATCCCTTCTACTTTATATTATCTGTAAACTTAATTAACATACCCTCAGTGACCTTCAAGTGACTGATAAAATTATTAACTAAAACAAAGCCAAACCCCGCTCTCATCCAAGACCCTCCTATGGGTCAGCTGTGACCCCTTACCCAAAACTTGTTCGTTTCCTTTTCCAACAACAAAAGAATTCATCAAATGTACCATTATTCAACCCACATATTTTCATCTAGTCCATATAAAGATTTTGTCAAGCATCTGACCCAGAATGGGCATTTAGTACATCTAGTCCAGTGAATGAATAGCTCTCTAAAATCAGGGTAGATGACTTCTTTGCCTCCCTTTAAAATGTCAACTTAGGGTTGCCACCAAAACGGGCATGTGCTTCCCTTGGGCCTCTTTCTTGTTTGTGAATCCATTTTAACCTTAATCATCTTTGCATTCTTGTTTATTTTTATTGATCCATTTTGTTCTAAAATGCTCAAAATTTAGAAATTTACCTCCATACTCTCCATGTAGCTCTTAGGCCATCTTTTCCTGTAAGTCATAAAGTTCTATTTCATTTAGAGCCTCATTTTATAAGATCTAGTAATGTGACTCTCAGTGAATTCCTCCTAGATTAGTACAAGTAAAGATAATAATAGCTATTATTTACTCTAAGTTTACTATGCGTAGCACATTGCTAAAGTTCTCTGTATTTTAATCTTACCATACTCTTTTGAAGTTATCCCCTCTTTACAGTTGAGAAAACTGAGGCATTAAGAAGTTTGGTAACTTGCCCAGCAGTTACATCCATAGTAAATGGCATAATGGATTCAAATTTAGGTCTTCTGTCAGGTACACATCACTTACTCTCAGGATGCTATCTGTCAAGGAAAAGAGTCTACTCCATGGACCAGTAGATTTGTGGGCAGCAGTGCCTCCTCTTCTTGTTCTCACTCCTCCTTCCATGATCCATCCTCTGAAGTCAGGGTAATGGGAGTCACACAATAGGCACCATGGTCAGGACCATACTCTACCCCATGCACACAGTTCTCTAGTTATGGGGAACTGAGCTACTATAATCATCTTTGTTCCACCATCAACCACATAATGGGCTTTTCCTTCCTAGTCCCAGAAACATTTGCTCCTTGAAAGAAGCCTATGGAGAGGTGGAATTTAGCCCAGAGAAATGAACCATTTCAAACATCAATGAAGTACATCTAGAGAGATGTTTGGGGTGCTCCATGGAAGCAAGGGAAGGAAATCAGCATGTATGGGTTCTTCTTATGGCTCAAGCACTCTTCCAGGTGCTTTATATCTGTTTCTTCTTTAAATAAAAATAAATGGGGTTTATTGAATGCTTTCTATGTGAAGGCATCATTAGAATGCTTTGAGTGTTTATATCATTTACTCTGCATTGCACAGATGAGGAAGCCAAAGCACAGTGTTCCAATAACTTACTTACTTGAGGGCACACAGTAGGAATGGCAGGAAATAGAAGGACCCCAGCAGTCTGAGTCTGATTCCAGGCTTTCACTATGATGTATGGGGTCAAGTCTGGCTATATGTAACCTCTCAGGACAAGTTCCTCACCACAATATTTGCTTGCTCTTAACCATGCTTGCTTTTTCCTTTACCTCTTCCCAACTTGTTCAGGACATTTTTTTCCTTTAGCCCTCCTGGTTAATTCTATTCCTTCTCCCTGGTTTAGCCCAAATAACTGTTCTTGCATAAAAACTTCCCCGATTCCCCACTGGAAACCTCTCTCCCTCCTCAGTAACATTCTCTTATGGCAGTTATTACATCATGACTTGGGTTATTTCCATCCCCAAACTTACCTTGACCCCATGTACACTATAAGACTTTCAGAGCAAGAGGGCCTCCCGGGTAGTGCAGTGGTTGAGCACTGGGTTGTGAAGCTGCCCGCAGGCTCTGCAGCGCCAGTTGGATCCCCGGCTGCTCCCCGGCCACTGGATGAGGGTCCCACATGGTGTGCAGACCTCTCCTGCCGCCTGCTGCTCCCCTCAGCAGTGTACTTCATCAGTCTGCCTGCTCTGCTCCCTGCTCTGTCTCTGGTGAATTCTCTCACCCTCCCACACTTCTGACTGTACCCAGTGCTTGTATAAATAAATAAATGAATCTTTAAAAAAAATTAAAAAAAAAGAAAGACTTTCAGAGCAAGAACTTAACTTTGAGTCTCATTCTCAAGTATACTTGCATATAGAATATAGTTGGTGCTCAATAAAAAAGATTGCTATTGGTAATACTTCATACTAATATTATGATAAGAAATATATGTTTCATACTAATATTATAATATTATATGAAATAGGAAATATGTTGATATTTTCTACTACAATAGGAAGCATGTTTATGTTGGAGACGGGAAGGAGGGAATGTCTTGATATAGTGTTCATAATACATTACTTCCCTTGTGTCTTATACCCTATTGAATCCTCATCACAGTTCTATAAGGTCCAGTCCATTAAGAGTGGAGATACATGAAGAAGTGAGTTCTACACGTAGAACATAATAGTTAAAACTATATGAGCAGATCACTTGAATCCAAAGCCTGGCTCTATCACTTACTGGCTCTGCCTATTTCCCTTGGGAAAATTGCTTAAGCTCTTTGTACTATGACTTCCTCCCCTGTGAATTAGGCATGATAATAACATCTAATCCACAGGGTTGTAGTGAGAGGTAAATGGGAACCATAAAAAGCGAAACCTTGTAGCTCACAGGGGGGCTTGGTAATACCAGGTGGCAGCAGGATCACACACAACCCTTCTGCCAGGATTGGGGACTCTAGCTCAGGTCTCATACCAATCTGGGGGATGGTTTTCAGAGGAGCCATCTTGTTTCCATTAATGGAAAGTTTTCCATTTTGCCCCAAGCCAGTAGGTCCTAGTCAGGCTCAGGTTTTTTATTTGTTGGTTTGGTTTGTTTTGCTTGGTTTGAACTTCTCTCTATCTCTCTGTCAGCATCAAAGCTGTCATTCTGAAGACACACTTCTGCTCTTCGAAAGCTGTCTCTCCCTTCCGAAAACAGGGCTTTCCAGGGGGCAGAGGAGGGTATTGTTGGACACAGTAGCCTAAACTGAAGTCTCCTGCCTAATTACACTGCAGTCAGATTTTCCACGCAAACCCTAGTGTGGCAGGATGCCCTCTTTGAAGTCATTAGTGCTCACAGCAGGGAGAGCACATCATCAAAGACTCTGTTTCCCAGCAACCCCTGCTGTGCCCTTGCTCACTGGAGGATTGCAGGAGAGAGAGAAGAGCCTGCAAGTGCAATAAGTGTTCCTCTCCTCTGGCCCTGCACTGCGATTGCTTTGAACTGAAGCCCAGGGAGAGAGCTGGTGATGCTATCATCATCAAATCTCTCTCCATTCCTTCAGTTTCAACCAAGTTAGCAATTAGACTTGCTGGGGCCAGGGATATGGAATGGAGGCCATTAAAGTTCCAGTGGGTCATCTAAGGCAATATGGGTGGGGTTGGGAAAAGAATGTACTTGATAATGACTATGAGGAATCCATTGTGAACTTAAAATTATGTGTGTGTGTGCACGTGCGTGTGACGTGTGTTTGTGTGTGTGTGTAAGAGAGAGACAGAGACAGAGAGGGGAAGGAGAGAGAAAAGGATAAGAAAATGAACTTTGGTCAAACAAACCAAACCTGATTTTTATCTGGCCTTGCATCTCGCTTCCCTTGGTTAAAGTCTTTATTCCTGACTAAATTTCTTGATCCCTTGGAAATTCAGTGACTATTGTGAATAAAATAACATTTAACAAGACCATTTACTTAGACCCAGATATTATATTTCTATTTGAACCTGGGCCTGAGATTTCAACACTTGGTCAACCTGGGCAAATCTGAGGACTCTGAGGAGATTGACCTGCCTATAGAACATGAATTGATGGGGTTCTAGGAGGAGCATTTGAGCAACCCTCCAGGTTACAGGAGGGCCGGGCCAAAGGCCAAAGGATGCCCCTATGGGCTCCACCATAACCCTTTTCCTCTTCATCACCATAATACTCGATTGGCCCCTGATACCACTCATCCTCGCTGTACCCCGACTTCCTTAGGCCGACACTTCATCCCTCCCCTGAACCTCTACAGTACAATTATCTCCTACCTGGCTCCTGCTCCTTGACTCATCCTCAAATGCTGCTTCTCCATTCGCCAAAAGAATCTATTTAAAGGAGATTCCATTTACACTCTACCAAAAACTTACACTGAAACGTGGGGTCAATATGGACCTTTCTCAGGTGGTGTTTGGTTTCCTTAGAAACTTCAGTCCTGTCTTTTACAATCACTCTCGGTGTGTTCCAATGACGCTGACAATTGTACATCCGTGGGGGCACCTGCTACATCACATGTCCATGCCTTGGCTCATGGGATGTGCTGCGTTGGAATAGCTTTTCCTGGCCTCCTTCCTAGCCCACCCCAAACTTTTCTGGATATTCCCCAATTACTGTTTTTGTCTACATCCAAATGGCCCCTTCACAGATTACTACCTAATACAACCCATCTTTACCAACTGGCTCTGTTCTGTGGCTCTGTGAGCCCCATGCATATCTTTGCCATTATTTTCACCCCATGATTATAATCATCTTATAGCTTATCATCTGATAACCAATTATCAGTTCACTTATCTTCCCCTGCCTTTACTATCCCAGCTTGAAGTTCCTCAAATTCAGGACTGTTTGTCTTATTCATCTTTGTAACCTTATGGCTTTTCCTGTCATGTTCAGTATTTTTTTTAAGATTTATTTACTTATGCATACAAGAACAGGGGTACAGGCCAGAAGTGCAGGGAGCGAGAGGATTCACCAGAGACAGAGTGAGGAACAGAACAGGCAGATTGACTGAAATATACTGCTGAGGGGAGCAGCAAGTGAGTCAGGAGAGGTCTGCTGCGCCATGTGGGTTGCTCCCTGGCCGGGGATCGAACTTGCGCTGCAGTGGCTGTGAATAGCTTCATAGCTTGAGTCTTAACCCCTTGAACCACCAGGGAGGCCCTGTCATGTTCAGTATTAAGCTCTGATTAAATGTTTGTTGAATAAATAAGTGAATAGGTACCTATGAGGTTATTTGTGCCCTCAAGTTCTTGCAAACTTCCCTTTAGTTTTCTCAGTGTATTTCCTAGTGCTTGGGTTCTCCATTTACAATGAGAAATCTGCTTATTTATATTTAATATTTGGCATGGTGTTCTTTTTTTTAACTCATCTGTCTTCCGAGTGCCACTAATGTAGGTACATCCGTCATTCATTCACTTTAAAAACATTTACTGATGACCTTCCATGTTGCAGTGATTGTGTTAGACACTTGGGGGAAAAAAAGACATGAATAATAATAGCCAAAATTATGTGGAATTTAGTACTTGCCAGGCACTGTTCAAAGCACTTAATATTAACTCATTTTATCTTCACAACTTTATGAAGTAGGTACTGTTACTATTCACCCTCATTTTACAGTTGAATGACATTGACTGCCCTAGCCTGAGAATCCTAGGAACAAAACATGTGCTAAGGTTTTATAGAAAGGTGCAATCCTTGCTAGCAAGAGAAAGGGAAGGCAAGTATTGATACAAGAAAAGCAATGCAAGATGGTGCAAGAGCAAGCAGGCCCCAGTTTTAGAAGAAGTCATGATTTGGGGGCCACATAGGATGTAGTATAGATATGCCTTACAGAACTCTGTGCTCCTGAACTGTCCATGGGAAGGGAGGATAAACAGGAATGGAGAGAAATTGTCTGCTGATTCTTTCCAACCTGTTAGTTCTCATTGAGGGGAGGGGATTGAGGGATTGTTACTTCCATGAACATCCACATGTTAGAATGAATGAAACTGATATTATCTGCTTCTTTTGAATGCACACACACACACACACAAATGAGGCTCTGACAGGATCACTCTCAAGTGAGAAAGTGAGGACTCTCCCTCAGAATGAAAATTCACACTTGACATAGACCAGTATGCACTCTGCAGGAAGTACAGGGTATAAGGATTTGATATAGGAAAGTTGGAGACCAGCTGTAAATATCATTTGTTGAATGAATGAATGAATGAATGAATGAGTTGAGATGAATAAAAGAGTGAGAGAGAAGTACCTTGAAAAGTGATCCAGGTATGTACACTACAGGAAAATGCTGGAATGAGAGTGTTCATCCAAGCAGAATGCAATGATGACAAGCTGACAGAAGCCCCACCGACCTAGCATAAGCCACCCAGGTGAATCAGTGAGTTAGGTGCAGCCTGACTTCATAGTGGGTGTGGACTAATGCACTTCTGTTCCTGTAAGAACTACTAGCTTTTATTTTCTTTTTTCAATTTGTTGGTGATGGAGCAGAGGGGATGTTAAGGATAATTATTATCCTGCTCCTACTTACTTCTAACTCCTATTCCAAAAATCCTTCCCAGAAGACTCTTGCTTCTATTCTGCTCTTCATCTTTGCTATAGTAGATTTAAAAGATTCTTCCCTAGGGCTTTAGAGCACTTACATATAACCAAATGACAGTTCAATCCAGTCTAACCCTTGGCATCCTTGCCTGTCTTCCCCATTGGACTGTGCAGCAGTGGGAAAGTCCTTGAGGCACAGACTGAACCTTTTGTCTCTCTCATTTTTCTTTTTTTTTAAATTGTCCAGCCCTCTTAATCATAGGGTAGGTGCTCAATAGACATTAAGTCAATGATAGTATCATTGAGCAAATAGTGGCAAATGGTTGATAGTTCCACTGTCATCACTTTCAGAGAGGGAAGAGTAACAGGATTTTTTCTTGCCCTTCTGAGTCTCTCTCTACTCTTTTACCTGCTGCTAAAAGTAGCACTGAAGATGGAGACTAAACAAAGCTCCTCTTAGAAGAGATACTGCATCTTATTGGAGAGAGAAGAAGGGAGATGAGTTCCTTCTGCTATTTCATTCTGGACAGTTGAGAAGCATTCTTTCTGATCCTCATCCAGCCTGCCTTTTTATAACAGGAACCTCAGGTACCCAACTAGGGGTTCTTAATGAGTGTGGAAGGAGAATCTTCACTCTTTAAGGTCTTCTTTGTAACTTTTTCACAATGTTCAAGGCATACAATTTTCTCAAAGGCAGGGTTCAACCCAGGATATGTCTCCAATTTTCCTCCAATTCCTCCAGATCTGTGTTTAATACTGCAGAGAAGCAGTGCATCTGAATGGATCAACTTCAATTTACATCTTTAGATCCAGTTTAGATGCTGAGGGAATGTTCCAACTGGTAGCAGAAAGAGCTGCCATTATTGGGTCCCTGCTCTTGTGCTTGCCAACAACTGTATTTATACTTTGCTTTCATGGTTCCCCAACTGTTCTGAGGGATTGGGATGTGGCAGCCAGCGTACAGAGGCTCCATGATATATTATAAATTGTCAAGGAATGCACAGAGATTGTATCAGCTACCATAGAAATTACATTCAATATTATGGGCATTATCTTTTGCAGTGGCTAATAAGTTCGATGTAAATACTTCTTAATTAGACCTAACTATAAAATAAATGTAACCAGTAGATATTTCTTTGGATCCCAGGGAGCTGTGAAAATCATTAAATCACTTTGGGCACTATGAACCCAGTAAGTTTAAGAACCTGTCTTGATTTCATACAACATACTCAATAAGGTTGGTATTATTTTCTCAAGTATATTCTAAGACATTAGGATTCAAAAAGTCAATTAAATTGCTACACAGTCAAATAGCTTGCAAGTGGCGGAGCAAGATTTGAACCCAAGACTGTCAGACTCTGAAGTCCACAAACTTGCTCTACTGAGGAGTGAATGAAGATCAGATCATAGACTTGGACAGTAATCAGCCCAACTCACAATCTTTTTTTTTTAATAAATTTTATTTTTATATTCCCCATACAATTGCAACCCCCTTATTTTGACCCCAATCCCTCCCCTCCCCGCCCCCCACTCCCCATAGAGTGTTTCTGGTTCATAGTTGTTTGTTGATTTTGATTTTTACTTTCTTATAGTTATTCTTTTTCCTGGTCCCTTATTTAAGTTTTCTAGATTCCTGCTATCCAACTCATAATCTTGCCCTGATATCAACAACTAATCACTAGAAGAATTTGGATAATTTAAGGATCTGCTCTCCTGAAACTTAGTTCTGCATCATTTTCTCTCCACTGTGCACTTCTCTCTCTTCCCAGCTTTGGGCAGCCACTCATGATTGATGTCCAATGTTCAAGGTCAAAATTTTGAGGTGCTTTACTATTTGAAGCAGAGAAATGAGAGACTTTGGGCCACAACCTCAAGACTAATGATGGCAGCAAAGGGTTTCTTCTATAGGGAAAGATGAAAGAACAAACATGTAATGTGTAATTTGGGCTAAGGAAATGTAGATGTGAGGTGATATGGTGTCATCTTTTAATATCTAAGTGGTATGTCACAGGAAAGAGCAGAGAAGTTATTTAGAGGATATAACTAGGAAATAGTTGGGGGAAGGGAGAGGAAAGCTGTGTTGTCTGACTTGTGGAAGGTCAGATTGCTCATAACTCTATGGGAAATACCCAAGGTGGTGATTACCCTGACTCCTGGGGTAATCACCTAGTTGTCTTCTTTATTGGAAATTTTCTGGTTCTTTAACAGTCATAGATTTTTTTTTGTTTGTTTCTACTATGTTCTTTGCCCTTTTAAAAAAAAAAAAAAGATTTATATTTTTATGCATACAAGAACTGGGGTGTAGGCCAGAGTATCAGAGGGTAAGATGATTCACCAGAGACAGAACGGGGAGCAGAACACGTGGATTTACTGAAATACACTGCTGATGGGAGCAGCAGGTGAGTCAGGAGAGGTCTGCCGCGCCATGTGGGTAGCTCCCTGGCCGGGGATCAACCTCATTCTGCAGTGGCTGGTGATAGCGTGATAGTTTGATAGCTTGATAGTGTTGTCTTTAACCCCTGCACCACTAGGGAGGGCCCTCTTTGCCCTTTCTATATTTTCCTTTCCTGTTCATTTGGATCTATTTGACGCTCTTTTCTTTTTCCCTTTGACTTTTTTTTTTGCCTCCTCATCCCCAGGATCACTTTTGATTTGCTTTTTCTCCCCTAGTTATTCTCCCCTGGGCCATCTTCCTCCTCATCTTTCTCTAATACCTGGTGTATTCCAGGTTTCTGGGCCATTGCCCTTCCTCGCTCTTCTTCCAAAATAGAAGACGAAATTCGCCACTCTGACAAAGAGAACAAAGGCTGAAAGTCCCTGCCAAAGTTACGAGGACAGCATTTTCTCTTTTTAGCGGGTTTTAATTTTAAAAGGGGAAAAAAAATTACAGCCTCTTGTCCCTCCCCCTGCTGTGTGCTCACTGCTTTCTGGGCTCTGAGCATCAGTGGAGGGACAGGCAGATGAAAAGCTACTCCTGGTTCAGATCAGCTCTGCACTCATGTCCCCTTTCTGCCTCAGCCCTCTTCTGCTGCCCTTTTTTTTTTTTTTGGAAATCCAAGCAGAAATGGTAGTATTAGCATTTTCAATAAAAGAAGCCCCAAGAAGAGAGAAGCAGCCCAAGAAAGCAAAAGGAGGGGCTGCAGCCTATTTCCACCAACAGCCCAGCTCCCTTTTGGAGCCAGAGGCAGCTCAGGGCGGGGGCAGGGGAAGACAGCAAGGGAAGAAGTAGTCTTAGGAGAAGCATTCAGGCTGATATAATTGGAGTTTTGAGCACAAGCAGACACAGTTGGGAGGTGGGAAATTGCTGTGCTGGATTGAGTTTGGCTCAACTTGATACCAAGGCCCGGCATTGTGAAATGTTTTCTAATTTAGCCCATTTTCTCTGTCTTCCTGGAATGAACCATTATTTGTCTATTACTGGCAAATACCAGCCCTAGATAACCCCTTCTTCTCCTTTCTCTTCTTCCACCTCTCCCTGTGCCCCATAGGAAGGGAGGAGAGATAAACAGGAGGAGAGGGGCCACACATATTCCTAATTTAGAAAAAGAAAGCGAGCCTCGGAGACCCCAAGTGGCTGACATCATCTTTCCCTATTTCATTTTTTCTAGGGACACACGTACAAATGCAAAAGTTTAATGGAGTTGCTGGGCTTGTGTTTTGTCTGTTAGGCCATTGTACCTCTGCAGGATGAAGCTTAATTGGCTCTTTTCCCACCTTTGAAAAGAAAAAAAAAAAATCTCCTTGCAGAGCTTACTGTTCTCTAAAGAAGGTGGTAGTGATTAGATCTAATGCCTTTGACAGCTGGATAAAAAGTTGCTAAATAAGAATAAATTGAATGCCTAAACCTGGAGTCAATCAGAAGGTAGCACAAATCCCAAACTCCAAAATGAACTTTCTTGGAATATTCTTTCCCCATCACATTTATAACCTTATGTGAGTAAAATAGTGGCAAATCTACTTTATTTCTCCAAATCCAATACCATAGAGAGTCAGGGCAAAGGGAATGCCCCCTTTCACCTCTACCTTTCAGTCTATTGAGTGCTTTAGACCTCTCCACCAGTGAAGTGTCAACCTCGGTAATTGTAGACATTCCATACATTTAGACATGATACTAATTCCATTGTCCAAAGCCTTGCAGTTTTAACAAAAGAGTGACTATCACAGCCAGTTTTCCTTACATATGAAATCCATCATTTTAGCCTCATCTGAACAGATAAAGGAAAGTATTTGTACAAACATTTAGTTGCATCTGGGCTATCCATCTTAATGCTGAATCTTGATGTCCTTCATCAGTGACTTATTCCTTTTGTCCCCATACTTAAAGGGACCTAATACCATGACCTGGTACTAGATCTGGGCATATAAAAACAGTTAGCTTTCCTGTCTGTGGATTCCTCCTCCAGGAATTCAACCAACTACGGTTGTGAAATGCTATTGTCTACTTAGGCCTGTGATGGTGGTATCTATACTAAAAAATGACAGTTTCCTTGTCAATATCCCTGCACAGGGCCTCCCCAGTGGCACAGCGGGTTGAGCTCAGCACCATGAAGCTGTCCACAGCCTCTGCAGCATGGGTTCGATTCCCAGCTGGCCAGGGAGATTCCCACATGGTGTGGCAGACCTCTCCTGTCATGCCTGCTGCTCCCCTCAGCAGAACAATCTGCCTGTTCTGTTCCCCACCCTGTCTCTGGTGAATCCTCTCACCCTCCCGAGTCTCTGGCCTGTACCCCAGCTCTTGTATAAAAATAAATTAATCTTTAAAAAAAAATCCCTGCACAATGCAGTCTAATAACTATTCACATAGCATTTTATTGTGCTCGGTATTGTGAGTGATCTAGCATTTCTATTGTGCTCGGTATTGTGAATGATACAAGTACATAGGAGGAGGTAAAAAGGCCATAAGCAAATTCTATGCCATTTTGTGTAAAGGATTTGAGGATCCATGGACTATGCATTTTTGTAGTTTGAGGTAAAGGGACAACTGAGAGACAACTGTATACACAGAATTATTAACAGCAACTTTATAAAAAAAACCCCAAGACCTCTAACCCAAAATATCTTCGAAGAATACAGAGAGGATTTGTATCTCTTGGGCTCAAATGCAGGCTCCACACTTCATAGCCAAGGGTAGAAGTAGCATAAGTTGACTCTCAAAAACATTTAGGTTTGGAGAGAATGCAGATTTATACCCAGAGCCAAATTCTTTTGGAGAAGTCAGGAATTAATTTGGAAATCATTTTGTTCCTATGCCTAGAGATAATTTATTATTTTTTCATATCTATTAATTTCCAGTGACTTGAAGTGAGACCTTGACCTTTAGCTTTCCCCCCATTAAAACTGTCCTAGACAAAGATCAAACATTTGAACATCTGAAAGGCAGGTTTTATTTCAGTAGCATCGTCTGCAATTCTTACCTCTTTCTAGAGTTTTTGGCAGGATCCTTGATTCCCTTCGATTACTTGATTGTCAGTTTTTCCTGGATGATCACCCCTTTCCCAGATCAAACATGATCTATATGTTTGTGTTTTCTAAATCAATATCCATCCAGAATAGCCTTCCTTGGTTTCAGGCCTCCATTTCTTACTGTCTCCTGAGAAGATGCACATGGGTTTCCTACAAGTTAACTTGTCCAGAATTGAACACCACACTCACCCATATCTGCTGTAACGCCCATGATTCTTCGCCTGTAGCAACAGCGTCAACAACCACTCAGTTTCCCGATGAAAAACTTTGGGGTTATTTTCCATAACCCCACCATTACCCTCTTTCTCCTGGTCTCACATACCCTGTTGGCCACCAAAAACTCTTTAGTCATCTCAAAAATGTCTCCAAACCCAGCTGTTTCCTTCTATTCCCATAGTGAGTGCCTGACTCTCAGGCAATCTGCTCCCCTGACAATTTCTAATATTTTTCAAACTGCTCTGAATTTGAAGGATAGGAATTAAGGAACTAACTATGACTTGTACAAAGGGAGAGGAGGAAATTCTCAGGGCCTGTCCTGGAAATAGGGGGTATGATGGGGTGGTAGATTTGATCAGAGAGGCACAGGGGAGAAGGAGATCTGATAGGCAGATGCCAGGAGGCTTTGGATTCCAAATAAGGAGTTTGAATTTTACCTAATAGGAAATGGGAAGCTATAGGGTATACTTTTAGAGCAATAGAGGGCATGATGAGATGATGGTATTTCATGACGACACAAGAGGCATTATTTTGGCAATCAATGAACTGTCCCCCCTCAAATCAAATCAGCCTGCCAACTGTTTTTGTCAATAAAGTTTTATTAGAACACAGCCACAACCTTCATTTATGTACTGTCCATAGTGCATTAGCAAGCTTGGGTCGTTGTATCAGAGACCATATGGCAGCACATTCAAAAATATTTACTACCTGGCTTTTCACAGAAAAAGTTTGATGGCTCCTGAATTAAATCATGGTGTCTTAACCTCAGCATTATCCACAATTTCAGCCAGATAATTCCTTGTTGTGGGGGACTTTCCTGTGTGTTGTAGGATTTTTTTTTTTTAAGAGTTTCTTTTTATTTATTTATTTACACAAGCACTGGGTACAGTCAGAAGTGCGGGAGGGTGAGAGAATTCACCAGAGCCAGAGTGGGGAACAGAACATGCAGACTGACAAAATACACTGCTGAGGGGAGCAGCAGGCGCAGCAAGAGAGGTCTGCGTGCCATGTGGGACCCTCGCCGGTGGCCAGGGATCAAACCGATGCTGCAGAGGCTGCGGGCAGCTTCGCAGCCCAGCGCTCAACTGCTGCGCCACCAGGGGAGGCCCTGTTTTGTAGGATCTTTAGCAATTTCCCTGACCTCAGAGAAATTAAACATTAAAATATTACTATAACACAACCTACACCTTAAGTACTTTTACAAAAAAGTACCAATGATGGGCCTCCCTGGTGGTGGAGGCAGTTGAGTGAAGCGCTGTGGAGCTGTCTGCAGGCTCTGCAAGCGTGGGTTCAGTTCCAGCAGGGGAGATACCCACATGGCGTGACAGACCTCTCCTGTCTTGCCCGCTGCTCCCCTCAGCAGTGTATTTCAGTCAGTCTGCCTGTTCTGCTCCCCACTCTGTCTCTGGTGAATCCTCTCACCCTCCCACACTTCTGGCCTGTACCCCAGTTCTTGTATGCATGAATAAAATCTTTAGGGCCTCCCCTAGTGGTACAGCACTGTGAGGCTGTCCGTAACCTCTGCAGCGCAGGTTCCATCCTGGCCGGCTGGTGAGATACCTACATGGCGCGGCAGAGCTCTCCTGTCTCACCTGCTGCTTCCCTCAGCAGTGTATTTCAGTCAGTCTGCCTGTTCTGTTCCCCTCTCTGTCTCTGGTGAATCCTCTAGTCCTCCCACACATTTGGCCTGTACCCTGGTTCTTGTATGCATGAATAGATGCATCTTAAAAAGGAAATAACCAATGATTCTGCTTTTCTATAATAGTGTATGGTACAAATGCATCTTAAATATGAAGTAAATTAATTACCTTAAAGAATGCAATTATTTTGGGCCTCCCCGGTGGCACAGCGATTGGGCGCTGGGTTGCGAAGCTGACCGCAGCCTCTGCGACGCCGGTTAGATCCCTGGCTGCTCCCTGGCCACCGGAGGAGGGTCCCACATGGCGCACAGGCCTCTCCTGACACCCGCTGCTCCCTTCAGCAGTGTGCTTCGGTACTTCTGCCTGCTCTGCTCCCCGCTCTGGCTCTGGTGAATTCTCTCACCCTCCCGCGCTTCTGACTGTACCCAGTGCATGTATAAACAAACAAACAAATAAATAAATAAATAAATGAAAATACATGCCTCTTTAAAAAAAAAAAAGAATGCAATTATTTTGGTTGGATTCTAAAGGCTTTCCATCCTTAAACCAGGTGATGGTAGAGATAAGTTTTTGTTAAGGATAACTGTGACATATTTGGGGCTATTGTCACTATCGACACCAGGAATTATAGGAGATTCTGAAAAATATTTAAAATTTGATGTAATATGTTAGATATGTCTTCATCATTTAACATTCTTCGACCCAGTTGTGACAATCACAAAAGTGTCTCCGTATCAGGACCAGTGGTCAGAATTAGCCCCCACTGGATTATGGTGAGACCAGAAATATAGGATATAATCTAGCAAGAAATGATGATGATAATATGAACACAAATACTTATATAATGCTTAATACACAGCCACTATAAGTACTTTAATTTGTTAATTCCTTTAATCTTTGCAAACCTATGAGGTGGGTACAGTTATAACTGGTTATCCTATAACTTAGCATAATTATAATCGTTGTTTTATGTTTGAGGAAATGAGACAGAGATTAGGTGATTTGTTCAAGGTCACCCAGCTAAGAGGTGGCAGAACCATGTTTTAAAGTCAGGCAGTCTGGCTGCGAAATTCACATGCTTAACCATGACACTCTGCTGAGTGACACAAAAGAATTAGTGTATCCCAGAGGCTTGGTGGATATCAGAATGGTGAAAAAATAAACATCTTGTGCTATCTTCTTCTCCTCACTTCTAAACTATTTTTACTTCAGTCTAACTGCAAACAGCTGGAGAATCTCCTCAGGTATCTACACTTTAAGACTTTAACACCCTTATACTCTCTTACCCCCTACTCACATGCACCTGTACACATAGGATGTTCATAAATCAGGCTTAACACATATACACTTGGACTGTCAAGGTCATGGTCTCATTGTTGCTTTTCTCTGGGCTTTAATAGTTATATCACTATTTTTTTAAGATCTATTTTTTGTGCATCCAAGAACAGGGGTATAGGCCAGAGGTGGGGGGGGAGGCGGTGAGAGGATTCACCAGAGACAGAGTGGGGAGCAGAACAGGCGATCTACTGAAATATATTGATGAGGGGCGCAGCGGGCAAGACAGGAAAGGTTTGCTGCGCCATGTGTGTCACTCCCTGGGTGGGAATGGAACTCATGCTGCAGAGGCTGCTGATAGCTTCATTGTGCTGAGACTTAACCCCTTGCACCACCAGGGAGGCCCCAATAGTTGTATCATTCTATCGCTTTTTTTTTAAAGATTTATTTATTCATGAATACAAGAACCAGGATACAGGACAGATGCATGGGAGGGTGAGAGGATTCACCAGAGACAGAGCGGGGAACAGAACAGGCAGAATGACTGAAACACACTATGAGGGGAGCAGCGGGTGAGACAGGAGAGGGCTGGCGTGCCATGTGGGATTCTCGCCAGCTGGCCTGGATTGAACTGGTGCTGCAGAGGCTGAGGACAGCTTTACAGCACTGCGCTCAACCGCCTGCACCACCAGGCACCAGGAGAGGCCCTCTAATGCAGTTTTTAAGTAGTGATTTCATATTCACTCTTAGGAAGCGATGACAAGCCCTTTCCTGCCACCCAGCACCATCGTTCACATTATTTCCTGTTTGGACCTGGCAATGGTTCCTTATCTTCCTGGTTGTTCTGACCATAGAGAGTGCAGATTTGTGATGGGCACAGTAGGCAGAAGCTGAGCCTCGGGATGTAAAATGGACTGGAGATGCTCCTGTAGGGAGGCAGTCCTTTCTGGGACAAAAGAGCAGGTTTGAGCATCAGCTTCAGAGGCAGAGCTGGGAGCCAGAGCTCAGCTGCCGCCCTCTCATCCCATTTTGCCTTCACCCCTGCTCACAGGCCTGCAAAGTTTATTAGGGTTTCAAGGTAAATATTCGGGTTAGCCACCTCTGCAACAAGAAGAGAAAATACCCAGATGTGGTAATATGGTATATCCTCCTCTATGTAGAAGATGGCCTGGATGAAAAGAAAAAATGTGTGTGTGTGAGTGTGTGTGTGTGCGCGCAAGGGTGGCAGTAAACTAGCTAGAACTCGAGATTAGTTTGAAAATAAATTAGCCCAACTGATGGAGCTCAGGGGTCAGCAGCCATACTCCAGAGGGACAGGATGGAGTGAATAAGCAGCCAGCATCTGTCTAGGGAGAGGGACTTTTTGGCACCTAGAGTGTCGCATCAGGCAAAGGACTGATGTACACAGGAGGAAACATACCTGCGACTCCCCTCCCTACCTCTTTACCCCCGCCACTTTCTTGCCTTTGGGATGGTCCCAGGAGCTGTCAGGTGGCAACAGCACGAAAGGCAGTAATGAAAGCAGGAGCCCGCTGTCAGGCCTTCTAATCTATTCTATCTGGTCCAGACTCCTTGTTGGATCAGTTTCACTTCTTTCTTAGCTGTCAGAGTGTGCGAGGAGTGTGGTGACTGTCGGATAGGGAACAAAGCAGAAGCAAGAACTGCAGTGATTTTAAGAACTGACAAGAGGGCAAATGGGGATGGGTGTGGGGAGAGGCAGAACAAAGCAGGGGGCAGGGGGTGGCCCAGGAGGAGGCAGCATGGAGAGGGAGGTGCAGAACTCTTGGCAACAGAGACAGGGATCTGCATGTAAGCAGAGGGGGCCCTGGTTCTTCTCTGAACTCCCCTCACCTTAGAAAAAGACTTTTCATGTTATCTTGACCTTGTTTTACGCCAGGAGCGGAAAGAGAGAGGACCTTTGGGGTGCCCAGAAAATGGGGTTTCTCTAGGCCAGACAGGTGATTACAGATTCCTTAGGTTGAAATTGAAGATGAAACTTTCAAAGGTGAGAGTGCATTCTCACCATTGCCTGGAAGCTGGACTTGTGGCTGTGGGGGTAAAAGGGGTGTGAGAGGTGCCTCCAGGCTTCTCTAGGATGCAGATTTTGAGGTAGGATTTGTGTGCAGGGCATTTAATAGGCAGCGTTCTCCTCAGGATCAACACCTGTGAGGGAGGTAGAGACGTGGCCTGGGCAGAGGGACGTGGTGGGTCACTAGGCAGTGATAACAAGCCCTCTGCCAGTCCAGGGGAACTCTGGACCTGGGACAGCACTGTTATGTCCCACACTGAGGCAAGGGAATTGGGACTTTTTCTCCCAGGTGAACCAGCCACGGACATGGGCTGCCCCTGAGTAGGAGACCTCCATTAGGCCAAGCAACTCCCTTGAGCTAAGAGCAGTTTCCAGCAAAGCCCTGGTTTGTGGCCCACGTTTTCAGGCCCTGGGAACTGAAGGAGCCATCCAGGTGGTGTCTCAGTATCCACACAGTGAGAAGAGTGGTGAGAATGTATGTATCCCCTTCAGCATTTGCCCCAGGTACCAAATGCATGGAGAGTGTGAGGGCTCTTATCTGCACAGTGTCTAAGGCTGTGTTGCCTTAGGTCAGTCGGTCAGGAAAGGGTTGCTGGGGGTAGGATATAGGCCTGAGTGAATCTTACTCTATGGGCATGGTCTGGTCAATCATAGATTTCAAACGTTGGTTCTGAGCAATTCAGGAACTAATTGGACGGTGTCCAGATGAAAGTGGCCAGAGGCTCACCAGTCAGTTGACAAACCTAGGGAAAGCCTTAGAGATGTTTAGCCTGGAGATGGGAAGGGAGGCCATAGCATTTATTGTAGCTACAAAGTGAGACTCTCTGTTTTGCCCCAAGAAGGCAGATCCAAGACTAATGGGTACAAATTAGAGGGAAAGAGATTTTAGTTCAAAGAAGAATGTTGAAAGCTTAACAGTGCAAAACATAACGTTACTCCCTGGGAGGCAGCAAGTCTCCCTTAAAACCGCTGAAATTTGGAAGTTGAATGACAATGGTTGGGTAGGCACCTGGTGGTGGCCTTGCAGGGGCGGATGTGGTCTGAGTCCGCATGTGATTCATGATCTCTTCAAATCCAGCCCCTCTCTGGAGGCTGTAATCATCTTAACAACATCTCCAAAAGAGTTTGACCTTCCAGCTTTCAGTGTGATGGCGACCTCACTACCTACCAGACGATGATTGTCATTTCTGGATGGTTCTAATAGAGGTAAAATCCTTCCATTGTCTTCTTCCCAGAGCAATGCTCACCATCCCCCAATACTTAAATTGGAGAGAAAGGAAATCAAAGCCAAATGCTGCAGAATGGCACTTTCGAACACTCCATTCTCCTTGCTGTCTGTGCTGAACAATTACCGAACCCCAGCCTTTGTCGCTGACTGCTGCACCAGCCACATGGAGAGAGAATAAAGGCCCCGTCTTGGAGAATGCTAAAAGACCCAAGAAATCGCACAGCATTCACAGTATCAATGAGGCAGGGAGGACAGCCTCCGCTGTTGCGTCTTTCTCTAACTTGCCTCTGGCTGAGCTGTTACAATCACTAGACTTCCTGAAGTCTCCACTGGCAGTCAGTTTGACAGAATGGATTAGGCCTCGGCTGGAACATTCTACCGTGGCTCAATCCAACAGTGGCAGACCCAGCAGCTGTCATTTGTATGAGTGGATTTGAGGCTGGTGGGAGAAGCAGGAGGGACAGCCACAGGGATCTGAAACCTTTTGTTAGTCCAGCAGCCTGAGGCTGCCCCACTACTGCGCCCAAGTCCAAGGTCAGCGAATACTTTCCAGGCTTCAGAGAGAAAGAAAGAAAGGCTGGTGTGCAAAGCACAGGGACACTGAGATGCAAAAAAGCAGAAAACACATCTTGAGCTGATGACCGAGTTGCCTTCAGCAAAGAAAGTGGCTTAGGCAAGGAAACATCCTCAAACCCCAAATCAGAAAAAGTTTGGGGAAAGACAGAAAAAAAATCTGCAAATTTTAACTATGTCTGTGAACATTTTTCATAGGAAAGATAAGGGCAGTGAGTGTAGAATGAGTTAATGCTGACAAAAGGATTAAGAGGAATAAAAATGGTGTTTACAAATATACCAGGGAAAAGAAGCACTTGGGAAAAATAGGTCCATAAATAAGTAAAGGGGATTGAAATCTACTGTGAGTCTAACAAGACTGAGGCACTGAATTGCTTTTTCCTATCTGTCTTTTACATGAAAAATAACAAGAAAATGTAGGGAGTTGTGGTGATTATCAGTGCAAGCCTGTAGCTGCGAGGCAGAGAGGGGAGCCCAGTGGGGATGCCAGGGACACTATGGGGTGTTCTTCGGGGCTCCCTGTTCCCTCTGGGTGGCCCAGAGTCTGCATCTGGCATGCATGTGGCCTCCTGAGCAGCCACCTGCCCCCCAGCCAGTGTCACCTCAGGTTTACCTTCCAAGGCCCTGGCGCCTCTCCCACTTGCACCTCCTGGTGCCTCTCCCAGATGGAGGCACTTGCAGGATCCAAAGCAGGTCCTCCCACATTCCTGGGCTCTCTCCCCTTCCTGGACTGGAATGCTCCCTCCTTCACCATCAGGCTTCACACACCCTAACATCACGACTGCTCCTCCCTGTCTCCCTTTGCCAACCTAGGAAAGTCAATGCTTTTTTCGTTTCCGCTCTCCTTTTCCAAATCCCACCTCCATCATCAACTGTGGCTTTCCCAGCTTTCTCCCTCTGCTTCTCACTACACTTTCCTAAGCCTTCATCCCTAAACTCTCGCCAGTCATGTAGATGGTGCATAGATATATGCACCCTATCATGCTCCCCCTAGCCCTAGGACTCCTTCAGGTCTGGTCCATCTTTCACCATGTGTCCATCTTTTTCAGAACCAGGCACAAAGTGATTTACCCAACTCTACACATTAGATCTCCTTGGGTGTATTAAAACATATTCAGGGTCATGCCCCTTCTCAGATCCATCAACCAGACATCTCTGAGGGCTGAATCTGGCATTGGCATATTTGACAAGCTTCCTGGGTGATTCTATGCCCAAGGAGGACTAACACTGTGACTACAGTGTCTCAATGTCCTATTCCTGGACCAGCAGCATCAGCATCACCTGATAACTTGCCAGAAATTCATGCTCTCCAGCCCACTCCAGACCTACTGGATCAGAAGCTATGAGGTGGGACCCAGCAATTAGCATTTTAAAAGATTTTATTTATTTTAGTGTGGAAGAACTAGGGTGTAGACCAGAGGTGCAGGGGGTGAGAGGGTTCACCAGAGACAGAGAGGGGAGCTGTATTACTGAATTGCACTGAAATGCACTGCTGAAGGGAGCAGCCATATGTGGGTTAGCTCCCTGGCTGGGAATGGAACTCAGACCATGGTGGTGATGGCTCTGAGACTTAACCCCTTGGCCACCAGGAGGCCCCAATTAACATGTTTAACGAGCCCTCCAGTGGGTTCTGAGGTGCACTGACGATTGAGAACAACTGGCCATCACTGAGTGACATCGGTCAAATAGTCACCCTGACTTCTCCGCCTTCCATTTGCAGGACCCCCCCTTACTTCCCACAACACATAAAGTTGATAAAGCCATGGGTTTGGAATCTTGTTCTCTTCGGTCTGCTTCTTCCCACAGGAAGGATTAACAATAAGCCATTCATACCTCATTTCCTGTGGCTTGGCTAGCCCACTAGAGAGGGAGTTTTGCAAAGACCCCACTCACACTGGCATTGCAAATGCAAGTTTCAATCACGTTAGTTGTAAATGCCCCTTTACTAACTGAATTCAGCACACTTAGGCTACAACCATCCTTATGCTGACTTGTCTACCCAGTTACTTCCTGGCTGCACAAGAAGCTTTTTATTTGGCACAACCAGTCGGGACAGATCTTCACCTTTCTGCCTCTTAGAAGCTCATGTATAATCAGGTGAAACAATTCAAACTCAGTATCCAAAACTGAGTTCTTCATTCACACTTTCCTTCTTTAGTTCCCCCAGCACAATGAATTACCACCCGGCTAACCAAACCAGAACCCTAGGTTTCGTCCTGACCCCCTCTCTTCATCAAGCTCACATCCAATCAGCTACTGCGTCCCTACTCTACTTACTTAGCATCATATCTCATCCTCTGACTGCCCCCTTCACCCCTGCCCTTCTCATTTCTCCCAGGGATTACTTATCTCTCTATGAACTGCTATTATCACCTTCCCAACTTAAAGTCCCTCCCTACGCTTCCATTACCATAAAACTCCAACTCCTGTTTGCATGCAGAAACTTCACTCTCTGGATCTGTCTGCACCCCTGCCCCAAACCCAGAATTTGCCTCCTGATAGGTAGCTGGGCTCCAGGAGCTAGACCCACCTGCTGTGCTAAATCTCTATAACCAAATGCCAGGTTGTCTCCCCCCAGACCTCACTTTCCACATTTTTATCAAATTAATTCATATTCTTCAAAATTGGGTTTCTTTCTCCTTCTCTGCAAGACATCCTTTGGCTCCAGTCCTCAGTGGTCACTGTTCCTGTGGAGCCATAAAACCCCAAATATCCCTCCACCAAGTACATTTTACCAAATGTATGTTTTCTAGAGCTGTCACACAAAGTGCCCTACTGGCTGAATCAAAGAGCTATATTTGCCCCCATGTTCTGGAGGCCAGAGTGTGATTATCAAGGTGTTGGCAGTGTCCTGCTCTTCTGAAACATCCTTCCTTGTCTCTTCCAGTTCTGGTAGCCCCAGATGTTCATTGGCTTGTAGCTGTAGCACTCCAATCTCTGCCTTCCTCTCTGCCTCTCTGTCTTCCCATGGTCATCTTAAAAAAAAAACACTTGTCCTTCTGGAGGTCCAGTAGGACCTCTTGTTAACTAATTGCATCTAATAGAACTCTGCTTGCAATTAAAGTCACATTAGTACTTCAACATACTGCTTTAGGGGGGCACAATTCCACCCTTATAACAGAGTATGATAATGCCCGTTGATTCATCCAGTTCCTTCATTAAAGTCTAGGTCCTTGAGGAGAGGGGTTATGTCTTACTTGACTATATTCCCTATGATGAATATGGGGTGTGACACACGGTAAACCCTCATTAAGCTATCTGGCCACATGAATGAAGAAACATGCCTGTTAATTGCTCTTCTTCCATATTTCTCGGTTCATCAGTATCTTCCAATTGTTCTTTATTTAGGTAATTACCAGCAAGGCCATTTCCTGATGGCATGATTATTTTAAAAGCATCCCCCCTTTAAGCTTTTGAACTCTAGGGTTCTCTGCAGCTTCCCCAGCTTCTTCGCCCTGTCCCATCCCTCCCTAAGTCTCTACTCTTTCACTTAACTTTTTTAAAAAGATTTATTTATTTTTATACAAGAACCGGGGTACAGGCCAGATGCACCAGAGGGTGAGAGGATTCACCAGAGACAGAGCAGGGAGCAGAACAGGCAGACTGACGAAATAACACTGCTGAGGGGAGCAGCAGGCGAGACAGCAGAGGTCTGCTGCGCCATGTGGAATTCTTGCCGGCTGGCTGGGATCAAACCCATGCTCCAGAAGCTGCGGACAGCTTCACAGCACTGTGCTCAACCACCTGCGCCACCAGGGAGGCCCTGACTTAACTTTTTAATATCCATCAAATCCACTGTTTCTTTTCTGGTTTTATTGCCTTCCCACTCAGCCTAGATCACATGCAAAATCCTTCATAGAAATCCATTCACAGTCACCCCCAAATCCTTGTCCTTTTTATCTTCTCCCACTCTTGCCTCGCCCATTCCAGTCTTTGGCTTTTTCTGCAGCTCTGTTCCTCTGGGGCTTGCTATTGCTAGGGAGAATCCCACAGAAACGTGCCGATAGGTATTATTTCTGTAATTCCAAGCGCAGACTAACTTCAGCATCCTGATCTTCTTACTCATCTCATGTCTTTGGCCCCAAATATTTTCACTCTCCTTTTCTGGCCTGTCCCCTCACTCTCACCTCTAAGTTAGCAAAATCAAAGCCACATGGCTCCTTCCTTCCATCTCCCATTTTTCTTTTAATCTCTCCTCATCTTTATTCTCTCTCGCTCCGGCTTTTGAAATGGATGTGTCCTCGGCACCACAGCTAAATTCCCCACCTTCATTTGTCATTCCAAACTCTTCTGACTTTCCAAGTCTTGCCCCGAGTCATACAAGATTTTTTACATCTACTATTTTACCCAGACTCCTTCCATCCATTATTCAAAAGTTAAATGATCCCTTGACCCTATCATCTTTCTATATCATTTTTCTCATTTACTTTCATTGCCTAAATTTCTTAAGGAGAATATCTATAAATTTTGTCTCTGCTTTTAGTATCAATTCATTTCTTTTTTTAAAGATTTATTTATTTATTTATACAAGAAACGGGTTATAGGCCAGATGCGTGGGAGGGTGAGAGGATTCACCAGAGACAGAGTGGGGAGCAGAGCAGGCAGACTGATGAAACACACTGCTGCTGAGGGGAGCAGCAGGCGAGACAGGAGAGGTCTGCCGCACCATGTGGGTATCTCCTTGGCCAGCCAGGAATTGAATTTGTGCTGCAGAGGCCGCGGACAGCTTCACAGGGCTGTTCTCAACCACCTGCGCCACCAGGGAGGCCCATCAATTCATTTCTTAATGATTGTTGATGGTGGCATTATAACTATTACCTTGAAACTTTCAACTCGAGTGCCATCTCTTTTCTTTACTCTCACACCCATAAACACTACACTCAGGAGCAACTGATCTTTCATATACCACACACTTCTCTTTTATAGAGCCATGGAAATTATTCACTAGAAAGCTATTTTTGTTTTCCTGAGGACTTTCCTGTGTGTTGGGATCTGCTGTGAGCTACCAGCGCAGTGAGGGAGGACTCAGGACGCCTGCCCTCAATGGACACTCTGAAGAAGGCACTAGCACAAGCAAATAAACACATCACAGAATATTTATGGGTTGTAAAAGTTCAATGAGGGGGAAATAGAAGGCTAATACAAATGATTAAGATGAGGAGCGGAGCAGGGCTACTTGAAACCTGGGAATTGGGGGTGGGTTTAAGTTCAAACTGAGAGATGAAAGAGGACAAGTCAGGGCAGGGAGGGCAAGGGCTTTTGAGGGCTAGCACAGCCCTAAGATCCAAGGGAAGAAACGAATCCGCCCTTTGTAGCAACTGCCATCCCCCAGGAATCCAGCATAATAATCAAGGGAGAGCGGCTCTGGGAAATGCTGGCCAGGTATCCAGGGGCTGGGTCTTACACAGGGTCTTAATGGTGGGGGAAAGATCCCCTAAGCCAGGGCTTACCCCTGACCTGCCTAGACAGACTCCCCTTGACCGTGTGTATCCAAGACTCTCATTCTTGTCTCCAAGCACACACCTCAGTTGTGACTTTCATATTCATTAGTATAAGCTCCTTGAAGCAGAAGCTCACCATGTTTGCTTCTGTCCACCTCTGTATCCCCAGAACACAGAGGGGCCCATGCCTGCTGCTGAATACTATTTGCTAGATAAATGAGTGAATGGATGATCTTCATTCATTTATCCTCTGCCAGGTTTTTGGTAAAGTTACCTGTGGGATCTGACTATGAAATAGGGATAAATGGGCACAGTAAATGGCAGATCAATTCTCTTTGCTCTGTAGTTTCACTCTACCTCTGTATTCCCCTCTGAAAAGCCAGCGCTCCCATTTGGCTGCTGGCCAAGAATCTCACCTGGTGTTCAGTTAAAGTTGGGTCTTTTCAATCTCACCTTCTCAATTCCAGCTGGGGGGCGGGGGTGTCCTTCTCCAGCCACCGCAGCTCTGAGACTCTGTTCTCAGGTAGCACAATGTGGAGGGAGCACTTCAAGGACTGGGGCATCTGAGAGAAATGGGCCCCAACACTGGCCTTGGGGTTAGTGGTGAGAGTGTGGCTTATTTTATTTCACTTTCCTAAGCCTCACTTTCCCTATCTGTTAAATGGGAATTATAGAGCTACAGGGTTTTTATGAAAATTAAGTGAAATAATAAATGTAAAGCATTTGGCTCCTTGATGACTAGCCTGCAAAGTGAAAAATGTCTTTTACTTGCTTTACCATAAAAAAATGACAAACCAGATGCTGTCATTTACTCGTCACTCTTACCCCATTAGACCATGATCCCAGATGGGGATCCAGTCTTTTCTCTGTGTATCCCAATGCTCTTGATAGTGTCTGGTTCCTCAGAGGTGCATAATAACTGCTTGAGAAATGAATCACCCCATTAATGAAAGCCTTGATGGCAAAGAACATGCATTCATCATTTTTCTGTCCCTTGACAGTGTTTAGCAAAGTGTTTTTTATGTGGCAATTGGTTAATTAATGTTTTTCAAGTAAATAAATAAATGAATAAGCAAATGAGTGATTGAATTAATACTGAAACTCACTAAATATATGTCAAATTGAAACAAATTAGTTAGTAGGAAAAGATTTTGGGGAAAGGGTACAAGCCCTACACTAAACACAGGTCCTTGATGGATATATGAGTCTTCCCTAGCTTCTGTACATTGTAGATTTCCCCTGACATAGAAGTGGAGAAGGCTTTTTCATCTGCACATCTCTGCCCCTTACCTTCTCTCTTGTCAGTGCTGTTCCTTCTCCTACCTTCAGACTGGAGTTGAACATGTGTGTCTGTGGAGGAGGAAGAGGGAGCCCCAGGGAGACACCCCCTTTTGCACAGGGAGATCACTCTCAGCAGTGAGTAGGTGTTTAGCTTTTGTTCTTGTACAGGGATATGTTTGCCCAGATCCGTTACCATGCTTGCATTTTGCTTATTTGTGAACCAAGCTGGGTGTCTAGGGATCCCCAGGTACAGGTGTAAGCAGACTAGCAAGATTTCAGGAGGATTGAACTTGAGACCCTGGCTCTAATAGCTCAGGGTAGCAATCAACTGAGTCTTTAGATGCAGAGTCTAGAGAGAAATGGAGAAAGAAAGCTTAAATTTAGAAAGTGACCACTGTATTGAAGTCATGGTGCTAGACCTGTATTTATTGATGCATTTAATCTTCTTATAGTCCTTTACAGACCTTTAGGTCACAGGCAGTTATTATTATCAATATTCTGCAGAAAAAGAAAGATGGGCTTGGATAGGTATCTGGTCAATAGGCAAGGAAGGCAAATCTAGACCTTGCATTTGAATGGAGATCTAACTCCAGAGTCCCCTCAAAATCTGAGTCATGATGAGACCTTTGTGATTTGTGTGAATGAAAGAGCCCTGTGGTTGTCTGCTCTCAGAGTTCTGTTCTGCAGGGTGATTTCAGCATCTACAGTACCTTGTGAGTGTGCGTGTGTGTGTGTGTGCATGTGTGGAGTGTGTGTATGGACACATGGGTATATGTTTCTATATATGTATGGGAGGAGGGCATCTGTTCCAGTAGATACACTTATGAATGATGCAAATTTTGATTCTGTAAAATACTATTTTAATGGAAATGTTGATCCTCTAAAATCAAATGACTGACAGTTTTTTTAAAAATGATAGTTTAAAAAATTACATCTTATATAATTGTAATGAGATTTGGGATCTCTTAATTCATCAATAAAAGTCACAGGAAGGAACTCAATATGTTTCATCTCTCATTATTAATAGAAATTTAAATAATGGGTTCCAGTGAATTCTTAGACTAGACTTTTTTTTTCTCCTGCTTTCATGGCACACTTAGTTTGTAAAAAGACAAACTCTTTCATAAAAACTGGTAGAGATGAATGGGCACAGGTTAGGGCAGTGGTTCTTACACCGTTGTGTGATTTTGGAATCATCCACTTAACATTTTCAACATATTGATGATTGACCCAACCCTAGGTATGTGGAATGAGGGCAACTAATGTTCGAGAACCATTGTTCCCACAGGTGGGGTGAATCTGATGTACCTCAAACTTGAGAACCATTCTGCTGAAAGTCATTATGAGAGATGCAGAGATAAAGGAGATTCCGTAGTATGCCAAAGAGAGAATATTTAAAGAGTAAGACAGATAAACAGATGACTTTAAAACCATATGGTGTGTGTTAGAATTATGTAACAGTCATATGAAACAGAGGCAGGTAATTCTCTGGTGTATATAGCTAACACCTCTCCACCCGTCGCCCTGAACCTAGAGGCTGGTGGTGTGCAAGCCAGATTAATATCCAGGCACTATTCCTGCCTGATGGCCCAATATTGTCTTTGTACATTTTTTCCTGCAGCTCTATGCCCAGAGCAGACTGTGTGAGAAGGTGTTGGCTATGCAATCCATGTCCCTTACTAGCTCTATGATCTTGAACAGCTTACTCTAGCTTGCTGATCTTTCGTAACATGGGGATAATAACTGTGTAGTTGTGTAGCTCTCCAGGTGGTGGTGAAATGATGCATTCATGACACTGAGTGGAGTGCCTTCCTGGTAAATGTTCCATAAATGGTAACTACTATTATCAGCTTTTTCTGACCATTCAAGATGTTTTCCTTTATATAACGCTTGACCCCAGAATATAGAGGACTGCAAGTCTCTGCAGTAGCCTTCCACATTTGAAGACGGTGGTCTCTGTCTCTGCCTTCTATAATAAGCCCTGAATCTCAAGAAACAGGTGTTTGTTCTTTCTGTTCATTAGACAGCTATTAGGGTAAAGGTAGTAATGTCTCCTGCATAACTGGGGTCCATGCCCATGTCCCCTCACCTTTCTTATTCTCTAACATGCTTTGTGTGAACAAAAAGATAAAGCATGGATTCTATATTTGTGTATGTCTGTGTGTCTCTGCAGAGAAACAGAACTAATAGGATGTGGAAAGGTTTGATTATAAGGAAATATCTTATCCAATGATGGAGGGTGACAAGTCCCAAGATCTGAAGTCAACAAGCTGGAGAGCAAGGAGAGTGTGCAGTGTAGTTCCAAGCTGAGTTGAAAGACCTAAGGCCAAAAGAATGGATGATGTATTTCAGGTTTGAGGCCAAAACCCAAGAAAAGCTGATTTTTTCCTTCTTTTTTTATATTTTATTTTACATATTTTTTACATCATTATTCATTTTTGCACAATGAATGCTTTTTCATCTTGGTTATAGTCCCCATGCAGTTCCCACCCTTAATTCAAGTCCAAAGGCAGGAAAAAATTCAAAGGCCACCAGCAAAAAGAATTCTCTCATATTCAGGGAAGAATTAGTCTTTCTTTCTAAAGACTAGAATTAGTCTTTACTCCAGCTTCAACTGATTAGATGAGGCCCACCACTATTAGGGACAACAATCTCTTTTATTCAGTCTATCAATTCAAATGTGAAACTCATCAAAAATAGCCTCACAGAAATACCCAGATGAATTTTTCACTACATATTGGGTGCCCTGTCACCCAGACAAGTTGACAAGTAAAATTAACTCTATGTACATATAACCATATAATGTTTGTATTTATCTTATTTCCCCCTTAAATTCTATTGATTTGCCAATCATTTACATAGCTACATGAATTGGGGAGAACGTACTCTTCAACATGTACACATGCTTCACTCACCCTCCACCCAAGCTCCAGTGCCAGAGCTCTATGACCTCCTCTAGCCTCTTTCCTCATTCCCCAGCCCAGTCCCCAAATATAGTGGCAACTGCTATATTTTTCAAAGCCTACAAGTTACTTTCATTGCATTTGTTAGTTTGTTTTGTTTGGTTACCTCCACAAATGAGCAAAATTGTCCAGTAATTGACCTTCACTTTCTGACTTATTTCACTTCACATAATGAATTCAAGTTTCATCCATTTTGTCCCAGAAAGTACCATTTCTTTTTTCATTACTTAGTAGTATTCCATTGAGTAGATATCCCACATTTTTTTAATCTGCCGATGGGCATTATAGTTGTTTCCATGACCTGGCTATTGTGAATACTGTCATAAATATAGGGATGCATGAGTCTTTATTGCTAATTTTAGGCAATATTGTATCCCTGAATTCCAAAATAGGGAGTGGGAGGGAAGTCACAATATTTTGTTCATTATTGTCATTTTCAAAATCGTTTCATGTACTTCTAAAATTTCTTCTGGAAAAATCCTCTTGCAACATTTAGAACCAGCATTCCTAATATTATGTGAATAATAAATTAATATTTATTCAGAACCCACTTCATATCTAGGTTTATTATAAGTTTTTTTTAAGATTTATTTATTTATTTATACAAGCACTGGGTACAGTCAAAAGCCCTGGAGGGCAAGAGAATTCACCAGAGCCAGAGTAGGGGAACAGAGCAGACAGAGTGATTAAATCCACTGCTGAGGGGAGCAGTGGGCGCAGTAGGAGAGTTCTGCTTGCGGGGATTGAAGGGGCGTTGCAGAGGCTGCAGGCAGCTTTGCAGCCCAGCGCTCAACCACTGCGCCACCAGGGGAGGCCCTATTATAAGTTATTTATATGTTAGATTATATACAAAAAATGATGAGAAATGAATAATCAAAGATTATCAAGGACTTGAGATTGATATACAAACACTGTTCCTTCGTGTAAAGTTTGTGTGATGTGTGCCGGACCTCAGGATTCCCATTCCACACGTGAAGAATAGGGGCTTTAGGTGCTGGGCTGCGAAGCTACTAGCAGCCTCTGCAGCGCCCATTCGATCCCCTGGCTGCTGGCGAAGGTCCCACATGGCACACAGACCTCTCCTGCCGCCCACTGCTCCCCTCAGCAGTGTACTTCGGTCCTTCTGCCTGCTCTGCTCTCCTCTCTTGCTCTGGTGAATTCTCTCACCCTCCTGCGCTTCTGACTGTACCCAGTGCTTGTATAAATAAATAAATAAATCTTAAAAAAAAAGCAAGGAGGAAAAAAATGAATAGGGGCTCTAGGGCACACTCACCTGGTTGAGGTCAGAGAAGCAGAAGAGAGTTTGGATTTCTAACTTCCATCTGGGGCTTCTTCCCCTTCCCCCTGGCCTGTGAGATGTCACAGGGTAAGTTGGGATTGCAGCATTCTAGACAGGAGCACATGCTGTCGTGCCTAATTATTGGAAGGAAGACAAGTACTGGGCACAAGGGAAGGGAGGTGGGTGAGACAGTGGGAAAAGCTGTCTGTTTTCTCGATTATGTGAGAAGCAGGTCACTCGCTGAGGGTGAGGCTGGGGGAGGAAGTTTTGGAGGTTTGAGGGAAGAGAAAAAGGTATGAAATAAAGATCTAGTGAGTAGGAGGGGAAACAAAGAATTTGTCATTTGATCATAGGCAGTGTGCAGAGCCCACTTAAGGTCAACGGCTTGGGATTTAAAATGATATCAATCGATGTGGTGGCAACTGTGTCCACTTGTGCAAACACAGTGCTGGAGCAAGGGGGTGTTTAGTTTGACCAGCTTTGGAGTGTTTTGAACAAGTGTGTGAAGCAACAGTGGACAAAGGCTTCCAGGTTTCACGAAAGGATATGATGACAATAAGTGAGCACAGAATTTTATCTGAATAAAGCGGGAAGAGAGTATGGAAGGTGGGTGAGGAGGTCAGTAAAACAATGGTTGGATGAATGGATTTGAAGTCTCAGGAGGGTGGAAAATGGTGGTGGCATTAGAAGGAGTGAGCTGCAACGGTACAAAGTGATGGCCAGATATGGGGATTCTTGACATTGTGCCCAAGTGTTACAGGGAAGAAGGAAGGGTACCCCCGAGGCCCCCAAAACTGCCTGCTCTGAACAGTTTCTGCCTTCCAACACACCAAGACAAAACATACTCTAGTATGTAAGACCTTCAACATAAAAAATAAACTTGAATACCAATTATATTCAATTAGTGTGCCATAAAGAGAAGAGAAAGAATACCATTTCCAAATCAAGAACCCAGCCAAATAGGGTTGGCCCAAACCAGGGTCAGTGAGGCCTGAAAGCTTTTCACAAATCTAAGGCAGCTTCTGGTGGGGACCTATAGGGAAGGGGCAGAAAGGGCCAGGTAAGTCTGGAAGGAAACGAGTAAAATCAAAATCAAGACAAACACTGCCACTGTTAATCTCCCCACAAGTTTTTCACCCATGTCTGTCTTAATTGTCTCCTTTCATGTCCCCCAAGTTCCTGGTACAAATCCAAACCTGATAAGCAAGTGCAGCTTCTTCACGTCTCTCTGCTCCATGTGCCTCCTCCAGGTCTCCTTCTAGAGCTCTCCTTCTCTCCTCTCAGTCAGTCTTCTCTAGCTTTTCCTCCCTCCTCAAAACCACCCTTTCTTAGGGTGGGGGAGGGAACCTGAAACAACCTTTCCCTCTGGGGGTTAGCTTGTTACACAATGAGGGAGTGCAGGTATTGCTAATCTAGGCCACCATGGGGGTGAGGGTAAAAGGACAGAATAATTTGAGGAGAAAGGTCAAAGAGTGAAAGCTTTGAGAATTGACATCACTTTAGCAGCCACTAAAGTCACTGGAAACTATGGAGAAATGTTGGAAAGGACAGAGCCTCAGGACAGGCTCTGAGGGGTAGAAAGATGGGGTGGGTGCTGTTGGCATGGCTGGAGCAAGAAAAATTAGCTGGAAGTTCATTGCAGCAGGAATGAATGATTTTAATAGGGGCTCAGAGTTAGTAAGTGGTGGAGCTAGGTTTTAAACCCATTAAGTCTGGCTTGAGTCCACTCTCCTGGTTGCTTTGTAAGTTATTGACAAATACGCTATCTTCCTGCATAAAAAACTCTAAATGAACTTATTTACCTATAGATAGACATTAAAAAATGGATAAAATCCTATCACCCTTTAGTGTTTCTTTATGAGATTTACATATTTAAAGACAACACAAGTTTGTAAAGCAAACCATAATCATCATGATTACTTTTTAAAATGTAATGTTAGAAATGTACTTTCTGTTTATCAAATGGGAATGTTAATTATAATCAGGGCTAGCTAATGGGTTGGGTTTGTTCTATGGGGCAGGCATTGTGTTAAGTACGTGCATATTCATTTAACATCTCTAAGTGCTATTTTATCCATGTTTTATAGATGAAGGTTTGGAGCTGATGAAATTTAAGGACTTACATAGTGCATGCATTACATTCACTTAGTGCATAGCAAATGGGCTGACTCATCCAGGGCTCAAATCCAGATCTTCTTTTTTGAGATGTAGTCTGGTTCTTTATTTGCGATATGGCCCAGTGCTTTATTGAGTATGTATTACATGATGATAACAGGCTAGACAATGAAGATTTAGCAATAGTGATGGCAGGGTTCTTTATGTCTGATGAGGGGGAAATGTTAGCTAAATATTTAATATACCCATTATATTACTTAAATATTTGATATATTAATTAAGTTATAGGTTTTCTAAAGGAGAGTGCAGGATGTTTTATCTAACAGGGCTGTGTAACCTAGTCTTGGAGCACAGGAGGCCTATTTAGGGAAGTGAATTTTTTTCAGCTAGATTTTAAAAATAGCATAAGTTATCCCAGTAAATGAGAGAAATTCCAGGTAGAGAAACAATAATACAAAGGCCCAAAGGCCCTAAAGCGTCCTGTAGAAACATTGGGTCTCATTAGCCGTATTGTTCAACTTTAAAGTCACTGGTTTACCAGATGATCAGTCATTCAAGGGCTTATTTCTCCTAGGACTGGTTCTGATTGTGAAGACAGTGACACATAATAACCTCCTCATCTTGTCATTAGAGTAGATGAGACATAGGGTGTTCCAGCCAATTGCAAAACTACAAAACTCATTTTGCCATTTTTCTGTTCATCTTTCTCTGCCTTATATCTTGCAAACTACCTTTTCCCAGAAGCATTCTTTTATTGAACCTCTATTCTCGCTCTGTTCTACTACACCCTCCTTACAAATGCATTTGCTCCAAAGCTCTCACATTATGTATGGATATGATATCCTAGGCCAGGACCCCAAGGTGTTGTGAATAGTTGGGTGGAAATGTTAAAGGGCAGAAAGAGAGGCACCCCAGACCCAGCAAAACTGCCTACTCTAAATAGGTTCTGCCGTCTGCCACATCAACACAAAACATATGAGACTTTAATGAGAAGGAACTTTATTACAATTAGGAAACAATAAAGGAAAGGCAAAGAATATAGTTTCTAAATAAAGTACCCAAAGTTACCCGTCCCCTCGTGGGAAAAAGTCAACCCAAGCAGGATTGGCCCAGAGAAAGGCCCCAAAGCCTGTCACAAGTCTAAAGCATCTTCCAGTGGGGACCCACAGAAAAGGATCAGAAGCAGCCAGACAAATCTGGAGGGAAAAGAGTAAAATCAAAATCAAGACAAAAACTGCCATTGCCACATCCCCATGAGTCTCACCCACATCTGTGTCACCCAGTCCACGACCAAAAGGCAAGTGTAGTTTCTTCCCGTGTCTCTTGGCTCCATGTGCCTCCCCCAGGTCTCCTTCTGGCTCTCCATCCTGCTTCCTTCCTTCCTCAGTCTCCCCTGCAGCTTCTTCTCTCCCTGTTCAGCTCCACCCTTCCATGGGTGGGGCAGGAAACCTCGAACCTCCCCCTTTCCTGGGGACCACCCTGTTACAGAAGCTTTGGAAACCATGCTTCTACTAAAAACTTAGCTTAGTGTGGGCCAGGAGCAAACTTAAAAGAATGTACTTTCATTTAACTATGGACAAATTATTTTCATTTGTAAAATACTCTCTGTAGCCACAAATGGAAGAAGATATAAGTTCAGAAGTGCTGAGGTTCTAAAAATTCATTGTGAAATACCCTATTCATCATTACTTCCAAATAAAATGTTCCCTCTGTACCGAATTGTATGGCACACATACGACATGACCCACAATATAAATATCAACGTATATCTGTATCTACATCTATCCACCTACCTACATACACACATGATTCTCTGCCGCCCTGCCTCCCCGACCTATTCTCTCTTTCTCCCCATTTCTTTCATCTACTTCTGTCTATCTATCTATCTAATCTTTTCCTGCCCTCTATTCCCCACACCCCTACAGCCCCAGGGTGACAAGTCTTAAGATCCCCACAGGGAAACCCATCACCAGGCATGCTGGCCAAGAGTTTCTGAGTTCAGTTTATTGTTTCCCAGTTAATTTAAAAGCTGGACTTTTACTTACTCCAAAAGTAGCTCTTCTAAGTGCTACTTTTGTCTAGAGCAGATGCGGCCCCTTTCTGCCCCGGGCGAGCCAGTATGAAGGGATCATCCAGTCCTGCTGGCCATGCAGGGTTTCACACATTCACTCAGTTAGGCCCAGGTTTCACAGAGAGGAAATGCCCCAGCAACCAATCAAATCAAGTCAAGGCCACAGCCCACATCTGGTCCACCCAGCACCAAGTTTAAAGGAAAAAAAAAAAAAAAAAACACCTTGCAGCAGCTCTTTCATCTTGGGGAAGAGAAGCAAGAGTTGAGCAGAGAAACTGAGAGCTTAGACATTGCCAGTTCTTAGGGAAGACTGAATAACCTTAGACATTGTGTGAGATGGGAGAGAAAAGAAAGGGCAATAAAAGATGACTCATAGTTCTGAGGGTACACAGTTTGCATATGTGTCCTCTTGGCAGCTGTGTTTCCACTACAACAGAGCTCCTCCATGGCACAGATTATGTTCCTGCCTGAGGCAGTGGATCTTGGATGGCTCCCACGCTGGCCTGTGGTACCCCTGAATCGAGGCCATCTGTAGCTGCCCACACAGGAGCACAAACAATCTTCAGGGTCTCAATTTGTTAGAAGGAAGATCTGAACAAACAAACAAGCTCTATTATGATTTCTGATTGTGCTAAGTTCCCTAAAATAAAATGTTCCTGTGCTTTCCTTCCAACTATAGGGCTCAAATTCCTGCCCCACATTTGGCCTGATGCTTTCCTTGCATCCCTCCTTGGTCTCTTATGCTCCACAAAATTAATAATGGTATATTCTACTCAGTAACTTCACCTATCCCTGATGGGAGCTGCACTCTTGCCACCACAAGCAGATAGAAACTGGGGTGAAAATTGTTTTCTTTGCTGATCACCCCACTCCTGATTCTAATCCTGAAACCCAAGTGGGAGTTCTCATCAGTTTAGATGGCCCTATTTTTTCTGAACCCCAGAGACTTGTCCAGGTTACTCCTGACATAGGATCCCACACAGTTCCCCCATTGATTCTTTTTTTTCTAATGCGGAGGAGGGGTGTCTGCTCTGTGCTCTGAGTCTCTAAAGACCTGTGCTGGAGCTGCTGGGGGCCAAGTTTCCACCATGTGTGTTCACCATCTTGAGAGATTGAAGCCTAGAGAATGAAAGAGCAATTATAGCCTTTAGGCCTTGTTTTCAGGCATCTCTAAGGCAATTTCCATTTAAGCCTGAGATCTGTGACTCAACCATGGGCCTCTCTTTAGTGAGGTCCATTGAGTTGTCTTGGATTTTCAGCAAAGAACTCTTATGAAAAGGGGAGAGGGGTCAAAACAGGGGAGGGAAGGGCACAAGGGAATACGGTGATGAATCACGGGTGCTATGGTGATGGGAGGAATATGGAAACTACACCCGAGGGGAGAAATCAAATATGATACAAAAATTAATGACAATATAAGAAAATAAATAAATAAATTTAGCAAATTCTTAAAAAAAAAGAGGCCTTTCTTTTTTCAGTTGCTTTCAGGTGACTCAGTGCCAAAGTGCTTTCTGTACTCTGGGATCCGGCTGGATCACCACTCCCATGCACCTCATTCCCCTACTGTTGTTCCATGCACTGCTGACACCCAGCCTTCCTGGCACCCAGGGTGATTGATTGACCAGGGCCCTACCACCTAACTTATCTCCTATAACTCCATGCTGCTTCCCTTATTCTCTTCCATTTGTCTATGTTTTTCATCAGAAACACTGTATATTCCTTTGAGGGCAAGAATATCTTTACCCCAACTCCTGTTGCCTAGTATTATAGTTCTCATGCAATAGGCCTCCATAAATATTGCTAAATAAATCAAATAAGAACCTCTTTCTGACAGATCATCCCTGACTAGTGGGAGAAAATAAGCAAATTCTTTTTTATTCCTTTACTAGAGCAACTTGCAACTCTCTGGCTTTTCTTGCCATTTTACTGTCTATATTTCCCCTTTCTGTGTATTTTATGTCAGTACCTCACAGGCACTGCCCTGTGTTGTGATCGCTGGGTGTGGGGGGTGAGAGGGAGGTCTTCCTACATTCATCAGTTTCTCTGCCCAGTCATCACAAAAGCCTTTACAATTTGAGTTAAAGGTTGGTGTTGCATTGCATTTATTATGCATCTTGGGACAAAGTACCTCTTCCTTAATAGAAATTTGGGGATCGCTCCTCCTTTGGTATTTATATTTGACTCAGGTAATTAGTCAATTTAACTTAGTTAAAAAATTCACATATGACATTCCCTAAATTCCAGACACTATTCTGAGCACTATATAGTAACAAGTTTCTCCTCATAGCAACCTTGTAGGTAGATACTGTTATTACCATCAGCCAAATGGTATAGTTGAGAAAATAAGGACAAAGAATGATTAAGACACTTGCTCAAATCACACAGCAGTTGGTGGCTAAGCTGGAATTTGAAAAAGAAGGATGGCTCCAGAACCCAGGTCTTAACCTATGTATCCTTCAAATCTAAATCTCTTTCCTTAATGATCAGGTCCTGTGAGAGCAAGAAGTCTTGGCTTTACCTAATCGCAACTTCCAACTTGTGCCTAGTCAGAGTTTCCAGGCTGTTTGATTCATTGAAGACAGGTTTATTTATGCTATTCAACACAGTTAATTGTTCACATTGTAATCAACACCAGTCCAAAAATTTGGCTTCTCAAAATATATTTTCAAACAACCCAGGAACCATGCCAAGAATTAACTCTAATTACACATTGTACCAGTTTTGAAAACTAGAGATGACTCAAAGGCAAAATGTGTGTTATTTAAAATGATTAAACTGATAGTAAATAAAATGTGATTTTGCCCAAAAGAGAGATAAATAAAGTTGCATGTCCCTCTTCTCTTTTTATTGCCCTTTCTAGGTGTCTATAATCATGTGACACATTTTTTTTCTCATGATTTCTAGCCTTTTTCTTGAATTAATACATATCTGTTAACTGCCCATAAACCACCACTTATTATTCAACAACAAAATATCAGATTCTAATCCCACTCTATGGGTTCACCGCCAATGAACAAAACAATTTTTTTTTGTTTTGTTTTGTTTTTTTTTTGTTTTGTTTTGTTTTTTTATAGAGGCATGCTTTATTTATTTGTTTTGCTGGTTTTGTTTTGTTTGTTTTTGTTTATACATGCACTGGGTACAGGCAGAAGCGCGGGAGGGTGAGAGAATTCACCAGAGCCAGAGCGGGGAGCAGAGCAGGCAGAAGGACTGAAGTACACTGCTGAGGGGAGCAGCGGGCGGCAGGAGAGGTCTGCGCGCCATGTGGGACCCTCCTCAGGTGGCCGGGGAGCAGCCGGGGATCGAACTGGCGCCGCAGAGGCCGTGCGCAGCTTCGCAACCCAGCGCTCAACCGCTGCGCCACCGGGGAGGCCCTGAACAAAACAATTTTAAACATAAGACACTCCCTTATGTAGTCCTAATGACCTTCTTTTGCAGCTACCAACTCCTTTGGGTAGTTAGTCAGCTGGTTGGGCTTAGTTGTTGGTTCTTGACTTTAGCAGACCTTACACCCTATTTTATATTTTTTCTTCTTTTTTCTTTTTTTCTTTTTATTTTTCACATCATTGTTCATTTTTAAACAATATTTTCTTCCCCCCACCCCCTCCGGTGTAGTCCCCATAGAGTTTCCATCACCAAGGCACCCTTGCACCATCACCTCAGTCCCCTGTGCTCCTCCCTCCCTCCCTCTGATCCCTCTCCCTCCTCCTCCCCTGCAGTATGTCTCTGATTTATAATTGTCTGTTTTTGCTTTGTTGTGTTTTGTACTGTGATTATTTTTTTTTTCACATTGATGTCTTATTTGGTTCCCCTATATTCCTGCTGTAAGTGAAGCCATGCAATATTTTTTCTTTTCCCTTCTGGCTTATTTCACTGAGCATAATTCCTTCTAGTTCCATCCATGTTGCTGCAAATGGTATGAGTTTATCTTTTTGATTGCTGAATAATATTTCATTGTGTACATGTACCACATCTTCTTGATCCAGTCATCTATTTTTGGGCATTTGTGTTGTTTCCAGGTTTTACCTATTGTAAATAGTGCTGCAATAAACATAGGTGTACAGGTGTTCTTTTGGATCAATCTTTTTGTGTCCTTTGGGTAGATCCCTAAGAGTGGAATTGCAGGGTCATATAGTAGCTCCATTTTTAGTAGACTGAGGAACCTCCAGACAGCTTTCCATAGTGGTTGGATCAGTTTGCACTCCCACCAGCAATGTAGGAGAGTTCCTTTTTCACCACATTCTTGCCAACATTTGTTGTTGCTTGTTTTTTTCATATGTGCCATTCTTACTGGCCTAACATCCTATTTTATAAAAGACATTTTATCCCCTTTTATGACACTTAAATGAAGATGATAAATAATGAAATCTATGTACAAAAATTTCAAAAAGTGTGTTACCCTAACAGTAATGAAAAGAGAAGCAACAAGAGAGTAATTAATAATGATATGCTAGCTAGCTATTTTACTCTGTAAATGCTCTGGTAGTATTACAGAAGGAGAAATAATAACTTGACAGACATTTTCACCTAAACTAGATTCATGATAATGTAATATATAAAATGGAATGTAATATGCAATATATGCAAAAGTAATATAGACTGACACAGATGGGCTGTATTGGTGATTCAAAGACCATGAATGGCTTTGCAGATAATGGTATGCATGCCCAAAATGAAGAATAAGTCGTGGTAAATTTTTTAAGTAATAATATACTTTCTTCCCTCAATTTACCTACAAAATCCATCATACATTAAAATGGTATAAGCTGCTTTGTGTTTATATAAGATGGAGTTAGCTTCTCATGCAGATATTTTTTTTTTAAGAGATCCCTTTTTTTTTTAAAGATTTATTTCTTTATTTATACAAGCACTGGGTACAGTCAGAAGCACAGGAGGGTGAGAGAACTCACCAGAGCTAGAGCAGGGAGCAGAGCAGGCAGAAGGACCGAAGTACACTGCTGAGGGGAGTAGCGGGCAGCAGGAGAGGTCTGCGCGCCATGCGGGACCCTCCTCCGGTGGCCGGGGAGCAGCTGGGGATCGAACCTGCACTGCAGAGGCTGCGGGGGGGGGGGGGGGGGGGGGGCTTCGCAACCCAGCGCTCAACCGCTGCGCCACCGGGGAGGCCCTCATGCAGATAATTTTAAGCAGATTTCCACCTATGTGTATGTACAAGACATTCAAAATTCTGCAAGACACGGAGATATTTCCCTGTTGTGTAGAACTCTTCTGAGCTAGTCTAGCTTCTGAGCCCTGCCTTCTACATACCATTCATGTCCTCAAATCATTGCCACTAAAGAGCAACCATCATAAATTTCCCCAAGTGTCCTGTATCAGGTGATGCCTTCCATATTGACAACCACTGAGTTAATTCCTTATATTAGATTTAGCCCCAAATAATCATGATGGTGATTTATTCCCCTGGTTTCTTGTAGTCCTGAAACACCAAAGTCCTGTACAGTAAAATCCTCAGTAATTGGGGTGGTTATGAGATTCTAAGTTCCAGGAGACCAAGCTCTCGGTTCATCAGTGCCTCCAGCAAAGGCATGGCTGGACAGGTCTTGCTTGAATGAGTAAATAATGTGTGGGTTGGCTATCTGAGTAAGTGAAAACACACATACTGTTTAAAAGAAACAGTTTTGTTACTTTCACATCCATGTGACTAGAATGTGACTAGACCTACATGCTCTCCCCCTCCCCCCAGGGGGACATGTAGTTAATGATTATTTGAAAAGATCATTTCATTTGTGTCTGTTTGAATGAGTGACATTAAAATGTTCAGGAACATCTGGAACCTGTCAAATCCCAGAATATTCATGTCATTTTGAGTAGGAAATGGGAGCATGCTGAGGACCCTGTCTGAGCTGTGGCCTTGGTCTAAGAGCTTTGCTTGATCTTCACAGTGTTCCTTGAGGCAGTTGTTATTAACCCTGTTTTTGCAAAAGAGGAAATTAGGCTCAACAAGGCAAATCATCTGCCGGAAGTCAGATGTTTGCTGCAACAGCAGAACTGGGCTTGAACCCAGAATCTTATCTGCTGGAAGTCAGATGTTTGCTGCAACAGCAGAACTGGGCTTGAACCCAGAATCTTCTGGTTCCAGAGGCTTCATCTTTCCTAAGACATTATCCTGCCCCACTTTCTTAAGTAAAGCAAAGCTAAGTTTCTGTTAAATCTACATCCAAAGGACCATGAATTATGGGTATGTGAGGTGCACTGTAGTGTAATTTTACTCTGTATGTAGTTCCAATTGTCATGTCTATTAAATTCCACTTTCCTTGTGATTCAGTGATTTTTTACATTCTCCTGCTCTTGGTTGGGTTCCAGCGCTGACGGTCTCAAGTGAGCTCACAGTAGTGGGCCCCCCAAGGACAGCAATAGTCCTCTTCCTCGTTGGGTCACCAGGGCCAGTATGGGGCCTGGCATGTTCCAGGACTGTTTGTGGAGCTGACTATTATTTAGTGATGTTTTTCCTTTCAGGCCTTGGCCTTACACGATATTTCAGCGAGGCTTTGACCTGGTTTTGGGAGAGCAGCCTTCTGATAAAATATTCAGGTAAGTAGTTACCCAGGGACTTGCTGGTGTATGTAAGCCCATGTCCCACTTCCTTCTGAACTTTCTTCCCTAGTGGTAAAGTATAAAATGGGAAATATTTTGAGTTGTTCTGCCCTCCTCGGAACAAAACCACTTGCTTCTACATTATGCCTGGTGACAGCATGGGGGACTTTGAGGTCAGACAGATTCTGTTTAGGTCCTGGCTTCCTTTCTTGCCAGCTCTGTCAACCCCAGTAATTCACTTAACCTTTTGGAGCCTCCAGTTTCTGCTAAATGGGGTTATATTACATGCCTGGCTGTACTGTTGAGGAATGTATGAGATAATGCAGGGAAAGCCCCTGGCACAGAAACCGGCACAGAACAGACAATTAATGTCAATTTTTGCTTCTCCATTTTGCATCTAATTTGCACCTTCCTCATGAAGTAAAATTGTTCAAAATTAATCTCTCCCGCCCTTGCCTCCTCCTTTTCTCAGTTCTACTTCATTATTGTTTTCTTTTATCTACTACCATTCTCCTGATCAAATTGGATGTTTTTCTCCCAAATTTTTACCTACATACCTGGGAATAGCAAATATAATAAAAGTCAATAATAAAAGGAAGAATTTTGTACCAGCCACAAACTATTGGATTTTCTTAAATTCACACGAGGCCTTAGCCAAGTCTATTTCCAAACTAAGGTCTAGTTTATTTTGTTAAACTTTCCTTAACTTAATATGCCTTTGCTCAGTGCCTACTATGTGCTAGACTCAGTATGGACATGACTGCATCGCTCTCAATGTCCAAGCCCTCTGGTAGGGGAAGCAAATTGCCCTGCATTTGTGCCTGAGGTCAAAGGATGAACTTAGCCACCACACCACATCGCTGGGAGTGGTGGACAGTGTGGGGCAAATGGAAAACACACGTTGTTTTCATAGAGGGCACCAAGTTTACCTCTTCACTGCTGCCTTATCAGTTCCTTTCCCAAGCCACCCCCCAACCCCACCTTTCTCACCTTGTTGTTAATTTCACTTCTGCATCCGCCTGCTTGAATTGGCTCCTTTGCTCCAGCTTCTCCTTGCTGGCCTGGATGGACTGGTGTTGGCCATAGCAGTGTTCTCCTAAGGCACACATCTAACTTTAAAAAAAAAAATTGTTTTTATTTATGTATGCACATAAGAACTAGGGTGTAGGCCCGAGGTACACCCCAGAGGAGGTGAGAGGATTCACCAGAGACAGAGTGGGAAGCAGAACAGGCAGATGCACTGAAATACACTGCTAAGGGGAGCAGTGGGCAAGACAAGCAGAGGTCTGCTGCATCATGTGGGTTAGCTCCCTGGCCAGAGATGAAATTCATGCTGCAGTGGCTGGCGATAGCTTGGTAGCATTGAGACTTCAACCCCTACACCACCAGGGAGGCCCCAGCACACTTATAACTTCTAATTCGACTGCAGATTTACAGAGCTGTAGATTTGCAGGCCCTCACAGGGCCTTCCAGGGCCTTCCAGGCCCTCTCATCTCCTGAATGTCTCCTGAAGGACCAGCTGGGTCATGTTAATGGCATTGGCTGTAGGCTGCCTTGAGGATTTGTCAACTATATTCCTTATACTCTGACTCGGCCATTTAAACTTCCCAACAATGACTTCTCATTTGGCTGTTTTCTCCCTTTTTCCTAATGCTGGTCTGCCAAAACCTTCAAAGGGTGATAAAGATAAGGCAGATGTAGTGCCTGGTGGAGTCTGACTGATTCACAAGGGTATGTTCCCTCACCGCTAGTCATCAGAACCTAAAGCTTTGAAAAACAAGGCCTTTAATGAAATCGCCACTAAAGCAAACGTGCACAAGAGCTGTGTTTTATCCCATAAGCACTATTTGTTTTTTCTAGCTTGTTAGCTGTCAACTAAGGATGATTCCCCAGGACAGTAGAGGGAAGCAGTTTTGTGGTTTGACCCCCATACTCAACTATCTCAGGAGCTAATGGGTTATTCAAAAAGTAATTCATCATTCTGTTCCCTAACATGATTAACTAGTTTCTCAAATGAAAGCAATGGGTGGTGATCTGCTTATTTTATGTACTAAGAACTTCAAACCAAACAACTTGGGATTTGAGTAAACTAACTGCCTAGCAGTCATTCTGAAAAATTCCATGACCTTGTCAGTGATTTTAATTCCTTAAAGAAGTTAATGACTATTTACTTGCTACTTCTGCTTACTTGTAGTTTAGTGTCCTGTGGAATTCCCAGCCACTGCCTATTTCCCTGGACTATGAAATAAGATTTAAATTCTGATATTCCAATCCTTCCACAGTTGAATGCCAGTGTACAATCTTCTCATCATAAACTGCTCTTCTACTATAGCTCCTTCCTTTCTTAGATCTATTTTCTAACTAACCCACTGTCTCCTCCAGCTCTGCACGTTTCTTCATATTTTTATTCTAACAATAATGAGTATTGTCCTGATATAAATACTAGCTGTTTTAATGGTCTAGATGAAGTCTCAGCTAAACCCATCATCTACTGAGTGTGAGTATGAGTGCTTTTTAAAACATTCTGCTCTGTACACAGGATTGAGAAACACTGTTCTAAAATTTCTCTGGTGTCCTGCACAATCCACAATGACTTTTCTCCCTCCAAATTTCTGTAATATACTAAATGTACTGTTTATCTGACAATTATTTTATTTCATGTTTCATTTCATTTACCTGTTTGTTTCCCCCAATGAGTAAATGGTTGTCTTCTTGTGTACCCTACATGACTTTAAATACTTAATATCTGACAATCAATGTTGAACTTACTAGGTCTTCAATAAATATCTGTAGTCATTTCCTAAGGACTTGAAACTAGCTAGACTAGAAAAAGACATTGATACCCAACCTAACTGTGACCATCTGCAATGCCAAACCACCTGGGGCTGGTTCAACTTAGACTCAAAGGGACCAAAAGGACCCCGAACATCTGGAATTAGTCTTCTCACCAAGCCAGTCTGGTGCTGAAGCTGTCCTGTCCATGGTTGCAAAGGCCATTCCATCCACTAGACTCTCTGGTGGCCAGAGTAGCCTAGACCAAATCTGACCCTTAGAAACCCCCTTCCCAAGTTTGTACCTGCATCCCTGGGACCAATATCTCATCTGGGAATGGCCTGCTCTGGGAAAAAGTAAAGATGGAAGGCCAAGAGCTATTTACCCCGCATTCTAATTTATGCCAAATTACCACGAGCACACAAGCTCACTCTGTCCAGTGCTTTCTGGAGATTATTTGTCTCTGAACAGTCATTTCAAACAAGCTCTAGTTCAGCAGAGCTGGATGCAGGGCCCAGCCTACAGCTGAGTCCTGGACTGTGGTGATCACCACCAACTGTCACAAGAGCAAGCCCAACTTGGAAAAGCATTCCAGATGCTCGCCCAACTTCTCTGTTGTAGCTTTTGAAGTCATTCCTGCCAAATCTGTATGAATGGGGGACAGATGAGATTTCAGGACACAGCTTTTTTCTGACAGTTTGTTCTATATTTGGTTTTTGGAGTTACTCAGTAGATTTTGCAGATAAAAGAAAACTTTAGGATTTCATAGGCATGAGCCAGCATTGGACTGGTAAGCTGCTGTGAGCTACCCTTGAGAAAGAGACCCACCCCCTATCTCCCACATGTGCAGAGGTGACCTTGGGAAGCTTGCTAAACTTCTTAAAATATTAGTTGACAAATTGGTAACATTTGTCAGAGGTTGGTTGTGAGGATAAATGAGGTGGCTCTAAGAGCACCTGCCTCTTAGGGAGTTCTCTGGAAAGGTTTCTTTTCATCTCACACCTGACTTTGCTTCCCCTACATGGTTTCACCTTGACACTCAGCAAAGACTGAAGACTATTTTTCTTGTTAACTTGGTAGTGTTTCAGAAGCTGCAGTGCTCCTAGAAAGTTCTTCACAATATCAAACCCACATCCATCTTGACCATTAGGTCCATTAAATTCAGAGGTTAACCCACATTCTACTCTAAATGAAGGATAATTTTTACCACCACTTCTATCTTTATATTTGAAGGTTGAGTTTCTGTCCCCTAGTAGCCATCAAGCTATAATTATTTATGGATCAGTCAATAAATAATTATAGTCACCCTCTTGGGGAAGAAATTGTGTTAGGCAGTGGGGAAACAAGGACTATCCAAGAAAGCGAATTTGTCTGTGTACATGGTGATGGACAGACGGGCAGATGGGCACAATCCAGCATCTCAGGGTTGACAAGGACCCTGAGCATGTACACAGAGCAGTCTTTTACTCAGCCAGAGGGTTGAGTGTGAGGCCCTGGAGAGCTTTCTGGAAGGAGTGGAACCTTAACTGAGTCTTACAATGAGTGAGAGTCTAGTAAAGAATAGAGCTAAGAAAATTCAGAAAGAAGGAATATTAAGAGCAAAGGCAAAGAGGTGAGAAAATTAGGTCTTTAAGAACTGCAGATTATATTGTAGGAACACAAAGTGTGACACAGGATTTGGTGGAAGAAGCCAATGAGGGTGGGAACAATATCGCTGGAGACATGAACTTTATTCCGTAGGCCTGGGGTGTCTTGAAACACTTTCATTTGAGAAAAGATGTAGCTTACTTTTCTCTTCAAAATATTATTGCTTGTAGAGGAGGGAGAGAATGACATGGATTTCTCTCTTTTGAAAGAAAAACTGTCAGAAATATGGTAGGACTGCCAACAGTTTCCTAAATCTGTTACATAAATTATAAACTACAGGTCACAGATTGATTGCTCTGCATCAATGCAAAAATTGTAATTTTGAAAGCAAAATAGTAAACAAACATCTTAATGTCCAAATAAACTGCCCCATATTGGTGCTGTTCAAACTTGTGTATGTTCTCTCTGGAACAGCATATAATATTATTAGTGGTGCTCCCACACCAGTCTGCTTGTTATAATATCACTGTCTTAAGAATGTCCGTTATCAAATGCAGAGTGAGCATAAACACTTGCATGTTGTTGTCTCCAGCCCACATTCATCCTTACGTTCCAGATCCCAGGCACCTTGAGGCAATCACTTGCCTGAATTGGTTTGTTCATCATGCCAATTGTGTGTGTGTGCGTGTGTGTGTGTGTGATGCTATCACAACTTTGATTTTGCTAACTATTCACAAAAGAAAGAAGTGGAATGTCTCCTCTTATGTCCCCATTCTTCTTCCCTCACCTGGTGCAGAACCCCCTGCATAGACCTAGTCTCAACCCTGGTCTCATGTCCCTTTGGGTGGCAAGAGTTGAGTGCCTCCTTCAAAGGTATTCCCTGCTTTTCCAAAGTTCACATTAGGCCACTGCATTTCACTTTAATGAAAGACTGACATTAGTCTCTGTTTTCACTAGCCAAAAAAAATCAGAAGAGGGATTTTTGCTTTTTTCTTAAAAGCATTTGGTATTTGTTTTGCAGCAGCCATTATAGTGGATGCAGCAGCCCCATCAATTCCTTCCCCATAATTATTTTATATAGTGTGTGTATTTTATCTTATCATTCCTGCCTTCACTATGTGTTAGTGTGAATTTAGCTTTTATATATTATGTGGTATGATTTGATGGTTATTTTTTAAGTCTAGTAATGTTCCAAACATTTTCATATAAATTAATGGTAATTGCTTTCTCAGTTTACTCCATTTGGGCTAACGTAAGGTTTCACAGGAATGCTCCACTTTGGGATAGAGGGGAAACCTGTATTTCAATGCTGCTTAATATAGAGATTTGCCCAGCAGGTTAGACAAGTAGGTGATCAAGCTTAATGATGGGTTGGGGGAGAAATCGCCTCACTCCTGGCCACATCCATTGGCTTTGTGATTTGGCCTTTTCCCTGGTTATCCCATGCAGTTAAACTGGTCTCCACTTTCCCCTCTTTGGATGGCTCTAGCTGCTAAGGGACTCTTTCCATGAGTGGGTGAATATTGCCTGGCTTAGCTGCTTGGAACTCATAGGCCTCGGTCAGTGGGTATCCTCTGTGGCCTGCACACTGGAGAGAGCTGCCTTTCTCATAAAAGAGCTCGTGTCATCAATCTGGTTTCCTAGCACTTCAGCCAACCTGGGAAGCAGAGATGGGAGCATGTGGTCTAGGGTAGAGAAATGAGCAGCATTCTGAGATGGTGCGGTGACCAGCATGCTAATGGAGCCAGTGCTGGCTTCTGTTTAATAGAATGCATCCTTTCATTGTTCCTCCCTCCACATTAAGTTGGAAGGGCCTGCCAGACTGCCACAACCTCGTGATATCCCACCCACACTGGCTTTTATCCCATAGACTTATTTTTGACTATGAACACAGAGCATTTGAAAGACTTGGAAATAAAATGAATGAATAAATAAACAAATAATCTCTCATGGTTTCCTTAAGCTCTCCATTGAAATGCTTATTGCTTCTTTTATTCCTCTTAGCCCTTGTTATAAGAATTAAAAAAAAAAAATCTTCCTGTCTCCCAAGGGTTAGCATGTTAGCTACCAGTGTGGGTAGGAACACTGAGAATACATCTGGGCTTGTCTGTTCCCCCTGCTTCTCTCCTCCCCAGGTACTCCTGGCTTCAGTCATTTCTGTTTCCATCACAAGAAACCAGAAGTGGGGAGCTTTGCTCTTTCCTCTTCCTTGGTAGTGTTCCTCCGGGCACAGAGAGAAACCACCCCTACCACTGTGGGTGTGCAACTGAGGGATGGGATGGTGGGAGGCCAGCATGTCTCTTCAATTCAAATGCTTCCAAATATATCTGACTTAAGACAGGGGGAGTCCAGCTTCAAATCTGAAGGAAACTGGAACTTGCATTATTTTGACTTGGTAAAAACCACTTCTCACAGCTGGTGAGTGGGAACCATAATCAATTTTCTAACTGTCTGGCCATGTGAGCAGAAGGCCTCTCTACATCCCTCAGACTCAATCATCTCATCCATGAAATGGCAGTAAGCCCCTTTCTGGAAAGGACCCCGGGAGCCAAGAAGGAAGCAACTGGCAGGAGAATGCAAGTCCTGCAGTAGGGGAGGCTCCCCCCAGTCAAAACCATTTATGTTGGGTGTCGCTACAGGTTTACCTACACCCTCGGGGAGGGCATGTGGTTGCCCCTCAGCAAGAGCTTTGTCATCCCACCAGCTGAACTGGCCATCAATCCATCAGCAAAGTGTAAGACGGACATGACGGTGATGGAGGACGCTGTGGAGGTCAGGTGAGCCTAACCTCAGGATGCTGAGGCTGCACTTGGCTGGGGAAGCTGATGGAGAAACTACCTGCAGGTCCAAGGTGCTGGGAAAGGAATCATGACAAGCAGAAAGGAGAGGTTGGCAGGTTGCCTGTAAATTCCCCATATGCAATGCCAGGAGCTACACTTTATCTGGGTCAATACTGCACACCCCAAGGCTCATGCACTGGGAAAGGACATAAAATTAGAGTTTGCAAGCACTTCCCACATCCTCTAAGGACTGACAGGCAATAAAATGTTAATTTCCCTGCCCAAGTCTAGACCTCCTTCTTTGACCAGGCGTTACAGCCTTGGCTCATTTCCCAGATATGGAGAATGTCCATAATTTGTTAGTTCAAGGCTTGAAATATGCTTGATCTTTCCTTTTTGTAAGAGGGAGTGAGACACGACCCAGTTGGCCGGATAGGAATGTGAGAAATGGTGCTATCTGTTGCACCCTGAGTCCCCTTGACTCCTGCCTGCCTCCTGCTCTTTCTCCCTTCAGAGAGGAACTGATGACCTCGTCCTCCTTCGACAGCCTGGAGGTTCTCTTGGATTCCTTCGGGCCAGTTCGCGACTGCAGCAAGGATAATGGAGGCTGCAGTAAGAATTTCCGCTGCATCTCAGACCGCAAGCTGGACTCCACAGGTTGTGTGGTATGTCTGCCCTGTCAACTATGCAATTTTAGGAGGGGATACCCAGCATAAGACCCAATCCAGATCAACAGAGAGAATTGGTCTCCAAACCTGGGAGTACAAGACAGGGTCAAGAATGACAACTCAGGCCTCCCAGGTGGCTTAGGGGTTAAGTCTCAATGCTATCACCCCAACGGCCTGAGTTCAATCCCCAGGCAGGGACCTAATCCACATGGCGCAGCAGAACTCTCCTGTCTCGCCCGTTGCTCCCTTCAGCAGTGTATTCAGTAAATCCTCTTGTTCTGCTCCCCACTCTGTCTCTGGTGAATCTTCTTACCTCCCACACCTCTGACCTACACTCCAGTCCTTCTACACAAAAAGAAAGACAACTCCCTAGTTATAATCATCGCCCAGTATATATAGACACCCACTATATGCACTGTAACCATCTAAGGGAAATTTCATCGACTAGATAGCATGGTTATTTTCTTTTTTCAGTCTTGTGTTCTAATTGGTGAGGGATAGTTCAAATAGGTTGAGAATGAATTAATTGCTGAATAGTTTAATAATATTGAGTCTAATAGAAAATGGACTATTTAATAGAAAATGTTAGCAGAAACCCACCTATGGCTACAATCAAATTATATTGACTATAATTGGAATTTTTAAGAGTAACCGAAATAAGGCCAGAATGATAAAAGAAGAAAGTTACTTCAGGAATGGTAAAATAAATAAAAAAAAATAAGTGAATATGTCTTTTCAGACCATGTCAATAAACTCTCACTTCACTAAAGGTGACCTTTACTTTGTTATAGGTTAGACGGACATTGACTACCTTTAAAGTAACAGAAAAAAACTTTTTTTCTAAAAAGATTTATTTATTTATTATTTATACAAGCACTGGGTACAGTCAGAAGCGCGGGAGGGTGAGAGAATTCACCAGAGCCAGAGCAGGGAGCAGAGCAGGCAGACTGACGAAGTACACTGCTGAGGGGAGCAGCGGGCGGCAGGAGAGGTCTGCGGGCCATGTGGGACCCTCGCACGGCGGCCAGGGATCGAACCAGTGCTGCAGAGGCTGCAGGCAGCTTCGCAACCCAGCGCTCAACCACTGCGCCACCGGGGAGGCCCAGTAACAGAAAATTTTTAACCAGGGTGACTATTTGGGTTAATGTAGACTAAGATATACCCCATTCCATGGATATTAGAGTGAATTGAACCCACAGGGGTATGGCTGCAGGACCAGCTGGAACCATTGGCTCCCAGTGTCTTCATGTTGTTCATTTTCATGTCCATCAATATGACTGTGTTTCCCGCTCTCCCCTTTTAATGACACAGTCCTCAGAGAGGAGAGTGAATAGGGCGCAGAATGAAGCAGGGAAACCTGGCCTAAGGTTGGCATAATGAATAGCAAAAACTGACTCTGAGAAGCAGTTCTGCAGTGGCCCTGTGCTGGGCCGGGAGCTCCCAGCTCTGGGAGGATACGGTGCCCCATCTTCTTGCCTATCTGATAGCTGCACTCTCGTAAGGGGGCCCAGAGCAGGAGCAAGCAGTAGGATGCTGAGTCAATGTCATTTTTCACACCACCCCCCCTCATCTTCCAGCACCTGTGCTGTCCAGGGAGCTGCACCCCATCAAAGACAAATGCACTCCTGGGACCCAGGGTGGGATACTCTCAGCCCTGAGGCTCCCTCAGACTTTCACAGATTAGGCAGCAGGGACAGGGGCCTAATTCATGAGAAAGTAGAGATGATGAAGAGGGAAAGGCGGAGGTGGGGGGGTGGCAGTTAGGCTGAGAAACGGGCAAGGCCATCAAAAGGAGGGGAAAGCAAAGACAAAATGAGCAGGATAACTATAAATCAGAGGCATTCAGCAGTGGAAGGGCAGGGAGAGGGATCCAAATGGCAGGGAAGAGTGCAAGAGTCTATGGTGACTGGGCCTCCCCGGTGGCGCAGCGGTTGAGCGCTGGGTTGCGAAGCTGCCCACAGCCTCTGCGGCACTGGTTCGATCCCCGGCTGCTCCCCGGCCATTGGAGGAGGGTCCCACATGGCGCGCAGACCTCTCCTGCCGCCCGCTGCTCCCCTTAGCAGTGTACTTTGGTCCTTCTGCCTGCTCTGCTCCACGCTCTGGCTCTGGTGAATTCTCTCACCCTCCCACGCTTCTGACTGTACCCAGTGCATGTATAAACAAAAAACAAACAAACAAACAAATAAATAAATAACATGCCTCTATTAAAAAAAAAAAAAAAAGAGTCTATGGTGACAGTTCACGGGTGTCTTGGAGGTGGTAATTTTACGGGGACACCTGAGAGGAGGAATCAAATATTGTACAAAAATGAACTATGATGTGAAAATATATAAATAAAAATGAAAAAAACAAAGGAGGGGAAAGCAGAGATAGTGGCCTCTCAGGAAATGCAAAGAGGGGCACTAGAGCACACATCTGAGGCAGCCAGGGACACAGTTATGTCCCGCAGTGCAGCCCTCCCTTTGGCTGGTCCACTTGCAGGTGTCTTAGGCAATGAGTTTCCCAACTGGGTGCTCCAGGAGACAATTTCACCATCTAATGCAGCTCCAGGCTGAGATCCCTTTTTTTTCTTCGTTTTTTTTTCACAATTCAACCTGCATTTCTTCATCCCTGCGTTATTCCTTCAACCAGATTCAACTTTTCATTCCTCATTACTCTCTCAGGGTCATTCTAAGTACTGAAATGCCATGTGTGCTCATCCCTCCCCACCCCAACCCTGTCACCCACCACAAATTAGGGCGACTCACACATTCACACACAGACTCGGGGATCTGTCCTCATCTCTTCTCACTGCTCTGCCCCTTTGCTGAGCCCCTAAGGATTTGCTTGTCAGATACCTTCTGTTGGTGATCCTAGCCCCTTGTGCTTGGCATATAGCCATGCTGATATATTTTTGTACTTTTAACTGTGATCTGTGAGACGGAGCTAGCAGGAATAGTTCCGATGAATATGCATTTGCAATAAGACTGCATTTCAGTATGGGAGCCACAGCAGAAAGTCACCCAATTATACCACTGCTTGGTATTAGCATAATACTTTGAAGTCACTGGTCTGAGTGGCTTCTGGAAGAAGGAGGTGGGGGGGTCAGGGGACTGGCTGTCTATTCAGTTGGCTTTCTCCCTGGTTTTGACATGAGAAGGATGATGGGTTGAGAGCTGAGTTGCCACATCGTGACCCTTGTCACCCACTGGGAAAACCAGTACTTTGAGCATGATCTGACTCTGTGAACATCAGTACTACCCCAAAGGCTAGGTGTGATGGCAGAGTGGACCCCCATCCTTTGGAGGAAGGTCAGGGACATAGGTATCAGCTGTACTAACTGCAGTTTGGGCAGAAATGGGCTGCAGCCCTCCTGCCCACTTAAACCTAACCTTCATATCTCCGGAGGCTGAAAGGCCTCCGAAGAAAGGCATATGTTTATGAACAAAGAGGGAGACAAGGAACTTAGAACATGCTCTCCCTAAGGGACTCAGGAAAGAGGTGGAGATGTGGGAAAAGACAGAGAGTGTACCCCTCTATTTCCCTCATTGAATTCAAGCCAGACAAGTGGGATTGGTCCACATGACCAATGGTCCACAACCCCCATTCTTTCTAGGAAGACAGGGAACAATTCTCAGACATGTCTGAACTCCCCTAGGCTTAATTGCTACCCAGTTAATTGCCCTATTGTTTATGTAGTCTCTGAGGACAAGAAACAAATTCCCAAAAGGCACAGACCAGCCACAATCACTCCATTCAAACCAGACCACTTTGCACAGTAGGATGCTGACCCCTGGGGAGGTTTCCAGAGCAGATGGCAGCTAGTTCCACCCTCTGCCTGGTCTGCTTCTGTTCTTACTGTGGCCTCAGTAGGAACAACGGTCCCTACCTGGAAGGCACATGTGCAGCCAATAGCAGTTGATTCTCTGGGGAGCCCTGTGGGGTCCTTCAAAGTTATTGTGTTAGTTTCCAGTTGCTATTGCAACAGATCTAGTGGCTTAAAGCAACACACATTTATTATCTTATAGTTTTGTAAATGATAATCCAATACAGGAAATATAAGACTGAATCAAATATAAGACTGAAATCAAGGTGTTGGCAGTGCTTTGGTCCTTTCTGGAGGCATGAGGGCAGAATCTATTGCCTTGCCTATTGGGGTTTCTAGAAATGCCCACATTTTTTGGCTCACAGTTCTCTCCTTCCATCTTTAAAATCACCTACATTGCATTTTCCTGACCATTCTTTAATACCACTTCCTTCCCCCACTCTTAAGGACTCATGTGATTACACTGGCTCACCTGGATAATCCAGGATAATCTCCCCATCTCAAGATCTTTAATTTGATCTACAAAGCTGCTTTTGTCATCTAAGGGGACAGGTTCACAGGCTCTGGGGTTTATGTGACTGATAGTCCTGGGGGAGATGGCAGTGGGAACTGGAGTAGACTTGATAGCCAGGGCTCCAGTCTTCCCACTACCAATCTAAACCAGGGCATCTCCATTCTTAGCAAGCCTCCCTATTGAGGTTTATTATAAACATTGGCAGTTTGAAAATGACTTATAATACTATTTTAAAAAATAAAAGGAAAGCTCAACTTTAATACTCCATCCTCATCACATTCATCCTGAAAGCATCCCATCCCCACAAAATGCCTTTGCCTTGTGAAGTATGTGTGTGCATGTACTGAAGTGAGCAGAGAGCAGCCTTCAAGGAGTGAGGTCGACTGCCCTGCTTTCTCCTGTACTGAACACTTGACCTTCCTCGCCAGAGCATATTATGTTCTAATGAGCTTTGATTACCCAGTGACCTTGACGCCCTCTGTGCACTATCCACAGTGGTTTCCCAGGATATGTGTCATTTCCCCTCCACTGGAGCGCAGATGTGCAGAGACCATTACATATGACCACCTCTCTTTCTCTCTTTGGACAGGAAACAGAAAAGTATACCTCGGAGGTTTTCTAAGAAATGGGGGGCACGAAGCTGAAATATAAATTTAATTCCATTCCATCAATTTTTTTACCCCCCTGGGAAAAGTCCTATGTGGCTTGGCCTTGCATGTCAGAGCCCTTCAAAAAGTCAGGAAGATCATTATTTGGGACAGGAGTAATAAGACTGCCATGCAAGTAGAAGAGAACTTATTTTAAGCAGGAATTATGGCTGCCTGTCTTATGAATCATCCAGGTAAGGTGAGGCAGGCTCAGCTGCAGAAAGTCATTCCTTGTCACCCACAGGTCCTGAACATGCTTACCTGTCCATCACTCATATTCATTTGCTAACAGAGCAGCCACTCCATGCAACTGAGGTGTGTGTGTCTCAGGCTTAGTGAGATTTAACTAGACGCTGAAGTAATTAATCAACCAAAAATCATTGGTAAGAAAAAAAGGGAAAGATGTTGAAGAAAAGGCATTGTATGGGGGAAATCATTTTAATCTCATTAGCAAATTATGCCTTAGACCAGTAATACGTCAAGGAGCCATGAGCATCTCATGAAAGATGATTAACCTTGTGTATTTTAGGGGTCACTGAGATATGAGCTCATTTATTAGACCTTCTTGATGAGGGGGGGTTGCCATAATAAATGGAGTTTTCTTCTTAAGCTTGTAGTTTATAAAGGCCCTGGGACTGTTTGATGTAACCTATGCAAAGAAGGGTTAATGTATGACTTTGGGGCTCAGTCCTGTCCAGTTCTCTTTTAAGGAACAAATGGAGGGATTGTCCACAAGCCAGAAGAGAAAGACCAGTGCTTACAAAGAAAAAATGCCAGCTCCTCCTGTTATAGAGCAGCCCCGATATTAAACGGGTTCCTGGCTGTGGGTCCTCACCCGCGCGCTTTAAAGGGACTTATGAATACTCCACTACAGACACACACAAAAGGTTAATAAAAGGTTTATTTACAAGGGAAAAGGAAATAAGGAAAATGTACAACTCAGGGAGAAAATAGGGAAATAAAGTCTTTAATGCGTCCTACCCGATCCAACGACCTGGAAACCCAAAGTCACTCTCAGAGCTGGCGGAGAGCCAAAAATGGGGGATCCTCCAAAGCCCACGTGTCTGCCTTTTATATCCACCTGGCTGCTTAACCCCACCCTCAGGTCCCAGTCACCTTCCCTTTGGTGGTGATGGGATTTGGAGTTCCCAGTGTCTTTGGCTTTGACCTGGGGTGGGGGTGGAGTCCACAAAGCCTATATGGAATTAGCTTTGGGACATCCTTTTCCCCCTAACAACTCCCCCCTTTCACTTTTTGCCACCATTTCCATGGTGATGAAGATCGAATATATGGAGGTTGGGATGCAGTTTCAGATGAACATTTTGTTAGGTTCCAGTGTGAAAGAAAACCAGTCTCTCCAGGTATTTGTCCATTGTGGAAAGCAAAAGTCCTTTACTCCAGGAAAAATAGTTCATCAGTTTAAGCCAAAAAAAAAATCTGGAGGCATTAGCCAAAACAAGACAGCAGATATGTAAAAATTACAGGAAAAAAAATTTTAAAATGGTTCAACTGATGTAAAAACACAAATTTTTTCAACCTTGATCCCAAACTTTTAACAGCAAAGCAAAAGTTTGCAAACTAAATTTACTTTTTAACCATTTTTTTCTATTTTTTGCATAAAATTACAGGGCAGAAATAACTAACAGCAATTTTTAGCTGGCTTTGTTGAAATATTTCATACAGGATCAGAGCGAACTGGTGGCATCCAGTCGATGTATGCTTCAGGTATAAAGTTGGTCTCATCAGACTCCACCTGGGCTTTCCTCTTCTCGAGGGTACCAGGGCATTTTCGTTGGCCGGGCTGTCTAGTCCTGCCAATGGAGGCAAGCTTTTTCACCTTCTTTGGAGGTCTCTGGAACCCTACAAACAAGGCAAACAGGTTTTCCTTTTCTTGGTTCAGCTCTTTTTTAACTTTTTGGAAGAACTCCACACAAAGCCACACAATCAAACTCACGTCTAATTTTTTTGTTAAAACAGGCAAAATCCCTATGTAAGTTATGCAAAAATAGACTCTAAGATAAGTAGCAAAATTACTACCACTATTTGTATGCCGTGTTGGTATCAAGGGGAGAGAAAATGTGACAAGTTAGCTTTGCTGGAAAAAAATTGTAAGCTTTTTGCAGATTTTGGTTACTTAAAACAAAACAAAACAAAACAAAAACTACGTGGATTTAGGACAGAATGCATAAAAAAATTTCCAGTATTATGTCAAAGAAACCTTAGTAAATGTTAGGTGTATTTCCAGGTTTATTTAGTTTTTTGTAGGAAAGTTTTTTTACTCTCAACAGTTCCATCAATAGGAATCTGTTGAGACCTTTTTTTCCTATATTTTCAGAAACAATTTCTGTAGATGTGAAACAATTGAATTATACAATATTACAAGGTGACAATCACCATTGACAATTTACATACATACCAGATACTGAGAGGTTTTTTCATACACATTTTAGAAAACTACTGTTAACATTTTGTACATACCAAAGTTTTACCATTTTCCCAAGTGACAATGCTTCCCTTCCAGTTTTACTTTATTAGGTAAAAGTCAAATAAAACAAATTCATGTAATGCCTTTTCAGGAGGAAAAGGAGAAACTTTGTGGAGTGTCTCAGGAGCTCTACTGAGGTTCCACAAAATTTTTTTGCATCAGTCAAATGACAGGCTACCAAATTTGTACTTGAATTTAGATTTTTGGGAAGCTTTACCATAAATATTAGAAAATTAACAGAAACAACAATATTCAATCTCTACGAAGGTACCGGCTTAGTTCAGTAGCACAATGTTGACAATCAAACCATAACTTTTTGTTTTTTTTATAACTGGAGACTCTTTTTTTTTTTTTCCAACATTTATGGGCACCATGTATACCAATTTGTCGATCACTGGAGGTCAAGATGGTTAGACACAAGGACATACAGACAGACAACATATAGACACAAAGAGCTCTTTAGTTACCATTTATTACGCATGGGATATCCCATACAACTGTAGTTTGTCTGATAGGCCAAAGTAATAATAAAAAAAACAAGCAGAAAAAAAAACTTCAAAGTAAAAAAAAAACAAAAGTTGATAGGAAATAACAAAATCAAGATACTGTCAGCATATGCATGATCCTAGATGTTATTTCACATTTTCTAAACTTTGAAAGGAAGAGATTGGTTAGAGCATGTTAGTTTTTTTTTTTTTTTTTTTTTTGACTCCTGGAGGCAGAATTTCTGACATTTGGACTGTGGTTGCAAATACTTCTAGGAAGAGAGCATGGTTTGGAACCTGTAGTTTCTTTGTATATAGATAATTTTGAAGCACCCAGAAAGTGACTATAACAGCACCAGGAATATACAAGCAAAAATAAACAAAAAATATATAATGGGATTCTTGATTAATTCAGCTCTGGGGAATGGGTGTTCTAGTTCCACAAAGGTTAAAAAGAAAACTATTTTTGATTCCCTTTCTTCTGGAAATCTTCCACAAATGTTTTACTCTGAACTGCAGCCCAAGTAAGTAATGGTGCAGTAAAGATAATTACATCTTTTTTTTTTATGATTGAGGATATTGTCTTGCTTTCAAGGTCATTGTGCTGGGCAGTTTGCAGTGTGTTGCCCAATGACTATTTGCATTTCTGTCCATAATATGGAGTTTGTGTGTGAGTGTGTGTGTGTGTTGAAGAGTGGGCCAGGGGTTGACAGAGGGAGAAATATTTGACTGAATTTTCAAATCTATAATTGGTCCCAGAATGTACTCTGGGAGTTGCATAAAACAATCAAACACCAAATCTACAGGATTGCTTTGCCTTGTTGACACACTAACTTTATTTCTTTCAGGATTCTAATTAATCTAGGTTTTCTCACACTTGAGAAGCAGCATGGAAGGGATACACTTGAACTTTGTGGTCAGACAGATCTAGGTCCTAAGTCTGATTCTCTCATTTTTAACCTCTGTGACCTCAAGCAAAATATGACTTAATCCTTCTGAGTGTCAGTTTGCTTATCTGTTAAAACGAAGTGGGAAAAGTCTCCCTGTATTGCTGGAATTAAAGATAATATGTGTAAATTGTCTAGCAGGTAGAATTGCTCTATTTTTGGTAGCTATTATTACTTTTAGCTTTGCTTATAAGTAAAAGAAATCCAGCTTGGATGAGGCAGCTAATTCTCTTCTCTCCAAACCTCCTAGGAGAGTGTAAATATCAGCTGGTCCAATTTGTGACACCAGAGGTCATCTAGACATCAGATCCAGGCACAATGTGAATATGCCAAGTTTCAGAATTCTAGAACAAAGCCTGCTCGTGTTGTATTTGTTGAATCTTTGTCAAAAATCATACTTGATGGGCATTCTTGGTAAAAAAAAAAAAAAAAAAAGCAGGTAGTTGGGAAGATGAAGCTCCTGGATGGCCACTGACATAGCCAGGTCAAGAAGGGTTGAGGCCACATGAGGCAGGAGTAATAGGAGGACTGGCTTTGTCTCTACTTGATAGCTTTTTACAACTTTGTAGAAAGGGGAAAAAAGAACTAATGGCAACCAGGGCAGACCATGTAATTCCAGTTAACTTCTGTGTTTCAATAGCCACATCTACGCTTGGGCGGCCTCACAGTGGTGAAGCCAGCTTCCTTCTGGTGGCACATCTGGCTGAACAGCTGGATGGCCAAGAAAGGGGATGGGTGGAGGGGCTCACAAAACATGGGGTGCAATCCTCAGCTGCCTCATTTGCTTGTTTACTATCATCTGGAACATCTGGGTTTGCACAGCACGGAGCAGCCCTTGGATACTTCTTTAAATGCTGTCACCTTCCAGTGCTCCAGCTGGCTGCATGGCACGAAAGGGGATGGACCAGGCTGGGAGCCTGGCAGGCCCACAGGGGGGCCATTTGTTTGGGAAATTGCAGAATTAGTGTCAGCTAAACAGTGCACATCCTGCTGTGAGCTTCCATTGGGAAGCAGAGGGGGAGGAGAGGTGGGTTTTCAGAAACACACCTGCAGCAGCGTGGGGATGCTGGGCTAAGGTGCTTAGCAGCTAAGAGATAGAAGGGGGAGGTATTTAACACAGACTTCATCAAGTTTTGAAAGTTTTGTTTTGTTTTGGGTTTTGGAGGAGCAGGCTAGCTAGCTGACAGTAGGTGTGAAGCACAGTCATTAAAAGCCCAAGTGCCGAGTCAGATCTAGACAGACCCCCACCACCACCCCGCCCCCAGCACTCATCACTGTAGCTACTTGACCCTGGGCAAGTTCTTTGCCTCCTTCCTGCCTGTTAGAGAGAATTGTCACTCCTGCAAAAGTGCAGTATGTGTTGCACTGATAGAAAAAGTAGGATGGCCACATACACAAAAATATTCTTTAACTTTTAGGAGTCCAGGGTAGTTGGTTGTTGTACTGATTAAATGAGGCTCATATAGGGTACTGTGAGATGCCATATGTAAAGCAGATAGCTTAGCAACAGCTTCTAGGAAGGGTCCTGTAAACAGAAGCTGTTGTGTGAGAGCTTGATCATGGTGGAGGCTCATGATGGAGCAGCTGAGTCACTGACCCCACTGCCAGCCTGCCCGAGTTCCCATGCACTGCTGCTGGGATCAGCCATGTCACTCCAGGAAGTTAAGCTCTCTGTGCTCAGGTTTCCTCATATATAAAATAGGGATGATCACACAACAATAAGTCCTCACTTAAAGGTTCTTAGAAACTGACTTTACACAACAGCCTATCACAAATGTCCTCAAATAACATGAGTTAGCTCAATAGTCTCCTGGGATTTCTTTTTTCTATAATGAAATGACATTGAAGTAAATGATGTTATTTAACGATCTGCTTTACTTACCTCAAGGGGGATGTTGTGAGGATTAAATAAGTAAGATCCTCTGCCAGGCATTGGAGGGAGACCCCCAAGCCCTCCTGCTCACCCGGCCCTCAAGCCCCTTGGTCTTTCCTGGGCTCTGGCTGACATCTCTTCTTGGATTATCTCCTTTGCTGATAATCTTGGGCTTATTGAGGATATGGCAGTGCAGAAAAGTTAAATGTTTCATGTTAAGTGTCCAGGGAACTGGGATGAAACGCAGCCCAAGTGCAGTAACTGTGGGTGTTCATATGTAGGTGCCCTTCTGTGCTGTCCACAAGGGACCCTTGATAGGTAAGGTCAAGAGCATGATTGTTAGGGGGAAAGGATGTCCTGAGCAAACGCTATACAGGCTTTGTGGACTCCACCCCCATGCCATCAAGACACTGGGAACTACAAATCCCATGATCACCAAAGGGAAGTTTGCGAGGACCTGAGGGCAAAATTAAGCAACTAGGCTCTTGGTTTGGGTATTTAACTGGCTAGGGTGTGTGTGTGTGTGTGTGTGTGTGTCCGTGGTGTGTGTGTGTGTGTGTGTGTGTGTGTGTGTGGTTTGCCCTGTAAGGTGACCACTCCCTTGATGAGCAAGATCAGACAAACCTCCCTCAAAAGTCACAGAGCAATCTACTTCCTCCTGTCTCGTCCATTCTCTCCAGCACTTTTGTCTGGAACCAACATTAACAAAGTGCTTTGGACATTTCAAAAAAAAAAAATGTTAGTAATACTTAGTCCAAATCACAGCACGCCCTCTTGTTAGCCTAAAGGAATCTCTGCTAATGTATTTTAATTCTGGCCCATGACTTCCACTCTCCTGCCAGCCCAAAGCCCAATTGGGATACAAGCACACCTTCCTCCATCTTGCTGCAAAGCTTCCTTCCAGTCCTTTGGAGGAATTAGCTTAAATGAAAATGTGTGTGATCTGTGCCTGGAGAGAAGAAAGAAGATGTCAAAAAAAGGTCACTTACCTTTAAAAGGAGTTCTGAACAATGGGAATTTGCATATGACTTGCCAGTGTTAATGGTTTCCAGGATGAGTGCTAACAATAGCTGACAGTGGTTACATGCTGGTTCCCAGAGAACTGGGTCCCTGACTTACCCCGCAGTGTGCATGCTTTCTGATTGTGCCAGTGCCCCTCCGGACTCAGCCCCATGAAGGACAGCTCTGGGTGCTACGACCGCCACATCGGGGTGGACTGCTCGGACGGTTTCAACGGCGGCTGCGAACAGCTGTGTCTCCAGCAGATGGCGCCCTTCCCAGAAGACCCCGCCTTGTACAACATCCTCATGTTCTGTGGGTGAGTTGAGCTGGCTGGCCGGGATGCTGGACACTCCATGCTGAAGCCACGGAAGTCCATCTGAATGCACTGGGCACCCGAGGCCAGCTCTTAGGGTCTGAGGAAGGAGCCTGCAGGACTGGAAGAGAAACACTATTAAAGTAACCCTTAGGGAAAGTGTAGTCTCAGCTCCCCAGCTGAAGAAATGGAGCGCAGGGTTTTCCCAAGTCATTGTCTGCTTAAACCAGAATTTCCCAAACTCTGTTTTGTCGACCTAGGTTAATTAGGTATTTTATGACCAAAGGATTCCGTGGTTCAAAAGCTTGGGAAAGAATGCACACTGGTTAATTATCGAAGAAATGGAGAGGAAGTGTTTGGAGGCGTGGAAGCATAATTAAATTCTCCCCTCCAAACCCCAGCATTTTGTACAACCACTCCCCTCAGACATAGGATCCCTTCATGTAGTTAAAGAGCCTTTTGACGACTTTTATCTGCTACATCCTATTTGTTTCTCAGGATAAGCCCATGTGGGAACAGGGCAGGCAATGCCATCCGTTTTACAGATGAGAAAACTAATGTACAGAGGTTATGTGATTCCCTCAAGAGCAGACTTGGTAGGGGGGACAATTATAAGCCCTAGAATACAAGCCCTCCTGGTTAAAACAAAAAAAAAAAATCTTCCATTTCCTCAAAGTTAAATTAGCATCCCTGATTGGAATTATATTTAGAGATAGTTCCATGATATATTTATAAAGCAAACAATGATTTGGCCCATTCTTCTGCCCTCATAGTTTGCTCATATAGCCTTCCTCCTTCTCTTACTTCCACTTCCCTGTCCCCTCCTCCTTCCCTTTGGCCTTTCCCCTCCTTTTGTGTCTGTCAGGGAATGCCCTTCTGTTATGTCACTTTATCGTCCTGGCCACTAGACCACAGAAATGAATGGTGAGTAGCTCTTGCCCTCAAGGATCTCACAGTCTAATAGGCTTGCAATGAAAATCCGTGCTCATAATAATAAAGCTATGCTGGATTGTTGCTAAAAGCCAGTGCCTGCTGAATAATCAGGAAAGAAATTATTCAGTGGAGTGGGAATGCTTTTTTATTGTACTTTGTTTTATTTCTTTGCAATTGAGCAATTTTCATATTCAGTTTTTTATATAATCCTGTTTCATAAATGGAAGCTTGTTCTGAATTTTCACATCTCTATAACATTATTATGGTTGACCCACTTCAATTAATAGAGGTAAACTTTTAGCAAAAGTTACACAGATTTATTTACTTAATGAACATGTATTGAGTACCCACTTATGCAGAGGACCTCCTTACATATCAGATGCAGTGGAGACAGCAGGAATGAGATCTGACCCCTGCCCTCAAAGGAGCTCACTGTGGAACACATGCCATAAACACAAAGAACTGGCAAGACCAGGCAATGTGAAAGGAAAACTGCCAGGTGCACTGAGCAGAAACCAGGCAGCTTCAAGATTCTTTCCAGAGGCACTGCTGTGCTTAAGAAAGGCGCTACTTTTTTTTTGTCCCAGACCTAGGCTGGTACCATTGAATCCTTTGTGGGTCTCAAGTCACACCTATGGGCTGGACTAATGCAGTAGTTCCCTTGCTGGATTCTCTTTCCTATTTTAATCAGAATTAGGTATACATGTATGTTTCTCAGTCTCCAAGACACTATAACCCCCACACCTTCCTGCAAAGTATTTGATTTGAGGTTCTTATGTAAAAATCACATGCATTTGCAATTCAAGAATTCTTCTCATCCTGTTTACACAAATATGGAAATGCAGAAAACAAAGAGCTGCACTGGTGGTCCTAATAAGTGAATTAAAGTTGCATTAACATGTACCTTATTTATGTCTCTGCTCATTATTATTTAGTAGCACTTAATGTGTACCTACTCTGTGCTTTGCACAATATAAGCCCTTTATATTCAGGATCTCACTTAATCTTCTCAACAATTCAGGGAAGCAGCTGCTACTTGTTCCTCTTTTGCAGATGTGGAAACTGAAGCTCACAGACTTTAATCAACTGACCCAAAATCACCCAGTAAAGGGCAGTGCCACTGCCATAATAATACTGCTACCCACAACTTGAAACCATGATTATTTGTTCCTCTACAGAGAACAGAGGTCTTTATCTTATTATGACAATTACTGTAGATGGTAATAAATGATATGTTTTAATGTCATGGACATCTGTATAAATTTTAGATCTGGTATTTTTCTAAGGAGAGACCCAAATTAAATCAATATTCTTTTGTCAATGACAGTTTTATCAAAATAGTCCTTACTTGAACTAACAAATTATATTTTTTTCAGTATACAACAAATAGGGTCCATTGAATGACTTATAGTTCATTGACCCATACTTACCAACATTATTACTGCTCTTCCATTACAGTAACTGTACACCATTAATGGGGAAGGCACCAGGGAAGCGCTCACACTGCATGCCCAAGGTCTATTTAGTTCAGGAAAGTTACTCTGTATGGAGGGGGAGTTAATATGAATTGATCTTGTGTTTGGATACCTTGAACAGAATACAGCAGGAAGATGATCAATCTTTCTAATTTCTTAGTTAACTTGTCACAGGGACAGATAAGAAAGTTACTAATTTCTTAAGCATGTTGTCATTCTATCTGTGGTCTAATTGCCCTCCAAAGAAATGCAGGATCTGGCCATATGGATGAGTCTAGAGAGAGGTTCTAGAATATCTTGAATTTAAAGTCTTAATTCATTAATAAGCTTATCTAAAGTGATTCTTGCCCTAACCTACCTGGGACATCACACATTTATTAGGAGAGAAAACTCCCCAAAGTTCTGAAAGCACTTATCTATAAAGAAAAATGTGATAGATTCTACAGGATCACATCATAGAAGGAGGCTTGGTTTATAGGCTTAAGAAACTGAGTTAAAGGAGATGAAATCAAATTAAGATGCTCATACTCTTTGGCCATTCAACATTCTCCTGAAAGCATTTCTTCCCACTATGTTGGGTTGCCTTGACCACATAGCTCATTAATGAAATAACTTCTTATCTGAGTTTTCCGCTGCCTTAGGTGCATTGAGGATTACAAGCTTGGTGTGGATGGACGTTCTTGTCAACTCATTGCGGAGACATGCCCTGAAGGAAGTGACTGTGGGGAGATCAGGGAGCTTCCTATGAACCAGACCCTCTTTGGGGAGATGTTCTTTGGTTACAACAACCATTCCAAGGAGGTGGCTCCGGGACAAGTACTGAAAGGAACATTCAGGTGAATCTCATGTCTATAGAACTGATTATTTAGGGATCTTGGTGGCTCTTTTTCCCTGAAGGTTTTAAACTAAGCATAATTTTATGTTTTGGAGCAAGGTAAATAGGATACTCAAAGGAAAGGTTATGTTCTTACCCTTGGACTTCTCCAAGTCTGCATTCTTCCTTCCAGAATCCAAGAACCATACTTCCTGTAGATGAACAGTGAAGTGCTAAGTAAAGCTTGAACTTACCCAGACAAGGATCGCAAGATTTTCTGTGCACACAACCCAAATGCTCAGGTTCTATGTTCCCTGGGAGAAGAAGAATCAGTGTATGGATGAATCTAGAATAACAGCCTCAAGTATGGTACAATGATCCCTGAGGCTCCCTGGGATTTTTTTCATGGAATGGTCAAGCTCATGCCCTTTCCAACAATAGAGAAGCGGGATTTTCTTTATATACTTCAACCCAAACAATATGTACAGTGAGTTGAATGCAGAGGTGAGAACTCAGCTGTCTTCTATGAAGTAAGACATTCAAACATTGTGCAAAAATCACAAAATAATGTCATTTCTCTTATATATAACACATATATAACTTGTGAATATTTAATGGGTTTATTATTATTATTTTTAATGAATGAATATGTATTTTTTTAAGTTTCCCCAATTTTTTATATGATTTTTTTTTATATGGTAAGACTGATAAATACAATTCACATTAACAAAAGCCTCTTGGAGCCTTCAATTATTTTTACAAGTATAAAGAGATCTTGAGAACAAAACATTTCAAACCATTGATTTAAAATATTTGTAGAGATTCCCCATTTGACCCATGTATACATCTTCCCCTTAACCCATGCTTTCTGGGAGTTGATGATGGTGATGATGATGATGATGATGATGATAATGATGATGAAGAAGAAAGTATTATAATATGGACCAGAAGTTGATAGCAACCTGGGCCTAGACTCTTAGCAGGAAACAGGGAGACAGTAAATGTTTGAGCCAGTTCTTGGTGTCGATTGCTTTTTCTGTTACACACAGGAGACTTTACTAATATGTTCCCTTTGTTTGCCAAAGGCGAGCAGTGAGGTGTCATAACTAATCTTGAGTGGCTGAGTCCTCACTGCAGTCTAGAAATGAGAACATTGTTCAGATCTTGTGGAGCAGGAACTGGGATGAGAATGTGAAAAGAAAATTCAACCTTTTGTAAAAACCTTTGCTGGTGGCTTATTTTCTTATCTTCCCTAGCTCCCATCTTGCCTCTGTGTCTTACTCCAGACATGTACATCAGGTGGGGTCTAGAGGGAGGAGAACTTTTTGGTCCAGAAAGAATGTTTTCATTGAGTTGAGATGTAGGTTGTCTGAGGAGTGGAGTTCAGCTGAAAATCAGCCTCTGTTTCCAGGCAAAACAACTTTGCTCGAGGGTTAGATCAGCAACTACCAGATGGTCTTGTGGTGGCCACAGTCCCCCTGGAAAATCAGTGCCTGGAGGAAATCTCAGAGCCCACCCCTGATCCCGACTTCCTGACTGGTGAGTGTAATGCTTGACTTTATTTATTTATTTATGTACTTATTTATGTATCTATTGATTTTTACTTTTAAAAAAGTAAAATTTTGTCATATTAAAAAGTAAAATTTTTTTGTCATATTCTTTTTTTGTGGAGGTAATATTGGTTGACAACAGTGTATATAATTCAGAGGTACAGGTTCACACTTCTTTAGATACCTGTTAACACACCAAACCCACCAACAAGACCTTATTTAACCCGCAAAAATCAGACAGCTCCCTATAGTTTCATAAAAATCAAGACTCTTGACCTCACTTGTTTGGAATTTGAAGCAGTGATTTCATTGCTAAAAGCTTAATTATAACACTGAGCACTGGTAGGATTATTTGTCCATAAAATTGTCAATATTATTATCTCATCATCCGAAAATGGTCATAATAATACCTTTCTTTCCCCGCTAGTCCCATAAGGGTACTTGAAAACAAATGGGATAATACTGTAAGAGTTCAGAGCTCTGGGTAGACTAGAGGAAGTGACCAGTTCTCAACAAAGGAGGAGAGAGAAAGTGGACTGCTGTCATAGCCTAAATATTTGTCACTGGCACCCACTGGGTTCCCTGAGGAGGTTTACGGAACAGGGTGAGGGAGCAGAAAATGATCAGGCACTGCTGTCACATGCCCCTGAGTTTGACTCCTCACTCTGCTGCTTTCTAGCTGTATAAGCTCAGACAAAGCCCTCTCTCTTTGAAAGATGGAAATCACAACCCCATGCTGTTTTGAGCCAGGGCTGCTCCTTCCAGAGCTCATTATGGACTAAGGTGTGGATTAGTTGGAAGAGGCAGGATCCTCAGGGGGTGCTTCTTCTTTCTGCACCTCTGAATACCTCCCGTTGGTACCTCTTGGCCCAGAGAAGATGTTCTATTGTGTTCCAAAGACCCATAAGAGGCAGCCAATCAACCAAAAACCCAGCATCACTTGGTAGAACACCAGATATAAGCTCATTCCATTGCTGTCTTTGTTCATTTCTTCATTACTTCGCTCCCTTCCTCATTCTGTCTTTCCTATTCTGTACCTTTCTTCAGTTTTTCCTTTCTTTTCTAAAGAATGGATTTTGCTAAGATTAATCCTCATCCAGATATCCAGTTATATCCAAAAACTTAGTTTTAAACTGGATAGTATTAGAAGTAGGTCTTTCTGCAGCTGAGTTCATAGTGATTATAGCGTGAGCTCTGGAGCCTTATAGCTGTGCTCAACTCCTCAGTGGCTGTGTGTTCTTGGACAAATTACTCAACTTCTCTGTTCCTCAGTTTTTTCACCCAAAAAGATAATTATAATACTTCCTAGTAGGATGGATTGTGAAGTTCTTAGAACAGTTCCTGACACATACTGAGATATATGTTTCTTAAATAGATAAGTATGCCAAGGAAGAAAAAAATGATGAACAGTTGAACTAGCAAATAGTGTTGCCCTATAGGAAAAGGAAAGTGGGCAAGAAAGAAAACAAGTAGATATGTTATGAAACAATTCAGTTTCTCTCTGAAAGACTTCACACACACACACACACACACATATACAGAGTGAAAAAAAAATTAAAATTAAAATGCAGCCTCTGACTCACCCCCTAAGCCTGCATGTCCAGCATTAGGGAATCTCATTTTCTCATTTCCACATCATTTGCTGGGAAACACTTCCCTTGCACGTGTAAAATGCCTTGTAAAGTATGTGTGAGATAGCGCCAGAGGATAGGGTAGCCGCCACCCCTCTTATAAATGACCTGCTTCTGTTTGAGATCCACTGGGAACTCTCTCTGACACATCATAACTTACTGTGGATATGAAAAGACGTGGCCTCAGTCTCCAGGCTGGGAGGACCCCAAGTCCTGTGTGCTCCAGGATGTTTCTCAGAAAGGAGCAGATGGATAGATTTTAGAAACATTAGAAGAGCATGCACTTGATTCTCTCTCCTTGGTAATACGGAAAAGATCCAAACTTGGTCCTCATCCACAATAGAAACTTGTTTCTCCCCTTGCCCTCAGACCTCTTCTAGTTTGCCATATGGGAAGCAAGGAGTAAAAGGATATCTAGATGTGACACTTCTTTTTATCATGGGCCTGAGACAGTGAAGCCAAACATTTCTAAGAGTGTACAGAGAACGCTTCTTAACCTACTTCTTTTCTATCCAGCCTTTTTTGATCAATCATGATTAAAAGGTGGGTCTAGTTAGGCCAAGAACATATATTAATATTTGATATAAGAAGGAATCATTCTTGTTTTTTCAAAGCCCAAAAATAACTAGAAGAATCAATTAAAGAGATGGTTGGCCAAATTTCTTCCATATCAGATCTCCAGCTCTGGTAATGTTTTAATTATACCTTTCTTGAGCATCACACAGAGATTATCATGTTATGTCACACCATGTGCTGTTTTAGGTCATAGTGCCCATGAACCTGCAAGCTTAGATTTTAGAGCCAGAGTGATACTCAGAATCTTGCAGATCAGCATTTCTAAGTATGGTTTGTTTGTTTTCATGAAAAAACAGTGTTTCACTCAATTACTTTTGGAAAGATCTTAATATCCACCTCTCAGCAATTCACAACCTCTTAGCATGGAACAGACACCAAGAGGCCACAGAACAAGAAAATTCCCTTTTACTTTACTTAACCTGGCAATTCCAAATCTGTGGGACTAGACACTTACACACAGCACCTATTTCCATCTTGCAGAATGACTGGTTTGAAGAACATGCTGCAAATATTCATTTATGTGTTTATCTTGCTGATGCCTTCCCCTTCATCAAAATAACAGTTAGGAACGCTGTGCCCCACTGACCTTTTTGTGTTGCAAGTTGTATGGAAATAAATGAAGACCAACCAAATGAGAACAGGCGAGGCTGTTTATTCAGATATTGCTAGAAAGGGGTCAGCCACCGTCCAGCTTTTGGGCAGAGACTAGAGGGCAGGCAGAGGAATGAGAAAGTTTTTATTTTATTTTAGAGTGGAGAAAAAGTGCCTTTATGATTGAAACTGTTGGTATGTAAATGGGTCAACTAACTAGGAGTGACCCCTGTAACTGTTTAGCAGGTATATTTGGTTTTCTCTGGTTGAACCTAAGTTGGAAGAAAGAACAAAAATAGGGAGGCTCTCAGGTATTAATCAAGGCTTGGTCATAGGGGACCACTTGTTATAGGGGTTATTGTTTGGCTTCCTGGACTGTTTGCTGGAGATAGTTATATGACTCCCCATATCAAACTTAGAGAAAGAAGACTAGATTCTTGGGCTCATTACTGGAGATAATAGATTGGTTTCCTGGGCTGGTTGCTGCCAACTATGGCCCAGAGTTCTATTGTTGTCTATGGTCTGGCCATTATCTTTGTATTTTCTTTCCCTCACTTGAGAAAAAGAAGTGATCCAGAGTCCAGACCAAGGAGGTAGAGGAGACTGCTTGCTACATTCATAGGCTCAGCAAGTGCCACACTCACTAAGTCTTTCTGCACTTTTGGAACTCTGAGCTCTTGGGGACTTCCTCAAGTTCATGCAAAAGAAACAGACTCTTGGCTGTAGAACTTTGGGGATAATAGGTCCCCCTGACATCTCAAATCAAGTAACAAAAGAAAACTTCCTTTCTTCCTGTCTCCTTCCTCCTTTCTTTCCTCTCTCTCTTACTTTCTTCCTTCATTCTTGATTATACATAGCTATATTTAATCATCCCCTTTTCAAGCATAAGTAGGGGGAAATAATTTTTTTTCCTTGAGAAAGCATTTCAGATATATTTCATTTGAAAAAAAAAAAGTCATTGAGAAACATATTCCAAATAATAATAAAATAAAAAACTAGAGCTGACAGCATGTCAAGGGCACACTGAAGAAGAATCCTATGACTCAGCTAGAAAATAAATACTTTCAAAATTCGCGTTCTTTTTAACTAACCAGGATATTATCCTGTAAGTGGGCACAGAGCAACACTGCGGAGCATTAACGGTTATGTAACCATTTTCCTGACTAATGCGTAGCATAACGGCACTCAGTAGAATTGTTGCTTAGCAGTTAAGTGAGGGGTTCAGTTGTTTGGCTCATCCTTAGTGAATGTGGGCCACTGCCAACCCTCCCCAACCAGACAGCCATGCTTTCTTTGTTTATCCTTCCCCCTGTTGTTTTAAACTAACGCTTGGGAATTTAGAACAATAACATCAATTAAGAAATGTCAACTTGACACAATTTGCTGAGGTACAAAGGTAGGGAGAGGTATGGAGAATAATGATATTATGGAAGCCATGCCTATATACGGTGCTTTGTCTTTTCTCAATGTATTTCTATACCTGTAATTTCATTTTGTTTTGACAATCAATGTGTAAATTAGGCACAGCGAATGCTGTTATCCCCACTTTGCAGACATGAAAACAGAAACAAAGGAGTTGCCCAACCCAAAGTTACACAGCTGGTGGGAATCACAGACTTGAAAGAGAAGCAAGAGGTCATCTCAGCTAAGTCCCTCAATTTTCAGGTGAAACAAGTGAGATCCAGAAGATCCCCTAGTCAGGAATTCAGAGAAAGGAAAGGCAGGCTGGGGTGACCCATGGGCAGTCAGAAGCTGTCCCCACAGTGACACGGAATCTTAGCACTTATGCCTCCATATCTTTTCCCATGGAAACAACTCAGCTAAAGGGAATGCTTTTTTAATGTATTGAAAAATCTTCATTGATTAGACTTGCTGTTTTGTTTTTTTGCTTATAGACTTTTTGGATAAGAGCAAACTAACTAGAGGATGACATTACATAGCACGTGTCTATAAAGCATGCATGTTTTATGTTCTAGTGAAGTCTGTGGCAGGAGTCAAACTTGTAAAGTTTGAGTTTCATTTGTATGCATTTAAAATCACAACTAGGGGTCTCCCTGGTGGCCTAGGGGTTAAGTCTCAGCGCTATCACCATGGTGGCCTGAGTTTAATCCTGACCAGGGAGGTAACCCACATGGCACAGCAGACCTCTCCTGTCTTACCCGCTGCTCCCCTCAGCAGGGTATTTCAGTCAGTCTGTCTGTTCTGTTCCCCACTCTGTCTCTCGTGAGTCCTCTCACCCCCCACAACTCTGGCCTACACCCCTGTTCTTCTACGCAAAAATAAATAAATAAAAAATCTTTAAAAAAAATAAAATAAAATCATAGTCAGGTTAAAAACCAGAGAATGTCATAATGTGATTGTATTCACCAAGTTTAATGCCCTAAAAGAAGAATATTCAAAAGAAAAAGTACCGAAAGACTTCTCTTAGATTCGGAGAACTTGTCTTCGATTGCCAGAGATAAAATTGAAGCAATTGATTCACTAAGCACCTCTCCTGACCTTTTCCCTTTTGCCTTACCAATAATTATCCCCATATGATTCACACAGAAATAGAAATTTGGTAATTACTAAGCTAATTTGATCAGAGTTGACAAGTAGCTAATTAATCCCACCCACTGTTCATTCAGTTTAGGTATTTCTTTAGTTGATTTAACTGGAAGGAAGCATGGGTCAAAATGGCAGGATAATTCACTGTATGTTATTGCCATTATATTTACACACATATTTGTTCTCCAGCTATCTTTCTGTCTATCTAAATTTGCTATGTATTTTGCCATTATGTATATTTTCATAAATACACATGTGTGTATTTATGCATATGTGTGTTCATATGCATGCATATGTGTGTTCACGTATATCGGCATATATATATATTATATATATATATATAAAATATATATATATTCCCCATAACTTATACACATAGCAAACATTAGGCATAGAAAAGAAGCTATGTTGGTTTTCTAAATTTAGCAAGGTAATTTTTTTTATTTCCTGTGGCCTAATTATTTTGTTTCTGTAGCATTTTATATTTATAGTATCGGCTACAATTCAAATAGGGTCTGACACACTTCCTCCAAGGTGCTCAAACAAGAATAGCCCATTATAACATCTCTAAGAGGCTACCAGGATGTGTTTGTTGAGAGTGACCTTGGACAATGACCTGGCTTCTCAGAATCTCAGTTCTTCCATCAGTAAAGGGGGAACCACAGAGAAAGGGTCTGTCACTGTCTGGCATGCAGATGGTGTTGAGCTCAGGGCCTGCCTGCTCCTTGATGACTTAGTCACGCTGACACTGTCCCTCCTGGTAAAAAGAAATAAGCATTATCAGCCTCAGAGTAATTAAAACTTAAATACTGAACACAAATCAGTTAAATGGGACAGAAAAATCAATGTTATCAGGTTGTGAGCTGAGTCAATTACTGCGACTATTAAAGAGTGTAAAAATCTGGTGTGTTACAGTAAGCCTGGAGTTCCGTATAAATTTATTAAGAGAATATTAGCATAGAATGGTTAAGAGCCCCTGCTAGTCTCAGCTGCCTCTGGAGCACCATCCTGACTCTTCACGATGACTCGGGACCTTATACAAACATCATCTCTAAGCCTCAGTTTCCTTGTGCATAAAATGCAGATATAATACGTATCTCAGAAGATTCAAGTGACTATATATGCAAAGCACTTAGCAAAATAGTTGAGCAAGAGTTTAATAATTGATAAGTGCCATTACTATGACTCCAGAAACTCCATCAGGGAGAGTCTCCTCACAATGACACCCCCATGTATTACACTTAGGGCTTGTGAATCCATGCACACTTTGAGTCTGTGTCTCCTCTGTCCCTAGGGATGGTGAACTTCAGCGAGGTGTCGGGGTACCCGGTGCTGCAGCACTGGAAGGTCCGGTCTGTGATGTACCACATCAAACTCAACCAAGTGGCGATCTCTCAGGGTGAGCACAGCGGCACGCTCTCCCTCCTGCCTGCTTGCAACTCCTTTCCAAGGGCACAAGCCTCTTATCCCATTGTTGAAGAGGTGGTCTAAACTGTAGCTGTGCTGTCAGATATATAACCTGTTCATTCAGATTCACCCTAAAGGGCAAAGGGCTGGAATCAGATCCTTTTCTAAGTATAGATAAAATTGCAAGTTTTATCTTGGACTACAGAAGAGTTAGAAAGGGCAAGGTAGGAACCACTGAAGATAAACACCTACTTTAGTATTTTTTTCCTGGGATCACGCAATGTGTAGAGAGGATATACAAAAGCAAATATTTTTATAAATTGACAGAATGAAATTTTCCAAATGCAGAAAGCATCACTGAGAGTTTCCACACAATGAAGGAAATAGGGGAAAGAAAATAAGAAAGAAGGAGGGGTAAGGAATAATAGAAAATAGCTAAGTTTCCAAGCCAGTGAGATAGATAGAGAAAGGTAGCTAGATTATAGATAAATGGATAGATAGGTGATTGATAGTGATGGATGACTGTGGGATTTAGGATAGACAGAGTTTTATCTATATCAATAGGAGGAGTAAATTCCAAACTTACTTAGAACAAATTGTTCCAAAACAGAACAGTGAGTCTCCTTATATAAGTATTCTTTAAAATTTTAGAGAAATGCCTTGAATCAAACATTTCCTAACAGTTGAGCAATTCCAATGTGCAGTTGGCAAATGGGAAATTTCTTATAAATACAAATTTAATAGAGATGCATATCTCTATTCCATTTCATCCCCATGGACTAGCAGAATATTATTCAGCATCTTCTGAGTCTATCTAGAGAATATAGCAGACCTGAAGTTTATGCTACAGAGTCTGGCTTCTATGTGTTAGATTAAAAGGGAAATGATATTGGGGACACGGGATGACAAGACAAGGAGAAAAGCCTTAAGATCAGCCATAGGGAGGCAGAGACTTAGGGCCAACGTGACAGAAACGCAGGGCAGAGACACAGAGTTATGAAGACAAATGAGACATACCCTCATAAAGGGTGAAACTTTGTGCTAGAGAAAGAAAATGCTTCAAGGATATAGAACATTTCCATAGGACACAAATGGACTCAGATCTTTTTTCAAAACAGGAAAAAACTTCTTGGAAAGAGAGTTTGGGATGGGGATCTTACTAAAATAAACTCTGTTGGTACAGAAAACTGCTAGAAAGATCATTCACCCAGCATGGGTGCTATGTATATCGGGGCTTAGCAAGGAGGCAGCTCTATTGCCACTTGTCTTCAAAGTCATACCTGGCATCCCAGGTAATGTGGACTTCACCACTTGGGGGCTTATACCTGGGCCAGACCCTGCCTCGTCCCAACAGGACAGAGGTATGTAGAAAGGATGATTATATAATGCTGCCAAGTCCAGAAGATACTGGATTTGGAAATGTTGCCTTCGGTTATTGTTCCGACAAGTATAATTCTCTTCAACAGGGAAAACAAATCCAAGATTTGACTAGGAAGAGGGTCAGGAGAAAATCATGTCCTTTCTGCCATTTGCCATTTCCTAGTCCCTTTCATTATCTGAAATAAATAGAAAAAAATGTTTTAGTGACCCTGTTTACCTTTCTCTTTCCACAATTTTCCGATTACCCACTTCTGAGTTCATATTGTACAGACTGTTTTGGTCACTACCTACAGTGAGAATACCTTTCCTCCCTGACCTTGTACAACCACACTCCCACATGCATGCAGCTGAAGTGTCATGAAGCAATACTATATTTAATGAAGGAAAATGTTCTCTGCCGGTATTTTTGTTTCTATTTTAGATTATTTTATTCTTCCCCTTTTCCCTGCAAATACTATTATTTGAGCTCACTAAATTGATTTAATGACATGACTTGTGATTTGGGGAAAAAAAAAAAAGAACAACAGTGTTGCTTTAACAGGGGATGGCGGAGATCTGGCAATGTTTTACTTAACAGTGCACCAAGTTAACAATATAACCAACTAGCTTGAAGACATAATCATTTAGGAATTGAAATGTCTGATTTTGCTAAATGAAAAAAGGCCCTGACAGTCCCAGCCTGCTCTCCCCATCACTTTGGGTGACACAGGCTCCTCCACGTTTGAAGCTGAAGCCCCTAGGAACCCAGATACTCGCCTTGTGTGTCTTCACGTTACTCTTGGCTGATGTTTTCTTCTAGCCCTCAACAATGCTCTCCACTCCCTTGATGGGGCTACATCTCGTGGGGATTTTGTGGCTTTGTTGGACCAGTTTGGCAATCATTACATCCAGGAAGCCATATATGGCTTTGAGGAGTCCTGCTCCATCTGGTACCCAAATAAGCAGGTCCAGCGGCGACTCTGGCTGGAATATGAAGACATCAGCAAAGGTGAGTGACATGTTTACCAGCAAACTCTGCACCCTATGCCAGTAATGCCCACTTAGGTGTGATCTATGGGACCAAACTAAAGGATTCTGAAGGCAAAGGAATCATTTAGATGTTGCTTCATTGCTCTGTGCCCCTTCTTAAAATTGCCAGGGTTTGGTTATTAAAACTGAGTCTCAAAATGGAGGTATTTGGTTGAAACTTCAGGTGCCGATGTGGTCAAAACTGTACGGCCACATTGTTAGTTATTAGAGAATGTCCTCTAGGATGTGGCTACCCTGCATTCTGCCATCAGAGCAAAGGCTAAGCGTTAGACTGCTCTCAGGGAGTAGGGGAGAAAAAGAACTGCAGTCTCCCTCACTATTTCCTGCCTCCAACCATTCCAACCCACAATGGCTGGCAACCCCTTAACTGTAACTGCACAGTAAACCCCTTCTAGCTCCACCTGCCCTGTGTGGCCCATTTTGCTACTGATCTGTGCTATGGGGATATTCCTGTTGGCCCAAGTGCTCGTATAGGTCTGGATAACAGCCTCACATATAAATGCTTGCCCACAGTTTTGATGACAAATTAGTATTCAGTCTAAGTAAGAGGAAGAAATTTGAACTTTCTGAACTCATCTTCTGGTATTGGAGGTGAACTGGCTGGTAAATTTGTATTCTGATCAATCAAGGCTGGTTTGCCATTCGTGGACTTTCTTCTCCTGAACTTACCCTCATGGCATTCTGAGGAGGCCACATTGTGGATGTGTGAGTTTCTAAAGGCCAAGGGATGAAATTAGCACAACAAAAACTCAAGAAGTAGGTCATCCTGAGATTTAATGATCAAGGTCCCTCTGAGACCAGGGACCCTCTGCTGTCAGCAGTTCTGCAGTGAGGGAATGCACCCTCATGGCTGAGATGCCCTTGGTCCTCCTTGCTCTTGTTTTGTCTTCTCAAGAGGTAGTGGAGGCACAAAAGCCTGTCTTTCTGGCTGGGCATTTTCTTCCAGAAGAAGCTAGAATCTTATATCTGGGCGGCAGTTATTACAGCATTTCATCTCAAGCTTTGATTCCTCTAAACCCAAAGGCATGGTAACGACAGACTTCTGGTATCTCTTCAAACTTGAGCATCTTAAAATTGTTCTTATTCCAAATTACTAAGAAAAGAGTGTCATGTAAGCAAATATAGATAAGACCAGTTCCAACTGGCAAATCTTTCTTATGCTTCTATGCCAGAACCTCGCAGTTAAACCAAAGGGCTAAATCCGCCTCGATTTCTGTTTGACAACGGTTCAAGGATTGTCAGGCTCAGGGGCTCCTGAGAGATGAGAGTGAAAGTCTGACCTTCCCCAGAATTCCTGGCATTTTCCCTTCTTCTATCCCAAGCACTGAGGAGGAAGTTTGTCCATGGCCTTGGCATGATGCCCAACCCTTCTTGATCTCAAGCCATTCTTACCATATGGCAGCAAGTTTTTTCACAGTCCAACTCTTGCCTTTAGTTTGTATAAATATGACATATGCATTGCCCGCCCTGTGCTTGTTATCAGTGATAAAAGACATCCAAACATTTATTTTAGTATGTTTATGTTGGCTTCCATTGTCTATGTAGCCACCCCACCTACCCAGCCACTTCCAAATCTTCCCTCTATATCCTAGGGTTTATCTCTTTTTTGCTTGCTCTGATTCTCACTGTTAAATATTTTTCTTCTCCCAGAACACTAGTTTCCTTTTATTCCTGTATAAAAGCATGTAACAAATTAAGAATTAAGAGTGCATAAGACAAAGAGAAGTTTCCTTCTACTTTTCTGCACTCTGAGAGAATGGGATTTATATACCAGTAGCAACAAGCATTCTGAGAGGGCTTCACCTACCATGACATACAAGTGACACTGTTTTGGGCTTAAATCCCTTGATTATATGTTCTTTCCTTCTCTAACTTTAAAAATCTTTCTAGTAAAGAGTTTACTTATACTTTCCTTCTGATGACCAGATACCTAAAATTAGGCATGGATTGAATAGGAAAGAAGGTTTTCCAAAGGTGTAATGAAATGAAAGGAATACAGGATTTAGGGGTTGCTACTCCAGAGTCAACCAGGTGGGAATCAAATATGTGAGGTCTTCTGTGGTCCCTTTTAGCTCTGATAGTTTAAAGAGCCTTATGAGTCCTTCTTTATGTAAAAAGCTTTCTCAGGTTAGGCATTTGTGCAGGTTTCCTTTCAAATTAGTGTTCTGTGGGTAGATCACTATTTACAATCACCAAAATATGGAAACAACCTAAATTCCCCAAACAGACAAATGGATCAAAAAGTGTGGCGTATATACACAATGGAATATTACTACTGGTCAAAAAAGAGAAACTTATGCCATTTGCAGCAACCTGGATGGACCTGGAAGGCATTGTACAAAGTGAAATAAGTCAGAAGGAAAAAAAGATAAATATTGTATGGTTTCATTTATGTATGGAATATGGATAAACCAAACAGAAGGTCAAGAAAAAAAGCAAAACTCACAAGATGACCATAGATCTGGAGGGTATAGCAGGGGAGGTGGAGAGAGAGAAGTCAAAACAGGGCAGGGGAGAGCACAAGAGACTATGGAGACAGATCTTGGGTGATATGGTAGCAGGAGAACTACAGGGACTACACCTGAGAGAAGAAATCAATTACTGTACAAAAATGAACAATGATTTATAAGAAAATAAATAAATAAATTTAGAATAAATAAATAAATCACTATAAAATGTCTCAGTGTAGATGTTATGTCTTAGTCCACTTTAAACTTCAAGGTGCTGGGCCTCCCCAGTGGCGCAGCGGTTGAGTGCTGGGTTGCGAAGATGCCCGCAGCCTCTGCAGCGCCAGTTCGATCCCCGGCTGCTCCCCGGCCACCAGAGGAGGGTCCCACATGGCGCGCAGACCTCTCCTGCTGCCCGCTGCTCCCCTCAGCAGTGTACTTCGGTCCTTCTGCCTGCTCTGCTCCCCGCTCTGGTGAATTCTCTCACCTTCCCGCGCTTCTGACTGTACCCAGTGCTTGTATAAATAAATCTTTAAAAAAAAAAACAAAAAAACTCCAAGGTGCTTAAAGGTCTAATACAGAGCTGGGCACATTAGGTAAGCCCTGGACAATTGTTTATTGTTGCTGCTGCTTCTTAGTGATGGTAGTGGTGGTGGTGGTAGTGTTATAGGGCAGCCCCGATATTGAACGGGTTGCCTGGCTGTGGGTCCTCACCCGCGCGCTTACAAGGGACTTATGAATACTCCACTACAGGCACACACAAAAAGGTTAATAAAAGGTTTATTTACAAGGGAAAAGGAAATAAGGAAAATGTACAACTCAGGGAGAAAATAGGGAAATAAAGTCTTTAATGCGTCCTACCCGATCCGCCGACCTGGAAACCCAAAAAGCATTCTCCGAGCTGGCCAGACGCTGCGAGCTGGCGGAGAGCCAAAATGGGGGACCCCTCCAAAGCCCACGTGTCTGGCTTTATACCAACCTGGCTGCTTAACCCCACCCTCAGGTCCCAGCCACCTTCCCTTTGGTGGTGATGGGATCTGGAGTTCCCAGTGTCTTTGGCTTTGGCCTGGGGTGGGGGTGGAGTCCACAAAGCCTGTATGGAATTAGCTTTAGGACATCCTTTTCCCCCTAACAATTGTAATGACAAAGTCTGATGCCAGACTCCCCATGTGGGTTTTTTTTTAAAGGTTTATTTATTTATTTATTTATACAAGAACCGGGGTACAGGCCGAATGTGTGGGAGGATGAGAGGATTCACCAGAAACAGAGCTGGGAACAGAACAGGCAGACTGACAAAATACACTGCTGAGGGGAGCAGCAGGTGACACAGGAGAGGTCTGCCTCGTCATGTGGGACCCTCGCTGGCAGGCCGGGATCAAACTGGCACTGCAGAGGCTGTGGACAGCTTCACAACACTTTGCTCAACCACCTGCGCCACCAGGGGAGGTCCCTCCCCATGTGGGTTTACTGTAGATATGCAAAATGCCTGAGTTATGCTTGATCAAAGAAAAACCAGATATGTCTGTTTTAACCAGATCTTCAGAAGACATTTATTTGGCATGCTACCACTCTGTGGTTTGGCCATACCAACATTTAGGCACCCCTGTCTCTAAATGGGTCTGACTGAAGCCTATGAAAAATTCCTTCCATACCTTATAGCCTAAGATTAATGTGTCTTAATGGTTTTACTTACAGAACAAATAAACACTATCAAAAGTGAACTTTCCCAACCTCCTGTCTCTCCAATTCTAAACTTTCTTATATCTTCTCTCATCCTCTGTTGCCCTTATGCCTCAGAACATGTCAGAAGTTCCTCCACTCCAGGCTAACCTCCCCACAGGTAGCCTCACTCCCTCCCCTCTCTGCTGCCTCTTCAACCTCACTCACTCATTAATCTTCTTCTTTTAAATTATTACAACCTCTTCAGCCACTGAATTATCACTTCCCTGACCTTATGTCTTTCACGAAAATAATCTTTTTATAAACATGTGGCTCTTTTACCACTGTCTTCTCTTGAACCGGCACTTATTTGTCATGTTATTTGGTTTCAATATATCACCATCAAATTTTTTGAGTGAGTAATTTCTACACCTTTTCTCTACTTCCTCATGTTCCTTTGACTCTTCAAAGGCATGCTTTCAACAGCTTCCTTCCAAAGACATATCTCTGTTCTTCACATGAATAGCAAAGAAATCAGGAACTTCTTAGCGAGAGGTTCATGTGTCTGGTGGCCATTTTCTCAATCTCAGATGAGATTGACCAGCTTTGCTTTCTCCAATTTTTCCTTCCCTTGGTGTCCCTGAAGCTATTCTGTCCAAATTCTTTTCATGAATCTTTGGACTTTATCTTTTTTTTTTTTTTTAAAGATTTTATTTATGTATTCAAGAGCTGGGGTATAGGCCAGAGGTGCGGGAGGGTGAGAGGATTCACCAGAGACAGAACTGGGAGCAGAACAGACAGACAGACTGAAAGCCCTGCTGACTGGAGCAGCGGGCGAGACAAGAGAGGTCTGCCGCACCATGTGGGTATCTCCCTGGCTGGCGAAGAATCGAACTGGCACTGCAGAGGCTACGGACAGGTTCACAGCACCATGCTCAACCTGCTGCACCACCAGGAAGGCCCAATCTTTGGACTTTAAATTTCATTCTTATTTTGCCCTTCTTACTCCTCCAAAACAACTTTATATTTTGGTCATTTTTCAGGATTTCATTCTAGTACTCTTAACTATTGATGAGTGATTCTCTTCTCTGTTTGCTTCTCTAATCCTTTCCTTTTTCTATAAATCTGAGAGACCCAGAAGCCCATTTTCCTTTTAGTATTTTGCACTGGATATTCTTCAGGTTTCTCAAGGAACAACATCTCTTTCTTCTACATCCACTACATTCATGAACTACATTGACAAGTCAAAATATAGAGTCCTTCATGTTTTCCTCCATAGTCTACATTCAATCATTTACAAAGTCCCACCCTTCTTACTAACTACATATTTCTTCAACAAATGTCTTCTCCTCTCCATTACTCAAAATTATTTGAATTTACTGTATCAGCTCCCATAAGAATGATTGAAGTAGCTTTCTCATGGAATTTTTTTTGCTCCCTGCCATTCTAGTCCATTATACTTTTCACCATCTGTTACCATTTTTTAGTGCCATCTAATAATGTGAGTCTTCAGCTTGAAGCCCTTCACTAACCTCCTACTGCCTTTTCATCATGAACAGTATGACTTCACTCCCAGTCTTTGTTTCCTGGCATTGCTGTAACAAATTACCACAAACTTAGAGGCTAAAACAATGTAAGTTTATTCTCTGACAGTTCTGAAGGCCAGCGATTCAAAATCAGTTTTAATGAACCAAAGTCAAGGTGTCAATATGGCTGGTTCCTTCTGGAAGCTGTCAGGGAGAATTCCTTCCATTGTCCTTTCCAGATTATAGAGGACACCTATATTCCTTGGCCTGTGGCCCCTCCTTCCCTCTTCAAAGAGCACCACTCCAATCTCTGAGTCACATGACCATCTTTTTTACTCTCCTGCCTCCTCCAATGAGGATCCTTTTGATTGTATTGAACCCACCCAGATAATCAATGATAATTTCCCCAGGTCAAATTAATATAATCACATCTGCAAAATCCCATGTGCCATTCACAGGTAATAGTCATAGGTTCTAGGGTCATAGTCTAGAGAATATGACCTGGGCATCTTTGGGAATCTGTGTTCAGTCTTCCCTCTCTCGATGCTGTAACACCCCCCACTCCCTACTCTAAGCATCCTCTACTCTGCTGATTAATTCAAAACCCTTCCCCTTGCTTCTAGAAGTTTAAGACATCAGAGACTCCATCTGACCCTAGTCCAAGGCCATAAATATGTTCACTAACATCTCCACAACTGTTCTTTCACATTCAGGTATTTTCTTTTAGATTCCTTTCTTACTCTTCTCTTGGAATTCTCTCTTTTCTCCTTTCCCTGGTGTCTCTTTTACTGCCTAATTTCTAGAAGAATCCCATTCTCTTCCCAGGACCTTGGGATGAACAGATTAGTCTTCTCAGTAAAGATTTCTGTTTCTTACTTGGGTTTTTATAATTACCTCCATCAGCTCTTACAAATTACCATGATTCTGAGTCCAGAATCAAACTTCCCACTAGTTTGGATGAAAGCATTGAATGTTTGAGCACATGCTACCTCTCCAGTCTTCTTCTGTATTCTACCCTCCATACTATCATCACCTCCCTCCAACTGTTGAAGAGCCACTCCAGTGTCATCACTTCCGCAAAGCTCTCCTTGATGCTCTGGCAGAGTTCATTGCTGCCTATTTTATGCTCTCATAGCTCCTTCTACATATCCTCTGGCAGCCCTCTCCACAGTTCCCTGCCTTGTCATTTCCCTGTCCAGCTGTGTCCTGTGGCAGTAGACTTGACAACATTTACCATATTTCTGGCCTCCCCTGGTGGCACAGGCGGTTGAGCACTACACTGTGAAGCTGTCTGCAGCCTCTGCAGTGCTGGTTCGATCCCGGCTGGCCAGCGATGGTCCCACATGGCATGGCAGACCTCTCCTGTCTCACCGGCTGCTCCCCTCAGCAGTGTATTTCGTCAGTCTGTCTGTTCTGTTCCCCGCTCTGTCTCTGGTGAATCCTCTTACCCTCCCACACATCTGGCCTATACCCTGGTTCTTTTATAAATAAATAAATAAATAAATCTTTAAAAAAAAATTTACCATATTTCTCTTTTTTAATTTTAAAAGTTTATTTAAAAATTAAAATTGTGCAAAGCAGTATTAAGTGAAAAGTAAACCTCCCACCTATTCTTATCTCTCAGTAACCTAGTTCTGCGTCTTAAAGACACCAGACAACTACAGTTGCCAATTTACTGTCTCCTGATCCAGAGGTATTCTCTTCCTAGCTGTTGGGAAGTGAACTAAGCAAGTTGCAGAAGACTAGATATATGGGGGTCTCATCTGTTTTTAAAAATCTATCTGTAATTATTGATACATGTGTATACATATATAAATATATGAATCTTGTAGACTTTCACTATATATATATATATATATTTATTTGTGTCGTATATATATATGTGTTCAAGTATGTGCATGTATACATAATATATATAAGCACATATATGCAAATTATCTATTTTCTCCAAGAGTGGGATAGGTGGTGTTGGGATAAACTTATTTTTTGTACTGACAAATGCTGTTTTTTTTTTTTTTAAAGATTTTTTTTTTGAAGATTTATTATTTATTTTTATACAAGAGCTGGGGTACAGGCCAGAGACAAGGGAGAGTGAGAGGATTCACCAGAGACAGAGCGGGGAGCAGAAGAGGCAGACGGACGAAATACACTGCTGAGGGGAGCAGCAGATGAGGCAGGAGAGGTCTGCTGCACCATGTGGGAATCTCCCTGGCTGGCCGGGAATCAAACCCATGCTGCAAAGGCTGCGGACAGCTTCACAGCGCTGCACTCAACCCACTGTGCCACCGGGAAGGCACAAATTTTGTAATCCTTTTTTGAAAAAGATTTATTTTATTTATTTATGTATATAAGACCTGGGGTGTAGGCCAGAGGTGGGGGTTGGGGGTGAGAGAATTCACCAGAGACAGAGTGGGGAGCAGAACAAGCAGACTGACTGAAATATACTACTGAGGGGAGCAGTGGGCGAGGCAGGAGAGATCTTCTACACCAGTGGGTCAGTTTCCTGGCCAGGGATCGAACTTGTACTGCAGATAGTTTCATAATGCTGAGATAAAACCCCTTGCGTCACCAGGGAGATCCCAAATTTTGTATTGCTTTTACCATAAAAATCAATCATTTTTATAATAAATCTTTTAAAACCTTAAAAAATACTCCCTGAAAATTTTGTTATATTGAATGAAGACTTATAAAGTTAAAACAACCAACACAATTGTGTCTGCAAAGAGCTGGACTTTGGATATAAGTCTGAGAGAGGATACAATGCAACATGACCATTTCTTACTAGTCTTTGAGTAATCGCCCAAGACATAGTGCCTAGTGTCAAATTAGCATCCGCAGTTTGTTGAAGGAATGCATCCTTTATTTTGTTCTTACTTCAGAAGAAACCTGTAAAGAGCTATGTGTGTGCAGATCCCAGAGAAGAGACAAAAAAAAAAAAAAAAAAAAAAAGTAGCTTTTCCAATAAGAGCTTCCAAGGGCTTAATTTTAATCCTCCGCCTGACACACTAAGCACAGTCCATTTTCTTTCTTCTATGGCCCATTCAGGAGTAGATTTCCTTGAGTCTTGCTTCCTTTCCTTTTCCAAGATCACTTTCATTGTTATTTTTCAATCTGACCTTTGCCATTGCCTTTTGTTGCCATTGTTCTGGGCGTGTATCAGTGGGGTCACTGGGTGACAACTGGCAGTAAGTGAGTTCTTCTTTTCGCTTCAACATCTAGTTCATAATCTACACTTTTTTCATAGTCAGTTGTTCTTCCTTCCCATGGGGAACACTAAGTAGAATGGCTTCCTCTTCTCCAAGTCACAGCTGAGAGTTTTACCTTCAGGTGATGCCATAGGTCTGAGAAGTCTCAATCAGATTAGAGTCGAAGAAAGAACTAAACCAGTGGGCACTGTATTTATTTCCTCCACCTGGTATTGGGTTTTCACCACATCATATGCCATATTTTCTACCAATTTGATTTTGGGTGGATAAAACCTAACACAGATACATTGGTCCCTCTCCCAGGAAAGTGAGCAGATTTCTGCTATGGCCAAGCCAAAGCAACAGCTGAATTTGCTGAAACTTCTCACCCTGGACTGCAAATGCTGATCAGCAGAGACCCAGTCCTGAATGTTGAACTAGTTCAGTCGATGTAGGTCATCGCTTGGACATGTGGTACAACTGGTACATGTGGTACAAGTTAAGGAAAGAACTTAGAAATCCAATGAAGAGTTAGACCTGTAATTTCTATTTTTTTAAAGATTTATTTATTCATGCATACAAGAACAGGTGTATAGGCCAGATGTGCAGGGGGTGAGAGGATTCACCAGAGACAGAACGGGGAACAGAACAGACAGACTGACTGAAATACACTGCTGAGGGGAGCAGCTGGCGAGACAGGAGAGGTCTGCCGTGCCATGTGGGCCTCTCCCCGGCCCTCAGGGATCGACCCACGCTGCAGAGGCTGTGGACAGCCTCACAGCCTGTGCTCAACCGCCTGCGCCATATTTGGCAGCCAGCTCCAAAGGCACATTACCACAACAAAGTTAGCAAAGTGGCAAAACGATTATGATCTATGGCTACTTTCTTGAAATGATTAATTAATTCATTTAACAAACACTTGCTGAGGGTCTGCTACATGCAAAACCCTGTGTTGAACAGAGAGGAAGTTTAGTGGAGACAGCTGTTCTATGACATTCCCAGACAGACAGGGCTGATGAAGGCATTGCTGAATGAGCTAGATGACATCGTCAACAGAGGCTTAGAGAGGATTTAAGCCTCCTAAACATGTGGTGAGGATTTCATTGGCATCTTCAAGTCCCTCAGTCCCCAAGGGGCTCTGATGCAAAAAGGCCAGCATAAACTGGATCTATTGGGAGGATGTGACTATGAATAATGTTACCAAACATCTACCATATTTTGAGTACTTACTTTGATTCAGGTAGTTGGCTAAGCAAATTAAGTTAACTTTTCTCATTTAATCCTAAAACATAGATAACACTTTGGTCTTACCTTTCCCATCTAATAGATAAGGAAACCAGGGCTCAGAGAGCTTAAATAACATATGTGGGTCACATAGCTCATCAATGGCAGCACCAGGAAAGGAAGAATGCTTCCCTCACTGAACTACGCTGCTAACTGCATGTCATTGTGCCTGCCAATGGCACAAGACGAGATAAGGCAAGAAGGTTAATGGATAGATGGAAGTGGCCTCAAGACATAATTGAAACAGAACACTGGTCTAAAGTGAATCTACCAGGGCAGAAGTCAACTCTGCTTAGACTTTATAGTGGATCTACGACTGTTCACCTGGAGTTTTTCAAAATTTTTGATTCTTTTTGACCATGATCTGTGATGATGACGCAGTGGCTGGAGTAGTTATTATTTTCCTCTACAGCAGTATGTGTCAAAATGTAATATGCATATATATCACCTGAGACCTTCTCAAAATAGAGATTCTGATTCAGTAAGTGGGGTCTGAGATTTTGGATTTCTATAACAAGTTCTGTGATGACAGCAGAGCTGCCAGTGAGAAGACCAATCTCTGAATGGCAAAGTTACGTTCTTTTCTGGAAGACCCACAGCTAACCGGTTCCCTTGTCCGTCCTGCTCAGCCTGGCCCCTGAAGGAATGCAATCCTAGAGCCGTGGCTTGGTGGGCTTCTGGGGGATGTCTCCTACCATCTCCACAGAGGAATGGGGATCCTCACAGGTAGGGGGATGATCCTGAACAGTTTTCTCTCTGGACCAGGACTTTTCTCTGACAAAATCATTGATCATTAGGCTTATGTGCAGATTTGAATCTTCTTAAGCCCTCCGGCACTGAAAAGAATTGGAAATATGCCAGCAATCAGGATTAAAGGTGATAAGCTGATTGTTTTTCTTTTTTCTTTTTTTTTAAATCATTGTGCTGTGGGCAGCATTGTTCTCATCTTACTACCTCAAGCGCTATCACTAGGCGTCCTGAAGCAGCATTCAGGAGGCCCTGATTTTTCCTTACTGAAACCAGAATTGTTACAGAGCTTTATAATTTAATCTGGCTAGTATTTCAGTGGATGGGAGTATTCTGGTGGTGATATCAAACCCTTTTTATAAAATTATGGACCTGAGAGTGGTGACATACTGTGTATAACATGCAATCAGGTAGTTAATTATAAGGTATTCTGGATTATTCTCTACTCCTAATCTCTAAGTTGTACCTCATGACTGGATCTGTTGCTTCCTGGGAGTGGTCTTATTCATTCATTTATTCAACTCTATCTTTATCTAGACATTGTTGAAAGCACTAGGTGTATTGAAAGCACTCACCATTGTGAGTGATGCAAAAAGGTTTTCTGTTTTTGTGGAGCTTTTATTTTAGTAAGGAGAGACAAAAAGAGGCAGGTAACTGGGAATTATTGCAGTAATTCCAAATAGTGATAGATATTATGAAGAAACGAAAGCCAGGTGACGTCATAGAGGTTTACTAGAGGACTGAGGGGCTAATTGACAGGCACAGAGAAGGCCTCAGTGTGGTGATGAGGGAATGATTTTGAGTTAAGACTGAGAAGACTAGAAGGAACTGATCATGCAGAGATCCAGGGATAGAACAATTCAGGCAGATGAAATAACAAATGCAAAGGCTTCATAATTTTTTTTAATTCCCTTAGCTCCTAACATAATGTAGGGCATATAGGAGGCACTTGGTAAATATCAGACTGTTAACCAACATCACTGGGGAGAAGAGCCTGAATTGTATGATGGAAAAAAGTAGAAAAAGTCATATTGACCAAACTTATTCTGTTTCCTAGATTCAATAAGCTAAGATGGAACCAATTTATTTTGCTCATGCTCTTTTATCCAACACATCAATACCCAGGAGGCTTGGTCATGGTGAAACAAGCATAGGGCTGCGGGCTTAATAGTACAAAACACATATCTACCAGGATTTTTAGTGATTAAGTAAAGGGCTCCATTCCACAACTAATGGTTTACCTCTGCCAAAAATATGTTGGGGAAAAAAAACTAAAAAATTAATGAAGATGCAAGGGGAGATTCTATATCAGATGTGAGAATTTGAACTTGACATCAGTTGGAGTTTTCAGAGCTCTTAGGATGAGTGCTTTGTGTCTTAAGCAGTTATATATATATATATATATATGTCTACACTGCCCATGCTACTCTAAGAACATATATTGAGGAAAGAACACTGGATGGAGAGTCAAAAGACCAGAGTTCTTTGTCTCAGTTGAGCCATTAACCAGCCAGGTGACCTGGAGTAAGTTATTTAACCTTCTTTGAAATAATCTCATCTGTATGATGACTGACTTGAATTAGATGATACTTAGGGTTTCTTTTACTTGAATGTTCTGTGGCTGTTTACTCAGCAAATGATTTCTACTTCTGAGAACAGAGTGTGACGTTTAATAATACCTGGCTCAGAGTTATGTAAGCTAATTCAGTGAAGGACTCTAAGGTAGTTTGTAAGCAGGGTTTAGAGTCAGACAGACCTGCGTGAACATTTTTACTTGCTATGGATCTTGAGACGTATACTTAACGACTGTGAGCCTCAGTCTGCATGTCTGTAAAGTAGGGCGATTAGTATGTATCTGACAAGTTAGGATTCCTAACTTGTCTGACAAGGATTGAATACAGGGATTGAATGATTGAATGATACAAGGATCGAATGATGATATATACAGCACAATGTCAAGTATTTTGGAAGGATTTAATGCCTTGAGACTCACACCAGTACTATTATGATTATTAGCATTCATTTAAAGAAAAGCTCAGTTCTGCTCACATTTTTCAACAAAAAAGTGACTGATAAAAATTTTAAAGCAATACTAGTACAACTGGCTAGATAAACTCTCTCTAAACAGAAATATTGATATATATTTTAGAAGTCACCAGTCACCTACCTCCATTCCAAACATCAGGATCAGTGTCACTTCTTTTGCCAACCATTTTTAGTCCTAGTAGTTTCTCCTTTGGTGAGAAAGATCAAGAAAAAGGCAGGCATTCCCCCACCAATATGAGAGGGATTTATTATTTTGGGGAGGGGATGATAGCAGGAACTATAAATGTACTTTCTATGGAAAAGATCCCTGGAGAAGCTTTTTTGATAAGGTGTCTGGGTGTTGCTACCTTTTAAGTGCAAAAGTGCTGGTGCATCCTCTAAAGGGGGGAAACTGAAAATGTGTACCCTACGTCAGTCTTCCCTTTCATCTGTGACACAGCCATGTCATCTACTTCCATTGACTTCACACAGATACAAATGCTGAATTCTTGTCCCAGATGTGTAGCTGCATTCCCTATTAGCAGCCTAAGTTCATGCACAAAAGGAAGTCAGGATGGAGGAATAGTTTATTAGTAAATTTGTGCTTTTATTAGTCTGCTATCTTTTCCTAGTTTCAATTAATAATCCTGCTATTGATGAATTTTTGTATTCTCAGAGGCATGAGGGGGTCAGACATTACTGAAATGTGGGGGCCACATCCATGAATCTCTGAATTCTCTCCCTTCTTCTACCCCTTCTCTGTGATTCATGATGCCATGCACAGCATTAGCAAGCAGTCAATAAATGTTTGTTGAATGAATAAGTGAGTGAATGCCATACTCTTTTTCTCTTTCTCTTTCCTTTCCAAGGGAAATGACAGTGTGTTATCTAAGACAGCAGCTAACCCAGTAGCTCCCCGCCCCAATCCCTGGCACCAGTATGTCCTCTCATCACCATGCGGGCAAGATGCTCTAGCTGTTATTCCTTCTCTCCTATCTCCACATTTGGTGTGTGTGTGTGTGTGTGTGACATTAGATTTAACATTAGAAAAACAGGCTATACATTAAAACCAAGTGTTCAAATATAAAGTAGAACTAGAATTAAGTACTGGAAACTAGTAAATCCTTGTGTGTATCTCCAGGTTGTGATTGTCATTCCAAGCATCCAGTTACCAAGTAATGTTGTAAAGAGTTAATAATACTCTTTCTTTTATGACCTTTTCTATAATTGCTTTTATTTTACAAAGAAAATAGGAAGGTTTTCTTTGTGGGGGTGGGGATTTAAAGAGATATGTGTTAGGTAATGCGCAACTTGTGCTTAAACTGAAACATTAGCCACAAAACTACTTTGACATAAACTGACAAATCACCAAGTCCTTTTCATTTAAGCTCATCAGTTTGGCCACTGACTATCTCTAGTCCATTCCTGTATTCCATTCCCCTACCATCAAAGAAAATCTCCCTGAATCTTATGGAAGTTGATTCAATTATTAGGAAATATAAAATAAAGGGAAAATTAAAAATATATTTGAAAAAACTAGCATCAAGAAAAGCAGCAAGAAATGAATCAAGTAAGTATTTTTTTTAAAAAAATGAGAGTTGACATCATTGTCTAACCCTAGCCCCAACTGCCAACTACACTACAAGATGAAGATGATTAATACTACCGCAGTCAGAGGCCCCAGAAGAGATCACTTCTGTCTCTGTTACTGATGAGCAGAAGATGGTTTCCCAATCAGATCAGCATGCCTCTCAAAAATTCCTGGTGCCCTTTGACTTTACTGCTGATATATTGTAGTAACAGTAGGTTACACAGAGACTTTAATTAGCAGCACCTTGAGGGAAGGCTGTGCATTCCTTTGCAAACTAATGGTGTTTATACTTCCTTCAGAAATGTGCACTGAGTGTTTACTGTAGGCCAGGCATGGTGCTGGGCATCAAGAATACAAGGTTAGTAAAGGAATGATGGTCAGCACAATGATTAATACAAGCACCTAAGTACTGTGGAATCTAGATATTGATGATATCCTTTGCCAGCCTCATCCCACCTTCTCTCTCCTTGCAATTGGCTGGTCAGTGTCTACGGGACAGCATGGCTGAGCACTCAGGGGACCAGCGATAGAGGCAAAAAAAAAAAAACAAAAAAAACAAAAAAACAACCTGTTGCAAGGTCCAGAAAGCATTCTCCAACTTGAGAGCTTCTCCCTCTTCTTGGAAAGTTTCTCAGGGAGCTGGTGGCACAGATTTCCTCAACTAATGTAGTGCTGAGGAGGTGGCCCTGGGAAGGGAAGCCGGGAGACTCCGCAAGGGAGAAGCACAGGTTGCACGTGAGAGCCTTGCATGAAAGGCCTCTTGCAATATCAATTGTTTATGGGATGAGGAGTTGTTGGCTTAGGTAGGGCCATCCCTGGGACACAAGGGATGTGTAATTACTGCATCACAGCTTTGAGAAGGGCTATTCGCAGATTGCTCATGGTCTGGTGACCACCACAGAGGCTGGAGATGGGGTACAACCTGCTTCAGTCACATGAATCTCCCCTTAAAGCCCCAGGTGATTAGAAGGGAATAGAGGGCTTGGGTAAGTGATGACCACACAAGTCTCCCCACTAGCTAAGTCCGGGGAGGCCCAGAATTTATCACACTTAGAACAAACACCATGAGAACCCTCAGGTGAGCAACATTTAGAAAACGAAGCAGGTTCAAAGATTTAACATATTTTTGCTTTTGCTGATAAAAAAAAAAATGAGAAAGATAAAAAGAAGCATTCCTCCAGCTCAATTTCTCAATAAATCTGCCAGTTAAAATATGTGCTTTGTAGGTAAGCTGTGAGTGCCAGTGACAGGAGAAAACAGCCTAATCTGGTAAACCAGCAGCTTGGACTCCCTTGACATTTTTTGTTTCCTTGGGGTTTTTCTTAGGTTGATTCCACAGCAACAGCTTATAAAGTGCACGTGCCTCCATTGCCTGTGCTGATTGCCCTGGTCCTGCCTGTCAATGCATCACAAGTCTAGTCAATTACGGTGGTGACTGATTCTATATATATGGAGGTGGTTAGGGGTGTTTACAGCTTTATGTATTTTTACTTGGTCTGTTTCGCCTCGTCCATCAGAGAAAGCAGGGACTCTGCCCCCACATCGCTGGAACCCCCTGAGGTGTTGCTGTAGATTCTGTTCTCGGTGGGTTCCCACTCAATATTGATCAGTGCTCTGTGGATGAGGATAATCAAGCAATGCCAGTTCCCAAGCTTTATTGGCCTCTCTATTCTTTTACAGGGCTGGGGGATAAAAGAGGAGTAAGTCCTTCAGTTTTCACAATGTCTTCAAGAATAATTAGCATGTTGGGGTCCGTATAGATCATGGATCCTGCATTTGTCAGACTGTTAGAGCTCATTCATGTTCTAAAGATAAACACAGAAGTAAATTGAAACCAAGGAAAATCTCTCTTATGAGTCAGCCAGCCATTTTTTAAAAAAAATTCTTTCATCATTCTTTGTTTCTTTTGTCATTCAGTATTTATTGAGTTTCCACTTTGTGCAGGCATTGGGCAAACAACATGTACCAGAGCCAGAATCCCTGCTCTCATGGAGTGGGCATGGAAGACACAGAATATAAACAAAGAAATGAAGAATAAACAAAATATTAGGAACTTGAATGGGTGAGGCTGCTTATGAAGACGCTGTGATAGAGCACATTAGAAGCAGTGCCCACTTTGGATAAAATCACCAGGAAGTGTCCTTCCTGTTACAGAAATTTCCCAGAGAAATCAGACGGCACTTAGAGAGGTGGAGAGAGAGATTTTTAATTTTTTTTTTAATTTTTTAAGATTTTATTTATTTATACAAGAGCTGGGTACAGGCCAGAGGCACGGGAGGGTGAGAGGATTCACCAGAGACAGAGAGGGGAGCACATCAGGCAGACGGACCTAAAACACTGCTGAGGGAGCAGCAGGAGAGGTAGGAGAGGTCTGCCGTGCCACGTGGGTATCTCCCTGGCTGGCCGGGAATCAAACCAGCACTGCAGACGCTGCAGACAGCTTCACAGTGCTATACTCAACCTGCTGTGCCACCGGGGAGGCTTTGGAAAAAGAAATTTAATTGTCACACCAGTGGGCTCAGTGGGATAGCTCCCAAAAGGCTGAGCTCCCAAGAACAAAAATGTCAAGGTTTTATACAGCTTGTATGAGGAAACTTGCTATCCCATTCATCATGGCATAAGCCTTTTTTTATTGTTCAGGAAGTGGGGTTCAAGTACTCATGGCTACCACCACGGACAAGCAGTGCAGTATACCCAGCAACTTCTTTGCTTCAGCAAGCAGCAGAATCAAAGTGGTAGACGCCCCCAAGCAGCAGGCTAGGGAAAGCAACAGAAACTAAGCATCAGACTCCCCCAAGCAGCAGGCTTGGGAAACTTCCTGCTTCAACATGAGTAGTGCTTATGCCATGATGCAGAGAAGAAGCTGCAGGAAGGTGTAGGGGTGGAGAGGAAGCTTCCCATAGCCTTCTGGTTTCCTCTCTGGCTGGTTGAACAATATGTCAGACAGATTAGTAGGAGAAAAGAACACATTAATTACATGCATATGGCGAATCTACGTGGATGTAAATTCTAAAATAAATGGGGTAAAACGAGGTTATGTATCTTGAGCTAAGGCGTGGGATGAGGGCCAGGGACGTCAAGGAGACAGGGGGACCTATGACAGAGACAGGCTATTCTGTAACTAGATGTTTGGATACGTTTTTCTAATAGAAAGTTTATTTCAGGTGTAAAAAATAATCCTAGTATTGTGTAAGATTTCCCAATTTTCATTTTTCTAGGTAGTTAATGGAAAGTTTCTCATGAGCCTACAGGGCCTCAGTGACCGCAGCTCAAAATAGTCCAGGGGCCAAAGTGACACTTCATAGGAAAGCCTGCTCTGGGCACCCTGGGGATACTTGTCTGAACAAATGGGGGAGGTTCTATCCTTCAAAAGAGAGCCCATAAGAATGAATGACCAGTGAAAAGAGCTGGGGGTAGTGGGAACATGTATGTATGTATTGGAGCAGAGTGAGAATAAGTAAACAAGGAAACCATGTCTTGAATGGAGGCTGGAAAGGCAGAGATGGCCATGCCAAGCACATGGACCATGTCTAGATGCTGAGAGGCAATTTCTGCATTCATATTTGTATTAGGATTCCTCCTGGACTGTGGAGAATCGTGCCATTAACAAATAGCTTCAAGGGAAACTAGGTGGGTACTGGTTCGAGACCAAAGCAGAATCCAGACAATACATTTGAAAAGGAAAGAGCAGAGGCAAAGCTCTTTCCTTTTGTTTATAGAACAGAGACACTTGAAGAAGGGGTAGGTCTTGGGGAGAGACATATAGGGAAGGAGGAATCAAGACATTTCCTAGATATTTGCTTAAGCAAATGATTACACACAATCGTGCTGTCTGCAAATTGAGGGACAATGTGGTGGAACAGACTGGGAGAGGGTGAGGACTAAGGAGCTTCATGCAAGCATGGAATTTGAGTTTCTACAAAGGCATCCATGTGGGGAAGTCAAGTAGGTCATAGGCCATTGATAGGCAGGTCTGGCGCTCAGAGGTGAGGTCAAAGCTAACCGTGGGAACTGGTGAGTCTGCAGAAATCAGCTTGTATCTAAAGTCCTGCGAGTAGAGGAGGCCACGTAGGAGGAAAATAGAGAAGAGAAATGGACCCAGCCAGGCCCAGAGTTGCTCCCTCAGTTAGAGGTAGGGTAGCAGGAACAGCTCGGGAGTTCAACAAGGGAAAGTGTGAAGGGACAGCCAGAAGGGCCAGAGAAAGGCTGTGGGGAAGAAGAGTTTGGGCAGGTGTGTGTTGTCCTGCTGAGCAGTGGCATGAAAATAGGAGATCAAGAATATTTGACTAATTTACTTAAGAACCACAAGATTTTAAAACTGCCAGGGGCCTGAGAAATAACTACAAGAGTAACATACTTGCAGGAACTGATTACTACCTTTATTTTTCACATATGTCATATTTCCGCCACCTTGTGAAGTGAGGAGATAGGTTATGATCCTATGATCCTGCTAGGTTTTTTGGGATTTTATTTTTTGGTGAGTTGAGCTCAGTTAGAATGGCATCACTTTTTGGGAAATCATGAAGGGCACCTTGCAAAGCAAGAGTTTTGTTCTTTAGGTTGTCCTAAATTCCCTAGATCATTCAGGTACTGAGCACTAGAGCCATTCCCCACTCAGGACACGTGCCCAGAAAGCCTGTATGTCCTGGTGGTAGGACTTTACCACTCTTCCCACTGGATCCAGAACCCCCAACTACAGAGGGGAGAGACTGAGACCCACGATATGAAGATACTAGTCTGTGAGCACTTACAGAGTGGCAGAAGCAGACTTGGCACCCAGGGTTCCCCTCTCTTTCTGCACACCAATTCTATTAAAGATCTTTCACACTAAGAGCCTTCTTCCTTTGCCTTTGTGTGTATGAATGGCCAAGTTCCTTTAGTGCATGCACCCCTTAAGAGTTAATAGTTTGAGGGGCCTCCCTGGTGGCACAAGGGGTTAAGGCGCAACCTATGAAGCTGTCTGCAGCCACTGCAGCATGATTTCGATCCCTGGCCAGGGAGGTGACCCACAAAGCGCAGCAGACCTCTCCTGTCTCACCCGCTGCTCCCCTCAGCAGTGTATTTCTGTCAAACTGCCTGTTCTGTTCCCCACTCCGTCTCTGGTGAATCCTCACCCCCTGCACCTCTGGCCTGTACTCCAGTTCTTATATACATAAATAAATAAATCTTTTAAAAAAGAGTTAATAGTTTGGAGTTCCTGGGTACACACACTAACAAAAGCATTTTTTAAACAAAAACATTATTAATATAATAGCAAATGAAATCAAATATGTGTTTTGTCCAGTTCTTACCTTGTCATTTTATCCCCGGGGGGAGTTCTTTTCCACAAGATAACAAACAGCGCACTAAACACCTACTAAAAGTGTGTTGAGTGCCAGGCCCTGTGAACCATGATGGGAACACCATGATGAATAAGAGCCAGGCCTTGCCCTCATGTTGTCCATAAAATGTGTGAAAGCGCCTGGTAAACCAGAAATTTCAATGAAGTGTGCAAAGAGTTATAAGAGGCCTGCAAACAGAAAACACCAAAGAGAGTCTGAAGCAGGATTGATAAAATCTTCTTGGAGGACATATGGTCTGGAGGGAAAGATGGAGGGTAAGTGGGATTAGTGGGTAGCTGATGAGAAAAGGTAGTTGATGATGTGAGGGAAAGGACACTACGGACGGGCCACACTCTCATCTCTTATTTTTTATTTTAAAAATTGTGGTTTGCTAAAGGTTTCAGCAGAAGGACATGCTCTTATTGTCCTCTAGAAACCTGTATCTGGTAACAGTATGGCGGATGGCCAGAGATACAACATGTAGAGACAGGTTGGTCAGTCAGAAAAAGTGTGGCATAAACCAGGTGGGTCTGAACTAAGGGAAGAAAGGTCAAGTGTAGGGTGAATGTGACAGTCATGTGGGAAATATTGAAAAGACAGTAGGTGAGTCTTTAGACGTGGAACCTGAGGGTGCAGTGAGCCAGGACAAGGCCTCGCTGTAGAATTCTTCTAGATGGAATTCTTCTAGTTTTCCATAAATGGAAAACTCATAGGACCTGTGGTTCTTTCCCCAATTACTGGACAGTAAGAATTTAAATGTTTCAGCCCAGACATGATCTTGGGCTGACATGGAGTGCTAAGTAGCAGAATTTTTGCCTTTTATGATAGTACAATTTGTTTCTAGATGCTGATGTGACTGGGGATGCCACGGGCAGCAAATTCATTTTGGTGAGGGATGTCTGTCCCCGCAAGATCTCAAAAGTTAGTCCAGCCACGGTAGTGAAAATCACAGCTGATCTTCTGTTGAAATTCATTTGAGTGGAGATGAATTTGGGATGTGGATGACAGATTGAAAATGGGTTGGGGGAGGAAGGATTCAAGCTTGTGAAACATACCAGCGCTTCCCTGCAGTAGCTAGAGGTCATATTTCCATAAATACTCTGATTCTTGCCATTCTGAGCATATGTTTTCTTGTTATCTTTTAATTGGTTTTTATTCTAAATTTAACACTAAACAGTTTGTGATGGTAGCAACCACAAGCACTGGTGTGGTACATGTCAATTCTCAGGCGTGGAAAACATCAGGACCTCACTCACGCCCTCCCTCCCCCTCCACATCGCACCAGCCTGCATTAAGAAGCTGGAGATTGCTCATTGTGCCCTTTCCTGCCTGTGCTGTCATGTTTATAGATGTCAGGTTCTGGGGAACAAAGGGGGAGGAGTAATCTAAAATCCGAACGAGAGCACCGGAAGCTGTGTACAACAGCAGGTGAATGCCAATAGATGGGAAGTTGGCATCAGCAGACCCGTGATGCAGGAAATCCTGCATCCCCGGAAAAGGCTTCAGAAATTGTTGAAAACAACTCAGAAAAATGCATTGATTGGGGGTTCTGGGAAAAACTAGGGAAGTCTGACTTTTAAAGATCTTGTATATCTGTAATGCAAAGGAAGGAGAGAATCGGGGAGTTAAGAGATTCAGTGGTTGAGTGATTTTAAAATGAATCACTTAAAGCCCCTGAGCTTTGCTGTCTTCACCTGCAAAGTGGGGCAATGAGAATATGATAGCAGATCGTCAACAGAGTCTTCAGCCTGGTAGAGCTTCTGGCCCGTAGTGGGATCTTAATAGCCTGACTGTGAAGTTATTTTCCAAAATGGGCTCTGTTGTACACTAGTCCAACAAGATATTTTGCAAGAAATGAGTTTGATGTTCATATTATTTTTGACAACACTGGGTTTTATAGTTCCTTTTTTGGAGAGTGTAATTCATAGTTAGAATTTCAAAGGCTTTTCAAGGACTTACCAAAATACCTGCTTGACTTTAACCAGGGTTATCCCTTCACATTAAAGTGGGAAAATCTTTGTCTATCTATGTTGTTTTGTGTAATGCTATTAACAGATCCTAAAGACAGAAGTTCTATGAAATCTACAGAAAAATTTTTGCACTTTTGTTATGCAAGTGCCCTAATTAAGCAAAAGCTTTCTCTTTATTTAATTTTTTTTATATTGATGTTCTTACATTGTGCTAATTTTTGGACAGCATTTGATTTCTCCCCTCAGGTGTAGTCCTGGTAGTTCTCTCACCACCACAGCATCCATGATCTGTCATCACAGTACCTTGTGCTCTTTCCTCCCCTGTTTTGACCCTTCTTCCTTCACCTCCCTTGCTGTATGCCTAAGACCTATGGTCAGTTTGCAAGTTTAATCTTTTTTCTGACTTTGTTTTCTCTATATGCCACATATAAGTGAAACCATCCGATATTTATCTTCTTCCTTCTGATTTATTTTGCCAAGCGTAATCCCTTCCAACTCCATCCATGTTGCCACAAATGGCACAAATTTATCTTTTTGATAGCTAAGTAATATTCCAATGTGTATATAATCCACATCTTGAGCCATCTGTCTGTTTTGGTGCATTTAGGTTGTTTCCATATCTTGGCTTTTGTAATTAGTGCAGTAGTAAACATAGGAGTGCATTTTCCTTTTGGATTAGTGTTTTTGTGTCCTTTGGGTAGAGTACTAGGAGTGGAATTGCTGGGTCATATGGTAGATACATTTTTAGTGTTTTGAGGAAGCTGTACGCACAAAAGCTTTCTCTTTCAATGCTTCTGTTGAGATCTGGCACCAAAATTCTTTTCTTTCCTCTGAAATACTTTCTTGGTTGGCTTCTCATTTCGCTATATGTGCTTGTCACTCAAAACTGACACCTTCTTAATATGCCTTCTGACTTCATCTTACTGCCTGGTTGTTTTTGCTACCATTCTCCCATTCATTGAAGCCTTCATCCTGAATCAGTCTGTTTCACTATTGGGCACATCTTCCTCATCCATTTTTATCCCTCATGCCATATTCTGTTGAGTTCTGGCAAAGGCTAACTCCTAACTGTTGCTTCAAGTCTAAATTCCAAGTGTAGTTCTTCCAGGGCCCATTCACTATACCCACACCCCTAGCTATGCAACTTTAATGCACATTATTCTTCCAGGTGAAAATTGGTGTCACAGAGTTAAACTTTTTAATGTCCTCCTTGTCCACTCTTATCTCTGTTTATTTCTTTTTTTTTTTTTTACCTTATTGTCTTTATACTGGTAATCCATGTTGTCCCTGACTACCTGGCCAGCTCCTGCAGATTCTTCCAAGCAGTCTTCCAGGAAACCTTCTCTGACTTCACCCACCCACTGACAATCTCTCTTTTTCAAAGTCCTATAACATGTCGTACCTGGATGTTATAATTTGGGACTCAACTGTATACCCTGGAGTCAGACAGAGCTGGATATAAGTTCCACTTCTACTTAGAACTCTGTGACCTCAAAGTCATTCATCTCTCGGTTGCTCGGTTTTCTCATCTCTAAAAGAGGGACAATTTCAGCACCACTAAAGTCAATATAGAGAATTGTGTTGATTTTTACTTGGAAGTGAAGAAATCCAGCCAGCCTTTGTGTTCAGAGAAATAGCTCACTGCAAAGACCCAACCTTCCCTGCGAGACTGCGGTGAAATTCACTGATGCCCCCAGCACTGTTTACCTATGTCTGACAAGGTAGACATAGAGCCTCAAATCCCCATTCTTTGCCTTAAAAATGGTTAACTGAACAGTCTGCCCCACTGACCCATCAGAACAAAATGCTTGTTCATCTCCTCTCCTTTCTTAATATTGACTCACCCTGAGCATAAGTAGCAGACAACTTCCTGTCACCCCCCCACAAAAAAAGTCTGTCTCACACCACATACCCATAGCTGGTTCTTGTTAGCTTTGTTTTCTTTTCTCTAGAAGTGAAACTCTCTTTTTTCCTAACTCTTGGGGTGCTTGTGGACCTTATCAGTGCATTCTCTGCCCCCCATCATTCAGTAGTTCCCCCTGTTCTGCAATAATCCTTTTGAATATCATCTTCCTTGCTAACACCAAGTTTGTTTTTTCACTTAGCAGAATATTTGCAAAGACTTGAGAATAATGTCAAAATATCTTATAAAGAATAGCTCTGTTATTATTATTAATAGTATTATTAGTAATAGTATTACTCTTTTTTTTTTGTGGGACCCTCACCAGCAGCCGGGGATTGAACCGGCGCTGCAGAGGCTGCGGGCAGCCTCACAGCCCAGCTCTCAACTGCTGTGCCACCAGGGGAGGCCATAATAGTATTACTCTTACTGCTGTTATTATATATTTGCTAACCTTACTACTCCAAATAGATTGCAAATTCTTTGAGGCCAGCATCTTATATGTTAGAGCTCCCCGCAGTGCCTAGCACGATGTTGGGCATGTAACAGATCTTTAACAACATATACTGACTGATGAAACTGTCAGTATCATATCTGGAAGCCAACAACCCAATGTGAACCTACATTTTGAAAAATTCTACAGACAGCATAAAGGACACTTAAGCTCTGTTCAGAGAAAGAAGGTCATCAAAGAAGGATTGAGACCACCACCTGTTATAATCTCGACAGGAAATGAGAGAACGTGGGAACTCCTGCTTTTCTTCCATCTTCTCTAGCACATAAAATTGCCTTTAAGTCATAGACAATCAAGAATCCATGGAAGAGAGAATCATTGCTCAAAAAGCTGAGGAGAGAAAGGAAGATAGAGTTAGCAACTTTGAGAGAATTATGTCTCCAAGCAAATCCATTACCTGCAGGGTCTAGCAAGACCATGTGGGGTCTCTGGGCAGTGTGGGGAGGGAGTAGTTAGAGAGGCAGGCACAGATGCTAGAAATATATTCTTTTTTTCTTCAAATATGGGAGAATATTATACTGGGCAGTAGACCTTATTAAACATTTTATCTACCCCCTGCAAGCCTTGTGAAAAGAGTGAGCTTGGTGGTAACAGAGAGCTAAATGAATTTACTCTGAGCAAGCTAGGATAACATCCTCATACTTCTTTCTAAAAGTGTTTATAGATTTTTAAATGCCTTTGGCTAAATAAAACCTATTCATTCTACCTCTCCCATGTGTACTTGCCATTACCGGGAGGTAATATGGTCTATTGGTTAAAAACAAGGCCTTTGGAATCTGTGTGACTTAAGTTCTCCAAGATCACATTGAATATCTAGAAAAGAGTGGGCATAAGAATTTGATGAGGTGAAGTGTAAAAAAGTATGTATTCAGAGTGAGAGGTCAATAGATGAGAGGGGTCAGTGAACCACGACCCATAGGCCTGCAAGCTAAGAACAGCTTCTCCCTCTTCAATGACGGACAGTAAAAGTGAAAAGGAAAATAATATTTTATGATTGTGAGGATTATATAAAATATAAATTTCTGTATCCATAAATAATGTTTTTGGACAAGACTTGCCCATTTGTGTGTGTGCTGCATGTGGCTGCTTTTGCCCTATAGAGTCATAGTTGTTGGTTGTTACTGAGAATGCATGGCTTGCAAAACTTAAAATATTCACTGTCTGCCCCTTTACAGAAAAAATCATGTCAATTCCTGTTCTAAGTGGTAGATCTTGTTACTAAAGATGTTTTCACCCCTGAAGGTCTAGCCCAAAACCTCCCTTCTCAATGAAGTCTGTTCCAACTATGTTGATATCACCTAGTCCTTTTTTGATCCTTTTTTAAAAATAGCACTTGAACTCTCTATGTTTGTCTTATCTCCTCTACAAGATAATACATCCTTTGAATGTAGGGACTATACTTAATTCATTTTGGTATATTCAGAAGACCTGCACAGAGCCTTGTAAATAGACATTCAATAACTTAGTATTTGCTCTGTCAAATTGAATTGAGTTCTAGCTTGGGTCTTTTGACTTTTGCCTGATGTCAACCAACTTTTTGATAGATAGAAAGTCCCAGGAGAAGGAAGACAAGAACATAAAAAGAGTCTAAAAAGATTTGTACTCAAAAAATAATGTTAAAACCATGACATGAGTGCTTACCATTACACACACACACAACTTCAGTATCAGTTACTTGTTGTCAACATTCACTTCCTACTGTTTCTGAAAGTACAAATTTAGATGTGCCTCTGGGATGTAGAAATATTAATGGAGAATTTTCTTATCAACCAAATAAAGGAGCCCATTCTCTCACTTTTCATGACAACAGTTAAGTCCCTAGTGGGGGAAGGTATATTTTGGTGTGTGTATGTTCGAGTGTATGTGTGCACACACACACACACACAAAGAGGCTGACATTTATCCCATTGTGTTGTTTTATTTGTTTGTCATTAATCTAAAGACAGTATATGAATTGTCCTCCAGTAGACTTGTTAATGTTCTATGAAAACAAAATATAAGATCCTATAGCTACAAGTTTTAAAAACAGAATTCATGACTTAACATATCCGAAGTGGCTTAAATTCTGTATTTGTCTGTGGGCTTTTGACTCTAGATTGATGCCAGGGAAAGATACCCCTGGGGTGTTGTTGATACCTACAAGGATTTGCTTTTTCTCTTGTTGTGAAAATAAAAAAGAAATCTCGAAATCCTAGTATATCTTACTACTATCACCTAAGTATTATAAATAGTTATTCAAAACATGGAATGGAGGCCCCTAAATGATCTCATTTATATACCATTCACCCCATGCTAGCATCATCAAAATAGAGTTACATTTTCGGAGGAAGATATTTTGAAACTAGAAAGATTGGCTTGGGGAATCAAAATTTAATCTTATTCCATAGTGTAGCATTTTTATGTGAAGTAGTTAAAACTCAGCATCATCAAAACCTCTTTTCTATCCATTTCCCTTAATATTAGTTAAAGGATCACCTGACTCCCACAGAGACAGATTGCCAACATTGAGGGTCCCCTGGGGACTATAGGGATCATGCCATCTTAACAAACATACCAACGATGAGGATGCCTAAAAGGCCACCAATTTTAGCAAACTAGCCACAACTTTTGATTGACATCCTCCATTAAAACTGTATGGAAGTTCATTGTCATGAACGAATTATGAATTTAGCATCACTTTTCCCACATTCTCTGAGGCTGCTGGGGATTTGGAGTTCCTGTTTTGGAGCCATGGGTCTGTTGGGCTGATATTCTGACTCTCTTTCCTTCTGCGGTTCCGGGCAGACAGCTTGATATCGGCAGACTCCTGGACTAAATCAAGACCTCCTCAATCTCATTTTGGAGGGCACGAGGCAGAGTCCTTCCTCAATCCCATTTTGTTTCCTGCAATGTGGGGAACTTCTGATCTCTTTACTATGTGGGAGCTGACCTTGACCTGACGACCTGGAGGGTTAAGTTCATACAGACTCAAGGGGCCTCCCCTGGTGGCACAAAGGTTGAATGCTGGGCTGCGAAGCTGCCCGCAGCCTCTGCAGCACCGGTTCAATCCCTGGATGCTGGCGAGGGTCCCCCATGGGGCGCAGACCTCTCCTGCCGCCCGCTGCTCCCCTCAGCAGTGTATTTTGTCACTCTGCCTGTTCTGTTCCCCGCTCTGGCTCTGGTGAATTCTCTTGCCCTCCCACGCTTCTGACTTTACCCAGTGCTTGTATAAAATAAATAATTTAAAAAAAAAAAAATAAGAAAAAAGTTCATACAGACTCAAAGTCTGCAAGTTTTGTCCTTACTACTGAATTTCAACCTCCTTCTCTGATCTGTGGAAACCCTCATGTTGTTTTTGAGCATTGATGTGTTTCTTAAATTATTATTCACTATTAACTTATTGAATAGCTACTGGGTACCAAATTGTGCCATGCACACTGAAAATGAGGTTTTTTTTTTTAATCTTATCTGTGTACTGAGTGCTATACCTGACACATAGTAGGCACTCAATGAAAATTTGTGGCTCAGTAAACTCAGCTCTATCATTTCCTTGGATCTTAATGCCATACTCTAGAAATATACAGAATTCACATGATCCTGCTTCCATGTCATCATCCTTCAGATTTAAAGAAAGAATTACAAAGCTGATTCCAAGTAAACTTGTATCTATTTGAAACTCCCCGCAATTCCTTCAACCACTGTTCATGTAAAATGGTGTCTGAGTGCCTTAGAATCTGGAGTGCCTCCTCCCCTTTCTGTCAGAGTCCCTCTCCATTAGGATCACCCAGAACTGAACCAACTCATGGCATGTGGGTTGACATGACACAGTTCATCTCCATCACATTCTCTTAGTACAAGCTAAGATTGCTGATGCCCATTGACTTAGCAGCTATGCTCCACTTGTTGACCTCCTCTTCATCCAGGAACTTAGCTCTCCCATGCATCCACCTGCTCCACCATTTACAAATAGCATTGCAACCAGGCTGAGCCATGCATCTCCCTCTTAACCAGTGTAGGTTGCAACTCAGAGTGAAACCATATCTCAAAACTAGGATGTCATTAAAGCTGGAGAGGCAGCTGCAGAGACCAGATGCCTGAGAATAGAGGGTACAGGTCACTGAGAGGTGAAAATAGCCCGGGCCACTCAGAGCATTTTAAACTCAAGAGATGTGAGAGACTTGTGCAGAATCCAAAATTGCCGCCAGGAGTCACGATCTATTTGAGCTGGTGGCTCCAGTGAGTAGGGGAGCAGCATAAATCTCAGCTAGGCAAAGCTAAGTGGTAATGGACTTTAAGTTCTGTCATATATAGTTAATTTGCAGAATAAATTGGTCAGGGCAGCAAAAGAATTTAACATCCAAATTCATTTGAAAAACAGAAACTAGATGAGTATCGAGAGGAAATGGAGACCATTACAACATTCCCTTGCCGGTTGGAGTAGTATTATTATTGAATAATATTTTTATTAAAAATTTCTAGGCCATTTGGTAGTAAAAGATATTTATAAGCCAGGCTTTGCAGCATCTCAGCAAGGCATTGGATCTCACTGTGAAGCCACATAAGCCCTGTAGACCCCCCACCTGAATGTACTGTATGTGAGTATCCTGGGTGTCTGGTGTCTCTCTGTCTCTCTCTGTCTTTCTGTCTGTCTCTCTCTCTCTTTCTCTCTCTCTCCCTCTCTCTCTCTCTCTCTCTCTCTCTCACACACACACACACACACACACACACACACACTCACACTGAGTATTAAACTATGCAACTATGTAGTTTAGTGTCTGGAACGTGGAATGTGGAGCCAAGGCAAATAATTATCAGTTTGCCCATTTCAGAATCGTCCAGAGGCTTCCCTCAACTAGGGGTTTCCCTTTTGCCCAGATTTGAAGCCAGAAAGAAAAGAGAGGGACAAGCGTTGATGCATTTCTAGGGGGAGGAATAGGAGGGAAGATGGAGGCACAAAGAGAAAATGTCTGGGGAGAAGATGGTCTGGTAAAACTAAAGGACTCATGGGCGCCCCCTAGCAGAGAAACCATGCTGTATGCTAAATAGATACCAGTGGTGCTAGATCTGGGAGATGCCAATGGAGCTGGAAGTAGAAGCAGGCCTGGGAGCTCCCTTTCCTCTGCAGCTCTCTGTCTCTCTCTTTTGGCATTCCCCTCTACTTTCACTGGGCTATTCCTCTTGAGTTTTCCTGCTTCTTCTTGGGAACACCAGGAAAGAGAAGGGGAACTCATTCCTGAATGGACAGGGTTGCACATTTAGCTTATCAGTGTAGCTCCCAGATGCGAAAAATAAGACTGGGGGGAAAGTGCATTAATCACACAAGTGCATGGAGGTTCTTTCCTGGCTGCCTGCTGAGCATGCCCACTCACTCACGTGGTCTCTCTGCTAATGGAGATTTGGAAATAGCAAATCCCGCAGGTGTTCCTATTTTCACCTCTCTGTCAACCTCAGCCCCTCTCCCCGCTCTCTCCATGCTGCTCTGTCTGTGACGAATCAGCAGGGGTAATCCAGTGCAGTTCCACACATCTAGAAGGCTGTGACTTGAAATCTCTGTCAGGTTTATTTTGATGTTGACAAAAAGCTGCACACAGCGGCTGCTGGGCATCAATGCTGATGGAGCCAGAAACTTCTTCCCTCTTCTCATTGTGCTGTACCCTAGGAGGAACTCCAGGGGCTCAATGGTCAGCTCCCAATGGCCAGCACATGAGTTAGCACCAGCAAGTGGGTTGGGGGGCACTTACAACAATGTCACAGTGTTAAAGGCTATGGACACTACAGTGGGTTGAATAGTGACACCCCCCCTCCCCAAATTCATGTCTTCTTGGAAACTTCCCTCAACTAGGATGTGACCTTACTTGAAAATTGGTTTTTTTCCTAATGTAATTAAGTTAAATGAAATCATTTAACTTAAGGTGGGCCTTAAATCCAATGACTGGTGTCTTCATAAGAGAAAGGGGTGGGAAATTTTAACAACTAAGGCCAAGATTAGGTGGTGCAGTGACCAGCCGAGGATTACCAATGGCCATCAGGGAATATCGGGAACCACCAGAAGCTGAGAGGCAAAGGAGGAATTTCTCCTAAAACCTTCAGAAGAGAGTGTGGCCCTGTCAGCACCTTGATTTTGGATATTTAGTCTGCAAAAGTGGAATAATAAATATTTGTTGTTTTAAAGAATTCCATGGATGGTAACTTGTTATGGAAAACCCTAGGAAATGAAGAAGGAGAAACTTAATAAGAATAAAAACCTTGGGATTGCTCACAGTAGCATGAAGGGATTGGGTGAGCAAAGAAATGGGATAATAAGAGACAAAGAAAAAATAGAATCAATAAACATTACAAAAGGTGGGTGATAGAGAATGCAAACACAAATGTAGAACAGTTCAGCCAAGACTGAGGGACAGCTACGGAGCACTGAGGGACAGCTACGGAGCCCACCAGATGGTGGGCTCTAGGGACACAGGTGAGTAAGTTTCAACCTGGAAACCAGTGGGATAGATAAGACAGACATTACGGCCACAGATGCACATCGTGTTACGGTACTAGGTGCTCCTCCACACAGGGTACGAAGTACCAGTGGAATTAATTCTATGGGAAGATGGGAGCAGAATGGCACTCAATAAACGTATGAGGAAGGATAGAAGGGAGAGGAAAAGAGAGAAAGAAAGAGAGATGGGTTTTTCTTAAAAAAATATGTGTGGGAATAATGACATCATTTTATTCTCCCATGCCCCTTATACATATGCACTTAGCAGGTCTTTCTGGATTATTCCTCCGAGCCCCTTCAGATTCCTTTATGGAGAACCTAATGAGACTTTGGGTTGTCACTTGAGGAGTTGCAGGCAATCAGAGACAAGAATAAGCTGAAAATCCTTTGCCTCTTTCACCACTATATATTTGTTGAATGCTTACCAAGTGTGGGGCGTTGAGTGAACGCCAAGACAATCGAACAAAACATAAGGCAGCTTCTTGCCCACTGGGGACTAACAGGCCAGCTGATTAGGAGGATTCATTTTTGAAGTAAAAGCTTTAGGGCTTCCCAGCCATACTTGCATTTGTTTTTGTTCCTATTGATAGGCATGGGCTGTGTAAAGATGGATCTCCAGGCATCCTTAAAGTGGTGTTTGCATCACTGAGCTCTCTTCATTGTTCCTCTTCACATTAAGTTTAAGATTAAAAGGGGAATGCAGTTGGAGTCACAGCTAGGCAAAGCCTATCTTGGTGTTTTCATTAATCCCTGGGTAGATGCCACAACCTGTTATTTGTTGGACCCAATCCTCTTATCTCAAATGGAACATCACTATGACTGACCAAAGGGAGGGTGGTAGAGGCTTTGGTGGCTAATTTTTCATCAAATTAACTGTTCCCCTGCCAAAGCTAACAACTTTTGGCAAAAACAAAGCATTGCACCTGTCCCAAAATTTCAAGTTAAGTTGAGCTTGATTATCCAGGAGCCTCAAACAGATGATTATTTATTTGACAACATAACTATTAAGAAGGGGCCATCTTAATAAAATATAGTTTTATGTTATTGATCAATTTTTTAAAGCTATTTGGGGTAGAGATGCCCTTTTATTTCTGTCTTTTACAGCTTCCAAATTTGCATAGTCATAATTGATGAACAAAATCATCACCTGGAGGTGCCTTGGGAAAAGGTTTAATTCTGTTTGGTAGGCAATGCTTCATGAGACAGGCAGAAAATTGGAAAACTGCATTTTTAGAGAAGAAAAATGCCAACAAGGATGGGAAGAAAAGTAAGCATTTTCTGGTTAAGTATCAATTAAACAAAAAAATTCAATTTTTCAGAAGACACCTTTCCTTGAAGTTCCCAGTTAATGGCACTTTGCTGAGGTCTCCAGTGGGTATTTCATGACTGCTAATTATTACACTAGACCTCATCATGCCCAGAGATGCTGCTCATGCTTATGGCAAAGTTCCTCTGCCAATTCTAGCAACTTCCTACAGAAGTCCCAATGAACTCAGCTTGAAATGTATAGGCAGTCACTTTAACTTTATAACAAAAAGCAAAGGCTCCATCCTGACAAGGATTTTCTTTAAATGTGAATTCATGTAGGAAAGGACAGGAACATAAATTCTTTGGAGTTGTGGTTGTGTCTGAATATGATGGCCACTTGGAACCTGTGGTTTTCTCTTATTTAATCCCAAAAGAAAGATGTGCTTCCCCTGAGCTAATGGGTCATAATAGATGAGAGGCGGGAAATGTGACTGGGCTCTTGGGTGCAGGCTGAGACAGGCAAGGCAGAAAAACTGCAGAAGATTCAAGTTGTCATATTTCATCTGTATGACTACCCTTGGGGTCCAGAATGTCTCTCTCTCTTCCACACGTGCTTCTTTTGCTGGTGAAATGGCATGTGTGACACTGTCCCAGAATGACTACGATGAGTCAGCTCCTAGAGCTGCTTACACCTCTCCTTGGGGTGTGCCTTCCATCTCAGCTGCTATCTGTGGCATTTGTGGCTACAACTTCCCCACACTTTCTAGCCACAGAAGAAGGAACCACTACATACTCTGCACTGCAGTCAGTCGCTCCCTTTTTTAAGCTTAAATCCCAAAATAATTCCTCAATCCATATTAACAAACTTGGAGATACATGTGTAGGTTTTTCAAAATTTGCTAAGTGTCCTTTTGTAGTGTAGCCTCAACTCTTTGCAGCTAGATGCTCTCTGACTAAGTCCAACTGTATCTGAAAGTTCTGGAAACTCAATTTGGAGTGATATCCTTCTTTTTAGAAGAAAGAAAATCTCCCAAGAATCCAGGATGGTGATATGGGAAATGAATTTAGACTCAGTCTGTCTAGTTAGTAGCTACAGAGCACAGAGAGTTGTCACTTTGTATACAAGTCATTATAAATGATTTATTTATTCACTCAACCAACATTTGTATGCATTCAATAAATATTTGTTTAATGAATTGTCGAATGCATTAATTATGTTACATGCTTGGCACTGTAAGATATTATGGTGTAGCATAAGCTATCATTTTACCCCTCAAAGAGTCCACCATTTGATGGTGTGGCTGGTGGGTAGGGCAGGTAAATTGACAGGTATAGTGAGAAGGAACTAACTTTAGAGCATGCTCACCACATCTCAGGTACTGCTAAACTCGTTATGGCTTCTATCAGTTAATCTTTACCACAGCCTTACTAAATCAGTTCTGTTTTTTTTTTTTTTTTTTAAGATATATTTATTTATTTATATAAGCACTGGGTACAGTCAAAGCACGGGAGGGTGAGAGAATTCACCAGCACCAGAGCAGGGAGCAGAACAGACAGACTGACGAAATACACTGCTGAGGGGAACAGCGGGCATGGCAGGAGAGCTCTGTGCACCATGGGGGACCCTCCCCAGCAGTCAGGGATCGAACCGCTGCTATAGAGGCTGTAGGCAGATTTGCAGCCCAGCGCTCAACCACTGCGCCACCAGGGGAGGCCCTAAATCAGTTCTGTTTTTATTTTCATTTTACAGATGAGAAAGCTCAGGCACAGAACTGTTAAAACACCCCAAATTACACAGCTAACAAGGGATTAGGTCAGAAATCAAACCTGTCAGCCTCAGACCTGACACTTTAAACTGCTCTGCCCCTGGGGCAGTAGAGGGCAGGCAAAGAAGTACATGATGGGCTGGGGAGGTGAAGCACCAAGAAATAAGATGATTGGGTGTTTGATGGGGAGAACAGAAAAAACAACTATGCAGGCAATATTCTGGCTCCAGGTGCTTTAAGTCAGTGCTGTTTGCTGAGGGCAGACCTAAGAGGAAGAACAGGCTAGGAGGGAGAGTGTGGAGGAAATGACAACTGCAGTTTGGGACACATTGAACTTGAAGTGCCTGTTGGATATTCAAGTGGATTTCCAATCCAAGCGTATTAAGATTCTGTTAAAAAAAAATTCTGTTAATATATGTGCAAGAGATCCCAGGTAGAGATGGTGAGTTGGCTGTCACCAGAATAACCCTTTGTTCTTTCTGTTTGATTGAAGTTCAGGAAGGGGCTAGAGACTGTCAAAATGCTTTAGTTTTATCCTTTATGTTAAATTTTTTAGAAAATTCAAAATATCCTCGTGACAACATATTCATCCTCCTTTCCCTTGCAAGATAGATGGATGGATGGATGAAGATAGCTAGCTAGCTAGCTAGATAGATAGATAGATAGACAGACAGACAGATAGATAGACAGGATAGATAGCTATGGATGTGCTATAAATGTGAGTATATATCTATGAACTAGGTAAATGAGTTTCACAGATGAAGAAAGACCCTGACCCCGGGGCACTCACCTCATGTAGAGAGAAGTGACCAGTTGATTCCCTGTCCTCTCTTGCATGATTATTAATCCATCATATTGCATTTTGTTCAGATCTCCGAGAGTATGTCCCATGGCAGATCTAGGAGTTCAAATTCATTCAAAGTGACCTGAGCTTCACTGTCCAAAGAGATGATTAAACAGTCCAAAAAACTGATTTGAGCCTCAGTGTGTGCACAGAAATGTGAATTCAGATGACTCCAGGACATCTGGTGTGGCCGGTTGTGGCCTGAGGTGGCGATGGGTGGGCAGTTGGACTGGGCTACTGGTGTGGGTGGGCTGTGGCCACGCTTCTTTGGCCACATCAAGCTTTTTTTTATCTGTGGATTGTGAGCAGTCTCAAAAAGCTGGGATCTGATTAGTTTGCTTTTGATTTCTTTGCTGCCTAATGAACTGCCTCTGTAGCTCTAGCTGTGATGTCATTAGCATCTCATTGCCTTGGGCCCCAACTCAAGAGATTCTTAAACAGTGGCAGAATCCTACAGGAAGTATACCAATTTACTTCCTAACAATGAATTCACCTTTGTGACCTGTCAGATCCTCTCAGCAGAGCAGACCCTGCATGAGGACAGCTAGATCACTTTTATCACTCTTAGCTGCTCCTGAGGCTAGATGGGTCAATATGTACATGCCTAAGGCCATAGCCACATCCACAGAGAGGCTCTGAATATTGAGGATGCCAATATTCTCATACCATGATATTCCATTGGGGAAATTCATCCATTGTGTGCTGGTGGATACAGATTTAGCCTAAAGCAAATGGCATTTATTTATAGCAAACCGTATTTGCAAAATGCTTTGCAGTTTGGGGGTTGTTAACTACATTCCAGGTTGGCTCTTCTGCTTGTAAGGAAGCTAAGGGGCATGGCTGGACTCCAGAGCCTCTCCTGAGAGCTTTAGGGGTGAATACTTGCAAACAGGGGTGAGTGGGGCCACACATGTTTATTTTGATCAGAAGTCACTTTTTCAATTATAATGCCTTAAGATCTTGAATATTGCATATGTCTTATACCCAGAGGCTGTATACTTGTTGAAATAGAATATTCATATTATTAAGAGACAACAGAGTGTCTCAAATTGCTAAAGTATCTATGCAGGATCTAGAGGATAGATGAGGGAAGAAGCACCAAAGACTGTCATTGGAACAGGGAATGGAAGGGGAGAGGCACTGAACCCTAAAGAAATAAGGTGGGGTCTCCTTCCAGTGACTCTCAACACACAACCCTCTCTCCAGCTCACTCCAACACTGAAAGGGAGTTGAAAGTGAGTGTCACAGATCACAGTCTCCTGGAGTTTTAGGATTTGAACTACTCCTTCACTTGACACAGACATGATGGTTATAGGTACTCTCTTTGGGCAAAGGGAGATTTATCTAGGCTTTCACCACTGGGCTCCATCATTTTGAGGAGTATTTCCCAATTGTGTCTTTAACTGCGCATGGAAAATGCATTTCCTCTTTGAAAAATCTCTCTCTCACACACATCTCTATTCTTTGCTGGTGCCTGAATATATGGCTTTGGGGAGTTCACTTCTCATTACTTCTGTATAAATCCAGCTCCTCTCTAGACAGCTTCATCCTGCACAATAAGGGGACTGGGGCACAGTTAGTCTTGACCTCCAGCAAAACTGCTGTATATGGACCTGAGTATTTTTAGGCAAAGGAAAATGTGGCTCTGAATTAAAGCAGGAGTTCGGTGCCCTGCTATCACCTCCCCCCCCCCCCCCCCCCCCCCGCATTCTCCAGCCTGTGCCTCTCCACTAAGTTTGCCACCAATCCAGGGCTGAAGGATATTCAGGGGGATTAGCTGCAGCTTGATTTTAATTGGGATAGCCAGAGAGAGCAACAGGGGGAGCAGCCCCTGAAATGTTTGCAGCAATTACAGGTCTTAATGATGCAGAGCTGGAGGGCAGGGAGGCAGCCAGACCAGCAGCTCCAGACTATTTCTGGTCGTTTGTGTGTTTGGAGCTGCAGCGCCCTCTCGTGGCCCCGTTGGTCTGTCAGAAGGGCGCATCCCATAGTAATGGATGGGCAAGGTTTAGAGCTAATACAGACATGTGTAAGGGGTTGGGGTACTTGTGGATTAAGGGCAAGAAAAAGAATCTAGTGACATTTAATCCCTGCTTGAAGCAACTTTTACTCCATTTATTGGCTATGGAGGGGAATTTTTATTTTCCCTTGTGAGTTTTATTTTTTGGTCATTATCTGGGACTATAATTTTTCACCGTAGGATATGCTTTATGAAATTGTTTTACTCATTAACTTTTTACTATCCTGTGGGAAACAAGTTACCTCCACAATTTTTAAAAAGTAGCCATGTGTTACTTTTTCCATAAGTTTATTCTCCTTGGTGTTAAAAATGGTCACTCAAAATTTACCCTTTTTTCTCTCACTGAAGTCTTTTAAGACTTCATGTCACCATCTAGTGGTCAATTTGTGGAAATGCATTTCCCAGCCTCTCTTGAAAACGTTCTCAACCAGGAGGGGCGTGCACTAAAACATTGCATCGGATGGTAAAGTGCTTGAGGGACCCGCAGCCATGCCTCAGTGTCTCTGGCAAGGTTTGCATGGTGAAAATTTTAAAATCTTAATGTTGTAACCAGTGAATGCTGGCATTGGGCTACCTGTCGTTACCGGGAGCCAACTGAACAGGGACAGGAATTGAACCTATAATACGTACTTTATTGCCTGAAAACCTGTTAAAACCTGTTAACCCCCAAAACCTGTTCTGACATCTCATCTCATGCCAATTTTTTCTGTGAACTTAACAAAGACAGTTAGCCATAAGTGAGCCTCCCACCACACAGCCTATCACAGTCACTGCCCTGGTCTTCATCATGTCCCCAGAGTTTGTCACCAACTTAGTCATCTTGACTCAGGTAAATCCTGTTTTCCTGGGCCTGGAAAAAACATTTGTTTTCCTGATGGTGTCCATGTCCGGCACTTTCTGATGGCATCACTGGGGCAGAACTCTCAGTTCAAAATAAGAATTTTAGTTCAGAGAAAACAGATTGTTAATCACATAGTGTGTGCATGTAGCCTGTGCTGTGGTACGTGCAGATTCCTATATGGTGCCCTTCACTTTCCCCCTAGTCCTTATCAAGTTGAAGCAATGTATTTTTACCAATGGGTGGAGGAGTGTCAGGATTTCATTCATTTTCCCAATGAATGAAAGCTTGTTTTTTAAGAAATCATACCAAGGATCCAAAGACCTCATCTCATCCGGACTTGTTCCCTCTCAGTCTGTGCAGAGGGTTGAAAAAGACTGGAGGCCTGGTCTGGGGCTAAGTGTGGACAGTCCTGCCAGATAGTGGCTACTTTATGAATACCCCAAGCCATGGAGCATCCCGCAGAATGGAGTTGTGTAAACCTGAATGTCAACAAAGATTTCTACGTGGCTTGGAAGGACTTTGGGGCTAGTTGGTGTGGTCATTGTATCCCTGTGCCTCCTGTCTGATTCTTAGTTTTGAGTGCACAGTTGTATAGTTCTCTTATAACCTAGGAAGGGCTTGAGTTCAACTCTGGGTCGGTTATTAAACAAAATGCACATGTGAAATAGATGATTGTGTATTTATAGCCACTGAGTGAGTCCTTTGCCTTGGGCTGCAGAAGGAGCCTTATCAATGGAAGCACTGGGTAAAAATGCCTCATCCACGTAATGATGGTGCTCATCTGGGAAACCAAATGCTCAAAATGCCTCATGCTGCTTCCAAATGGGTTCATATTACAGAGCAAACGAGAGAGAATCAGATTGCTCCCTGAACCCCATAAGAGAGAACTCTTAGGAAGTCGATGAGTCGTGTCTCACAGTCACCTTCTGGAACCACTTTGCAAATCCTTCCAACCATCACCCCCAAAGATTCGGCCTATCAAATATCCCATCCTTGATCGGTCTAAGGGGAGCAGAATGAACGCTCTGTATCTGTCCACCATTTCCAAAAGCCCAATAATCTTTCCTGAAATTCTTTCATGTTTAGACTGCAGCTGTACCACCAAGGGTCTAGGATCTCTTAAGGGACCTAGTACAGACACTTTCCAGCAGACATTACTTCCATCTTCCTTTGGAATTAGTAAGTCAAATGGAAAATCATGAAGGCTTGAAAGAGAATTTGATCAAGCAGTGCTTTCTCCTACCACAGGAACACACTGTTTTTTTTTTTTTTTGTATTTATTTTTTTATTTATTTAAATTTTATTTTTATATTCCCCATACAATTACAACCCCCTTATTTTGACCCCAACCCCTCCTTTCCCCATCCCCCCCCCCATAGAGTGTCTCTAGTTCATGGTTGTTTGTTGATTTTGATATTTTCTTTCTTACAGTTATTTTTTTCCCTGGCCCCTTATTTAAGTTTTCTAGATTCCTGCTATGAGTGAGACCATCCGGTATTTTTCTTTTTCTTTCTGGCTTATTTCACTGAGCATGATCCCTTCCAACTCCACCTATGTTGCTGCAAATTGTATGTGTTTATCTTTTTTGAATGCTGAGTAATATTCCATGGTGTATATGTACCACATCTTCTTGATCCAGTCATCTAGTTTTGGGCATTTGGGCTGTTTCCAAAGCTTAGCTATTGTAATAGTGCTGCTATAAACATAGGGGTACAGGTGCTCTTTGGAATTGATGTTTCTGTGCCCTTTGGGTAAATACCTAGGAGTGGAATTGCTGGATCATATGGAAGCTCTATGTTTAGTAGGTCCAGAAATCTCCACACAGCTCTCCATAGTGGTTGGACCAGTTTGCACTCCCACCAACAATGCAGGAGAGGAACACACTGGTTTTTGTTGTAGTTGTTATTGTTGTTGTTGTTGTTTTGGTAGCTATTTCCCGTGTTTGTCACCAAAAATAAAATAAGAACTTTCCTTACTACCTTCTATTCATCAATGAAGGATGATATAAACCCAAACTTTTGGAGTAGGCCTTTTTGAAAAAGTCAAAATTCCCTCCCCACATTCAATACATCGATTAATAATTGAAACAGAGAAATCCTATTCTTTTCCTATGACATGAAGTCTTTGGAATCAGGCAAAACTGAATTTATTTATTTATTTATTTTCAATATTTTTATTTTGACAATTTTTTTAAAGATTTATTCTACCCATAGAAGAACCGGGTACAGGCCAGATGCGTGGGAGGATGAGAGAATTCACCAGAGAGAGAGTGGGGAACAGAACAGGCAGATGGACTGAAGACACTGCCGAGGGGAGCAGCGGGCACGACAGGAGAGGTCTGCCTCGCCATGTGGGATTCTCGCCAGCTGGCCGGGATCGAACCGGCACTGCAGAGGCTGCGGACAGCTTCACAGTGCTACGCTCAACGGCCTACGCCACCAGGGAGGCCCCCAAACTGAATTTAAATTTCAACTTTCAGACTGTGTTAACCGTGTGCTCTTAAAGTGCTTGACCTCCCTTTAGTCATCTATAAAATGGGTGTCACAAAAAAAAGTATGAAAAAGGGTTGTGAGTCAATTTCAATCATAGCACAGGCTAGAAAGAGCTTACCTAAAATTTCAAAAACTACGATGATGATGGTTTAATGTGTGCTATTGTTTATGTGTTTAAAAAACACTTTGCTGTTTGTCCATTATATCGTGTAGAAGTAGGTATTGTTATTATCTTTATTTTGGGGACAAAGAAACTGAATCATAGAGCACACTGCTGCTACTATTTGTCACACATGATAGTGGTCAACACAGACTGAGCGGATCAGGGGAACTGATGTCTCTCAGAAAGGGAACATCTAGTCTTAGGTTTGGAAGTGCCATTCCCAGGTTTACTAAATACTAAGGGGATGGGTTCCCCAATGATGTAGGACAACAGACTCACACTCTTACCTCCTGGTTGATATTTTCTAACCTCTCAAGCATTGGCTTCCAGCACTTAAGGATTTCAAGGTCATGCCAATGCTTGCTTTTTCACTTCCCTCACTTTCTTTTCATTTCATGTCCGGCAGGCAACTCCCCATCCGATGAGTCAGAGGAGCGGGAAAGAGACCCCAAGGTGCTGACGTTCCCGGAATACATCGCCAGCCTGTCAGAGTCTGGCACCAAGCGCATGGCAGCTGGAGTACGCATGGAGTGCCAGAGCAAGGGACGATGCCCCTCCTCCTGCCCCCTGTGTCATGTCACATCCAGCCCTGACACCCCTGCTGAGCCAGTTCTGCTGGAGGTGACCAGAGCATCCCCCATCTATGAATTAGTGACCAACAACCAGACTCAGAGGGTAAGAGGCCTGGGATTCCAGGCTCTGGGAGACACGGACAACAGCAGAGGACTTTCCAAATGCCCTGAGGTCGTGATAGGGTGCAGTTGAGCTCCATATAAGAATATAGATAGTAATACTTTGTTCAGCTAAACCAGGCACCTAATTTGCTTAGATTTACATATCTGCACATTAAGTCAGATCAGTGTTGCCACAATACCCACCACTACTCTGGAGTCACAAATCAGCACTTGCTGGGAGGAAGGGTTGGGAGGAAGAAAGTAGCTGGGCAGAGCATTTGCAGTCACCAAAGTTATTGATCAGGAAGTCTGGGAAACAGTCATGAGAGGCTGGGCTCTGCCCTCACCCTTGTTGGCATGCGAAGGGAACCAGCTCCCTAACTGATCCCAAACTTGGGGCCAGCTGTAGCTGGTCTAGAAACATGACGGGTATAGGTCTGAAATGGAAGGATCTGACAGTCTATCACTTGGGCTCTAAGAACAAAGCACCTTTTCCATGCAGATCTTTCTGCTCTATATTATGTATATTATGCCATTGGGTCATGACATTTCCAGCTTCTACATTTCCAGCCACCCCTACTTGCTTCTCTCTGCCTCTGCCTTTCCAAAGATACAAGGTTGAAATAAATGGACTCTAAAGAATAAGCTGGAGAAATGTGGTAGAGGCAATGACTTAGTAATTTCCTAGCTCTCTGATCTCCTCAAGGACACAAAGAACAGTGATTCAAAACACACACACACACACACACAGGCAAAAATAAAAACAGTGAAACTCAGGGTATGGGACTGCTGAGACTATAGGCAAAGGAGAGCTTGGGGATAAGACAGTAGAATCACAGCAGTGAGCTGCTTACCTGCCTGAGAGGTGTGCCTGTCCAAGTGGGGTGATAATTGCTTTCTTTTTACTCTTTTAAGGAACACCTGGTGTGTCACAGTTTGTCTCATAGGTGATGCTCAAAGCAACAGAAAGGATTTGCATGTGTGTGTTTCTCTCACCTATCTGCTTCTACTGCAGATAGTTCACTGAGTGTTTGAAAATAAGGTTTTTCACAGGAACAAAAAGATAAATTGTTCCTTTGGCCTGCAAATTCCTTTTCAGTCTAATAGGAGTGAACTGAGGGAAGCAGAGAGGGAGAGGACACCTCTGGATGGAAGCTACAAAGAATGAGAAGGGAGGCTTGGGTCACCATGGAGACCCAATTTGCATTGGTCTGGGCTTATAGATAATAATGTTAATGGTTAGAAATGCCTGGGGGCACACACCTGGACCCAGATAAATTTCCCAAAGGCTTTTGCCCTTTTTTATCAATCTTATGACAGGACCAGCTCTTAGGGTTCTTATGATTGTGAGATGCTCTTCAGCAGTAGCCATCAGGAAACTTTGAAAGAAAAATGGAAGTTTATGAGTTACAAGACCTGAAAAGCGCACAGCACCTGGGCCACCGTGAGGTCTTAGGAGAGGGGGGCCATTGGTAGAAAGATAGAAAGAGAAAGTCATGACCTGGGGTCCTGCTTTTATTGGGACTAGGTCCAGGGTTTCAGAGCTTTAGTATTTATTGCTGGATTCAAATTGTAGAAGCTGGAAAGTAAAGCCTGCAGAGAGAGATAAAAGAGGGGAAAAGGACAAATCCCACCTGCACAGTTATCTAAAACACCAAAATCTGTAAAACAAAGGCCCTTATCTAGTCCTGGGCTGGGAAGGTGTTTGAGTTAGCCCTTTTGAAGTGGATGTTCTTTTGATATGGCAATCTCAGACACTAAAGAAAAATCAACTGTGGGAGTTTCTAAGACAGGTCCCAAACTGTAATTGCTTATATCCAAAGCCCATTGCTCTGCTTACCTATCCCACTTTGTCTTCTGTGAGCACCCAAGGCTGCTGCAGGTGGCACCCCAAGAAGTCCTGTGCACTTGCCTGGGAGCTCATAGACCATCCTGTGAGGCCAGGCATGTAGAACTGTGAGGAGAGAAAAGCTTGACAAGAAAGGAGGCCATGGGATCCCTACTTCTGTTTGCGGGCAGTGTGGGGGCACCCCGGGAGTCCCAAACTATCCCACTTTGTCTTCTGTGAGCACCCAAGGCTGCTGCAGGTGGCACCCCAAGAAGTCCTGTGCACTTGCCTGGGAGCTCATAGACCATCCTGTGAGGCCAGGCATGTAGAACTGTGAGGAGAGAAAAGCTTGACAAGAAAGGAGGCCATGGGATCCCTACTTCTGTTTGCGGGCAGTGTGGGGGCACCCCGGGAGTCCCAAACTTGCCCACTCTAAATGGGTTCTACAGTCTGCCACATCAAGATAAAACATACTCTAGTGCATAAGATCTTTAATGGAAAGGAACTTTAATTCAATTAGTGTGCAATAAAGAGAAGGGAAAGAATAATTAGCATAGTTTTCATACAAAAACACCCAAAATTACCCATTCCCTGGTGGGTAAATGCCCAGCTAAATGGGGTTAGCCCAAAGCAGGGCGCTGAGGTCCAAAACTTGCCACAGGTCTAAGATGTCTTCTGGTGGAGACCCATAGGAAAGGGGCTGAAGGAGCTAAGCAAGTCTGGAAGAAAAAGCAAAAGCAAAATCCAGATTAAAAACTGCCATTGTTAACTTCCGCACAGGTCTCTCAGCCACGTCTGCCTCAAGGGTCTTCTTCCAAGTCCCTGGTACAAGTCCAAGGCTGGGAAGCAAGAACAGCTTCTTCGCATTTCTCTCTGCTCCAAGTGCATCTCCCAGGTCTCCTTCTTCCTTCTTCTGTTGCAGAAATAAATTCTAGCCTTTTACCCAGTCAGAGGAAGAACAAGCGGTACTTCAGGAATGGTGAGGTCAGGAGAAGCTTTATTATTCATGCATGAGGTCCCAGACCTGGGTAGCCCCATAAGGTCTGAGCACTAGTCTAGGGACAAAAGGTTTCTTTTATACAAAACCATCTTACATTGATAACACTGGTCAGTAAGCACAAAAGTTTGTGACAAAAGACAGGTATTCAGGCGGCTGTCTGGCCTTTTTAAAATGTAACCTCCTTTAGGTAATCTCATCTAGATAGGCTTTAGAGAAGCAAAACTTGTTTACATTCACTTTGTGTTATTTACTGCACCAGACCCATGACTCTTTTTGCAGGAAACAGGAAAGATTTCCTTTGCTTAGTGGTTCCCTTTGACTTCCAGTCTCCTCTCCAGCTTCTCAACCTCCCTGCTCAGCTCCACCCTTCCTTGGGTGGGCAGGAAACCTGGAACCTCCCCTTTCCCTGGGGACTACCCTGACTCTTCCTGCAGAAGCATAGAAAACAAAATGAGGAAGCTAAAGAAAGTTTGGTCTTTAACAACCCCTTTTGGGGTCCCCAGTGTTTCAGACATTGGCCCGTTCCTGTCTCCCTGCACTAGTCTTTAAGACTTGGGAACTGTTTTCCATCTGGCCATATTTGGAACGCTTGAGTTTCTCAACACAGACTAGTTGATCTGAGCTGGAGTTCATCACATCGCCGGCTTCTTCTCTTCTTTAGACATATTCTTTCTTTGCCATTTTCTCTGTCCCTCCACTTTTCCTTCTATTTTCACCTCTTCTTCCAAGGATAGAGATGAGGCATGAGAAGCAAAAGAGAAGTGGAAAGTGTTAAGTCATGGGAGTAACTTGGTGTGTGCTTTTATTTCTACCTCTAGTGCGTCTTTGGACTAACCTCTTTTGGCCTCATTGTCCTCTTCCTATTGAACTAGATAACCTCTGATGTCGATGTTGTCTATGATTGTAATCTAGAAATATATAAGTCAAACCATATAATCAACCAGGTGGTGTGAGGAGAGTGGCTGCTTGTGGATCTAAGTGTGTATGATGGTTGAAGAATAACAGCCTCCACACCAAACATGAGAGCAAGCAAGTGTGCAAGTGTGGATTTATTTATATTTTTGAAGATTTGTTTTTTTATTTATATAATAGCTGGGGTACAGGCCAGAAGCGTGGGAGGGTGAAAGTGTTGTAGAGCAACCCCGATACAAAACGGGGTGCCTGACTGTGGGTCCTCACCCACGCGCTTAAAAGGACTTATCAATGCTCTACTGCAGGCACACGTGAAAGGTTAATAAAAGGTTTATTTACAAAGGGAAGGGGAAATGAGGAAATGTACAGCTCTGGGAGAAAAGCGGGAGACAAAGTTTTAAATGAGTCCTACCCGATCCGCCAATCAGGAATCCCAAAATGGCGCTCTGAGAGCTGGCCGCCAGCCAGGAGCCGTGAAGCCAGGAGGCGAGCGATCGCGAGCCAGAGAGCCCAAGGCCCACGTGTTTGGTTTTTTATATCCAACCTGGCTGCCCAACTCCACCCTCAGGTCCCAGCCACCCTCCCCTTGGTGGTGATGGGGGCTTTAGTCTGGAGTGGGGGTGGAGTCCACAAAGCCTGTATGGGATTAACTCAAGACATCACTTCCCCCTAACAAAAGGATTTGCCAGAGACAGAGGCGGGAGCAGAACAGGCAGATCTACTGAAGTACACTGCTGCGGGGAGCAGCGGGCGAGAAAGGAGAGGCCTGCCGCGCCATGTGGGAATCTCCCTGGCTGGCCGGGAATTGAACCCACGCTGCAGAGGCCGTGGACAGCCTCAGAGCGCTGCGCTCAACCCGCCGCACCACCAGGGAGGCCCAAGTGTGTATTTATTTTATTTTATTATTATTTTTTTAAAGATTTACTTATTTATTTATACAAGCACTGGGTACAGTCAGAAGCGTGGAGGGTGAGAGAATTCACGAGAGCCAGTGTGGGGAGCAGAACAGAAGGACCGAAATACACTGCTGAAGGGAGCAGCGGGCGGCAGGAGAGGTCTGTGCGCCATGTAGGACCCTCACCAGTGGCCGGGGATTGAACCGGCACTGCAGAGGCTGCGGCAGATTTGCAGCCCAGCGCTCACCCGCTGTGCCACCAGGGGAGGCCAAAGTGTGGATTTATTGAAGCAAGAGGAAAGAACTCCTGACACCAGAGGGGTCCCAAAGGACGATGCCCGCTTACTCCAGCCGTGTCCATGACTAAATACTGTCAGATTTCCTGTTGCCCAATGTGCCAGACTATTCATTAGGCACTAGGTGGTCGGGAAGTTTCGTGGTGGTTGTTTTTCTGTTCCCTAATTATCCTGTAACCAGATCTTACACTAGGTAGTGTCTTGCTCAGCAACATTTCAGTAAAACACTTCTGTTTTCCTGGGAGCTGTTTTGTTCCTTCTCTTCCTATATTGTTTAAAATCACTGTCCGATGTCTCAGCCTTTCTTGTTCCCCAAGTTCTCCTGGTCTCAGTTCCTCTCAGTGCCTCAAACAAATTTGAATTCCCCTTCCACCCCAAATTCTCTCTGCTATGCTTCCATCTCACCAAGTGGCATTATTTTCTACCATGTTGCTCAAACTGGAGACAAAGGATGCTTCCTAGATTTGTCATTTCCTAATACCCATTCCATAACCAAGAGCCACACATATCTTGAATCAACCCTCTTTTTATGATAACCCCTGGCATAGGTTCTTTTGGTTATCCATTACAACACAATGTCAACATCTTATTACTATGGGAGCCTTTTACTCATCTCCTATTAAATTAGTCAAATCTACTTTGCCTAATATGGACTTCTGATCATTTTGCTGCAAGGTAAAATGGCTCTGCAGAATCTATTCAAAACCACCCAAAGTCCTTAGCACATTATAACAATGTTAGTCATTATTCAATTCTGTCTTCACTTATAAGACTAGGTTGTACCCAACCAAATGGATGTATTCTCTTCTACAATTTAATTCCTGGCACTTCCTTTTAAAATAACACATTTATTTCATGCACCTGATCCTTCAACCTTGCAATTCTCTCTCCCATTGTTGGTAGAATAGTATGTCCTAAATGAACTCTACTCACTGATGTTTTATGGACTCCACCTCCACTTCCATGCCAAAGAGATTCCAGGCACTAAGGATTACAACTCCCATCATGCCATGGATCTTCACTGATGCAGGGGGCATTGCTGGGAACTAAGGGTTAAGCAGTCATGCTTGCTATAGAATAGAACACATGTGGGCCTGGAGGGTGCTTGATTTTGCCTGCCTTTAGCATGCACCCAAGGTTCCAGCTCAGGTAATGTAACTGTTACGGAGCAACCCCGATATAAAATGGGTTGTCTGGCTGTGGGTCCTCACCCGCGCACTTAAAAGAGACTTATTAATACTCCACTATAGGCACACACAGAAGGTTAATAAAAGGTTTACTTGCAAGGGAAAGGGAATTGAGGAAATGTACAACTCAGGGAGAAAATAGGGAAATAAAGTCTTTAATGCGTCCTACCCGATCCGCCGACCTGGAACCCCAAAGGCACTCCGAGAGCTGCCTGAGCTGCAAGCTGGCGGAGAGTCAAAAAGGGAATCCCCCAAAACCCCGTGTCTGGTTTTATACCAAACCTGGTATAACCTGCTTAACCCCACCCTCAGGTTCCAGCATCCTTCCCTTTGGTGGTGATGGGATTTGTAGTTCCCAGTGTCTTGATGGCTTTGGTCTGAAGTGGGGGTGGAGTCCACAAAGTCTGTATGGAATTAGCTGAATTAGCTTTAGGACATCCTTTTTCCCCTAACATTACCAGTAGGATATATTAATATATTTACCAATTAATCTCTCTCTCTCTCTCTCTTTCCCCTCTCTCTTTCAGTGCTCCCCCTTTTAATTTGGGGGCCCCAGTGTACTCTTCATTCTGCCTGCTAACACCAGGACTGTCCTCTTCCATATTTCTGCCACTGGCAATCTCACACTATTACTTAAGTTTCAGCTCACACATCGCAAACTGTCAAAAGCCCACACTTGCTCACCCAGTCAGCCCAGTGCTGCATCATGCACTCCCATGCTATCTGTACAGACATCCTTTAAAGCCTGTGTTGCCTGCTATCAGAGTTGTTTACATGGTTGTCTACTCCCCTCTAAACTTTGAGAAATGTATTTTCTTCTGTGGAATTCTAGTGCCTACCAGTAGTAGCACATGGTTGTCACTCTTGAATATATTAATATAATAATGAACAAATAGATAAATAAATGGATAGATGAACTTGGCTTGAAAGTTTACCTACTCTCCTTAGAGCAAAACAATAACAAAAATTGGAAAATCCTGTTCTCTTCTTGAAGCAGGAGTAAATCTACTAACACATGAAGATTCCGCATGCAATGCCTGGCATATTATAAACACTAAGAAAAATGAAATTTTCTTTCTCTTCTTTCCCAAAAAATGCCTTGATTCCTCCCTGGTAGCCTCATCTTAAATTCTTAAGTTCCCTATACCCAGGATTCACAGAGTAGAGACTCTCATGGAATGTTGTAAATCAAATTGAAAAGTTAAAGTTTTTGAAGAAATGACACTTAAAATGATTATCATTTTAAGTGTTTGTCCTTACTCCTTTGGATTAAAAGCTGAATGCTGTTCCCTTGTTTAAAAATTTTAACCATTCACCATTGTTCTTAGAATATGATGACTCCCCGTCCCCCAAATATGACCCCACTGGCCCCTGGCAATCCAGTCCCCTCTCCTATTCCTTGAGCATCTCTTTGCCACCCTTACCCTATTTCTTACAGCCAACTAGCCCTCTTCATTTGCTTTTAAAGACTATTTTTATCCAGGATGAAGTCTTCTTAATATTTTTTTCCCATCTGGAACACTTGAAACGTAGTAGTCATGAGGTTTTTTTCCTGCTTCTGCTTATCTTGCAAGAACAGCAAGGTGGGCTTGCCACCATGGGACAAAAATGCCCCTACTCATTTTAAACAAGTGGGAAAAAACCCTAATTTTTCATAAGCTGATAAGTTGTGTTCCAGAACGCAGGCTCAGAAGAGTGTTCTGTGTCCTCAAGATGTGCTCTGACTGCCCAGATCAAAAATAGCCCTGAAGACAGAACTGAGATGCCTGACTCATGGTTAAATGGACAGCTTTCAAAAGTGAAGGGTGCTCAGTTTGTTGCAGCTCTCTATCCAAATTCAAATTATACCATGATTTAGCAGAAAACAACCAATCAGACACTTCCAACTTGCATTTCCATATTTGTCCAAAGCCCCATCCTCGGGGGGACTGATTTCAGCTTTGCCTCCAGTGTCCTGCCACATAACCTTGCATCTGGTTCTTTATCTCAGAAGCTGGTGGCATGGGCTTTGGTTTCTGTGCCATTGGATAGAGGGTCCAAGTTAAATATACTTTCTCAATTTTTGTCACCAGGTAACTCTTGACCTACTCCCCCAAGCCCAGATAGAAACAGGTATCCTCATGGAGTTGTCCCACCATCATTTCACATTTTCCCCTTGAAGCCCTTAGCAGAGTGGGACTATCTGGTTCTATATGAAACTCTTGCTTGTTTGTCTACTATGTGGTTAAAGATTTATGTGGCCAGAGGCCATATATATCTATGCCCCAGTGTATACTTAATTGTTTGTCACTGAAAGTGGCCCCTGCTAGGTGCTTAGCCAGGAATTGTTGATTGAGGACTGTGAGGCAGCAGCCACAATGTCCTCCTAATTCCACCTGTCACAAAAGAGGCCTGTTTCCATAGTTTAAAAAAATGTACCTCTTAATTTGAATTTGGTTCAGTCAGGCAAGACATAAAATGAGCACCCACTCTGTGGCAGGCTTCCTGCTGGGATTTGTGGGAGAAGTTAATTAAGAGAGCTAGATGGAAAGAGCCCGAGGTGTGGAATTGTCATGTAGAACTCATGTTCTGGCCCTGCCCTGTTCACTAGCCTGTGAACTGGAGCAGGCCCCCAAGTCCCTGTGCTGCCAATATCCTCCACCATAAATCATCATAGCTGTTCAACATGGACCTCAAACTAGAGTGTTAGTGTCTAAAAGGGCCTGGTAAATTCAAAATTTTATGCAAATCGTAGTGACCATCAAAAATTGCTTCCTCTTCCACGGAAGCTTCCATTCTAGTGGGGATGAGGAGAACAGGGAAGTCCACTATGGAACTATTTCAACTATTCAAGCCTAAATATGTTAATTTCTGAAAAATAGAATATAACATATGGGCTTTGGGTTCAGACCATTTTGATTTGTGTAGGGTTATCTCATTTTTAAAATTCTTTTTTTTCTTTTTCCTTTTCTTTCCTTCCTTCTTTCTGATTTTTTGACCTAAAATTTTATAGGATAGGGGTTCCCCTCCCCCAATTAACCAAGTAAGTGTGGGAATGCTGAGTAAGGGGCCTAAAAAAGAGAATCCTAAGGAAAAACAGAGGCTGCAGATGCTGAGTTGACCAGAGAGACAGTTCCACCCAGACTAGTTTGGATCCCTATGGGCCCAGCAGGAGCTTACTGCTCCCTCATGCTGGGTGGGATGGAGGTAGCAAGGCCCACTGAGGCCAGAACTCACCAGGATCTACTTCCTCACCAGGATATTGCCCCATCGTGAGTTCTGTTCTCTCCATGGTGCAATTTTCTCCCTTGGTTCTTTTATTTAATAGTAAATAGCTGCTGTGAAGTCACTATATGTAAAGACTTGTTTTAGACTTTGTGGTGATTACAAGTTTTCCTATAAGACCCAGCCCTGTCATTGTTGCTGGTATTGATGACTAATAAGTGCTACTTATAAGTGACTGAAGTGTGCATAGCACAGGTATCATGCTATGCCTTTGGCATATACTATTTCATTTCATAGTCACAACAATCCTATGAGGAAAAAAAAAAATTTTTTTATCCCATTTTGCTACTAAAGAGATCTGAGTTTATGTGACTCACCAAGGCCCCATGGCAGTGACTGGCAGAGCTGGCATTCTCACCCAGGGCAGATGGCACCAGAGCTCCATTCTTAGCCCATGTGCCACCGTGCTTCTCCTGTTCACCATCTCCTAGCAAAGAAAGGCCTAGTGCAGAATCAAAATTGAAGGCAAAATTGCATAAATATCTCTGAAACAAGGTATATTGAAGGAAAGTGGAGGAAATACCAGGGCTGGGTGAAGAGGGCCAACAACACACAAAGAAGCATCTGCACAAGTGCCTCTGGCAGAGGGAAGAGTGGCAAAGGCAGGCCACCCCGAGGATATGGTCAAGTGGCCATTGTCGCTGGAGTGGAAATGTGTAAATGATGGAAACAGGAACATGGGGGAGAGGGATGGTGTAGGGCTTCCTTTCAAGGCCACAGCTCATCACAGGGATGAACTGTTATGCTAATACAAGGCTTTCAAGTGATCTCACCAGCTTTCCCAGAAACAGTCTCTTGGGGTAGGAATTTTGGACTAAAACATGGTGAAGTGATGTGACAGCTAACTGCCGGGTGGGTATTTAGGGTCAGTGGAGCTGTGGCTCTGTCTTAATTATGGCTGTCGCTTCCGACACTTACTCCCTCTCTGTTCTGTCACAGCTCTTGCAGGAGGCCACCATGAGTTCTCTTTGGTGCTCGGGGACGGGAGACGTCATCGAGGACTGGTGTCGCTGTGACTCCACTGCTTTTGGAGCTGATGGACTCCCCACCTGTGCGCCTCTCCCACAACCCGTGTATGATGCCTTTTCTCTGCCTGCGTCAGCATTCATCTGCAGATATTAATCTTAGAGTGTCTGCTATTTGCAAAGCAATAGGCTGGGAACTGGGGAACAGGATGAAAAAACAAAAACCAGTACTTGTCCGTGGGGAGCTTCCCATCTTCTGGGGGGGCAGGCACATGTAATAGTGAGGATGTGGCTCGATGTGAGACAGCTAATACTATGTGACTAGGGAAGAGGTCAAGTCTGAACTTGGGCTATGGTGAAGGGTTCATGAAGAAGGCGGCTCTTCGACGTCTTGAAGGTAAAGATGTGGCTAAAGAGGTGCCCCTGAAACCTATACAGTGTTGTAAACTAATGTTACCACAGTAAAAATGAAAAAAACAATAAGAGAGGTAAAATTGCTGTTGCGATGGAGGGGAGGTTGAAATCTACAGTTAGACTCTAAATAGCCCATCAACGCACTTAATGGGTATCAGACACCATGCAGGGCAGTTAGGTGCTGTTATTTAAAGAAGGAGATAAATTCAGATGGGCTGAATAACTTCTCAAAAGTCATAGAGCAGGATGGAGCACATGGCTAAGAAGCTGTGATCTTCCCCATGACTATGGAGAGGATACACAGAGGTGACTTTGGGTAGAAATAATAGGACTTGCTGAATGGTTGGCTGTGTGAGTGAGAAGGAAAGAGAAGTTGAGAATGGACATTAAGATTTATGACCTGGGGTATGGCTGGTCATATGGCCTAAGACCTGAGGCAGTGACCCTTTTGAGCCTCTAGCATGAACTCTGCCATTGAAGTGGAGCACAGAAATATAACATCTGATAGCCCATGGGTTGGTAAGGCAAAGAAATCTGGAAGTGAAGACCTGAGATAAGGGGAGGATTGAGTGAGCAGGAGCAAGATAGAAAGAAACTAGCAAGTGAGAGGCTGGTCTTGGTGAACATTACCCTTTGGCTCACTACTAGGAACCACAGTTGGACATTCAAGGACCAGGACTGAGCAGGAGGAAAACTGAGACAGAGGAGAATATGATAGTAAAATGCTAGAAAACAATTTTCTTCTCTGTGTGGGTAGTTTCGTATATATTAGTCACGGCTTCTTGCTCTTTACAGCCATTACTTGGACCTACTGAATCAAAAGAGAATTAAAGGTATTATTATTAAAAATCCTCTTTTAGGAAGGAAGCACATGGACTATGGTGGTGGACTATGGGTGTTTTGATGGAGGGTGTGTTACAGGACAGGGAGAGGGGCACCCCAGGCCCCGCAAACCTGTGTGCTGTAAATAGGTTCTGCCATCCGCCGCATCAACACAAAACAAATGAGACTTTAGTGGGAAAGAACTTTAATACAATTAGTAAACAATACAGGAAAGGCAAGAATACAGTTTCTAAATCAAGTACCCAAAGTTACCTGTCCCCTCGTGCGTAAAAGTCCACCCAAGCAGGATTGGCCCAGAGCAAGGCCCCACAGCCTGCCACAAGTCTAAAGCATCTTCCAGTGGGGATCCACACAAAAGGATCAGAACCAACCAGACAAGTCTGGGAGGAAAAGAGCAAAATCAAAATCAAGACAAAAACCGCCATGGTCACCTCCCCACAGGTCTCCCACCCACATCTGTGTCACCCAGTCCACGACCAAAAGGCAAGTGTAGTTTCTTCACGTGTCTCTCAGGTCCATGTGCCTCCTCCAGGTCTCCTTTGGCCTCTCCATCCTGCTTCCTTCCTTCCTCAGTCTCCTCTGCAGCTTCTTCTCTCCCTGCTCAGCTCCACCCTCCTTTTGGTGGGGCAGGGAACCTGGGACCTCCCCCTTTCCTGGGGACCACCCTGTTACCGTAGGTGGACTACGGTAGCAATAACCTGATGGGGATAACCAAATATTACCTCAATTAAAAAGAAATTATTTCAAAAAGTCTCCTTCTTTGGTGAAAAGGAAGCACTAGAAGATGGTGCTTTCAGAGTGATTCACGGGCTAAGAAAGTCACCTTTTGACACATGGCACTGATGCCACTGAACAGAAATCCTCAGGTAGACATCCAACCACTAGTATCCTAAGGCTGATTTCATTTCGAAACCTACATTTAATAAATGCCATAGCTAAGAATCAAATTTAGCTAAATTTTCATAAACAGGAAACACCTATTAAGGGCTTCACTTTTCTTGTCAATTCTAATCATTTCTTTCAATAGGAAAACTTAGTTTCTTGCATTTTTATTGGTAGTTGAAAATAGAAATGCATTCTAGTTTTACACAAGTCTATGTAAATCATACACACTCCTATTTCTCAGTAGAGGACGGTCTTAGTTCATATTTTCACAGAATCCAAGTTCTCAGAAAGGCCTAGTTACGTATTTAACTTCCCTATGCTTTTTCTTCAAAATATCACTCTGCATATGACTCTAATTAATGAATTTGTCAATATCCGCACTGTTCTGGGACTAGTCCATCTTTAATGTCATAGGCAAACTATGTACTCCTTCCTAGTAAGCCACTAAAGAGCATGTGTTTTGCATTATTTTCTCACTAGTTGAATTCCTTGCTGTTGCTGCAAAAGCCTCCTATGCTTTCTTACTGAAGTTCTTATCACACTTTATTATAATGTCATATATAGTTGAATGTTTGTTGATCACTCCATGAAAGAAGAAACTAGAGCTGGCTTGTGCAACACTGCATCAGCGCATTCTCTTATGTAACGGGTGCTTAATAAACACCTGTCGAATTAAAATTATCATTGCTTTGGTGTGAATTGGTTCAGTGTGATCCATTCAGGGTACCTTACCCGCAGAACTTTGAGACCTGTAAAAAGCATCTGTGAGCTGAATGGAGGCTAGAGGACCAAGGTGTCAGTGAGACATGGGAATCAGGAATAGGGGTGAATGGCAGGGATGTGTGTAAGGGAAGGAGGCTGGAGTGAGAAGGAACTGGGAAAGTTCCCAGAAGTCAGTGGTCTAGGAAGAAACAGGGAATTGGAAGCAAGGGAGAAACCTGAGACAAAGCCATAAAGTCAGAACAAGGCAGTGAATTGAAACCACTTGGGCCCTTAGGAGATCCATAGCAGTGCATGTCAATAACATTTATAGGGGATCCATGAGGTACATGCAGTAAGAGATGGCAAGGACAACAAAGGTCAAAGTCAACAATTTATAAGGAACAAGTACTCTATGAATTGGAAAAATCCAGAAAATACTGGAATCAAGATATTTATAGAGAGCCAAGAGCAAAAGGAGATACTGAATTCAAAACCTCAGTGAGCTGTCACAAGACATCACCCAGAGGGGAACTGGACATGTGGCCAACTCTTACCCCCTCTGAGTATTTCACCTCCAAACGGAATCTGCCCCAAGGCCTTGTCAGCAGAATGTCTGTTAGTACCATGGGGAGTGGGAAAGCCAGGCTTCCACCAGGAGGGCAGATTCTGGCAATGCTATGCAAACTGAGATGACTGTGCCCTTGTTCATGCAGGACTCCCCCCTCACCACTGTCAGGGGACACTGGGATGAGCTTTCCAGGTACATTATCTTATTTCTCATGAGCAAATGCAGAAATTGTATTTCTAAATCTTATAAAATGATTCCCCCAGAACCCTATCCACTGAGTCATGAGATATGCAGGTATTCGTTCATCTTTGACTCAACTCCTTATTTAATTATTGACAAATAAATGTCAAGTTTTTGATCAGAGATAGGCACTTAGATGAATAAAATAGATTTCAAGAATCTTCAAGGGGTTTACTTGAAGATCTACTCTCTTGTGAAGGAGACAGGTCCTCAAAGACATCATTTTTATGGTTGGTTGAAAAGGTTGAGAAGAGGAAATTTATGTAGTCTCAATTGAGTGGGTGGTGATGGTGGTATCAGAAGGCCATCCCTGTCACAGTTGTGTCCCTGTTCATGTGTCTCCCTGTCTGCACCCAGGCTGAGACTCTCCACCGTTCACGAGCCCAGCAGCACTCTTGTGGTACTGGAGTGGGAACACTCAGAGCCACCAATTGGGGTGCAGATTGTTGATTACCTCATCCGGCAAGAAAAGGTCACAGACAGGATGGACCACTCCAAAGTGGAGACAGGTGAGCTTCTCCCACTTCATGAACTCCTCTTGAGCCAGAGTGGCAACAAATGAAAGGAAAATGTCCTACCTTCTGGCATTGCTCCAGGCCTGCAGTATCGAGGGCAATGCAGGAGGAGCGTGGGGGAGAAGGAATTGTATTCCCAAACAGCAACCATCTTGTCCACTTCAGAGCTTTTGCATGGCGAGCATCTGACAAAGTCTTGTTTTGATTCTGTTTTTCTTTTTATTTATAAAAGAGGTGTCCGTTTCACTGCCTCTAGGCACACTCACAAAGAAACAATACAGTACACCAGTTATCCTAGCCCACAATTAGGAAACAATTCTGTGCTAACCACTGCCATGATTACAGAAAAAAAAAAATTCTTTTTCTAATAACCCCCCTCCAGGCAAAAGCATGTGCAAACAGATGCGCTTGCCCCATGTCTTGTCCTAAAGCAAACTCTGTTTTTGTCAGCTCTGGCTAGAAGAGGGATGTCTCTAAGGAGTGGAAACACTCCATGAAAAATACACCATGCCTTAGTTTTTCACTATACACATAGAGAAAGGTCAACAGAAGTCATCCCTAAAACTTATGCATGAGTGTGGTCACCAATGGGTTGGCAGTGTGCACTACCCAGTTCAGGGGAGATACCATCTGTAGACCTAGCACTAACGCTCCAGGCACAGAGAGCCGTCTGCCGCTTTCCCTGATGTGCACAGAACTGCTAAAGCCTGGCAATGACCCTTGACCAGAACAGCTGTTTTCTACCAGGCCAAGAACATTTCGTGAACAATCTCAAAGGTGTGGTATGTACTTCTTACCTTTGTTGTTTCTGAACTAATGGACAAATGGCTCCAACTGACTAGTGAAATATGAAGCAGACAAGACCATCCCTTCTAGGTATCCTTTTTCTTAAGATTTCTTTATTTATGCATACAAGAGCTGGGGTATAGGCCAGAGGTGCTGGGAGGTTGGTGAGAGGACTCACCAGAGACGGAGTAGGGAGCAGAACAGGTGGATTGACTGAAATACACTGCTGAGGGGAGCAATGGGTGAGACAGGAGAGGTCTACTGCACATGTGGGTTGCTCCCTGGCTGGCCGAGATTCAAACTCCTGCTGTAGAGGCTGAGAATCGCTTCTTAGTGCTGTGCTTTACCCCTTGCACCACGAGGGAGGACCCAGGTCTCCTTTCTTACTTAGAATTTTAGAAGACTGGGAACTCAGCAGTTTTAGGGCTTGGTTCTCATGGAATTGATCCTCTCTCCTTGTTTCTTGGCCATCACTGTTTCTTATGCCTTTATCATTCCTTCCTGTCTGGGCAGAAACGGTGCTGAGCTTTGTGGATGACATCATCTCTGGAGCCAAGTCCCCTTGTGCCATGCCCTCTCAGGTGCCAGACAAGCAGCTCACCACCATCTCGCTCATCATACGATGCCTGGAACCAGACACCATCTACATGTGAGTGGCACATGCCTGCCTAGTTATTCCTTATCCTGGACATCACAAGTGTTTTAGCTAGTTCCTGTCTGCTACTCGTTTTCCTTTAGAAACTTGGCCATATATTTAGAGTCTCTCGAGTCTTGTCCCAGTTAGCATATTAGGGGACCTTCTTGAGTGTGAGGCTCTGGAGGGGATAGGATTAGAAAGATAATGTGGTCTTTCCCTCATAGAGTTTGCAACATATAGGGGATGTATATATAAACAATTATGATCAGATGGAATAAAATAAATGCAAACAGGAGAGCAAGGAACTTATTGTAGAAGAGAAACGAAAGACGGCATTAAGTCTAACTGGAATAGCTGTCATCTGAATTGGGTGGTGTAAAACTTCAGCAGATAGAGAAATGTTGGGAAAAGCACACCAGGCTGAGGAAACAGTGGGGCAAAGGGGAAAAGGCTTGAGGGTGAGCAGCAAGTGGCCCAGTCAGATGCAATAGGCAGTGAATAAAAGGCAGTGGAAGAAAATGGGACTGGGAAATAGAGTGAATGCTCCAAGTCAGAGATTATTAAAGTTATTTGTTGGAGAAAAGAAGAGGAACATTAAGAATTGGACTTTAAAAAACTGGTTCCAGTGGCATTGAGAGATAATTTTGTGAGGTTAGAGGTGGTTAGCATTTTTCTTCCAAGAAAAAACAGCGAGTTCCTATGTATCTCAGCCCTGGAACAACCCTCTTTTCTCTGTGACTTCTTCCTCATTTCTCCCTGTGCTCTGGGAACAATTGTACAAATCTTTGTGAAGCAAAGACACAAAAGACACCAAAAGAGGCAAGAGAGTCAGAGAATCTAAGCCATGATGGGAAATTCGGAGGGGCGGGAGAAGAAGAATTTATAGTGATGTAAGTTCTGGGACCTGCTGACCCCATCGGTATGAAAAACATTTAACAGTTTACTGAAGAGGTCACAAGAATAGAGTCAAGGTTTCCAGAATAAATCATTTCCATTTCCACAGTTAAAGAGTTCAGAGATGAAAAGCACTAGAAATGTGAGTGGCATTGATTGCAAGGTGAACGTAGATGCTCAGGCTGAGTATCTTCAGCACAGGAAAAAGGGATGTAGCAAGGGGCCATGCTGGGGAATATAGAATTATAAAGACAAGTGATATGCGAGAGGAGCTGGAAAATGTATGTTAACATAATGATAATTTCAGGACAAAGGAAAGTCAATCTAGTTCTGATTCCTGTCAGCCACTTAATATTTGGCAGTTGTGGTACTTCATGAGGGGAGAAGGCAAAAGGAACAAAGATTTGAGTTTTGAACACCTCACCTGCTGTAAAATGTCTCAAGCTCGTGAAATTGGAATTAGCTTTCATAAAAAAGCCTCAGTAATTCCTGCCACTAAATCACAAGTGTTAATTAGGATTTTCAAAGTTCCTATGGGCGTGAGACTGGCTAGGTTTTCTGTTGCAAGTACCAGCTTTTACTCTCCCTAGCACCCTCCTCATGTTGACCTAATTTGACAATTTTTCCTGATCAAAGACTTGAGGCTGACACCGTCTCTCACTCCTGCTATCTTTGGTGAACTTCCAGTTTTTGCTCTCACGTCTTGAAAGATTCCAATTTTCTGTCAATGTTGATTATGGTCAGGCCTGAGGTGGAGAAAAAAGCAACCTCCACTAGGTGGCGCTGCAGTTCACGTGAAGAGGGATAGGGGGGCCCCTAGGAAAGATGCCTCTCTCTGGAGGCGTCCAGTGAAGCCTGAGCTTTGGTCCCTGGGCAAAGGAGATGTGTCCGGTGAGGAGTTAGGTGCTCAGGGGCCCCAAGCCTGCTTTTGTGAGCTCTAACCACTGAGTGATTGTAAGCCAGACACTAAAAGTTTCTGCAACTAACTTTTCTTGCCAATAAAATGGAGGCAACAGCCCTCAATTATGTTGTGCTTGCCTTCTGTGGGTGCTTCAGGGGACCCTCGTTGGCCCTGTGAGATTAGGGCCATTCCATTTTAGAGTTGAGGGAACCGAGGTTCAACAACACTGAGTAGCTTTCTCAGAGTCACAGGACTGGCTTTCTGGATGTGGCCGGTGGTTAAGAGTTGAGTCAGGATGTGTGTTTTCTTTCCACACCATGTTCTCCAGCTATTCAGGTTCTGGAAGGGTCTAGTAGCAGGATCCTGTTACCTCACAGGAAACACACAGCTGGCTCTTCACCTGGGCGCCACAGAGTTTTGTGTCTCTGGCGTATGCATCTTTTTTCATGAATTTAAAAATATTATCCTGAGACGTGGAGAGGGTGTCTAGTCCAACACTATCATTTAACAGATGAGGAAACTGAGGCCAGAGTGAGAGGTGACTTGCCACCCTTCTAGCCCACCGTGCCCTCACCACAACACAGGCTCACAGGGGAGCCACTGCCTTTCTGGCATGTGACAGCAGACAGATAATTCAGAAAAAGACGCCATATTCAGCATCAGCATTCAGCAGAAATTGCCATATCTGGACAGGGAGGGCCTGAAAGTAGCAGACAGTTCACCTTTGATAGGACCCTGAGAATATTCCACACATATCCAGTCTCAGGCCTTTAAGACCTCAGCCCAGGAGCCAAAGCCAGGCTGTGTTGGTACACACATACACCACACACACACACATACACACACACCATACATTATACACACATGCATCACACACTATACACATCACGATCTATACACACCACAATATATACGATATACAACACACAGCACACTTCACACCACAGACGTTATACAAAACATACTACACACCATACACTATACACATCACAAGCTACACATACATCACAATATGCACACTACGCACACCACACATACGCATCACATGCATTTCACAACCACACATACCACACCCTACACAACACACGCACTATACACATCCCACACCCCACACACTAAACATATCACATGTGCACGCGCTATACACTCTACACACACCACACACTACACATCCCACACAGATCACACACACCCACCACAATATACAGACCACACATACCACACATGCACACCACATACATTTTACAACACAGACACACCACACACACTACACACATCACATACACTATACACCACAGATACACTACACACATATTACAGACTACACACACACCATGCCCCATACACTATCACATCACACACACTATACACACCACACACCACACACATACTACACTACACACACCACCACACACTACACACACCACCACACACTACACACTTCTCACACACTACGCACTTCTCACACACTACACACAGCACTCACACACACACACACACCATATGATTTACAGGCTCCAACTACAGGCTGAACATTCCCAGCCGGGCGGCTGTGGACAGGGCCCAGAAGCTTTGGATGCAGCCGTAAATGTACTTACACATTAGCCCTTGGAGCAGGAACAGGGCTTATCTCTTCTGTCCAGTAATTCCAGCTAACCCTCTTACTGTCCTACCAGTGTTCAATGGTGGAAATGATAATGCTAGCAACAAGAGAAGGCCTTCCTGGAATGAACGTTTGTGGCGTTTCCAAATGAAAATCTGGGAAATGCTCCCGGCCTGTATAGAGAAATAAGCGGTGGCTCCTCCAGCGCCCCTCCACCCGCAGGGAGGCAGGACTGCCAGGAATGGCTCCTGGGTCAAGACTCTGGGGTCTCTGATAAGAAGACTGCAGGGAGCATTTCCTTTCTTAATACATTACTTTGCTATTAAAAAGAATTAACACTCAGGAACTTAAATTTTACACTAATCGCCCCATTAGGAGAATGTGAAAATTAATTTAAGCATAGGTATTTTCATTTCAGTTCAGGGTCCCCTAGAGTTAGCGCAATTTACAGCAAAAAGGGATGCAAGCTGCCTGCAGGTCTGGGATGAGGATTAGTGCCCACATGGGTGCTGAGAGAGGGTTCAGCTGACAGCCAATTGAGTACTAGAGGCTAAGGACATTTCCCATCAAGGTTCAGGGAAGCCTCTAGAAACTCAGAGTCCACACTTAAATAATGGTGGGCTACAAAAGGTGGTTGGGAGCAATCTTACATACTTGAGCTCAGGTGCCCCTTACACACACAGGCAGGCAGCATTACTTAGCCTCTGAGCAGGTAGCAGGGATCCTGCCATGACTTTGACACATGTGCAGGACTCTGGGCACAGGCAAACTGGATGTCAGCCACTGAGACCAAGCAGGGACTCAGGAGTGTGGGCTCAGGTACAGGACTGGGGAGGAGGGAGGGAAGGAAGAAGAGAGCCCAATGGTGAGAACCATGAGCGGGGCCAGGTTTGGGCTGGCAACCCCATGCCCTCGCTGGCCCCAGGGCATCAGCTGGAGGAACAGCAGGCCTTCTGACCCTGGTAGGAATGACTACTGATAGCTACAACAAAGAGCAGGGACCCATTCTGGGCAGAGATGGACTTCTTATGTACATCAGGGGTGCTTTTGTTGGACTCGCCAGGATCCCAGGGACAATCTGAGTGAGGCTTGTAGGACAGTGTCATGGGGGGCACATTCCTTTCCTCCCCCTAGCATTGCTGTCTGTGCTGTGGGCTCTCTGGGGAGAGGGGCGCATGGGGATGAGAGAGGGCTTTGCCCATGTTTCAGAATCTCAGGCCATGAGACACACAGGTCTACAGTCTGCCCTGGCTCCTTCTGAGTCCATCTCTGAGAACCTTAGTTTAAGAAGTCTAGAGCAGGAGGGCAGAAGAGGGAGCTGATACTACCTGAGAGGGAATTGAGGGACGGGACTGGAAATAGAGCACATGCCAAACAGGGTGGATCAGATGAACCAGCTTTAGTTTGTTGGCCTTAGGGATAATTCTAGAAATAGAACCAAGAGTCTGATCAGGTATTGTGGGTCAAATGCTGGGAGATTCAGGGATCCAGGTGGCCCAGTGCTGCCCCTGAGAAGCAGTGTGGGGCTGGAGACAAGTCACCCACTAAGGAGGGAGAAGTGGCAGGGCAAGAAGTAGGGTAGGCCCCTGGAGGCCAGGTCAGGATAGTTTCTAGGGAAGAGGGTACATCTGAACTAAGGAGCAAGGCACAAAGCCAAGGCCAGTAGAACAGAATCAGTCCTTGTGTGACAGGAGGGGAACCCCAGGGGAGCTTCTGGTCCCAGTCGGAGGGACAGCAAGAAGGCTGAGCAGCCCTGCAAGTCCACAGGGCATCTCGGTTGTATGCTCTTCACCCAGGCAGGCCCTCCTCTTCCACGTCCCCCTAGAAGGGCTCCTGAGATGGGCCTGCTGTCTCAGTGAGGCCTTGGTGAGCCCAGCAAGAGGACTTGGGTAGAGGGAGAAGATGGCTCCTGAATGCCATGTTCTTTCAGAGGGAGTGGTAGATGCAAGTTGTCTGCTCTCTGCTAAGAGAAACACTTATTTCTGCAAGACTCATTAGGCAATTGCTGCTTCTTTCCTACCTTAGCCCATCAGCTGTCTCAGGCCCAATAGCTCTTCCCTGGCCTCCTGTTTGAGGGCATCTCTCTTCCTCTCAAATTCTCTTCCTCCTTGTAACTCTCCCAAGAGGAAAGAACATCCCGACTCACCAAGAAAAGCAGCCCTCCCAACCATCCCCTTTCTCTCCACCCCCCCCCCCAACCTGGGAAACTCAGCAACAGAGAGGCAAAGGGCAGGGGTAATGCTTTGCTTTAGACTTACTTGGCTGCTTTGCTGAGGGCCTGGGCATGGACACCAGAGCTTATGCTCATGAGTGTATTTGAATTCACTCTGTGTTACAGAACCTGGGGTGTCGCCCCTCCGTGCACCTCTATCACCCAAGGGGGGGATTTTATATTCAGCCTTTGGACAACCATGTCTTCACACTCTTCTTGGGAGAACTCTTGGAACCATATCTTGCCATCATCACTTCGCAGATAAGAGAATAAAGCTCTGAGTCACCTATGCCAGAGCTATACTGTTCTCTATGCTATGGTTACATAACATGCAGCTATTGCATAACTCTACATGGCAGGAGCAGAGCTTCAGACCCAGGTTCTGTTCATCAACATAGACACCTGCTTTTTCCTTCACCTTGGTGGTTTTAAAAAAATGACTAACTTCAGAATCACCTTAAGGCTTGTAGCTAATTCCTGGTCCCCAGACCTGGGGTCTCTGTTCTGGGGTGGAGCATGAGGATATTCATAGCGGTCAAGTTCCCAGGTTATGGTGCTGTTGCTGATCTGGGCACCCCACTTTGAAAACCACTATTTGATGTCATGAACTCCCCATCATTTTCTATACCCAAGGCAGCAAATTACAATCCACACACACCAGGAAGCAATGAGAAGCTCCTGAATACACACTTTTGACTTTGGTAGGGGCGCCTGGAGGTTGTGAGAACTGCCAGGAGCAAACCTGCCCTTCAGGCAGAGCTTGACTCTCAGCCAGGCTAGGTTCTTTCTGATAAGGATGCCTCTCCTCCTGGCCAGGTTCACCTTGTGGGGCGTGGACAACACCGGACGTCGCTCCAGGCCAAGTGACGTGATCGTGAAGACCCCTTGCCCCGTAGTGGATGATGTCAAAGCCCAAGGTAAGTAGCAGAGTCTGTGAAAGGGTGCCCCTCACCCTGAGAAAAGGAGGAGCGAGAGAGTCAAATGGAACTACTGGAGTTCAGTGTGGAAAGGGGAAGTGAAGCCCAGAATAAGAGCATCACCTTTCCTGGAGCACCCCTCAACCTCTTCCTCCAATGGGTACCCCATTGTTCCTGTTATTGCACATGGTCTGTAAGTCACGAACAAGCAGGAGACTCGTGAGGGCCCCAGGTACAGATGGTCCTGTCCCAGGTGCCCTCAGGATGCAAATCTGGTCCTTAACTCTCTTTATAAAGGTTATTTTGATTAAAGCATAAAAAGGCTGCAGAATTGTAATTAACTGCTTTATCACTCCTTCCCTTGTATGAAAAGTGTCAACATCCTTATTCATATTTCAGATTTATTATGGAATTATTATGGAGTTCTTTGGTAAAGAGTGGTCCCTCTTCTGTACACCCTCTTCAGGATTCATCCTTGTCAATTAGGTAGAGTTTGCCTTGAGTCAACATCTGATGCAAAAAAGCTTATTTCTGGGTGATCCCCTGTCCTCATGAGGCTTTCTGGTGGGGCCTAATGTCTCCCCTACTCTGAGACATAATCCTCCTATGACCAAAATTTGCCCTGCGTACCTCTTCTATAGGGCTCTTGTACTAATCAAAGGAATCTGATCAGCTGGTAATATCTACTCAGTGGAAGTGAACTGGCAGCATTTTCACATTAAGGGAGATATTGGCTGATGCTAGAATTTTAGGTTGTATGAGCCTCAATAGGAGAAACTTGCTGATTCAACTTATATGTCATTCTTGACTCCAGTTGTATCAGGCTGACCACAGGGAACACCATTCCCACCATGCTCAAGGGGTGACACCATGATGATATGAAATCATAGAGGGAAGAGTGACTAGACCTATTTTCATTAAAATCAATGGTACCCTAGCACTTTGCAACTTCTGAAGGGATTTTCACGTCTGTTGCCTTAGTTAATATACATGGCCCATTATGGGCACTTGTTACTCTCAACACAGAAATCTGACCATATTATGACCCTTCTTGGAATTTTGGAATGGATTGTCATTCCTCTCGAGACAAAGATCAAACGTTTGACAGATTTAATAGGACCTAAGTGGAGTGGCCCTTGCCTACTTCTCCAGTGTCTTCTTGTCCACTCTCCCTATTCATCTCTGCATTTCAGCCTCACTATCTTTCTTAGTTCCTCCAGCACACCATTTCTACTTCCTCCACGGGGCCTTTGCACATGTTGGTCTCATTACCTCAAATGCTCTCCACGTTCATCCCTATCAACCCATTATTTCCTTTCATTCAGCAGATCTCAGATCAAGTATCCCATTCTCAAGGCAGAAGGGGTCAAGGCCATTGCTAGATGGTTCATATACCTCATGGTACATGTCTCTTTTCATTAAGACACGAATCTCTGTTATTATAATAGAGATGGTGAATACTCAGAAGCCCACCATGGTCTTAAAACCTGAAAGACAGCACGGTGACTGGTCACAGAAAAACTTAGACTACCTAGGGTCAAATTCCTGCTCTGCCATTTAACTACTTGACCTTGAGTAGGTGACTTCACTTCATGCCTCAGTTTACTAATTCACAATATGAGAAGAAAGCAATAAATACACCCTAGCTAATGTATTTCTGGTGAGAATTAAATGAGTGAGTTTGTCTAAAGTACTTAAGTGCCTGTTCTATAGTAAGTGTTCTGTAAATGTTAGGGAGGATACATTCTGGGATTGTGCCCCTCCTAGTCAACCTGATAAACTGCAGCCAGGAGCCATAAATAAAGTTATCTGAAAGTACCAGCATATCAGCTTGGCCACAATATTGTCTTAGTGAATCTTGCATAACCAAATTTTGGCATCTGTCAATGTCTCTCTAAGAATGTGAGTGCTATAATTAACCATGCACACTGTCTGCTTTCTAAGAGGAATTCAATAGGTATTTCCTAAGTGAACAGACTATTACTCCATTTTACAGATGCATAAATTGAAATTCAAATAGAATAAATAAGCTGACCAGGATGGCAAAGCTAGTATCTAACAGAACCAACACACAAACTCATTATCTGAAACCAATTCCCATTTTGCATATAATATTAAATTAGACATTTAGAGGGCTATTATATAAAAGACTGAAAACCTTTGCCTCTAAATACTGACAAAGACTCATATTTTTAAAAAGTGTTTAAATTGGATAGCAAAATATGACTCCCTTCAGAATTATCATGTCCTCTGAAATGTTACCATAGAGTGGAGATCTTTAAATGTAAGACAGCTGTGCTTCTTGCTGGGTAAGTGCTGTTTGACTTAGAGGGTATAAACTGAGTGACTTTAGAAGATCTCTGCAATCTCTTGATGGTGAAAGCAGAATCTGGGTTGAAAATCCCCAGATGAGAAACTGTCTGCAGAGAACCCGTGACCTCCTTATTTCATCATATGTTGATTTCTTACTCCAAGACAGAGAGGAAACGGTGCCTCCTCTATTTCTTTTTTGGAAAATTTGCAGATGTCCTAGCAGTAGATACCTTGAGCTTGCTTGCAGGCAGTTGGGGTATCAGGGATGCAATTAGCAGGTAGGAGGGATGCAATGGGATGCTACCTACTGCAACAGGAGTATAGAAAGCAGCTCCAGAATAAAGAGCAGGCAAAGTAAAAAAGTCGGCCTGGGAGAAACCCTAGACTATTTCTCTATGGGATTCCTTTGGGTCAACTCCAGTCCCCAAAGTGTATCAAGATGTGCTTCTGCTCACTGTGCTCCACAAAGAAATGATTCTGGCATCCCAGCGGACCAGCTGGGGGCACGAGTGGCAATTTAATGCTGAGAGAATGAACTAACATTTCCAGGTTAAGTTATCTTTCAGCCAGGAAGGAGTCCTGTCCAGGGCAAGCATGCCGATTAATGAGTTAGACTAATTGAGGGTATCCTTGCAAATTAATACAGTTCTGGCCATTCCACCAAAAAAAAAAAAAAAAAAAAAAACCACCCTTTGCCTCCTTCAGACCAGATGGTGATCATAAATATAACTCATTTGGGTCTAAGTTTAAACCTAATAACAAATGGGAATTGTCCCAACCCGCGGGATTCGGAGGCACGAAAAGAGAAGGGCTGAGGATTGAAATGAGGGGCTTGAGACAACTTGACGCTAGCAAATGCTTCTTTATTTTTCCTTTATCCTTTCCTACTTTTACATGTCTTTCTTTTCCCTGTCTTTCTTACTTCCCTGGCCTTCTCTCTGCTCCTCTCGCAGTAACCCTTGCCGTATCTCCTTACAGTCTCCTCACAGTTCCTTTCTCTCTCTCTTGCGGTTCCCTTCTTATACCCTGGTCGCTCCTCCCATCGTGCCTCTCAGTCTCGCGTGATTTACAGGAGAACGCAGGGGTTTCTCCGAAGGCGAAACAGTAAATCGAAACCTAATTCATCGAGCACATGTGCAACACAGTGCATGCTTCAGGCGGCTCCGGACAGGGAATCACCTTTTAAATGACCCAGAACATGACTTCAGCAGGAAACCAATCTCTAGTCCTTATAGTAATGTTTTTCCTCACCTAGACATTTTCTTTTTTTTTAAATTTATTTATTTATGCATACAAGAACTGGGGTACAGGCCAGGGGCTTGGGGGGAGTGAGAGGATTCACCAGAGACAGAGTGGGGAACAGAACAGGCAGATTGAAATACACTGCTGAAGGGAGCAGCGGGCCAGTCAGAAGAGGTCTGCTGCACCATGTGGGTAGCTCCCTGGCCGGGGGTCTAACTCGTGCTGCAGTGGCTGCGGATAGCTTCATAGGTTGTGTCTTAACCCCTTGTGCCACCAGGGCAGTCCTCACCTAGATATTTTCTATGAAGAATTTTACCACATTATGACACTAATATAAATGTATAAGTTTCTACAATGTTCTACTGACCTGCCTCCCTGGTAAAAAAACAACTAGTATTGGTACTAAGATCAACCTTCTTATCTTATCCCCTCTAGGGGAAACCAACAGTCTGTTCTTGAACCAGTCTTCCACAGAGCAGCATGTGGGGAAAGAGGAAGCAACGGAAAAACCAGGCAGGGTTTGTCCTGCCTGTCTCCCCTCACTCACTTTATTATTGTCCTCTCCCCTCGCTCACCTTATTGCAGACTGTATGGCTTATTTGCTATTTTCAAATACACCACCCACCATTGTCTTGGAGCCCCTGTGTCAGCCTCTCCTCTCCCAGGCACGATTTTCCCCAGATATCCTTGCATTGCTTTCCCTCTTCTCCTCTAAGTCTTGGCTCCAATGTCATATTTTCAACAAGACCTACCATGACCTACTTAAAACTGCAATGACCTACCAAGCACTGCCATTCATTCTTCTATTTCAGTTTTCCCTACATCCTAATAATCTATATTGTATTATCATGCTTATTGCTGAATTGATCATCTCCTCCCACTAGTTTAACAATGCTTTATGGGTGAGAATCTTTGTCAGTTTCTCACCGGTATATCCCAACTAGGCAGTTGAAAAATGTCAAACCTGTGCTAAGCGCTCAGTGACAAGTTTATTGAATGAATGAATAGAGGCATGCTTCCTCTGCCCTGGCACTATGCTGAAAAACGACTGTATATGTGCTATCTCTTTTTAGTCTCACAATGATTTTTAAAAGATATATGTCATTAGCCATCACTGAACAGACAAGGAAATGAAGACCCAGAGAGATTACATAACTTGCCCAAAGCCACACAGCAGGAGCACAGTGGAGCCCAACTCCATTTGTTGCCATGGAGCCTGTCGGTAACAACACTCCTGACTCTCATGGCCTCAGTCCCAGCCCTGTGCCTTCATTTTGCTGCCTGGGCGACTTTGGTTTCCTTCTAATAACTCAGCTTCCTTTGTTTGCGATGAAGTTGTGAGTACAGACTCCATGCCCTATGTTCACCGAATTTTACCTATTCCTGAACAATATGCATGTGAAGGGAAGACAAGTATCTATTTTGGATGACTCAAGGTTTCTATGAAGCTGGGTAAAATGCAAACTAAAAATACCTTTGCTTCTTTTCATTTCCTTGAGTTTGTGAGTTCTTGTGATGCTATCAAAGTAATGAAATAATCTCTCTCAGTTCTCTCAGTGGAGAGAGGAGGAGCCAGCAACACTTATGCTCTAGGAGCCTTGTATCTACATCTTTTTGAATAGAGCATCCCATTTACTAATGGAGTCTTTTAAGCACACCCTGGAGTTAGATTATCTTGGTTTAGGAGATTTATGATGGGACAGGCCTATCCCATCTGGTCCCAGGCACACACGCTGTGGCTAATGGGAAGCATCCTCTCCTCTAGCTGGATATTACTGTGGTGATATGAGAATAGTAAATATGCCAGACAGAAAACACCATCTCAGCCATTACTGTACCTCAGCAGAGACTGTCATAACTGGAGCCTGGGGCCTGGGCTGCTATTTCCCATGACCAAAAATAGAAATAGAAACAGATTGACATCAGTAAAGGGATAGGAGAAGAAACCCCAAACATTCCTATCTGGATTCTGCTCCGATCACCCATATTGTTCCTCTCCTGGTCATTCTTCTCTCAGTATACTCTCTGAGCCTTTCATCAAGCATCACAACTCTTAGAATATTCATTCTGCTTCTTTCTACTCAATTCCAGAAATGACAGTCTCCCCATACTCTTACTAGACTTTACAATTTTGTGGCATCTATGATCCTACCAGTGCAATTTCCTCTAATAGATAGACACCCTAGAATTGCACCCCCAAGTCTATGCCTCCTGTGTCTTAAATTGGTTAAATACTACCAAAACCTAAGCCTCAGTGCAAAATAGCAGATAGATATAGTGTTAAATCTTTACTCTAGGGCCTTCCCCGTGGCACAGCAGGTTGATCGCAGTGCTGTGAAGCTGTCCGCAGCCTCTGCGGCACAGTTTCGATTCCCGGCCAGCCAGTGAAATACCCACATGGCGTGGCAGACCTCTCCTGCCTCGTCTGCTGCTCCCGTCAGCAGTGTTTTCAGTCCATCTGCCTGTTCTGCTCCTTGCTCTGTCTCTGGTGAAATCTCTCGCCCTCCTGTGCCTCTGGCCTGTACCCCAGATCTTGTATAAATAAATATTTGGAAAAAAATTAAATCTTTAATCTAGCCACACTGGCTATGTGGCCTTGGGCAGGTAACCTGGCCTCTCTCTGAATATCATGGTTTATAAAACAGGAACATCCTACCCACCTTCCAGTGCTGGTGTGAGTATTGGAGCCCACACATGTGAAGTTCTTGGCAATCAATAGAGCTTTAATATATAAATGGGAGCCCATACATATTTATTTTCTAAATAATTGCCCTCTTTATCTCTTGATCCTATTTGGACAACCTGAGAGTTTTAAAGTTATGAAATATAAATGGATATCAAAACTGAAATTATTTTTAGTGCTACTGAAATAGCCAGCTGATAAGAGTTGGATAGCTAAAGGATTGACATTGCCTGATGTGGAGAGATATCACCAAGGACCTTCTCCAAGAGTAGATTCAAATTGCTCCCAAAGTCATGAGTTCCACTGATATAGCTCACATTCTATGATCTACTGTACTATCTGCTCTCTGTGAGCCACGCCGTACATAAGGGAGTTAGGGCTGCCTCCCATCCTCAAGTGCAATGGGCAGGGAAGAAAAGGAAAGAAACTGTAATGTCTTGGACAAAAGGTAGACATTTTATTCATTCCAATCCAAGAAACTTCTCCAATGATGACTTTTGTCATTTCTAGCAGCCGTGAATTCACTTAGAGTTATGACAAGGAATCAGGTTGCTGTGCTTTTAGGCTAACACGGGGTTGAGTGAGAAAAGTTCTGATTGAGGAGTTTGCAGACTTAGTTTCTTCTTTCTCAGATTTAATACTGAGTGGGGGACAAAGCATTACTGTCCAGGTCTCCTGTTCCCAGCTGCTTAGGAAGGAAATGTAAACAGGTCTCCTTTCTGAGAGGTTTAATGAGAAAATCTTTAATGATAAAGTGCTTTTGAGGCCTGTAGGGAAAAATGCCAAGACTATACAAATGTGTTGCCACTTTGCCACATCACCAAGCTCAGTCTTATAATGTATGACTTGGAGGAAGAAATATAAGAGATATAAATTAAACCAAAAGATTACTCATTTGGAGCTGCAGTATGGATGCTGAATTCAATTTATGTGTCACCTCAGATCTGCAAGCTTAGCTTCCGATCTCTCTGGGCAGTCTGAGCAAAACCTCTGTATGCCTGCAACCTTGGGACCAGCTTGCTTTCGACACTGTGGCCACTCCAGGCCACTCCACGCAAGGCGTGATCAAGTGTCTCACTTCATTTCTGAGCCAAATGCCTGCCTCTGCCGCCCAGGCCTTCCATATTGCTTTTGCAGGAACCACTTGGTATATCCAAGTGCATGCAACCTAGAAGTACAAAGGTGTTAATGCCTCATGGGGGCAAACATGAGACATCCCCATGGACCAATAATGAGCGGGAGCTGGAGATAAAGTCTCCCATTCTCTCCCTGGATGGATCAGGGGGGTATCCAGTAGCTTCAATCATCCTCTCCCGAGAACCATAGCTTCCAATGCCTTAGTCCATTCCCTTGCGTGTACCCTGCCTCCTTTTTTGCCTCATTTCCCTCTGTCCTCCCTTCTATGCTCATGGGATTACACTTGCCAAGAAAGTACTACTTTATGAGTTTTTGCTTCGGGCTCTGTATTTTCAGGAAAAAGGCAAAGTATTTTAACTGAAAGTGACCGTAGAGATATTCTGTTAAAAGATTCCTTTTTATACAAAAGAATACTGATAACTATGGGACAGAGGTCAAACGAATGACTCAAACCAATTTCTCCAGGTTCTAAGTTCAGTATTCTTTGAGTAACATTACATGCACACAGGTATCCATACCTGCATTATATAAATGCGTAAATGCATCTATGATCATTTATATGTATGTCTATGTACCTATCTTTTATATATGTGTTTGTGTGCATATATATAAAATCTTATTTATTTGTCTTTTCTGACCTCAGAAATAGCAGACAAAATCTACAATCTCTTCAATGGCTATACCAGTGGGAAGGAACAACAGACAGCCTACAATACCCTTCTGGATCTGGGTTCTCCCACCCTACATCGAGTCCTCTATCACTACAACCAGCACTATGAGAGTTTTGGAGAATTCACCTGGCGATGTGAGGATGAATTAGGCCCCAGGTGATCAATAAATTTCATCATCTCTTTTAAAGACCTTAGTGTGCCTCCCGCACTATAATACCACATCCATGAATTTGCCAAGTTTTCTTGGCTAAGTTTAGGTGTTTGGAGAAGTAAGTTCTGTGCTTTCCAACAGCTTCATTCACAGCTTCATTCATCCATATTAGTTGAGGACAAGCTGTGTATAAGTAATCAAGCCATGAATTCATTTCTGAATCTCTGAAAAAAACCTTTGCTCTTGATCTGTTCTACCCAGATCACACCTCCATCATGCTGACACAGCATTCCAAATGCTAAAATGGTAGAAGCCAAAAACTTACTCTTGGGAAAGAAAATTAGGAATTTTAATGAAAAAGTTATCCAAAAATATTTGTTTGTATGAGATTTGCATGTGTTATCCATCAATCAGGCATTGTTTGAGTTAAATTCCACATCCTCTTAAAAAACAACATGGAAGTAATGGAGGTAGCAATCCACCTTGACATATGTCCTGGTTGCCTGTCCCTGATCTAAGGCTGCCCTTCTTACACCCAATACTGGCTGCTTTGAGGTGGCACCACCTGAAAGAATTCTCAGAAAGAGAGGAATGGGAAGAATGGGGAGAGCAATCACTTTTTTTGTTTGTTTCATTTATCATGACTGTAATTGCTGCTTTGAGAAAAGCAGATATCCCAAGACATATTGAAATTTTTAGGTACACATGGTAAGAGGCTTTTCACATGGAAGCCTCTGGACTGAGGTTGAAGGCTTTGAGAACAGCATTGGTTGCCTTGCTACTAAGAAAGTAGAAGGCTGCATAGTCTCTGAGTTGGTGAAGGGCAGGTCCAGATTAATTAGTATTTTTTTTTAAGAGTGAGCAGTGAAAGTAGCTACAAAGCCCTCATGGGTGATTAAATCCATGTGTTTGAAATGATGGCTGGGGTGGTTCCTTTATCCACTTCTTGAAGATGATGCAGATGCTGCCTCCCACCCCCTGGATCCCCCTTCTTTCACCGCGTAAGAATTGGTCAGCCACTCATGACATGCAGCTGGGCAAATTAAAAGGAAGGGCCACCAACGTCCCTGCTGATGACGACTTTTGGAAAGTCTGCTTGGCCAAGTCGCAGAGGCTGGTAGGCAGAGGAGAAGCCATCTGCATAAGATGCTATTTAGTCGGCTGGGAGAGTGTTTGTTTGATTTCATTGGACCCACAATGGAAGTTGGAGAAAATACCAGTGGGCCCCTCCCTTGACTTCACATTCTCTTAGGCTCCTGGTCCTTACTGCTGAGGCTCAACACCTGTCCCTCACCTCCTCTGCACCCCCACTCCCAGTATGCCCTCCCAGGAATGTGGTGACCTCACCTCTGTGATGCTGATCGCCAGGACAGAAGACAAGAATGAAATGAATGTGTTATTGTTTTTTGAAGGCTCATTCTACACAGGGTGAGGACTCATCCAGTTTTTGGAAGAAATTGTTGATGACATCAGAAAAGAGATGGTTCCTCACACAAGAAGTTAGCCTAACAGTTAATAAATGCTGCAAGGAGTTACTGTTCACAGAGCTTTCCAGATTAGCATTTTATAGACTCGCATGAGCTTGTACAAATTAGAGAATTTTCCTTCAAAGCTCCTGGTCACTTAGGTCTTTTTTTTTTTTTTAATAGAGGCATGTTTTATTTATTTGTTTGTTTGTTTTTGTTTATACATGCACTGGGTACAGTCAGAAGCACGGGAGGGTGAGAGAATTCACCAGAGCCAGAGCGGGGAGCAGAGCAGGCAGAAGGACCGAAGTACACTGCTGAGGGGAGCAGCGGGCGGCAGGAGAGGTCTGCGCGCCATGTGGGACCCTCCTCGGGTGGCCGGGGAGCAGCCGGGGATTGAACCGGCGCCGCAGAGGCTGCGGGCAGCTTCGCAACCCAGCGCTCAACCGCTACGCCACCAGGGAGGCCCCGGTCTTTTTGTTTTTTTGAAAGATTTACTTTCTTTATACAAGAACCGGGGTACAGCTACAGTCCTGATGTGCAGGAGGGTGAGAGGATTCACCAGAGACAGAGTGGGGAACAGAACAGGCAGAATGACAAAATACACTGCTGAGGGGAGCAGCGGGTGTGACAGGAGAGGTTGCTCACCATGTGGGTTTCTCCGAGGCCAGTGGGGATCAAACTGGCACTGCAGAGGCCCCGGACAGCTTCACAGCGCTGCGCTCAACCACCTGCGCCACCAGGGAGGCCCCACTTAGGTCTTTGATGAATACAAGGAACCAGTGAGGAAGGAAATCCTGTTCCTTTATTCACTTGACGTTTTCAGAGTCCAAGCCAGTGAGGTCTGAGAACTGACTGAGGTAGTCCTTATTGCTGACACTAGAAATGGGCACTAAGAAACGTATGCATCAGTGAGATTTATCATGTGACAGCCCCCTCCCCAAGTGCCACGCAGAGGCCACCACTGTCTATTCTTGGCATAGAGGATGGCTCCTTTCTAGTGAGCGTAGATTTGGGGCAACCTTGCTTTCCTCTGCCCCTTCCTCTCTCAGGGATCTCCAACAGCTCCGGTGCCATCTGAATCCCTCCTTTCTGCACTCTTGATTGCAGCCCAATGAGAATGGCCTCCTGACTTTCTCGGGGAGGTGATTAGGTGGTATGACCACTGAGAATGTTCATTTTCTCAAAGAATGATCCTGTGTCAACATGAACTGAGGATACTTTTATCCTTTTCCTCATTACACTAGAATTAGCTCCACACAGGCATCATAGGCCACATTTGATGGTCGCTGAAATTCAGTATATCAGCTGCCTCTACTCAGTTCAGAAGTAACCTTGAAAAGGGAAATATTTAGTCAAACACAAAATTTGTCATTTAGTGATGACAAATTACTGGCTTTAGAGAAAATTTATTTGATTTGTCTTTAGACTTGCCAAGTGTGTGATTTATTTAAGATTCTAAATTCCCATTAGAATAGTAGCTGTATTTTCTTCTTTATTTTTCCCTATTGCTTTTTTGTGTCTTTATTTTGTATTTATACCTGTTCCACTTTATACATCTTTCCCATTCCTTTACTCATTAATTCACTTGACAAGTATTTATAGAAGTCTCTTTTTTTCTAAGTGCCAACCATAGAACCTTAAGCAAAACACTCCAAGCTCTGCCCTCCTGGCATTTAAAGTCTCACCTAATCATAGCTTTTTGTCCTTCCCCGCCTGCTCTCCTTTCTAATGCTAGTATCCTCCGTGTTTGATACTTAGGAAAGCTGGTCTCATCCTCTCTCAGCTTGGGGACCTCAGCAATTGGTGCAATGGACTCCTTCAGGAACCCAAGATCAGCTTGCGACGCAGCTCCCTCAAGTACCTGGGCTGCCGCTACAGCGAGATCAAGCCCTATGGACTCGACTGGTCAGAGCTCAGCCGGGACCTCAGGAAGACATGTGAGGAGCAGACCCTGAATGTTCCCTACAACGATTATGGGGACAGCAAAGACATCTAGCGCCACGATGCCTGAGAGCAGCTGCTGAAAGGAAGCAGGAGAGATGAGGGGGACATCTGGATTTTTGTGTGAATTTTTAATATTTTTAATGGAACATTAAAACCTCAGCAGGCAACATCTAAGGGAGAAGGTGATCCCTGCTCCCCGCTGAGCTCCTTCAGTGTGATGTTCTCCATCTGCATGACCGGTAAACTCCCCCATCCAGCAGCTTCACACAGTGCCATTTCTCTTTGGGGGCTTAATTTGGAGTTTGTTTTGCAGTTGATTTATTTAATTCATTTTCCTCAAGAGCTTCATCAGAATGCTCGAGTGTTCTGTCATGCTTTTCACAAAAGATCCACCAGGTTGAACCACCTTGGGCTCACTGGATTTTGAGTCCATTACATCTGGGGACAAAGATGAGACCAGAGAGTTGTTAGACCAACCTCAGATCCCTGCCCCAGGCAAAACTCAAGAAGCAACTCACTCTGGGATCCTAGATCCTTTTCACAGAGAAATACAAGAAAACTGAGCATGGGCCCCTGTGTAGGTCTCATGGATTCCCTCAAACCCCGCCCACCTTTCTATTGCTATCTTCACACCTGGCAGGTTTCCCTACCTTGAGGGTGGGAGGGGCTCTAGATTTTAAGGTCTTCCCCTGTTTTAAGACAGGACTGGAATCAAATGTCCCTCCAGCAGATCTCTGTCCTCTCCTCAGTGTCATCTTTTAAGAGACAAATTATCGAAAGCACCTAAGAGAAACCTGCCTGGGAGATTAGTTGGCTGTCCACATTCTAGAAAAGAAGAGGCGTTTGTTGTTTTATAAAACACTGGTGCCTCCAAGTAAGCTTCTCCAGACCACCAGTGTAGATCTCGTGCCTGGATGCTTTGTAGGTCCCCTGCCTCTTACCTGGACAGCTAAGGCATTGTTGATGTCTGCTCTGCTCCAGGTGAGATCAGTACTCCCTGTCATTGTTTTAGTGAACTAAAGTCATTATTGATCACAAGTTTCCCTCCCCCACCCTCCTTGCTAAATTTGCTTAATTATGTTGCTGCTTTTGCAATCATCTCTCCAGATAATCATCAGCAGAAGGAAGCTGCCATTTTCACCTCCATCTAATTGCTGAGAGTAGCAGAGGATCTGTGTAGGCAAAATCCACTGACCAGAGTAAGGGCCAGTCATGGTTTCTGCCCCCCTGCCTGAAGGTGGGGACCAGGCTGCTGGGAAGCCCAGGCTTTCAGAAGGGGACACCCAGGTTTGGGGACCAGCAATGGCCTTAGCCTTCCCTACATACCTCAGAGCCTGAACACATATTTTCAGCCACCCTGGCTTTGACCTAGGCTCCTCATTTGGAAACATAAGAGAAAGGTCAGGAAGGAGATGCAGGATCTGTGAGGTCAGTCACTGTGCTCTACTGAGTTTCCTTTTTAAATATTAACAGCAACACATTGATTGAGTGTTTACTATGTGCCAGGCATGCCCTAGCATTTGCCATATATTGCTGAACTCTCACCCCACCCAGGAGAGTGCTGTTCTCTAGTCCACTTTAGTGACGGGAAACTAAGGAAAAGTCAACTCTTCATTACTCTTGCCTGAGCTACAGGTTGTCAGACAGTCCGAGGATTTTAACTCCTCTGCCATCCTCTGCATTGTCCACAGTATTGCCTGAGGCTGGCAGCTGTCTGAGAACTAAGCTCCACAGGGGATCTGCCCATGGGCATTCCCTTTTGCGGAGCTCCCAGTGCAGAAGCACCCGCCTGTGTGGTGGTCAGAGCAGGAGCCCCAGTGCCCCCTGAGCCTCTGCAGAGAGTGCCCCTTTGGAGCCACTGGGTCTGCAGCCCAGGCTTAGCCCTGGGAGCCTGGGCAGAGCCTGGAGCAGGACTGCAGCCACAGGAAGCTCTTACCCCCTTTTGGAGTCCCTCCCTAGAAAGAATGTCAGGCTTATTTCACACTGTGGAATCCACCAGTCTTAGAGATGACCCCATTCTTGAGCAAAGGCTAGCAGAAAGCTGTCCACCTGTGACTGAGGCAGAGTCTCAGGTAAAATGCCTCGAGGAACAAGGTCCTCACCATTTCACCATCCCCAGAAGGGAGGATGCTGCAGGCCCCCAATCACCCATGGGATAGAGGCCCCAGGGGGCTGTCTTTTACCACCACTACTGCATTACTGACTTTTTATTCAAATCTTCAAGGAAAGCAGCTTCTAGCAGGTTAGCGGGGTGACACAAAGGCCACCCCTACCTTCCCGCTACCCGGGGGTGAGGGGGGTGACATGGAGCTGGTAGGCAGGAAGGAGGAAGGAATGAGGCCCTTCTTTGTCCCCTCCTTCTGCTTTTATCAAGATAAGAGGCTCACTAACTCTGCCTCCCTTTCTCTTCTCCACTCTCCCAAGTCCCCCCACCTCTTTTCATCTACTCTTTCTTCACCTGTGTGTGACCCTTCCTCCCTTCTTCCCTCCTCGCCAGGATTCGCTTTCTTCTTCCATTTCCTGTGCCCTCCTCACTGCACACATGTGCACACACACCACACACACACTGTGCACACACACCTCATGACTGCACATGCCACACATACTACACACACTGCACATACTACACACCATGTACACGTATGTTGTATATGCACATAGACGTGCCACACATGCCATACACACACCACACTCATACTCTACACACAATATATACACACCACACACCACACAACTCTATAAACATACTTTATACACATATTATATACACGTTGTGCACATATGCTATATATGTGTGCTGTACACACCACATACACACTGCGCACACTATACATACGCTATAATTACAGCGCAGACATACCACACAAATGCACTACACACGTTATACACAAACTACGCACACCACACACATACTCCATATACTCCACATGCCATACATACAGACTGTGCACCCAGCCTTATACCTGGATCCCCTTTACTTCAAAGTTAAAAGGAAGGCCACTGTGAGTGGGGCAGAAAGACATCTTGGGATCCCCTAAGGCTCTAACTGCAAAACTTCTGCTCTAGGAAGACACTATTGCCCACACCATGACGACATTCCCCAAAGCATGCCTGGAAGAAGTCATTCTGACTAGAAAGAGGTGGTGGGACTAGACCAGTATTAAACCCTGAGCTTCCACTCTGCCAAACAAGTCTGAGTCGTTTCTGTCCACCGGCCTCTGCCTGTGTCGGCTCCCCCCAGCACCGGTTCCTCTTGAATGTACATGACCCACTGTCATAGCATTAGACCTCTAACTGAGTGCAATCAATTTCCATGGAGTCTGGTCCACTCATTTTTATTTCATTAACCACACTTCTTGATATTCAAATGTTCTATTAAAAACTGATTATGAAAAGAGCCACTTTACTACTGTAGAAGGAAGAAAGAATTAGTGTGACCAACTTCAGGTGTAACAGTATTGTTGAAAAGAGAATTATTGTATGATTATAAAAATGGAATAATCAACTAAATAATAAACAAAAATGTTAGTAAGGGTTGGGTGTGTTGTTGTTACCTGTGTCTTTCAATCATCAGAGTGATCTGTTTGGACCTAACAGAGAACTCTAAACATTTTTAAATGTTACACTTTAGATGATAAACACATGGGCCTTAGAGCCCATCATCCTGACTAGAAAATAAAGTTAAATGCTTCGCAGCAGATTATAAACTTATTGTTGTGTAGTAGTGATTCTCACCTTCTCTGTACCACCATCCAGATAACAAGAATCATGCATTGTTTGCCTGCTGCATTGTGGACACTGTGAGGTGGAGAGGACATGCTGGTGAACAGGACAAGCTTACTCTCTGTATTAGAGCATGACATTGTGTGGGGACAGTTAGATATGGAGCCCTCCATTAGTGGGGTGAAGAGAACTGAGACAGAAGTATAGCATGCCATGGAAGTTTCTGGAATTTATGCTTCAGTTATTTAAGAAGCATGTTGCAAAAGGCCCTCTCTGCCAAATTCCTGTATTGCCTTCTCTAGAAGCATTGGGCTGGGTTGGGAATTATTAAGGGCTCCCTGGCAGGTAGTCCTGAACACACAAACTCTTTTTTTCTCTGTACCATGTGACACTAAATAGATGTTTTCTCCTCTGTCGCCAACATATGGGATTCCCTCTGTTTTCAATAACTAGACATTAAGTACTGGGCACTTAATAACCTCTTTTAAAAAGTCCTGATAAAGGTTGGCATTTGTGTACAAGAAAGAACTAGAAAAGAAAATGTAGTGTGTGGTAGTTTGAAAACACAACCATAAATTCTTTGACAACTCTTCCATCTCCAAGTGTGTTCTGTTGCCTCTTCCCTTGAATCTGGGCACGTTTATGACTATTTTCACTAATAGCTTATGATGGAAATGACACTATGTGTCTTCCAACTCTGCATCATATAGGCCTTGAACTTTCTGCCTTTTCTCTGGAAATCTTGATTCTTTTTAAGATTTATTTATTTATGCATACAAGAGCTGGGGTACAGGCCAGAGGTGCAGGGGGTGATAGGATTCACCAGAGACAGTGGGGAACAGAACAGGCAGACTGACTGAAATACACTGCTGAGGGGAGCAGCGGACGATTCAGGAGAGGTCTGCTGTGCCATGAGGCTTGCTCCCTGGCTGGCCAGGAATCGAACTCATGCTGCAGTGTTTGCAGATTGCTTCATATGTTGCGTCTCAACCCCTGCACCACCAGGGAGACCCTGGAACTCTTGCTTCTTAATAAAATTCTGAGCTACTATAAAGAAATTTTAGGGCAACTTGCTGCAGGAGTTATAGGTAAGCACTCTGGTCCCCTGTCCCAGCTGAACCCAGCCTTGGAGACATTCCTGAGGCATCAGACACATGAATGAGATTGTGTTGGCTTCTAGACTCATCCCTATGCAGTGGTGAATATCACCCAGCAACCTCATCAATGTCACATGCCAGAGAGAATTACCCTCTCAAACCCTGCCCAAATTCCTGATTCCCCCCCCCCGCCCCGAAGTGATGAAGCCTAATGAGATGGTTATTGTTTTAAGTCACTAAGAGTGGTCTAAACAGTGGGCATCTGATTGTGAGTCAACAGTATCTATCTCATCCATCCAGTGTTAGAGCATCAGGTAAGTCTTGTTCCAGCATGAATTCACTGTGAAGAAGAGAAGAACTTCTACGCTGGCTATACAAAAGCAAAACATTGTTCTCTTCAACAAAGTGAGTCGTCTCTGCTTGACAGAGGAGAGTGAAAAGAAGTCTGGGTTGCACCATTTCACACCTTCTGTGAGTGAGAGTGTTGGGAACTTAGGTGAAACCTTGGGAAGAGATAATTTTCTGGGGCCAGCAAAAGAAATCAGAGGGAGAAGACAATGTAGGACAAAGAAGAAATGTGGGGAGGGAAGGATTTCTTGCAATTACTTTGTTTTGCCATCCCCTGCATTTGGGATTTCCTGGATATGATTGTGCAGACCCCCTGCCCCACGTGATGTGCCGGGACTGGGCTAAAACACTTCAACACCATAATATCCCCCAATCTTCAAGTCTATGAAATCAGTACTCTGAAGAAAGAGGAAGCAGAGTCTCAGAGACTTACCGCCCAAGTTCACAGTGGACTCGCTCTTTTGTCTGTCATGTGAGGACAGTGCAGAGCCAAGAAATCATGTGCCTAGGTCTGGAAGTCCAATGTAGTAGTCTGGGCTCTCTCAGTTCTTTTGAGCAGTTCTGTAATTTCTGTGCCTTCACCACCACACCCAATGCTAGAGTGAGGACCTGGAGACAAAAACCACCTGCCCTTCCAGACAGTGGAGCTTAAAAGTTGATCCAGGAAACAGTCCTGTTGTCAAAGACCTGCTGCCTCCTAACTGTGCTCCCACCATCAACTCCTATTTCACTGTCATTTCCATGGAATGATTTAACAAGCATTTTGTGTCTAATGAAATCTCACTGCTATACAGAATAGGCTAATGATTTCTCTTGATAGACATGGAAATCTAGGACTTGGCTCATATCTGCACTATTCCAAAGTGAGAATAAAAAAACAAAACCTCTTTGTTCCAGAACTCGGCGGTGTGTGCTATAATTGGGCTGACTTCCAGGGGGATGGACAGGTTTTGATATCATATTTCTTCACCCAACTGCCTTTTGTTAGGGTTTGTGAATACACCGGGTACAAATTAGTGTAATTGATTCCTTGTTGCCTTTCCAGTAGGATAACCTCAGCCATGCTCCATGCTAATAATTAGGAGCAGTGTTTTTTGTTTGAAAGGATTCAAACGTCAAGTGACCCTGAGTCTCTTGCTGTCAATGAGTCAGAGAGTGACTTCTCCTACCTACCAAGTTCAGGATGAAACCACCCCCCAACCCTGTCATGCCCTTTTAATGTCACAGGACTAAGTGCCCGTGGCTAAAACTAAGATAGTACATCCCTTCAGTGCCATTTTGTCCTTGTGACTGCTGAGTGTATCACAGCAATGTACATACTCCTCAAAAACCTTTGTTCTCACATTTGTTTCCCAGCCTTCTCCTGCTCTGCTCTGTGTGACACAGAGCTGACTCATGCCAACTATCTCTCCTTGACCCCCTTGTCAACTGGCTGTCCTCTGCAGTGGGACTGTGAGGGGTACGTGTGCATGTTTGTAGGACAGAAAGAGGGAAGAGCAGAGTATTTTTCCACTCTCTGGCCGATGGCCTCTCCAGCTTCTCCCCCAGATGCCAGAAGCCTTTGTGGCCTCAGAACTCTTGCAGCAACACCCACCAGGTTTTCAGCTCCTTCAGGTGGCTTCAATCCTGAGTTCCCTATCACTACTATGTCATCCCTCCCAGCAGGAGCTGCTTCCTGCTACTGCTAATCACAGGTTGCCCATAATTCTCTCAAAGCCCTTTTTTTTGCTATCCTAAAGCCTTTCTAATTGATTTCCCATTTTGAATTTTCTTGAAATAGCTAAAATGTGGTCTGCTTTCCCTACAAGGTCTTAGCTAATATGCACTTGGAACTGAAAATTATTACACGTTATCTCCCATGGGATTTTTGTGATTCTTTAGGGACTGACTCAGAATCTGGAAGATGAAAATTTGAAGCCAAAAATGAAAAAAAAACCGTGAATACCAAGATTGATTATAGAAATACAGAATAGATCTCCAGGGGAGTGATAAAGATAATCAAGGGGCTGCCTGTGATTTGAAAAGGATTTGACGATGGATCTGAACTTGGCCCTAATGAGTGGTGAACTCCTTGATCAGGGCCTGACATGCGTATGGAAATGGTAACAGCAAGATGTGTACTATGCATTTGTCATCCCTAATTTATAGTTATAGAATAGGCACAACATACCTGAAATCAGGATAATCCAAGAAAGATATATTTTGTAGGCACCATATCATGCTTATAACTTATAACACACGTAAAAGTGAAGGTAGGTTTATTGAGTGCTTAATAATAGAAATAGAGTGAAGACAAAAAGTACTTTTCTGAGAACTTCTAGTCCCTTTAATACACGATCAATTTCAGCAGTCAGTGTTCTGAACTGTCATTTTCACTTCTAAATCTCATTTTAATAGACTTCATGGTGTGGATTAGGTATCTTAGGTGACTTAAAATAAAAGATTTCAAAGTTTCCATCTGTTTCTACCATGTGGTCAGGGAATCAGTTAAGATCTGGTCAAGATTTCAACAAAGAATTTAATATAGTGATTGGTGAATGGACATTGGAGGTGCAGAAATATTTGAAGCATTGGGATAACAGAGGTATGAATAATAAACGAAGGAGTCAGCTACCATGCCTAAGGTTCAGAGAACAAAGGGAGGAAGTTGGTTTAACAGAAACTAGATACCCTTGAGGAGGAGAGGCTATTTGCCTAGAACTGGGATTTCACTGTTCTAAATGAGGCTAGTTGGTTAAGTACAAAAAGATGAGGGAGGGCCTCCCCTAGTGGCGCAGCGGTTGAGTGCTGTGCTGCGAGGCTGCCCACAGCCTCTGCAGTGCCGGTTCTATCACCAGCTGCCGGCAAGTGTCCCACATGTCACGCAGTCCTCTCCTGCCGTGCCCGCTGCTCCCCTCAGCAGTGTACTTCGTCAGTCTGCCTGTTCTGCTCTCCACTCTGGCTCTGGTGAATTCTCTCACCCTCCCGCGCTTCTGACTGTACCCAGTGCTTGTATAAATAAATAAATAAATCTTAAAAAAATTAAAAACAAAAAAACAAAAAGATGATGGTGATTAGAACGAGCTAGTGTTGTGACAGTGAAGACTCTTCAGATGGATCATGCTGATTTGAACTGCGAGCCAATGCAGGAAACAGTCCCCACATCCCCTTCCTCCTGCCTGCCTTCGTCTAGTTCCCCTGTTGGCAAAACCTAGTGTGGAACTGATTGACAAGAAACCAAAGTCGGCTGTGTTCCTACAACTGTAGCACAAAGCAAAGTGCAAAAGGCTGGGTTTGAACTTAGGGGCAATAACTACATGCAATCTGAAGATGGCATAAGATAATGCTTCTGATAGCACCTAGTAGGTTGCCTGGAATACATCCAGTACATGGTCAAAAATTAGGTGTTCCATGGCCCTCTTCATTGTTCCTTAGATGCTGAAATGGAACCAAATATGTCACCCATATTATCCTTTTCCAGTTGCTTCTCTTGATACTATTATAGGGCCCCATGAAAACACACTGCAAGTTCACATTATGCATCCTTTGAAGGATCCTTAAGAATTTTTCAGATATTTGAAACTGAACTTCCTCTAAAACACTTTATCATTTTGTGTAAGATTTCTTTTATTGCTGAAGATGCTGTCATCTTAAATAGCAAGTAGACTTTATTGATTGCTTATTATGACAAGCACTTTTATCTGATTTTGTTGAATTCTTCCGACAACCCTAAGAACACATTTGGCTACTACCTACATTTTACAGACAAGGAAACTCAGAGAGTTGAAGTAGTTGCCCAAGACCATACAGCAGGTAAGTATGAGGGCCAGAATATATCATTTTTTCCAATCTCCAATGTTAGTGTGTGGCACACTTAAATCCCCTTCCCTTCACCACTAAAATTTCTACTAGATCAACATGGTGTGTGAACTGAACTATAGGAACATTTGACTGAATACGTTTTTCTGGTCAGTTTGTTTTGCTGATGGGAGGAGGAGTAGATCTCACAAGCAGCAAAACTAAGAAACAGGACCCGGTGACCTTACATGTTCACATCTTGCTGCTTCATCACAGTCATCTATGCAGCGCAAGTACCCACCACGCAGAAGCCTAACTGTGGAGCTGGACATAGGCACCATCGAGGCCCTTGGGATATGAGTTTACTGGCATAGATAGAAGTAGAGCTCCTTCATCTTGGATCTCGCTGAGTTTTGATCTATACTGGCACGTGACAGGGAACAAACCTCATCTCCAGCCTCTAGCCTACTCTCATTTTCAGAAAGACCATCCCAGCTACTCAGATGTCTATTCACTTATAGACTAGAAACATTTGATCACACCCATTTTGATGTCTTGTGTCCACACCATGGTAACCCCTGACCAAGAAATTTAATTTAATGCACTTCAGACTTCCAGACCTTCCAAATGGTCTCACTCTTGGGTATTGACTGAGGATGATGTTTTGATACTCACGGTGTAGCCTTTATGTCCCTTGGCATAGAAAGGGATCCTAGGAGGCCCACAACAGAGGTGTTGGTGATGGGGTTGACTGGTGTGGGGTAAGGAGGGGGGAATATAAAGAGAGGATATTTGGTTGTTATGGCAATACCAGCAAACACTCCAAGGAGAGGGTGTGGCCCGGGATTTAACGAAGTGCCACTGGGTTTGAGCAGCATCTGGAATGTCTGAGTGTAGCTGCGTTCCTCCCCACAGCGCCTGGAGCCAGGCCACCGGCAAGGACGGCCTGTACCTCTTAGGAATGCACAGGATGAAGACAGGCATGGAAAAGACGAGCAGGCCTCCCAGGTGTGAGCTTTCCTATTCCCAGCCACAGAACGAAGGCCTCCCAGAAGAAGTTTGGAAAACTCCACAAAGAGCCAAAAGAGACTTATGTACAAATTATTTCCCCCCCAAACTCTTAGCCCAACATTCTTCAGGGTATGAGCAGGCACTTTCAGAGTTCTTTCCTGAAAAAGTTCACTTCTGTCTTTTCCTTTGCTGCTTTGTCCTTCTCCTAGGTGGGGGTGACTTGGGGACGCCAAATACTCACCATTTAACAGATGTGTGACATGTGTCAGCAAGAGAAATGTGGGTGGCAGTGGATTGCAAGGGTGAGTCTGGAAAGATGCTGGAGCCAGGAGAGACAAGACCACAATGACAGTGAAGGGGAGGGCCTGAGTGAAAGCCTGAGGATGGGCCGGGTCTGTGTCAAAGGCCCAGTGGTTAGCTGAGGTCACCATCCAGGAGATTCATTGAGAACCTGATCAGAATGTGATAGCGAGGTCAACTGGAGGCCAGGAGGCGACCAGGGGAAAGGAGGCCAGGAGCTCCCCCTGTAGCCTGAACACAGGCATTGCAGAATCTGAACATGCCTTTACCTCCATCACTAGCCAGACTCAATTCTTCCCATCTCTAGACTTAATCTTATTTTGTACTATTTCATCTTCCCCTAAGCCTTAACTAGCTTGGAGGAAATTCTTGTCAAAGGTCTAGCACGAATGGGAACTGGAAACAAGCGGTACATCCAAAATGCTAATAGGTGCTAATGGGCCTGTTGCGAAAAAAGAAGGAAGGCAATTCATTTATTAACAAATACTTAGCATTTATAATGCTCCTGCTACGCTATGAGAAAGGAACTGACATGGAGTACTTTACATGCCAAGTGCATTTAAAAAATAACTAATATTACACTTTGAATACTTGTAACAACCAGACAAATAAACTTATCCTCCTCTTTATAAATGGCTCGAAAAAAATCAGTCATGTCTTCCTGCGTTGAGAGGACAGACCAGGTTCTATACTCTCTGGGTGAGCAGCCATGGGCACATCAGTGCTTAGCATGTCTACCAAATCCACTTTGAGAATCAAGTTTTGAAATATACAGATATCTTGGTCCATCCAGCTAGGGGGAAAGTTGCTACCCTCCCCAAGTCATGAACTCTGCCTGGGGCCTCTTTACTTCATGAAGGTAAATTGTCTAACTCAGAAATGATTATGGGTGGATACAGCTTGCTCATTAATGAGCACGCTGCCCAGACTGAACTCTGAGACATGCTCTGGCATTAGCAATACACTCTGAAATTGTGTATAAATTCCATTGTCTTGTTGACATAATTTAAAAAAAATTTTTCCTTCCCTTAATACTTGGAATCAGGGTCACATTCTAACTATTTAATCTGGGGCCTCAAACTGGCACACAGTATGGCTTTAAATGAAATTATATTTAAAATATAGCCAAAGGTTCACAGAACACTTAATTCACTTAATTGTATGTAAGGGTATATGTGTGTGTGTGTGAGAGAGAGAAAGAGAGAGAAAGAGAGAAAGAGGGAGAGAGAACCTACCAGTCCATTAGAATAATCCACATCCAAGCTCTGACAGTGCATGGAAACTCAAAACCCAGCCAAGCACCATATGCACACCAGTGCTTCTTGGTCCCTTCTGTACCAGGGGCATTCCTGTTTATCTCAGGGTAAAAATATTTCCCTTTGATTTTTTAATTATTATTTTATCTTATTTTACATATTTTTACATCATTTTTCATTTTTGTACAATGTATGCATTTTCTTCTCAATTATAGGCCCCGTTAAATTCCCTCTACCCATTCACCCATGAACCATCACCATGGTCCCTTGTTCTCTTTCCCACCCTTGTTTTGATCCTACTCCCTTCTCCCCCCCTGCAGAATGTCTCTGGTTTGTAGTTGCCTGTTGATTTTGATTTTTACTTTATTATAGCTACTTTTTTTCCCTGATCCCTTATTTGGATCCTCTACATTCCTCCTATAAGTGAGACCATCTGATATTTTTCTTCTTCTTTCTGGTTTATTTCACTGAGCATGATCCCTTCCAGCTCCGTCCATGTTGCTGCAAATTGCATGAGTTTATCTTTTTTGATTGCTGAGTAATATTCCATTGTGTATATGTACCACATCTTCTTGATCCACTCATCTATTTTTGGGCATTTGGGTTGTTTCCATAGCTTACCTGTTGTACATAGTGCTGCAATAAACATAGGGGCACAGGTGTCCTTTTGATTTAATGTTTTTTGTCCTTTGGCTAGATACCTAGAAGCGGAATTGTTGGATCATATGGAAGCTCCATCTTTAGCAAATTGAGGAATCTCCACACAGCTTGTAATAGTGGTTGCAACAGTTTGCACTCCCACCAGCAGTGTAGTAGAGTTCCTTTCTCTCCACATTCTCATTGGGTAACAGTTTTTATAGCAACAATTTATAATGTGATTTTTCCATGGTGCATACTTCACATTTATTATAGTTTATTTGCATAAAAATTGTTTAAGTTGGGATTTATCATTCCATTTTACAGGTGGGAAAGTTGAGTGTCAAACTATTAAGTAACTTGCTCAAGATTACTAAACTTCATCTCAGTGTAGGGGTTGACTTGAAGATCGCAATCCATGTGGACTGCATCCATACCTACACATGATATGTGTATGCTGGGCAAAAGCATGTCTCCTTGTGAAACTGACCAGCAGATTTTAAAATCAGTGGTCAATTTGAAAATGAGTTATTTTGATTCTACGCGTTCACCACCTACATTCTTGTATGCTGGCCTTTCATTGCAGTCACTTCCAGACTGTTGCTAATGTAGTAGTAAAAGCATAAAGCTCAAGTGTCCACAGGCATGCCTGCCCACCCCCAATACCAACATATTCTTTTTTCTTTGGGTTCTTACATCCATGAAATCATAGTTGGCATTCACTGAAGGAAATCTCAAGGTCTTAAGGAGGAGCCCCAGGCAAGGCAGTGCTGGAGTTTTAAAACCACATAAGATGGTGTTTCCAGGGCCACCATGTTGGAATGGGAGTTGTGTCTTGCCAGAGGCTGCCTGGATCAAGGGGTAAATGTGTCCAGAAATTCAGCCTGTGCTGCTCTTTACAAGCTTTGGTCACTGGTGCTGGTTTCTTTGACTTTGATGAAGGTGTACATTTGTCTATTTCTCACACAAGTCATCAAATGGCCTATGGATTCCTGAGTTCACGTGCCTTCAAAGAGTTTACAATTAAATAAGGGCAAAACCAAGAACACACCCAACAGAACATCTTACAACTGGATTGATTATCCTTAGAAAGGACAACAAGGGCCATGGGCACAATAAATGCCATCAGATAAGAGGATGAAGAACATCTTCATGAAACTGAAGGACATGAGAAGGCACTGAGGAAATGAATAGATTCAGGGTCCTTAGAGAGGAAGGAAGGCAGTTCAAGGCAGGTCATAGCAGGAGCAAAGGCATAGGCTTGAGGCCCTGGGGGTACCCTTTTGGACAGGAAAAGCACATGTTCAAAAGTGGTGAGAGGGAGATTGAAGGGCAGGTAGGATGCATTGAGATTGTTCTTTTTTTTTTTAAGATTTATTTATTTATTTATACAAGCACTGGGTATGGTCAGAAGCGCGGGAGGGCGAGAGAATTCACCAGAGCCAGAGCGGGGAACAGAACAGGCAGACTGATGAAATGCACTGCTGAGGGGAGCAGTGAGCCAGACAGGAGAGGTCTGTCGAGCCATGTGGGACCCTTGCCGGCGGCCGGGGATCGAACCGGCACTGCAGAGAATGCGGGCATCTTCGCAACCCAGCGCTCAAACGCTGCGCCACTGGGGAGGCCTGAGATGAGATTGTTCTTAACATTGGGGTCAGCAGAGACAGACCTTGTTTCCTTGAGTCAGGGTGACACGAGTGCTGTGCCTTAGGAGGGATTGTGTGGCTCGAGATGCTGGGCAGCTGCGGGGAAGAGGTAAGAGATGGAGTCTAACCTGGTGACGTACCACAATTTTCCAGGAGGTGATGGCAGCTTGAGCCAGTGAGATAGCAAAGCAAATGGAAAGAAGGATGGTAGGTGGCAGAACAGCAAAGGAGATAGCATGTGTGCGTAGGGAAGCTGGAATAAGAAATAATTTCCCTCTGTGTAAGAGCCATTGTGGTGGCTAGGAAGCATTCCATGTCCCCTCCTGATCCCCCATATCTCTCTGCCCTTACCTCATTCTTCTCCAGCCACACAGGCTCAGTGCTCTTCTTTGAATACACTAGTACTCTCCACCTCACGCTGCCTGAGCTGTGCCTTGGACTGACTCATTCTTCCCCCAACGGTTTCACTCACTACTTGCACATCTTCAAGGAGAAATATTCATGGGCCTCCCACATGGAAACCAACACTTTCCCAAGGCCTGCCACTTCTTACGCTTCCTTTCTATTCTGTGTCTTTTTTCACTAAGCTCCTCCCACATACATATGTCCATGTATATTGTCTATCCCTCTCCACTTCTTTTTTTTTAAAGATTTATCTATTCATTTAGACAAGCACTGGGTAAAATCAGAAGTGTGGGAGGGTGAGAGAATTCACCAGAGCCAGAGCGGGAAGCAGAGCAGGCAGAAGGACCGAAGTACACTGCTGAGGGGAGCAGCAGGCGCGGCAGGAGAGGTCTGTCGTGCCATGTGGGGCCCTCGCCTGGCACTGGGGTAAAGAACCGGTGCTACAGAGGCTGCGGGCAGCTTCGCAGCCCAACGCTCAACCACTGCGCCACCAGGGAGGCCCTATCTCTCTCCACTTCTTTGCAAGTTCTGTGAGGAAAGAGATATTGTTTTGTTCACTGCTGTATCCCTAATGACCAGCACAGAACAAATGATCGATAAATATTATTTGAATATCATGATATCACGACTTTAAGAGTTTTTGCTTCATCAAAGCCAGAGAATTCCTGGTACAAAATGTCTAGGGAGTTTTTTAATATTATATTGATTCATGATTAGGCAGGACAGGCCAACAAAGGAAATGCCATAGCGAGTAATTTGGTCTTCTGGAGACCGTTTCAAGCCTGAGAATCTACCCACCTAAGTACTATGCTTTGTGTGTGTGGTTTCCAGGCAAGAACGTGTTCTCAAAGAACACATGCAGTTAATGCACGGACCCCAGAGTCAGAGTCCTGAGGTCCAAATCCTGGATGTGTTGCCTCTGGTGTCTCTGTACCTCTCTGATCCTCCTGTGTCTTGTTTTTAAGTGTTTCACTTCTCCTTGGTTGTAAATCTAACTTCCCAAAGTTAAGGCTCCAGGGATTACTTGATATCTTAACAGTTAAAGAGCATAGGCTTTATGGAAACTATGCTAGTGAGAGCCTTTTTTGTATATCTGGCTTGAGGTTTCTGGATATATAAATTTATAGATGATTTATTAAATTTAAGTTTTCCTTAACTAGAATAATATAATCCAAACATACATCTGAACATGATAGACCTTTCCTTTGGCCATGAGACATAAGTGACTTTTAAAAAATCATGCCCACAGCATTTTAAAAGTAAATGTGAATGTCGTGTGTGCAATATTTTACAACTATGCAGCTCAGCATGGTAGCCACCATTTTCATGAAGCAATTTACATTTAAATTAGTGGTATTAAACAAAATTTAAAATTCTGTTATTTACTAAATCATGTTAGTCTCACTTCAAATGCTCAGTAGCAACAGGTGACCAGTGGTTACTACGTTGGATAATGTGGCTACAGACATCTTCATCATCATAGAAATTGGCAATTAACTCTTCTAAAAATTGGATAAATTCATCAATGCAATTATCTTTTGAAAGAAATAACCAGCGTTCTACATAGCTAATGCCATTTTCCAGGTATATTCCAAATGCCTGGAACTTACCAACATTTTTGTCAAGTCCAAAAATTTCCCCTTAGCCCACTTCCTTTTTCTCACTGCCATGCTTTAGCACTATCATCTTACTAACCATTTTGTTTCTTTCTGAATCAGTGGGTTAGAACATCTCCTGACACTCAACCTACATGGGATTCTTGTAGCTGCTCTATCTATCCTGAGAATAAAACAAGGGCATAGATTTCAGAGACCCTCTAATGTCTGAGAATCATAGTATTTGAGAATTTGAAGCATCTTTACAAGGAATATAAAGGCAATTCTATTCTCTGCACTTCCAAGCTTGAGCGAACAGACAATTTTCATTGCTCCTATCAATTACTGCTTAACCTCTTCCTGTCTGAAATAGCTCAGGCACTGTGCCAGGGAGAATCCTGCCAAGGTAAATATTTAGGAAACTGAGACTCATAGAGGTTAAGTGACTAAATGAAAAGTCTACTTAACGGTGGTGTTAGAATTCACTTTCAGATTCATCAGACTCAAAAGCTTGCATTTCTCGCAGATCACCAGGCTGCTGCCCATGGATTATATGTCACGAATACATCCTACACAGTGACCTTCAAAGCCACACTCAGTCATCCCTGCCCCCAGCTCCCCTGCAGCAGGTCACCGATCAAAGTAAAGGAATGAGAAGTGTTGGATTAATAATATTTCCCAGGGTGGAGACTATTTGGACATTTTAAGAAGCTGTAGGAACTCTCTTGTAGGTTGTCCTAAAGGTCACTGACTCATTGCCAACACAATCATTTCTTGGAAGTCATTTGTGTCCTAACACACACAGGCCTTACTATTCAGAAAGCCTCTCAGCTGTACTTATTGAAGTGTGCAATGAGGACATTCTCTAACTTAGATAATCTTTTGTGAGATTTAAATATGACTTGTGTGCGTATAAATATTTTTAAAAAGACCACTGCCTTCGGAGAGTAGTTATATAATGAAGAGGAAAGGCAAATTGATACAACATGATTGGTAGTCATTAAAAAGTCAACACTCTCCCTTCATTTACTTGTTTGCATTTGAATAAGAAACTTTTATGTGGACAGGGACAAAGAAAAGGAAGCTTGCCTAGATTAAATTATCCTCAGAAGAAAATTTGATTTGAAGAACATTAGCAAACTGCAGTTACTCTGGACTATCTTGCAAGGCTTAGAAATGTTTTTATTATACTGATTTGAAATGTTAAGCAGATTTAACTTGCAGATTCTTTTAAAGATGGACTCTGCTCAAACAGGCCCCATGTGTAATGGTTAGTGCTCTGGACTCTGAATGTATTCTGTCATTGTCACACCAATCCTTACTAACACTTAGCATTGTAATCCAAATATCTAGTAGCAGGACATAGGGGCAAAGGGCTGCTGGTGGTGGTGACCATCAGAAAGGGCTGAGTGTGGCAAATCACTCAGGCCTTACAGTGAACTGACCATGAGTATGGAATCTTACCAGATATATGCTGTCCAGGCCAGATGAAAGCAGACTTGAAAAACCACTGTTCTCTAACCTTATCTTATTTTGTGCCAGATCTAAACATCCAAGGGACCTGTCAAAAGTCCTATAGGAACATTCCAAGATGTACAGTTTTCACCAACATCCCCCTTTTGCTCTGAGTCAACCATGGGCACATAGGGTTAGGGGGCTCAGAATCAGTGATCTTTCTGTGGTGACATAAAAAAGACAACCCAAAGCCAGCTCCAGAGATGTCCTGATGTTATTTATAAGTGGAAAGCCTTCTCCTTAACCCCCTCACCCCCCAAGCCCCTCATCATCTGGTTGGCTTGAATCTGAGAGTAGTGAGTCTCCTGGCCGATGGGTGACTCACAATGTCATTTAAGTTTGTCAGTCAATGGAAACCAGAGCTCCAAAGTCTCTCTCCAGGACTCTCCCTGGGGAGCCTATTAGGGAGAAGGCAGCCTTGCCAGATGTCTCAGTTCAGCTGGCCTAACTGGCATGTACAGGGGCGTCTGCTTCTACTCAGGGACTGGCACAAGGAGAAGGTCCTGGAAGGGTGCTCTAGAAGGTTCACTTTTTTCTTATCATCAGCTAGTAAGAAAGTGACAGGGAAACCAAGGAGCACCTTGAAACATGAACAGGTAAAAAGGCATTTAACTTTCCTATTTCAACTGGATTTGGATTCACTCTGGTTCTAGAGGGCTGAACATGATATAGCAGAAAGCATGTTATTGTTAGGAATGGAAAAGTTGGATCCCTATCCTAACCTGTACTTAGTTACTAAGCCTAACATTTTCAATAACTTCTCAGACACTCAGATTCCTCATCTGTGAAATGGAACAAAACGAACAAAATCTGTTCTTGCTCTACCTCGCCGATGGGTGGCAGTAAAGCAGATATCAGCACTTTGCAAATCATAAAGAAAATAGTGAATAGGGCCCTCCCTGGTGGAGCAAGGGATTAAGTTCCAGTACTATGAAGCTATAGACAGTCACCGCAGCATGAGTTCAATCCCCTACCAGGGAAGTGACCCATGTGATGCAGTAGACCTCACCTGTCTCGCCCGCTGCTCTAGCCATCTGTCTGTTCTGCTCCCCACTCTGTCTCTGGTGAATCCTCTCACCCCTTACCCCCTGCACTTCTGGACTGTACCCCAGTTCTTGTATGCATAAATAAATAAATCTTTTTAAAAAATAAAATGTCAGCTAATATACCTTTAACCTCCAAGTATTTAAGTAACAAAGCTTTCTCCCAAGATTCACTACTACTTCCAAATCTCCATCCTATAGGTCTTCCCAAAATGCTCATAGGTGTGCAGAGATCACCTCCAGCCCTTCAGGCAGCTGGTGGGCCTGACATGGGAGGAGAAGCCTCCTGTAGTGTGCTAAATACTGCTATATATGAGTGTCCAACTAATTATCTATCTGGCCCTCCAATGGATTTTATAAAAAAATAAATATATGCTCTTTCTTCCAAAACTTGCTCCTTGGGTCTTCCCTTTGCAGTCAGTGTTGATTATATTTATGATGTGCAGGGTTGGACATTTCTCTCTATCTCTCCCCCATCTCTTCCCCACCCTATGAACCACCATTTTTCCTCCTTACATCTTGACATCTCACAAAAACCTCGCTTGAATCTAAGTCTTCTCATGTGGCCTTTAGGAACTTTCTTTACCAGACTGACACTAAGTGTCCTTATCTATGAAACAAGAATGTAGAATGTAGAGAATGTAGAAACCCTGTTGTAAGGGTTTAAAAAGATGTGTTCAAAACAGGGAAGGAAAGAACGCTAGGGACTATGGTGATGGTGCACGGGGGAATTGGTGGTGGGAATTTTATGGGGGTTACACCTGAGAGGAAAAAGCAAATATTGTACAAAAATGAACAATGACGTAAAAAAAAAAAGAGAGAGAGATGTGTTTGCCCTGCATGGGATATGCTAGCTTAGCTTTACCGTCTAGCTAAACTGCATGCCTCACAGATATGAGATGATCCAGCCTTTCCCCACTCCAACCTCCATATTTTCAACCCTCTTCTTCCCTTTGCCTGAATTCTCTCCATCTGCCTCTCAAGATCCTATGTCCCCTGCATGGATCATTCTTCAAGTGGCGGTGAAGAGTGATACGTATTTCCTGTGACCCATAAATGATTCCCGTACTTTATTTCTACAACCCAGGAGTCACTTAACATCACTACTGTGTACTCTGCCTTTGTATATATCATCTCTTCTCAGGAACTTCCATGTTTATCTTCCTTACACATACTATTTACTTAATAAATAGTTTTTAAGTGACTGAAAGGAACAATCAATCAATGAACTATGATGTCTGGACCTACCACAAGCAAATAGAAAGCAATTTGGAAGTGATAGAATGAGTTAAACAAAGAAGGCACTGAAGACACTTCACATTTTGTGTGCTGATTTTTTAATGAACATCTTATAATCTTAATAAATAACTGGCTGTAGCTGTTTTACATTACAATACAGTAGATCAGCTCCTTTCACTGTGTTCCCTATTGAGCCATCCCCTTGGGGTGCTAATGGTGATCTCACAGAGCAGAGGAAGTGCCAAGTCCAATGCCTCATGATGGTAGGAAGGCAAGGAGGAATCAAGGATAACTCTTTACTGTCATGAACAGGTTTGCCAGCTGTCCATTCTCCTCACTCTTCGGGTCCATCTGGTTGAGGGGTCACATGAATTATCAAAGTCTACTAGCCCGGGGCAATCTGGTACCTGATGATTTAGTTACTGAGGAAAAGGAACCAGAGAGTGATTTTCTTTTTTAAAGATTTATTTATTTATTTACACAAGCACTGGGTACAGTCAGAAGCGCGGGAGGGTGAGAGAATTCACCAGAGCCAGAGCGGGGAGCAGAGCAGGCAGAAGGACCGAAGTACACTGCTGAGGGGAGCAGTGGGCGGCAGGAGAGGTCTGCGCGCCATGTGGGACCCTCCTCCGGTGGCCAGGGAGCAGCTGGAGATCGAACCAGCGCTGCAGAGGCCGCGGGCAGCTTCGCAACCCAGTGCTCAACCGCTGCGCCACCGGTGAGGCCCCAGAGAGTGATTTTGAAGCAAAGAAACAGACCAAAGTGCTTCTGGGAGAGACTTCTGTGACCATATGCGTGAGAATCAGCAGTGGGTGCAGGCCACCATATTGAGCGAGTGTGAGTTGATATCCCCTGGGCATCTGTGACCATGGCATCTCAGTCCTGTAACTTTATTAGCGACCCAAGGAACTCATAGCACAAGGTTCAGGGACAAGGGCTGGAAGAACCTGCCATCTTGGAATGACCAGAACTGACTACTGACTAAGGCTGTGCAGTGTCTAGCCCCAGGGGCTATCCAACTATCACAGGAGCCATCTTCCTTCCCATGGCTGTGGTGAAATGCAATATTGCCAACAGATAATAAATATTTTAAAATGAAACATGAAAAACAAATTTTCTTGCTGTCACTCCTTTGGCTAGTTTGAGCACAGACCCATACTGGCATGAACCACGGGGTCCATGCTTTTTTGGGGACCGGGCCTCCAATGAAGCAATGCACAGGATGACTATTCTACTGCCTCAGTCTTGGATAGGACAGGACTCCCCTACTAGGAGCTGGACTAGATTCCAGGAACTTGTTTACCCTGCCCCAGAAAATAATTTTACATCTTCTTTAAATGGATGCTCTACATTTTCCCAATATCCTTTCCATATTGAAGCCTATCACAAATGCCAGAAATAATTATTCTCTTCTTGGGAGCACTAAATGTGAACCCAGACAGTGAATTATATCTAAGTTATTATTTCCCTTATGGCTAGAAATATAGAGGACAAGAGTGTTTGGGATGAGCAAACTCTGCTCTTTGCTGCCTCCACCAAGTTTTGCCCACCTCGTTTCTTATTGCCACAGATAAATATGTATATATAACCTTTTCCTTTTTAACCACTTTCAAAACATTGTTCTTTCCTACATGAAGCCTGGTTCAAGATAGTGGTGGGTGATATTTCATCTTCCCATTTACAATGTCATTGGTTTAGTGTTGCTGGGAAGAGAAGGAATGTGTGCCCATATTCGAAGAGCAGATGATTCAGGTGATCAGGTTATGCTCTCATTTTTGCCTGCTTTCAACTCCACTGGAGAAGTTTTGAGGAAGGCAAGCATCACAACTCTTTCTGAGGTGACAAAACTGAGATGTTGAACAAGAAATTAGCTCCTGACTTTCCTTCCACAAGATCTAATCTGGAAATTGACCAAAACTCATAATTATAATAGACCCCATGAAGAAAGGGTTAGCCTGGTACTTAAACAGAAGCAGGTTGATGTGGTCATTTCATGTACAGATCGGCTACTGAAGGAGAAAGGGTAAGGACAACAAAGTGGACCCCAAATAGCTGAAATTCTTCTCTCTGCCCACAGAGTGTCACTCTCGCTCCATGTGTTTCCCTAGCTTGCTTAAATCAAAAACTCTGGATCACAAGTTGGATACATCACACTTAAATAGAATTTACCTCAGATTCTGCATTGTTCAAAGGATTCCCTTTTGTCAGCTTTGGAGACTTGGAACAAGGCTGAGTATCCTCGACTCCTTTCATCCTCCTGCCCTGGGCCTGGACTTACCCCTGACTGCTTCCTTCTCTAAGGCCTTTCTTGGCTTCTCCATGCGGCCTGTTCTTCCATCTCCTCCCACCTTTTCCCGATGTCATTTCCATGACATTTTTCCCCCCAGAAAATCAACAATTGGTCACGTGGCTGGGAATGATGGCCAGGCTTGGGGACTTAGAAGTGAGACCACAAGTCAAGCATGAGGAATGCATGAGTTCCTGCGATTCTGGCAATCAGAAAATGAGCCCTAATCTGAACTTGTTGACTGACCAGCTGGCTGAGAGCCACACTTGGAATAGGCACGTATGGAAGTATAAAAATCTCTGGGTCTTACCAACTGCAACTAAGAGTTCTGAGCAGTGAAGAGAAGATAACATATTCTTTGGGGAGGAATATTCAAGAACTGTAGTTTCATTTTCCCAGATGCACCATCAGTGGTCATTCCCAACTTCCCCTTTCTCCTAGTGCTATCATTCTACTCTCCTCAAAAGCCAGCTCCCAGCTCATGAAAAAAGATGACTAGCTCACATGTTATCACCAAGACCTTTATCTAATCTCTCTCTCTTCTCCACTTTCCCCTCAACCTGACAATTCCCCATCAACAGAAAAATGGCAGAAGAACTTGCTTTTCTGTCCCCAAACCTTCAACATTCATTCTGGACATGAACTTCACAGCAGCATATGTGGAACAATGGATAATTTTTAGGCTTAGTAGACAGCAAAAAATATAATATATATATTTATATAATTATGTTTAAATACTTACAAAGAATTAATAACTAACCTCATTGTTACTAAGGGAGACTACACAAAAGGAAGAGAGAGCCAGTTGAAGATAGATGAGCCTCAAAAGATGGCTATCCATTCAAAATGCATAGCGACAGTGTCCCTGGCAACTTTGCTTCTAGCATTTTGGGATTGGTTCACAAGTTGGCAGGGTGCAGGGAAGGGAATGGATCAATAATTGAGGGGTTGAAGAGAATATAAATGGGGGAGGAGGGTCCTCGTCTATCTATCATATTTCTCCTTCCATTTTCAATCAACTTTCACTTTGAATAAACCTTTACCTATGAATCTTGGGCTATTTGATGCAATAATTGGCACCTATAAACATCCTGTTGTATTTCTCCTAATATCCCATATGCTCTTCTTCCTTCCTTTATTTCATGACCTTTTTTCTTCATTCACCTTTTGTTTCTCTGCAAGGAGACCTCTCTCTTACTGCCTCCAGGGCAGTGAAGGAGGGGCTTGATCTCAGAGTTACTGATTTTCTTCAGCCTTGGGATCTCGGCAGGTGCATTCATCCAGGTCACAGTCAGCAGCAAAAGGAATGACCTGGAGAATCAAAGAAAAGTCACAATAACCCATTTGTGTGTCAAGCCTCACACTTTTCAACCAGCTTTTGCTCTTCTCACTTGGTCCCAGAGGAAGGGTGGAATAATGTATTTACTATCACAGAGCTGAAATTAACACTCAGTTCTCTCACACACAATGTTGCTTTGGGCAAGGTGACCTTCCTTGTTTCACTTTCTTCATGTGTAAAATGAGGAGGCCAGAAGTAACTGCTCCAGAGGATATTTGTGTAGTTAAAAAAAGAAACTAGATATTTCTAGCTACCTCAACACCTGTTACCACTACTTCTAATATTAATGTTATTGTCTAAAACTACTGCTGTCAATGTTTTTGTTGCTATTATCTTCAAAAATTCCCCATAAGGTGGGTAAAATGAATATTAGCTTTTTCTTTTTATAGGGAAAGTCAAGAGAGGTTGGATGACTTAACTCAGTTTGTACAGAAATGATCATGGAAGTGTGATTTTATTGTGGAGACACACAAGTAAGTAAATATGATCCCTTGCATATTTCTGATCCATCTAATTGGCCAAATGGCATCAAATATCTTTGGAGCACTTTTTTGAAAAAATCATACAACTGCAAATATTTAACCTATTTGATATCTTCTAATTAAATGGAGCTCAGAGCAATAGTGATGAAGGGCATGACAAGAGGCTCTGGATATGGTCCTGGGAGTGCTCCAGGTAGGATGTGGTAGCCATTGACTATATGCCTGCAATATGCTTAGAATATACTTTATTGGATTATTAGCTTAATGATGGAGATTAATAATAACTGGACATCACTTCATTGGCTCTCCTGCTTTCTCAAGGTGAGGCCATTATTCTCTGCCTACAGAGGCATTTCCTGGACAATGATAAACCAGTGTGAATCTTTTTTTTAAAGATTTATTTATTTATACAAGAACCGGGGTACAGGCCAGATGTGTGGGAGGGTGAGAGGATTCACTGGAGACAGAGCAGGGAACAGAACAAGCAGACTAACGAAATACACTGCTGAGGGGAGCAGCGGGCAAGACAGGAGAGGTCTGCTGCACCATGTGGGATTCTCGCTGGCTGGCCGGGATCGAACCCATGCTGCAGAGGCTGTGGACAGCTTCACAGCGTGGAGCTCAACCGCCTGTGCCACCTGGGAGGTCCCCAGTGTGAATCTTTCAGTAGTAAGAGACATGGCTTTTCTGAAGGTGTTAATAGATGGACAATTTATAAATTGTTTTCAACTAAACTATCCTAAGAAATTACTGCCCTCAGTCCTATTGCTTTAGAAGCTCTGATATTTGCTCATTACATTTCCCTCTTCTTGACTGTTGGATAGAATGAAAGAGCAGGTGAAAGCAGCTGCCTTTATTCCTAGAGTTGCCGTCCTCTCCCCACATCTCAGGGGCCCCCACTTACCTTCTTGGAGGAGAGTGTGGATGAGCAGCAGTCTCCCCCATCATAGTGACAATAGGCCCGGTTGTTGATTGTGTCACACCAACCATCTGCTTGGAAAGGCTGTAGGGAGTTTGGGGGTCAGTGTCAAAGTCCAGCCTCACTGTGCCTCTCCCTTCCATTCCCCACACTAACCTAGCACATGGGACTCAAGAGATTAGGGAGGGCACCCAAGGTACAGGATACGGTGACTTAACCTTCTTAGGAGGTTGAAAAATCTAAAGACTACTGGCACTATGGAGTTATCAGAGTTAATGTGCAGCACCTGCACTGATCCCAGGGTGATAGTTCATTCAAATTCCTTGATCAACATTTTCATCTTGTAATAATTGGTCTGTATAGGTTATAAAAGTGTTTCACACATTTTAACTCTGTTGAGCACAGGCTTAAAAAGCCCCATTTATTCAGTGAGGAAATGGATACATAGAGATGACCAAACTTGCCTGGGACATAGAGCTAAGGCATGTAGCAGAGCTTGAGATTAGAATTCCTGTATCTTGACTTTTTGCTACTTCTCATGTTAAGGACCAGAACCTCTACCACTTGTCCTGGGACTTGTTCTTAGAGCCCATAGTAGCCCTGGAGTGCTAAAAAAGACTTGAACAATGTCTTCTCAGAGTGCAAGGGCTAGGTTTGCAGCAGCTGTGCTGGAACAGAATTAGTGGTGCATGCCTAGCCACTTCATACACAGCAGCTGGACACAAGATGAGACTAGAGAAAACTAAACCATTTCCATCCACTCCCATTTTCTGCCACAAGTGACCAGGAACCAGGATGGGAAAGAGGCCCAGGCCAAACCAGAGTGAATGGAGTGTTTCACCCCGAAAGGGAATGTATCATAAGAATGGCAACAAATGGTTAAAAATTAGCTTGCGGGTCCAATGTCTTGTTTTTCTAGCACCACTCCGGAGAAAGTGCCCCACAGCATCTTGGAGGTACAACAGCCAGTCCACCTACTCAGTCACATTAGCTGCTCCCCATCCCGAGTGGGTGCCCAATTGCAAATCCTCAGTAACATCTAGTGTTCAAGCTCCTTAGTCAGTAGACTCCTGAGTTCTGAGCCCATCTTTCAGTTTACACGCTCTAATTCTCTGCCTGCCATCCTCCCTAAATGTCAAATAGAAGGCCCCTATTTCACTGTGTTTTGATGAGAGAGATCACTAACCTAAAAAAATGGCCATTAAATAATTTTTAGCAATTGAGTTACATCAGAATGAGCTCATCCAAGTTATTACTTCAATGTTTTGATTTATTCTATGGGGTCCTGAGGTCACTTGAACTCTGTTCCAGATGTATACCAGTTTGCCAACCACTGAAAAGCTGCTACTTGTGGGGTGGAACTCAACAGCTGTCCCCCAGCTGCCTAGAAATGTCAGTTGAGAGCGGGAAGTGAAAATGAATTCTGTTTTTAACACAGGCCTCCCTGGGATAAAAGACAAAAGATTCTGAGACGAGCATGGGACTTTAACACTGGAGTCAGTTGCTCCAGCTCTTGAGAAATTGGAGTAACTATACAACCAGGACTTGGGTCCATTATTACAGCCAAATAATAGGATCCAAACTGCAACTAGCTGTCCCCTGAACACCTTCAGAGGCTGCTGGGTCATCCCAGGGGAACTGGATACATCTCTTGCGATTCCCCCAGAGTTTTTCTTTTTCAAATGTTTGGAGTATATTTTCTTTATCTAACATAGCATCTGTTACTGTTCCTCCAACCCTAACTGACTCACTGACAAAACTGAATCTGTTTTTTCTTTTTCATGTAATTGCCTATAAAAATCCAAAGAGGACCCAAAATACTTTTCCTACATATAACAGCATGGTCTTCGGTATGAGGCATTAAATGGAAATCTGAAGAAGATCTTCTGTTTCAACAAAACAAGTAAAACATTTGAATGGATTAATAGGGGATCCTGGGGAATCTTTCAAGAGCCTTTCCCAAGGATGGCATCTCATCTCAAGAACATTAGGGAAGATATGCTGAAAAGAGCAGAAATGGTCTAGGTGACCTTCTCTATGTCCCACAGGACTTCTGTTGCTATAACTTGGACATGATTTCTAGAAACTGCTTCTTTTCTGCTCTCAAACTGCCATCTGGGAAGAGAAGGGGATTTATAAAATGGAACAGAAATACAGAGAAAAGGTTGGAAGGACGCAAGTATTTAATTTACCGTATACCTATTAGAATTAATTGCTCCTCCCCCAACCTGCCAAAAACAACCACTCCACCCTAAACAAACAGAGTCTCCTATGGCAACACGAGCCTGGGAAGCCTGACAGCTTGAGTCCAGGGTTACAATGGAAAAAAATAGGAAGGGAAAAATGACTAATTGATCCAATGTTTTGAAAGTATCTGAACACTGGATGTAGACGGGGAAATCTAAATCTCAGTCATTGAAAGGTGTGGACTCAGGACAGCACTGCCCCAGGGGAACTTTCCCAAGGGAGGGTTTGTGACATGGTTTTCCTGCACAATGTGCCCATAGGTGAATTCTTCATTACCCATGCACAGTCCTCATTTATTCCATAACATAAGAAAATGAAGCTTTTGCATTCCCTTAGAAAGCACATTTATATTTTTACCATTATGACAAAAGAAAACTTAAAAATTCGTGTTTGTGATCTTTTAATAATTTACAGAATACAATGTTTAATACAGAAAATTCTTTATTTTCAATTCCAGGGAGGTTATTTGCATTGAACTATTTACTTTATTGTTAAATGAGCCTTCTCCAACAAACACAGAAGCGCATGCACACACACACACACACACACATTCATGAATGATTTATCTCTGAGCCAAGAGTCAAGCTTCTCAGAATTATACCTAAAGTGAATAACCTAAGTCTCAGATAGTCTGGATTGCTCCTCTTGTGACTTATGAGCTTGATCATACCTATCTGAGTTGTTATTGCAAGGTTTTCCTTGCCAGCGAGCTGTGTTCCAGGCAGATGAGGTGGCCACATAAATGGCTGTCTATGATGAAATACAAAGAGGAATGGCTGTGCTACTTGGGGTCCAACTATCTAACCTACGAAGTATATCAGAAGTAAATGTCTAGGGCCTCCCCGGTGGCGCAGCGGTTGGGCGCTGGGTTGCGAAACTGCGTGCGGCCTCTGCGGCGCTGGTTCGATCCCCGGCTGCTCCCCGGCCACCGGAGGAGGGTCCCACATGGCGTGCAGACCTCTCCTGCCGCCCGCTGCTCCCCTCAGCAGTGTACTTCGGTCCTTCTGCCTGCTCTGCTCCCCGCTCTGGCTCTGGTGAATTCTCTCACCCTCCCGCGCTTCTGACTGTACCCAGTGCATGTATAAACAAAACAAACAAACAAACCAGCAAACAAATAAATAAAGCATGCCTCTATAAAAAAAAAAAAAAAAGAAGTAAATGTCATTTCTCCTTTATGCTATAGATCTGGCTATGTTTTCTATTTGAGGCTGTTCTGGGGAGTCAGCCATAGAGATGATGGCTCTATCTCATACTTAAGAATGTGATCATCCATTCACACTCAAAATTCTTTATTCCACACCTACATGTCCTGGGCATTATTTTTTTAAGAGAGTCAATAGAAAAGAACTTTAGTAGAATTAGTGTACAATAGAGAACGAGAAGAGAGAAAGGAGATGGTTTCCCAGTGGAAAACAGAAAAGGGGAATTTAATGAAATACACTGCTGAGAGGAGCAGTGGATGAAGCGGGAGGCTGCCTGCTGTACACAGCTCTGTTCTGGGAACATGGTGATAAAACATGGCACCAACACCCAGAAGAACTTACAATAAGCAATATTGCTCCCTCAATGCAATGAGTGTTATTGTAGAGAAGTGGACAGGAGGTCTGCACGCGCTTTCAGGTGCTGGCTCTTTACATCCAGACTCTATAGAGAAAGTGTAGTAGTGGGCAATGCAGACGGGAAGAGGAGCCTGAGAAAGCTGTCCAAGGGGAAGGAGCCTCTAAAAAACAGAGATGTGGGAGATGCCACAGGGTCCACCCTTGAGAAATGTACCATAAACTTTGACTGATAGGCTGATAATATCTCTCCTACCTGAATTAGATTAAGAGCATTTTTCTTCTACTGCTTTCAATAGAAGTCATAACCAGTTGAAATTTAAGAAAGGTTAGCTTGGTCTTTAGACCTTCTGCTCTGCTAACCTACAGGCTGGTATCTTAGCCAGATGTGACTATCCCCAGTTAGGTCATAGGGTCAGAATGCTGATTTATCATCTGGAGGAGTGCTTTGGACTAGGAGAAAAAGCTAATCGAGTTTTTTTTTGTTTGTTTGTTTTTTTTTTTTAAGATTTATTTATTTATTTATACAAGCACTGGGTACAGTCAGAAGCGCGGGAGGGTGAGAGAATTCACCAGAGCCAGAGCGGGGAACAGAACAGGCAGACTGATGAAATACACTGCTGAGGGGAGCAGCAGGCACAGCAGGAGAGGTCTGAACACCATGTGGGACCCTTGCCTGGCAGCCGGGATCAAATCGGCACTGCAGAGGCTGTGGGCAGCTTCACAGCCCAGCGCTCAACCGCTGCGCCACCAGGGGAGGCCCTAATCCAGTTTTTACCTGACACCTATCACTCTTTTCTCCTTCCTACATCATTTCCCATCAAAGCCTTTCAATTATGTGTATCACAAATGAGACCCATATCCATTTCTTCACATTGATTGGGCTGCATCAAGACTGTAAAGAGCCCTTTTCCAGGCCAGTTCCGGTGCTGTACCAAATAGAGTCCTTACAGCTGATGGGAATGGAAATGTATTCAAGCGCATGCACTGATTTCTTCTTTCTGCCTCACCACTAAATGGAAAGCCTGATTTTTATTCTCTTTCCATCCCATAGATTTGCCCTCTGATTATTCCTGGGCTTTATTGCTAGGCCTCTTTTAGAATATCAGGGGCAAAACTTGGAAGGCCTTTGAGGCTTCTCAGGGATAAGCAGAATGCTTTTTTTAAAGGACCATAGATACATGAAATGCTAATGCTGGAAGGGGCCCTGAAGACTAGTACAAAACTCTTATTTTACAAATGATGAAATGGAGCCTTAAGATGGTGGGATGTCTTGCTTGCAAGGCTAGTTAATGGGAATTCTGGGAACAGAGCCCAAATCTTTTGGTTCTTGACCTGATGTTCTTTCTATTATACTAAGCATCCATGATTGATGATTTCATTAATTTTTTAATTTCTCAGAAATGCAGGGCAACTTCAATTCCTTTGGCACCTCTATAAAAAGGTCTTAGGTTCAGGGGTATTAATTATGAAATGAACACAGTGATCCAACATGGAAACAAGAAAAAGGTGGTATATCTCATCTCAGCACCCTTGGTTCCCCACGACTTCACTTATGTTTTTCTCCATTGCAGGTAAACATTCTACCTCCTTCTGGTCTTGGGGTTTTGTCAGTCTATATTTCCCTAATGACTGGAAACAGCACTATCACAGATGTCTAAAACCGAGAAATGTTTATTTCTGGGCCTCAGAATGCCAAATCAGGCTTTGTGCTGCTCTTTGAAGTCATCTGAAGAAGAGAGGAATTGGAGCTTTTCTACTTCCCAGCGCTCACCCGTTGGGGTGGGAGGCTGCCAATGATGTCACATATGTGGGTTTGTGACAGTCTTCTTGGAAAATGTAAGATGAAAACAGACAGATACCCTCAGATAGTTGGTGCAGTAATAGTTTCTCAAATATACCCTCTTCTGCAAAATCTCACCTGGCTTCCTGGACCCAGACAATTCTCCCCACCTCTGCATTATTCTCCTATATATCTTATCCTTACATATACTACAGGACTTAACACTTTGAATGTATCAAGGGATCAGAGTCCAATCTTTGTAGTACAAGTTACTAGTTCAGTGCCTGATGCACAATAGGTTCTCAACAAATAAATAAGTAGGATGATGACTAACTATATTTCCTTAGCATACTTTATGACTAGATCCTTTCTTTTCAGTATTTCCTTACTGCTAAAAAAATTACTAGGCATGTTGCTTCCTAAAAATCATATAAATTAGACATATGTCCAACTACTATGGGTATTTAGTTTTTTCTTTTTCTTTTATTATAAATATAGATACTACAGGCACTGAAGTTGAAAGAAATGTGTGTGTGTGTCTTAGGAAGGTAAAGTAAAAGTATATATTTGTTTCCAAATGTAAAGAGTAGACTATATCTGAAAGTTCATTTCATTTCAAAGTACTCCTATAAGTATTTTTCAAATGTTGGATAAAATTTAACTCTATCCTTCCAGTTTCAAAGCCAGGATAATAAGAAAGGCAGCCAAATCACTAGGGGCCAAAAACAAAAGAAACTGAACCCAAGAGCTGAAAGAAGGCAGCAAAACCATGGCTGTCCTAGGTCTAACTTGGAAACATCTATAGCTAAGTGATTGGGTTTTAACAGCTGCCTGGGATTAGGGGCCTAATTCTGGACCCCTGCAATGCGGGGCATTTTTTCCTCCAACTTTACTGAAGCATGATGACAAAAGTTGTATATATTTAGGATGTACACTGGAATATTTTGATATATCTATATGTTGGGAAATGATTGTCAAAATGAAGCTAATTCACACACCTATCTCTTCTCACCACTGCCTTTTTTGTGTGGGCTAAGAACACATAAAATCCACTCTCTTAGCAAGTTTCAAGTGTATAAAACATTATTGTTAATTAAAGGCAGGGCATTTTTAAATGACCTTGTTAGTATTTTCATAAGGACACTCTATTTGCAAGGACTTTATGGGATGCCAGTCATGTGGGGATGCCACATAGGTCATTTGGCTCCTTGAGAACCAAGAGATTCGCTCCTTGTTTCCCAGCTCTGAAATCTACATTCAACCCTGACCTTGGCAAAATCATTAATCACTAAGATACTAAGGACCCGCTGAGGCTGAGCTACTAGTTAAAAGCTCAAACTATCAAGAGTAGCCCTTTGAAGGTCAAAGTTCTACTCTACAAACAATAGATAAGCAAGATGTAATCAGGAGAAAGGCAATGAAGATACACATTCTTTTGGGTGGGCTGAGGGAAGCAGACTGATAGGGATCAAAACTTGTGGGCTAGTTTTGTTGTCTACTGTGCTTTACCCACCCATGGAAGGCCCCACACTGGCCCATGTGAGGGCTTAAACCTCTCCTGTGCTTTCCATTAGACCCTCAAAAAAGGAAAAGCAAATATCCATCTTCATAGGATCTGAAAGAGAAGCTTGATTTAAACCAGCTTGTTTATATCTGATATCTAGAGCAAATCACTTGAAATAACCAAGTGGTACAAAAAACTAATCGCTGGGAGAAATAGTTGGGATACATTGAGATGGGAAGAGAAAAGCAAATAAAATAAGGTCAAATAAATTCTTTCACCTGTAATTATTTCATTTGCTTCCAGGTGCCCAGAGCTTCACAGCTCCAGCCCAAGAAAATGATCAAGGCTGTACAGTATGTTATTAAGAGCCTGATGGTGGAGCTAGATGATCCTCTACTGTATCCCAGCTCTGCTCCTTGCAAGTATCCAACTCTGAGCAGCTTCCTAATTTTATTTTCTTTTGTGAATGGAAATAAAACACCTACCCCACAGGGTTGTTGTAAGGAATAAATGAGCAATGTGAGGTAAAATGTTTAGCACAGTTCCTGCCTGTTGTTGTAAGAACTCTCTGAATTCCAGCGTCAGGGAGGAGATGGGAAAACGGCTGCTGCTTTTGCTGTTGTGGGACGGTGTCCATGCTCCTTCCATCAAGACTCTGGTCAGAAAACCTCAAGATTCTGCCATCAACACTTTAGAGTTAAAGCCACAGATACTTGAGATGCCCCCATTCACTTCCACCACCAATGCGCTCATCTAAGCCAGCAAAGACGAAAGTCATATGACAAGGGGTGTTGGGGGAAATGATGTCCTGAGCTGTATCCCAGCATCCATATGTTTGATCTTCATTACCATGGAAATGGTGACAAAAAGTGAAAGGGGGGAATTGTTATGGGGAAATGATGTCCTGAGTTAATCCCATACAGGCTTTGTGGACCCCACCCGCACTCCAGACTAAAGCCATCAAGACATTGGGAAAGACAAATCCCATCACCACCAAAGGGAGGGTGGCTGGGACCTAAGGGTGGAGTTGGGCAGCCAGGTTGGATATAAAAACCAAACACGTGGGCCTTAGGGGTCTCGCTATCACTCGCCTCCTGGCTTCATGGCTCCTGGCTGGCGGCCAGCTCTCAGAGTGCCATTTTGGGATTCCTGATCGGCGGATCAGGTAGGAGTCATTTAAAACTTTGTCTCCCACTTTTCTCCCTGAGCTGTACATTTCCTCATTTCCCCTTCCCTTGTAAATAAACCTTTTATTAACCTTTCAGGTGTGCCTGCAGTAGAGCATTGATAAGTCCTTTTAAGCGCGCGGGTGAGGACCCACAGTCAGGCACCCCGTTTTGTATCGGGGTTGCTCTACAACAGGGGCACGGACTAGAACTTCCACAAACAGTATGGCAAAGACCTGACTGGCTTCCCCTAACACCATAGTAGTTACTGATTACTATGTCTGACTCTCTGAAACACTCCAAATACCACAGACACCTTTTCTCTGACGTGGGCCACGAGCAAACAGGAAGGTGGGAAGACTCTTTGCAACTTGCTTTTCAGTCAAAAATAACCTCCTTACAGCCCCTTTCATTCAGCTGCAAACAGACCCAGCAGCACGAGAGTCCTCCCTCACAAACGCACACAGCCTGCCTCCTGCATAGGCTCTTCTCTCCATCCAACGTGGCCCTGAGCTTCTTGCCCACCCCAGGAAGAGGCAGGGAGTTGGAGCCCCAAACAGGGAAGAGAGTGTGGTGGAGGGCGCCTCTCTCTGTGTCAGAAAAACATCAGCTCAAAGTTGGAGTCGGACTTCTCAAGGGAGAGAGATTGGAGAAGGGCCCTTGTGACACTGTCTTTGGGGCTTTAAAACAAAATGTCACAGGGCCTCCCCGGTGGCGCAGCGGTTGGGCGCTGGGTTGCGAAGCTGCCCGCAGCCTCTGGAGCGCTGGTTCGATCCCCGGCTGCTCCCCGACTACCGGAGGAGGGTCCCACATGGCACGCAAACCTCTCCTGCTGCCCGCTGCTCCCCTCAGCAGTGTACTTCGGTCCTTCTGCCTGCTCTGCTCCCCGCTCTGGCTCTGGTGAATTCTCTCACCCTCCCGCGCTTCTGACTATATCCAGTGCTTGTATAAATAAATAAATAAAAATAAATTAAAAAAAATAAATGTCACAGCCCTCTTGCAAATGTGTGATCTGCCCCTCTGAGGAGAAATGCCACCCCACAGAGTGAGCCAGGGCTAGAGGAGGTGTGTGCCCTGGTCCTTGTGTGTCCCTGAGGCTTCAGCTAAGGTAGAATACTCTGCTTTGGGTCCTTATCCCCCTGCATCTTTTACCAAAACTGCACAGGTGGGGGCACCCTGGGCTCAACTCCCTGCCATCCCCTTCACTCCTCCCTCTGGTCTCCACAATATAAGGTCACTGTCTGGCCTCTCTGCATCAAATCCCAAAGCTAGTCCTAAAACAAATGAACAACAACAAATGCCAAGACCTTTTGTCCTCCTCATGCCTGTATCAACCTCATGCCTGTCTTTCCTCCAGGCTTTCCCTGTTCTCTGGAGCACTTGGTCCTGTGCAGTTGCTGGTCCAGAGTCTACACCAGTGGTTCTCCATCTGCTGCTCTCAAAGCCTGATTTCAGAGTAGCATCACCTCCTTCTAGAACCACATAGCCTGATTCTCAAGACACTGTCTGGGGATGTAGCAGCAGATGCTCTGGTGGCCTGATGGCCGTATGCCCAGAGGGCTGCTCCCAGTCAGGCTAATAGTAACACACCATCAAACCTCATTTGGAAGAAGAGTTTCAGACTCCACCAACACCATGGGGCAATGCCATTTCCACTCAGCTTCCTTATCCATGCCATTTTCTTCCATCAGCAGCACCAGCACTGTGCCTAACAAACTCAGTAGAGAGATGCTTACCCATTGTTTGGTGAGTGAGACTCATGCATCCCCTCCAGGATCGACTTTCTAAACTAGGAAGGCAAAATACTTTTTGTTTTCCAATTCTCTTACATTTCCTCCAAGAGCAGATGCCTTTCCTCTATGCTGTTCCCTAGAGCCCCCAGTCTCTATTCTCATCATCAGTTACTCAAAAATGTTACTTGAAAACAGCTTAGCGAGACCTTTCAGGTTTAGGTTCTTAGACTTTAAGAACCAAACTTAAAGATTCAGAAGGATGAAACTGACAGCAGAATTGAAGGCCCTGCAGGCACCTGCCGAGCAGACGGGGCTCGTGCTGTGTGTCCCGACCTCTGGGTGACTGCGCCCTCAAGACCCTCGGGGCCCTCTGCCCCGAGGCAGAGTCAGGTTTGGCCACAACCCACAAGATTGGAACATCAAACAGCTCATGCTTTGTTCAAGAGCCCACATGACTCTGGACAGTGAAGGACACAGAGGATGAGGAAGCAGGTGTCAGAAGTGGAGACTCTGTGGCTGGAGAAATGGATGGAAAGGTAAGTGGCCCCTGCGAGTAGGTCCAGGGCCCATTGTTGGGGGGCTGCTCTGACTTTGAGCCTCTCTCCTTCCTTCTGGTCCTGTAGGCTGGTTCCTTGGCCAGCCCGCAGTTCATGGCAGGCGTGAGCTGGCAGGGGAATGTTATGCTCCACCGCAGCCCCGGACACGCGTGTGTACCCCCACTACTGGCGCCCCTACCACAAACACATGCATGCCACGGAGCCCAGCATTTCTTGGCTCCCCCAGACTGCCCGTGGAAGAGGACTGGGAATGCAGACTGTGGGAGGAAATGACAATATTCATTGTTTGGATTAAATATTTTTCTTGGCCCTCCTGCTGTTTGCTGAGTGTCTTTTTTTTTTTTTCACTTTCCCATTTTCTCTAATTCCTCTCCTCTCTCTCCCCCTCTCGCTCCCTCCCTCCCTTCATCCTCCCCTCAGCAATCAGGCACACTGAAAATAAGACATTTTGAGGAGAAAGCAGAGGCTCTGAGGGTGAGAAATGCTGTTCAAAGAAAGCAGAGTAGTTGATGAAGTTGGCAAGGCCTATTGTCATTCTGATACCACACCCACCTCTTTAAAAGGTGTCACTTTGGGGTAAATCTAAATCAACATTTCTTCAAGCTTTCATGCGTGTTCATAGGGTATAGCTCATAACACCTATTTTCTGTCTTCCCTAGGTATGTATCGTGTGTATGTGAAGCACACACTTCTATATAATGCACATGTGATATACATGTATGGTTATATGTATGTGCACACATGTATAAATGTGCACCTAGTGAGACATGCTTTATAGCTGGTGCATGCTGGTGCAAGGTGCTTTGCTGTTGGGTTTGTACCCAGGGTCTCATAAAGCTTTCACCATAGTTCAGTGAGTTAGATGCCACTGTCATGCTTACCCATAGAGGTGAAAAACAAGGCCCAAAGCTATCATGGAACCTGTCAGAAGAAAAACAGCAGAGCAGTTGTCTGAGGCTCAGACCTGGGCCATGACCAGGCCGACATGCTCTCCCTGCCTCCAACATAACAAGGTGTCCCCCTCAGTTTCCCAGTGAGGCACTCCTGCTCCAGCCCCCACCAAAATTATTGGCATGAGCAACCACCTTCTGTCTGAGGAAAAATCAGTGTCACAGCAATCCTTGAGTAATAAGTCATCTAGGATATTTAACTTCAAAACCTGGACTATGAAGTAGGCATGGTTAGTGGCTGGAGTCCTGGGACATCGAACTCTGCCGTATGTCGAGTATCTTCTAAGTACAAGGCACCATGATACACTCTATGAATCACAGTCTTTGCCTTAAAGCAGCTTCCGAGGCATTAGCACTAAATAAGACAGAAAATGAACAACATCGGAGACAATAGGAAAGAAATCACAGGCCAACGGAGGTTCCCTTCCCAAAGTTAGTAATGGCACTGCTGGAATGGGCTCTCCAAGTTCAGAGCAGGAAAGGGGCTGGCACACTTGAGAAAGGCTTTCTGGAGTCTATGGGATTAGACTTAATCTTTGAAGGATGGATAGGATTTGGGCAGTGTGGTGAGGAGAAAAATCCCAGCAGGAGGATGAATATAAGCCAAGATTTCTGATGGAAAGAGAAAAGCTGTATCTGTGGTTTTCTGCCTTGGGTATTAATGGCCCCAGTTTGGAATGAGGTCAAAATCTCCATCCAGAGGAATCTACTCCTTATCCTGAAGATATCAGGGAACAACTCAAGGTTTCAGTAGCTGGACGACATGAGAAAAGTTCATGCTTCCATAGCTGGATGTGGGATGATATGGGGAATGTGGGAAAGAAATGGAGGGACACAGTCATGGATTTCAAGAATCTATGAATCAGGAGGAACAGAACTGGCTGTCGTAACAGGGAATAGAACAACCCAAAAGATGAGTAATTACGAAAGGAAATGGTCAGCACTTGTTGAATAGGTACATTTGGGTGGAAGACCAATGAAATAAAGGTTTTTGTCAAATAGTCAAAAATGACATTTGGTCTATTCAAATCATGCTGTGCATTTCTCAAAAAATTCTCATTGAAAAAAATAGCTAGAAAGATTCCTTACTAAATTGATGGACAGAGTCATGAGAAATAAATCTGATCAGCCAGCAGACCATGCCCTGCTTCACAATGAGAAGCACGACACATTTTTTTTTTCCATCTAAACACAGACCTAGGGGGTCCCAGCACAGTTGTTTTTCCTGCTGCCCAATTCTGCCAGGTTTTCCCCACAACTTAGACATGACTATTTTATCATCCCCAGTAATAGCCAGGTCCAGCTGAGTTGAGAAATGGCAGGAGGGAGGTGTCATGTTTATTCTAGAATATTTTCTTGCCAATAGTCTTGTTTCTTTTAGCCCTGGTCTAATGTTTGAGTTCCTGTGTCTCTGAACAGCTCAATTTGTGTGGCTGATTATTGTGGTTCTCATCCTCAACCTGTCACGCCATCCTGGGGTGTCAGCCTGGCTGCTCTGTTCTACATTAATTGGTGGGTCCATCCAATCTCGCTTTCACCCATATGGAACCTATTCTCTGTGCAAGTGTCTTGTTTACATTCCCTTTATCTACGGGATGCTTGTCTGTGTATCTTATCCACTCACCCACTGATTGACTGCATCTGTTTCACAACATGCACCCCAGTCTCATTTCCTTAGTCTCCAATCCTTGCTGAGCAGGGTTCACTGGGATGCCTCCTCTTCCTCCTCTCGCCCGGGTTTGAAACATAAAGCCCGAGGAGGTGTCCCAACCTGTGATCAGCACCCAACTCTCTCAGTTGAGTTTTCTAAAAGTCCCACATTTCTAGTTTATGTGTTTCTTCATCTTCCTACCAGTTTAAGAGCAAGGACTCTGGACTCAGACCACATGGGTTCATTTATTAGTCCCACAGTTGCTAAATCTATGTCTTTGGAATATGAACCACATTCTCGGCCCCTCAGTTTTCCTGTCAGTAAAAAAGGAATGGTAATAATTCCTTAGTGTTCATCTGATCTTCAATAAAGACTCAATAATGTTATTAAGTGTACCATGTGACCAGGTGCCATTTCTGGTTGCTTCCTAAGTGCATTTTTTTTTAAAGATTTATTTATTTATGCATATAAGAGCTGGGGTGCAGGCCAGAGATTAAGAGTGGCCAAAGACAGGCCAGAGACAGAGTGGGGAGCAGAATAGGTAGATCCACTGAAATACACTGCTGAGGGGAAGAGTGGTTAAGACAGGAGAGGTCTGCTGTGCCATGTGAGTTACCACCCTGGATGGTGGTGAACTCGTGCTGCAGTATCTGTAGGCAGCTTCATAGTGCTGTGTCTTATCCCCTTGAGCCACCAGGGATGCCCCTAAGTGCAATTCTTAATGAATTCTTATTCAATAATACTCATGCAATTGATTCCACAATTGCAATATTATTTACTTTTCCAATGTCTGTATATTATTTTCTGGTATAACTTTGTCACTCACTCTTTGAAAACTTTAAATAAATTAATCGTGCATATATGTTGGATATCCTGAGCTTAGATAGTCTATGTAGTGATGGTTTTCTGTGAAATGGAGAGTAGCTCTTCCAGATCTACTGAATGATGGATAACCAGTTCATTCTTCCTCTCTTAATTATAACAAATATTCCCAGGGATCTTATTACCATTTACCTTGTTCAACTGTGGGGACAGAATGACTGTATCCAATGTGTATTCAAGGCAGGCAAAATACATCTGAAAAACCTACTCATCTCTCTTCTGTCCTATTGTTGATATTTGAGGTAGAGTATTAATGCTATGTCCACTTGTCTTCAGTCCCTGTTCTCATTTTGTTTCCACCCTCACCTCCATTCTGGACTCTCTGCTTCCTGACAAACCCCATAACCAAAATCTCCATCCCTTCTATGGTATTGCATATTCTCCTTGTTCTCTGGAAAGCAGCTGTTATACTAAGGTGTCAATGGCTAATGTATATTTGCAACTAAATAAAAGATAAAATCTTAAGGCAAAAAATGACTTTATATTTGGAGAAGAAATAGGAGCACACACCACACCTAGTGGAGGCAGCTGCCTAGTGGACAAATTGGGAAACCTAGTCTATGTGGCAGGATGTTTTCGGTGAAGTGAACATGAGCAAAACACATGCTACTGTGGAACCATTTGTGTTCTCCAAAACACACAGGTGGAAGCCCCAACCCCCAAAATGTTGGGATCTTGGGGAGGTAATTGTACTCAGATGAGGTCATGAAGGTGGGGACCCCATGATGGGATTAGTGCCTTTAGAAAAGAGACAGCAGAGAGCTGAGCAAGCTGAACATTCTCTCTCTCTCTCCCTCTCTCTCTCCCTCTCTTCCTTTTTCCCTATCTCTCTTTCTCTCTCTCTCTCTACAGTAAGAGAGCCTTGACTGAGAAATTGAGATGTTAAATCTCTAAGCACCTAGATGTGGTAATTTCCATCCTCTGGAACTGTGAAATTAAATGTCGTTTAAGTTACTCAGTCAGTGGTCTTTAGTTATAGTAGTCCATCTAACATACATGCAATATTTAGTAAGTTTATCAATTCAGCTGTTTTACTGATTTATTAAGACCCCAAACCTTCAGAGATTCTATCTGGAAAGAAGAAGCATGAAGGGACACAGGGGGGAAGCACATTTCCGAAGGAGTTTAAAGAGGTGGAACTATCACTGGCTGCTGCTATTCAGTTAATGGGCAGTTTTGGGGGGTCTGGCCCTTGGATTGGGCACACAGAGCATGAAAATAGGAAAGACACAATATGGCCAACAAGCAGGGCGGTCTGTGGACTCTGAGCCCCAGTGCCATTGGGGTTGCAAGTAGTGCCAAGGCCAGAGACTATTCCCAGAAATCTGACAGCTTTGCAGACATGCACCACCAAGTTTAATATTTCTCACATTAGAAAGACTTCTGTTGAATCTAATCTCATTTTTAATTAGTCCTCATATCGCCTGGCGAGGCAGATTAATATGATTATCCATATTCCACTGATGAGGAAAATGAGACAAAAGGCCATGCCCCAAGGTCACTTGGGGAATGAGCAATAGAGGTGAAAATTAAACTTGCACTTTTTAAACTTCCAAACCAGCACGCAAGGGAGAGGACACTGGGGAGCAGATTTCATCTCCATGTGTTCAGAATCTTTCATATCTAGATACTGTACAGTCAATTGCCTACTCGGTTTCTCTAATTAAAAGATAAATATAAAGATAATGTACTAATTCTAGCTCAAATTCCCAATATTCCATATTTGATGCATAAAGAATTTACATACAAGAATCTGCCACAGGAGAGAATAAAATGAGCATCACTTAGTCAAATGTGGATATTCACTGACTGTTTACAGAATGTTTAATATTGTACTCAATGGGTATATGTGCATGTAATGGGGGAGGGTGTAAATCCAGAAAAATCAAACATGGCCCTGCCCTTGGCAAGGCTGTCTAAGTGGACATTCCAAATAGGTCCCCCCACACAAGCACTTAAGAATAGCATACACCTCCAGCTGCAGAGGTAGGAACCAGGGCTTTTCTTTGTTCCCCTGAGTATACATTCAAGCAATATGTGTTCACAAATCGTTGACTGAGCTTATCTCAGAATAAATAGATACTCATGCGAGAGACAAGTCCATGGTCTCATCATCTACTATTCCCCTCTCTCCCACCCAGTGAAGTCCATCTTTTATCCCTCTCATCATCACATCCAACATCCAATGATCACCTTTTTACTGCAGAAATAGGTTTTATAATGTCTCTTTTCTCCCTTCTCTTTCCACTTATTCAGTTCATTAGTCACTTTAGTTCAGGCAAGAATGAATAAGGTTCTAACTTTCATGGTCAAAATTTCTCACTATGGCTTTTTTTTCCTAAAATACAAACCCTATCATCTTCCCCTGTGACAGAGATAGTTTTATTTTGATTGAGGTAACATTGGTTTACAACACTGTAATTGGTGCAGAGGTATGTTTACACCACACCCACCACCAGGCACCCATAGTCTCCCACCATAGTCCATTGAACCTCCTCCCCTCTTTGTAACCCACCCCTGCCCTCCCCCTCTGGTAACCTCAATTCTATAGTCAGATTTCTAGGGTTGGTTTGTTTCAGTTTTGTCTGGTTTTTGTTTTGTTTCTAAAAATATGGAATGCCTGACAAATTTGTGTGTTATCCTAATCCACAGGGGTGACGCTAATCTCTGTGTCATTCCAATTTCAGTATATGTGCTGCCAAAGCACACATGACACATCTGTGTGCTCACCTGATATATGTGTTTTCCCTTATGTGTCCCTGGCTCGCCTGAGGTAGGCTTGATGCCATGTGATTATAGTCTAGCAATTTGGAAGCAATAATGGCATATTAATTCTCACTGAAGGGACTCAAGCATTACTGGCCTCTGCCTATATTTCTTCTCTGCCTCTTTGGAGTCAGCCATGGGGACCACATTTTGAGAAGACAAAGGGATAAGTTGAAAAATATGGGTAGATGCTCCAGAGAGTTTCACCAGACTTAAAGTGAGTGAGAAATAAGCCTTTAGTCTTACTAAATAACTGGGATTTCAAGGTTAATTTGTGATCACAGTCTATCCTGATTAATTCATCTTCTACTTATAAGCCTTCACTGAATGAACATTGAACACAGGGTGAAGTCCAAATTCCTTAGTCTGGCATCCATCCAAAAGCCTGTGTGATCTACCCCTAGCTTAGTTCTCTAACCTCGAAGCATTTTACATCCTTTCACGTACTTTAGGACTAGCTTAATGAGCAGACTAGCAATATTTTCTGTGATCCACTAATTATATTTGGGGGTTGCTTCTTTAAGGCATTACTGCAGTAATACTTGACTAATACAGAGATTAGTTTAGTATCAAAAGTGGGCACAGCCATAGCTCTGGACTGGCACATCAGGATGTAAAGGAACCTTTTTAAGAAATTGGGGTAAAAATGAAACAAAACATTATCTAACCACAAAACACTCGATTAAATGTTTCCTGTAGTTATGAGGGAAGTTACATTGTTAACTGTTATAACTTGTAGGTCATAAATTTTACTTAAAGCCTATTAGCTTTGGATAAAGAGATCTTAAGAATATTACAAGTTCTAGTGGTCACTACCTTCATTCAATAAGGTACTGCAAGAAGAGGTGAACTCAGAAAAAGTCACTAGTTGGCTAGCAGATTGACTGAGAATATGGAATACTAGAAATTTCAGAACTTGTAGTACTGAAAAACAAGGCCATTTCTTATCTTCAAGTAGTAAAAGATAAAACTGAGTAATGCTGTGTGTTGAAAAGATTTCTAAGGCTGAAGTTAAGATGATCTCAGATAAGAACAACTCAAGGGGTGGACCATTATACCATTTGTTAAGACTTTTCATTGAATTAAAGTGGCATCTAGAAGATCCTTGAAACTGAACAACAACTGAAGAGAAACACAAAAAAATCCCACACTGAAAAGAGACGAAGGATTTTGTCCCAGAGGAGCCTCATAAGCTGGGAATACCTAGAATTAAGTCTATAGTCATGCCTTGAAAAGACTTGTGAGGATAGTTCTTGGCATATGAATTTGACCAAAATTTAATTGTATAAAACCGGTAAAGTTTGTGGAAGCTGAATTGCCAAAGTGCCATAGCTTAGATTAATAGAGACTGACTGTTAGAAAGAATATAAAGATTTTTGGGTTCCCTATATTCTACCAGGAGAATAAGCAAGGGGCCAGGGTGGTCTCCAATGCCCACCTTCTGTGACCATTGGATGATAAGGATGAAAAGTATGAACTTTCAAAAGAATAGAACCAAGAGCAATACTGAAGACTACATTTGGGAGCTATACAGAGGAAGTAATCAAAGCTATTGAATGAGAAGCATTTCCTATTCTCAGGGGAGGGATTTTACAGTTTTTCTCAGAGGGATTTCAGAATTGTTGTAGACCAGTGACATTTACATGCCTCTTATCATTTTTCTTGAAAGGGGATGTTCATTGTGGTTATCTTATTTCTTTGTCTATGGGATGTGTGTGTGCAAGGTAAAGAGATTGAAATTTTAGGATATGGGGCTCCAGATGATGTATAGTGACTTGAAGAAAATCATGAGATTATTCTAGACTTCATGAGATTATTCAAGTCTGATGCTATGATCAGATAAGATTTTTAGAGTGTCTTGGGGGAAAAGTGGAGTGAATTTGAATGTAACATCTATTTGTGACTAAGAGAGCTGACTAGCAGATATTAGTAGATGCCCATAATTCCTTTTATTCTCCCTTTCTTTGTCATGATTTTACTTTTGGCAGGATATGATTCCCTTTCTACTAACTTTGGTCCTAACTTTGTGGTTTGCTTTCCCAATGGGACATGAGTGTATGTAACATAGGCTTTATTTGTCCAATGGCCTTGAAAGCACTGTCATGCATTTCCTCTTGTAAGAAGGATCATAGAAGTGATCATTTCCCTCTTGTATTAGCTGGCCCTCTTGTATGCTTGCTATCCACCATATGAACATACCTGGATAGCTGCTGACCCTGAAATCTGGGTTCCCAACTAAGAAGTACATGGAGTATGCCTGGGCCCAACCTGAAGATGCAGGAGTCAAATATAAATTTAGTTATTAAAAGACAATGATATATTTGGCTTATTTCTTAGGTAGCTTTAGTATAGAAAATCTTACTGACCACATTGTGTGTCTCCTTTCATATCCTTCTCTCTCCATCTGTTCCTATTTATCCTGCAAAATTCACTTCAAGTGGTTGCTCCTCTGTAAGTTCTTCACATGACTGGGGCAAGATATTTGTTTTATTCTCTGTGCTCCCATGAAACTTTGTTCATATCACTGTACAATTCCTCATTGGGTAGCAATTTTATTTTGGAGCTTTGTTGTACATACTGTGTTGGGGACCAATTTCTTTTTGTAATCTTGACACACAGTAAGCACTTACAACTACTATTTTAGGCAAAGAAAGGAATAAATGGACTTGAAGAAGTGATCATAGTTTGGCAGACATGGAGTAAGTTGGAAAGAAGGTGGTGGCACTTCTGCAAACCCTAGCTATTGGGGGGAGCAGCTAGTTTATAGATTTTGAAGGCTGGATGAATCAGTCTTTTTCATGTGTTGGAATTTGGAGCCCTAGATTCTGTAGTTAAGCTTGGAGAGGTGGGAAGATGCTTCCCATGCATGAAGCATTGTACATTCCTGGGTTAGAACATGTTTTCTTTGGGGGTTGTTGTGGTTTCTTTCTTTTCTCTTTTCTTTCAATTTTTTTCCAACTTTGGAAGTATCTAATGTTTGCAATAACAACAACAACAACAAAAATATGAGTCTGGCCCAGTATGAATCAGGAGTGGATTTGTCCATGCAGACTCCCACAGGGGTGGGAGTCTAAAGGAGGGGAGAAGAAAGGCAAAACAATTGCTAGAAGCTTAGCAGAAGAAAATGCCATGCATGGCACATGGTTGGCACCATGGCAGCAACATCTGTTCTGGATGAGGACCCCAGTGTGTGCTGCTACATGTGCATGTGTGTGTGTGCATGTGCGTGTGGAAGGAAACACCCAGGCTCTATGCTTCAGGAAGCCTGCTCGTGGCTGCAGTCTCACTCGTCAGAAATGTTGCTCTCGGTGGCGGCCTCTATCATGGGTTAGATCTGCAGCCAACTTATTCTTGCGAAGTATGTTGCAGGCTAGAGTCGGCTGTGGAAAACAAGCCCGAGAAAAGCCACAAGGGCCTCCTGACCCACTTCAGTCTTTCTCCTGCCAAGTTCTCATTACTGATCTTAAATAGGAAGGAAAACAATGTATAAGGCTGAAGAGGCTATGGAGAATCTGCTGAGGGGAAAAAAGCTTGCTTAGGAATACTGGACTAGGCGTATCAAGACAAGGAAGAAGCCATGTGTCTGTGTTTGTTTTGGATTTTTAGTTTGCGTAAGCATTCAAAGGCTCATTTTCTCTCTTTGTTCTGGTCAATGAAATAGTGGAAAAAATCAACTGTAGGGTTGGTATCCCCTACAGACAGTGGGGGTCTTTTTTTGGGGGGGAGACTTAGAAAGAAGGTGACCCCAAGCTGTTGGGCAAGAGCTGGGTGCTGCTGGCAAGTTTCAGATGTGAACTGTCAGCCTCATGGTGTTCTGTGCCCTGTTTGGGTGTCTACACTTGGAAAGGTAAAACCCAAGAGACACAAAGGTAGAGAGTTTGTGCTTTTAGTACATGGGACTTCAGTTGCAGAGAAACTTCATAGTAACCTAATGTTAGAGTCCAGACTTCTAGTCTGATGCTATAACTGGACAAGTTGTGGAAAGTGTCTTTAGGTAGGATGGAGTGAATCTGAATTCACTGGACACTTAAAATGAATCAGATGAATTGAAAGGAGCTAAGCAAATACTCTGTCTCTCCTTATGGGTTTTTGCTGCTTAGAGACATTAAGCTGCCTTGCAAGGGGTGCCAGTGAGACAAGTTGCCTGCCATGTTTCCTGAGGTTGGCCTTGCTTCAGAAGACTTCTCACACAGGGACGATCATAATGATGATGGTGGCTTTCCCAAACGTTATCTCATCTGAGAGCCAAAAGAATTTTATAAGTCAACCAAGGGGATATTATTTTCCAATGAAATGACTTTGATTGAGCTCACACAACTAAAAGAGATGCAAATTGTGGAACCAAGCTTTCTCTCCCCAGTGCAAAAATATTCTTGGGAGTCCAAACATCATCCATTACCAAAGTCCTAGGTCAGGGCTCTGCTAACTGTGCACTTAACAATTAAAATAATTCAGTAAAAAGGCTCTTAAAGGAGTTATAAAACTCAGGGTCTCTTGGCAATCTTTTTACTTTTTACAAGTTAGCAAAATTTTCCTTCTCCCCATAGTAATCAAACTGCTTCTTAAGATTGCTACCTGCTGCCAATCCTCTCCCCAATCTTTGGCTAACCCACACTTCCTAAGTCATTCATTCATTTACCCAAAAAATATTTATGAGCATTTACTATGTACCAGTGGCTTGAGCTACAACAGTGAATAAAATAAATAAAGAGGCCTGCCCTGGGGAGCTTATATCCTATCCCAGCAGGGGGAAATAAATATTCAACATAGCAAATAAGTAATTATTTAGTGAACTAGAAAGGAATTGTCTTATTGACAAGTATAGGGGAATTGGGAGTGTTATGGATGGGTGACGGGCAATGCAGTGGTCAGAGAGGGGGCATTTGGAGGACTGTGTAAGTCATAGTAAAGACTTAGGCTTTTACTCTGAGTGAATTGAGGAATCATCAGAAGACTAGCAGAGAAGTGCTTTGATTTAACTTTAGAAGGACTCTCGGCTGCTGTGTTGAGAATACACCATGGTAAGGCAGGGCTAGGAGGGAGGACGATCAGGAGGTTGTATCTAGGTAGCAGTAATACAAGTAGCTGTTGATGAAATCTCAAACCAGGTGGCAGCAGTTGAGATGGTGAGAGGTGGTTGGATTGTTTAAAGGTAGAGATAAGGATGAGTAGATCAAAAGACAGAAATTAAGATTACAACCAGAGCTTTGTCCTGAGCAACTGGGCAGGATGAAGTTGACATCAACTGAGATGGGAAAATGTGCAGAGAAATTAGAAACTACTGCCTAGGAAATCCTTGAATTCTTGAATTCCATCAGATACTCAACAAATGACTTCAGTTGCAGTTACTTCAGTTGCTGTTCCTTCTTGCCTGAGTCAGAGTCAATATGATTTTAACAACTTTTATCCTCTCTCTACCTTGGGCCTCCAGATTCTAGACCTGAGTATTGCCCACAGTCAATAAACAGATTTGAATCTTCTCCATATCAAGTCTTTCCACGGACATTTGTTTTCCACTTTTGTTATTGCCCTTCTCACTTCTCACGCTGGCCAATTTCTGGAAACAATATTTATTATTTGCTGCATCTACTTTCTTACTTATTTCCAACCTGTGGCTCTTTCCACCCAATCCATGGTTACCATGTGGGAGTGCTTCAATCATAAATCTAATTGGCTCTGTGGCAACTCAACTCGTTTTTCTATTCTGTAGTATTTAACACAGTTCACCATCTCTTTGCCTTAAGCATCTCTTTTTCCACAGTTTTCCTAAGACCACTTTATTTCCTCCTATCTTTCTAATAATGCTTGCCCTATTTCCTTGACTGGCTTCACTTCCTCTGTTCTCCCCTTATGTTACTTCTCCCAGGTCTTCCCCCATCCCACCTTTCCCATTCACATGCTCTGCATGTTCTCAACCACTTGCCTACCATCAATTATCATCCATATATATATTATAACAAATGCTCTAGAGCATTTCTCAAGGTAAGTTGTCAACTGAGATTGTGTTCCTGAACTCCAGCCTATATCCACTTGTACTAAATTTACTCAGTCTAAAACCAAGTCCATTATCTTCCTCCACAAGTCTGCTTCTTTTTATTTACAGAGATGAATGGTATTCACTACCCACCCAAGAACCAGGAATTTAGATTCAGAAGCTTATCTTTCCCATTGGATGGCTTTCTAAGAATCACAATTACATCTCCATTCCTACTTCAAATACTGTCTGGGCACACATCTTCTCTCTTGATATACAGACACTGTCCCCTAATCATTCTATTATCACCTGTCTCCTACAAGGAATGGACAATAAATGTATATTCTATGGCTTAGTGCTTCTTTAGCTAAAATTTACACTTTAAGGAGTTAAACACTTTGAAGAGTTTACTGCTTAGTTCTAGACTGAAAAAAAAAGAAGGTAGAAGAGACAACAGAAGAAACATAAGGTACCACTATTTACTTCCCCATAGACACAAACTCTGTTGAAGGAAGTGGGAGCAGTACACTGATGATCACTGAGCAGCCATTATATCTCAGTATTCGTAAAACATGAATTTAATTTGCTTTTATATCTGCTTCTTTTAGAAGCCCACTAAATGGAAGTAAAGGAACAAGGAACGTATAAAATCACAAGAGAAAAGAGAAAAGAGAACAGAAGAGAGAATGACAGCCAATAGAGAATTCAACAGCATTTAGGACAACGAAAAATTAAAAATCTGATAGCAGATTTCAGAAGACAGAAACCTACTTGTCTAAAATGCCAGGAACACTAGAAAGACTCTGGAATCAGAAGTGCCAAGTACCTCTAAAGGCAACTGTATAGGGGTGGGGTGTGTGTATGTGTGTGTGTGTATGTATGAGAGCTAAAACCCACTTTCTATATTAGGAAGTAACAGATAATGTCTTAAACAAAAAAATCAGGTTTTTTTTTTTTTTTTTTTTTGGTGTGTGTGTATGTGTGTGATGTAATTTGTAGAAGAAATAAAGGAAGTGAAACAGAGAAGCAAAGGGGCATGAGAGGCTACGATTAGAGAGTAAAGGGCAGGCACTGCTAATCCCCCAAATTAACTAAGGGTGTTGATTAATTTTTTTACACGAGGTACATGTATTATTTTTATAGAACTAAAATTATGTTAAAACACACACACAAATATAGCTAAAAAGGGTGAATCTGAGGTTTAAAACCGTTAGTCAGCATTTAAAATGTGCACGCTTTCCACTACACATACTGTTTGCTACAATTTCCAAATAATTGCCATTAGTTTGCTAGTGGTTTTTTTTCTGGTCATCTGTTTAGTCTTGAGTTAGTCAGAAGAACAGGCAGACAGAGACACACATCCACAACCACATCTATGTATATAAACACCTGTGTATTCTTTATAGACTAAAACAATTTAGCATATAAGACTTAATACCTTGCAAGCACTCTGTCACAATAAACAAGTATTTAATAAAATAATTCCACCTCATGAAAGGTCTATTCTAGTAAGATGAAGTAGAAATTAGAAAGGTCGCTTATATGACCTTTCTGAAAGAACTTTTCCTATATGACCATTATCATAATGGTAAATGGAAAATTAACAAATATTCTAGAGCATTTGTGAACAATGTCAGTGAATGTATTTGGGCTATGTTTAAGTGCATTTAAAATCTAGTCCCTTGACTAAGAACAGTGCCTGTAATAAATTCTGTATGTTGACTAATAAAAAAAAATAAAATAAAAGACTTTCTAGAAGCAGTTTAAAGTTTTAATAGAGCAAAATCCCTAAAAAAAGAGGAATGGATAGATTGATTATAAGTGTAATCTGATTGCATTTGTTTGCTGCTAATCAATCCTTACAGCTTCAGCATAATCACTGGGAAACATCTGGAAGGTAGGACAGGTTGAAGAAAAGAAGGCAGCGTTTCTGTGATGCCAATTTTGCAGGCAAGTAATATTTAAATTGTCGGTAAATCTGAATCAGAAATGCAAAATAAAGCAAAAGAACAGAAAAGTAAGGAGAAGCACAAAGTAATCAGGAGAAGGGTGTGGCAGGAGGAGAAAAGAGCATTAAGAGAGTGAGAAAGTGGCCCACCCAGAAGGCTGAGGAAACAAGGGACGCACAGGCAGCCCGTGAAAAGCCCACCGGCATGTCACAGTGTGGCTCCCCGGGAGTTTTAGACAGGCATAAATTCTCATGAATGTTGTTAATCTAGATGAGGTTTTACAATTTGCATGGTTGTGCTTTTAATGTTTCACTTTTTTAAAAAAGCAGGGAAAAAAACACAATGGTTTTAGCTTTCAAAATGAAAACCTAGTCCTAATTAACATTTGGAATCTGACTTTCAGAGATTCCAGCTGGAGGATCTAAAGTCGAGCCCTGAACCAATGGGGCTCTGGACAAGATGAAAGACATGCCGGGATATTCAGTCTGGTGCAGAGATTGCACAAAACTGACGACGAAACTCACAAACAAATCTCCAGGGGATTAGAATTTGGCAGCCAGTGAGCCTGGAAGAAAGCTCCAACTTCAGCTAATTTTCAATTTTTCTTTGGATTTTAACACGTCTAGCACATATTTAGAGCTGCGTTTGTCAGGACCTACACTATTCCCACCAGATTTGGAGTCGATGTCCTCATGATTGATTTCATGCCATTATTATTCCCATAGTAATTAGAATTTTTATAAACCCCTTTCACCCATAGATCCTGAAGAACTTGGCAGGCATGTTAAAGAAAAGTAAGCCCATATGATGTGTCCTCTGAGAATCAGGGAAGGAATGGTTTTTCTATGTGATTTGTAAACAGCTAAAATGTGGCAAAGAACAATTTAATTGTCGGCTATTATTTGAATGACAAAATATAAATAAAAAGGAAACAAGAAGTTAACTTCACAATCACACAGTGTACGAGTGATAAAGTTAGAGTAGAACATTCAGTTTTCTGTCTGTATTTATAGAAAAAAGATCTGTTTTTTCTCTTTTTTTATAAGGAATGTATGAAGACAAACCCAGGTGAAAGCACTTTTTGCAAGATAAGTAGCAGTTCTATCTGGTCACACTTCCAAGTTCTAATCTTGGCATTTATTGAAAGTATCTTGTGACTATCTGGTGATAAAAAAGACATGAGTAGCAAAGACAGAAATCTCTCAGAGAGAAATGACAAAAGACAGAGGAAAAAATGGTTTATCCTGATGCTGAGGGGAACAGCAAGGCTCAAGATGTGGAACCAGACATGGAGTCTTGTGTTGGGGTATTCTTCAAACTCTCCCTCTCAGCTGTCACCATCTGTATTTCCCCAAATTCTGGATTACAGGTCTTCAGACAAAATCCTCTGGAGGAGGTGATTGCCGAACTCTATTCTGAGCTTCCCATTCTGATGTCCGGGGTGGGAGCTGAGATTCTGAATCTCTACCAAGTTCCCAGGGGTGCAGTTGCCTTGCTCGTGGACCAGGTTGCCCAAGTCCATTTCTGGTTCCTTGCAGGACCAAGGTCACCACTCCCACTTTGTGTCTCAGAGAGCTGTGTGGGTGAAAGACAAAGCTGCCCTGACTCACTTCAGCTGTAGTGCTTTGACTGGGGAGAAAAGGTCACCTCCTGCCTCCCCACAGGAAGGGCTGAGCTCAGTCGACCGACCCCCACAGGACATGTGCACCGGCATCTCCCAGACAGTCCCCTGCGCTGGTTTACCTTATAGGATCACCCTCGCCCAACATGTTCAGAAAGGCTTTTAAAAAGATATTCAAAGCGGGCTCTTCCCAATATGTGGCACCTTGGCCTGTGGAGACAAGGTCAGTTAAAGCCCTATGTGTCTCGGGAGAAATAAACTGCCACCATAACCTTAAATGAAGACTACTTAGGTTTATTCCAGAAATGGCCCCTTTCTCATCAAACCTATCTTGAGGCAGGGCAAACATCTAGAGGCAAGATTTTTTCATATGAAGTTATTCCTTCCTCATCATGTGAGACTCCCTCCTCTCTCTTTGATGCCCCAGGCCCCGATCTCATTCCTTAGCTCAGAATATAAACCCTAGGTTTGTCCTATTTACTCTAAAATGATTAGCCAAGTAGATTCTTCATAATGAAGTCATTAAAATTGGTCTTTTTCTCCTGCTAAACTGTCTGATGCTGGTTTGTTTGCTTGTCCAAGTCTGAAAAGAGTCCAGAGGGGTGAAGACTTGACCCTGCACCCCTGCAACATTTTGAATGAAGTTCCCTCAAATTTATGATTATGTTGATAGGTTTTGCCATCCTTTTATAACCTTGCAGTGGAGTCAAATCAGTATGAAGAACTGTAACTTTTATTTAGTTCTATCAGTCAATTATCTATCTATCTATCTATCTATCTATCTATCTATCTATCTATCTATCTATCTATCTATCTATAAACTTGACTTAAAAAATAAGGGGGAAATATCCTAATAGAGACAAAGACTTTCCTCCAAAAAGGGTCCCACATATGCAGAGGTTATTTAACTATCACTGGTCCAGGTATGATCTCAGGCAGGCTAACCTGGACCCTCTACCTACCTTCACTTCCAATGTCTCATTCAGATCTGTATGCAGGCATTCTGCACCACAGAATAAAGCACATCTCCTAGAAGGGGATGTTTTAGTCTGACTCAAGCTCCTCTCTGCCCCCTCTTGGCTCAAACTTTGGGTAAGGAGAAAAAGGAGCAATAAAAACTCGATGTTCATGGCATCATTTCCACCTCTTGAATAATAGATGGGCCCTCATCTCATAGAGTTAGTGAGGTAGACCCAGGCAGTGCCCAAGGGTGCCCATTACCCATGAGTGATCAAGAAGTGCATGTCCTAGACACTGAGAACAGGGTTACCATCTGGAATATACATAATAAAAGGGAGGCAGAGAGAGAGATCCAAGACAACACAGGAGAAAAAAATCCAAGGAATGGTGTAGCAGATGGAATGAATTAGTGATGGAAGCCTTTAGTAGTTGAAATCAACTACTAAATATGTGAAAATGATACAACTACCCACCTCATTTAGGTAAATGCAGCCACTTTGCTAAAGCTAAGTTTGTCCCCAAGATATCCAAACTCTGTCTTTGCACACCCAATTCCCTACATAGCCATCTCTGTCAAGGTAGTACAATACTCCTATAGTAACAATACAAGTGTCTCTAGCAACTGTGTTAAGAAAACACAAAGGTATTTGCATTGAAAACCACAGGGTATGAGGTTTTCAGGGAAAGAGAATGCCACATTGTCTTCTGTGTTTGAGACTCCAGGAAATGGAGTCTGCTCTAAAGCATTTAAAATGCTCTAAACACTAAAGATGTCTTTAAACACATCCTTTTATAATCTTGTATCAATTCTAATAATCTCAGGATAATCTCAGGCAGATTAAGCAGTTCATTTCATTTTCTAAGCCTTATTTTCTGTTCTGTTTTTATTCAGGACAATGGCTGGTAACCCTTCTCTATGTAAAATATTTGTCACATGGATATCTTCTACATTAATCTTACACATAAAAATCCTAGTTCTCTTGACTATTTCCCCATACATATTATTATTAAGATTTTATATTATTTTTGTTACCTTTGATATAGCCTGTTTTATCTAATGGTTATGGAAGCGAGACTTAAAGAGAAAATAGGATCAGATTATGGTAGACACAATGAAACACTCAGATGTTCTGTTGGTTCCACTTAACACTTGCATGAAGCTTGTATTTTTAAGAACAGACTCCTACTTAAGACCTGACTACTTCCTACTGATGACGAGCCATAAAATTTCTTTGAAATTTTAACTATAATTTAAAAGTATTCCAGTCTTTCCTTGTTTATAGCAAATTTTAGTTTTAACATTTTTCCAAATATTTTTGCCTTTCTTCTTGACTTTTCTGACTGCATTCTCTTTCAGGTCATTTTCCCATTAATCCATAATTATTAGAAGATGGATCCTATTCTCCCAAGGAGCAAGCTGGGTGCCATTATTTACAATCATTTGTGAGTGCATAATTCATCCTTATCCAGCACCTCTCCAAACGCAGGTGAGAACCACTTGCATTAAAACACCTGGGATATTTGCTAAAGGGGGAAAATTTTGGATATCACACCAGACTTGATATGTGAGAACAGGGAGGGAGAGAAGGCCGAAGAATCTGCATTCTTACAATAAGTATCCCAGGTCATCGTTAAGCACACTCAAAAAAAACCAAAAAATAAACAACAACAAAAAAAAAACTGCCAATCAACACCATTGCCTGTGAAATGAGGAAAAGACAGGTGTAGCCAGAAGGAGGCTTGAGAGTCCCACTGGATTATAGACCATAATGATCCATGGCATGGGCTACTCCTCAGCTGTCTTCTTAAATGAGGAGCTTATCATTTGAACTAGAATGACACACCTGCTCTATTTAAGAAGTTATTTCTTCTTCAACTCTGACCAATCTTCCTGGCACAAAGCATGGAACTGGTGAGAGAAAGCACAGTCCTTATAAATAGAGTTCCTGGACTTAGAGCAGTTGTCCTATAATTCTTTCTGGTAGAAAAAACAAACTTGCAGGCCTCCCAGGTGGCACAGCGGTTGAGCGATGGGCTGCCAAGCTGCCCGCATCCCTGGCCACCAGGTGAGGGTCTCACATGGTGCGCAGACCTCTCCTGCCGTGCCTGCTGCTCCCCTCAGCAGTGTACTTCGGTCTTTCTGCCGGTTCTGCTCCCCGCTCTGGCTCTGGTGAATTCTCTCACCCTCCCGTGCTTCTGACTGTACCCAGTGCTTGTATAAATAATAAATAAATCTTAAAAAAAAAAAACTTGCAAGCATGTAGGCTTTATTGTTCAACCCCCGGTATAGAGTACAGGACTTCTCCTCCAGTCTTCTGACCGCTCTTCATTCTTCAGGAACATCTGTACGATTACACAGGGGCTCCAAAGAGTCTTACTGAGCGACCTTTTGTTAAATCCTCCTCCAGATCAATCAGTGTGGGTTCTCACTCTCTCAAAGTCTATGAGCATACATATGTATTGTCTGTCACTACTGATGAGGAGAGTGAGGAAAAGCATTACTCCTTTTTTTTTTTAAAAAAAAAAAACAGTTTTGTGTGTGTGTGTGTGTGCAGAAGATCTTGGGGATAGGCCAGAGGTGCAGGTTGGTGGGGGAGAGTGAGGGAGGCAGAGGATTCAACAGACACAGAGTGGGGAGCAGAACAGGTGGATTTACTGAAATACACTGCTAAGAGGAGCAGCGGGTGAGACAGGAGAGGGCTGCTGTGTCATATGTGAGTTAGCTCCCTGGTCAGAAACGAACTCAGGTCATCGTAATGATAGCACTGAGGCTTAACTCCTAGGCCACCAGGGAGTCCCAGAAAAGCATTACTCTTACTGGGAACAATAGAAGTCACTCAGTATGACGGATACATAAAAGTCAATGAAAGTTTATGGTGTTGTGTGTATTGGATTTTCGTACAATAGGTCCTTGCACATCCTTTATCCTGTTCTGACTCCATCCTAATCTTAGTCTGGTTTTCTCTTGCCAGTCAGTGCTAGAATGGAAGTAGTAAAACTAAAAGCAAAAATGGCCTTGGATTGGTGCCAAAGTAGGGCAGCGACAACAGATTTCCAAAATGCAACTCATCCAGTGAATGAGAAGGCAAGGCTTAACAAGAAGGCCACAAATCTAAACAGGGGCCCTTGAAAAGAAAGACCCATGGAAAATATCAAAACCAATGTCTGTGTAGAAGTCAAAATTTCTCAAAAATAAGGATGGGTTTGTTGTTATTTCTGAAAAGTTAGCATAACTTACACTCTACTAAGGTATGGCCTCTGAGGGCCTCAATTCACAGCCCCACTGTATGTGTCTCCATAGTTTTCAGAATTTGGTATCTGATGAGCTTAAAAGATAAATTTTATTCATCTAATTTTAAAGTTGAGGAAATGTAAATTCCCAAAAGTTAACTGACTTGCCCAAGGAAACATACAACTGGCCGCTCGTGCTGCTCTGTACGTGGTATTCTGATTTCACATATGACAGGGTTTTTAGTCTCTGCTCCTCCTTCTATTACTTTTCTACCATTATTTGTCTCCTTTCTTTTTCATGCTGATCCAATCTTTTCCATTTAAGACTCTCACAGTCAAAGTTTTACCTTCAACGCTCCATCCCTCTCTTGAGGGGAGTAGAAACAGGTGTCCACTGAGGAATAATAATTTGCATTTTTAAAGGAACACAAAAGTGAACAAAATACATCCTACCACTTGGAAGTTTATAGGCTGTTGGAAGGATGGCCTTATTGGAGAATTTTGAAATGATGTGTTAAGTGAGATAATAGGCATTTACAAGCAATTTTATAAGAATTTATAGGAGAAATGTCAGTTTATGCCCAGAGAGACTTACTGGAAATTCTTAAAAATCTTGAAGGCTTTCTAAGTTTTACTGAAGACACAGAAATCATTAATTAAACACATCAAGCTGCAGAATATATTACATACTCATAAAGATAATAATTGGGTGCAAGTGGACTGTTTCTTGATTCTCAATATATTGCTTCAATGTAAGTCTGAGCCCACACCATTATGTATATTATTCCTTAGGCAGTATCACTAGAAATAATATTATTTGACAATTTACAGAATACCTAAACATAAATTATTTCACTTGATTCTTACAGGAAAGCCAGAAAGACCCTACACATGGCTGATGGGGTAAAGCCAGGATTTGAACCTAATTCTTCTGACCTCATTCTGCTTCTGTCCTCCTCCATAACTCTTTCATTTAAAAAGACTCTACAAAACTCCATAAGAACCAGCAAAGGATTGAAGAAAGGATATCAGTAATCCAAAATGACAAAATTGGGGGGAAAAGAAGAATTTGCAAGAAATACATGCTCAGAGGAAAAGCAGAGTGAAAATGCAGGTCAATGGTCACACTACTTTAATCATCTTACAGAAAGGAAATTAATAATTTCTACCCAAAGGAAGGTCATAAGTGTGGTCTTTATTTCCAGCTCCATTCCCCAAAAAACAAAAAGTTCTCAGTTTAATTGGAACATAGCACTGTACATTTTAGCAGAATTAATAAATATGGCTTTATGAAAGAGGAAGGAAGGGCAGGAGGGAAAGGAGGAAGAGGTGGATAACTTTATTTTAAATGCACTTACATATTCATGGTGTTCATGAATATAGTAAGTACTCATTTCAGTTATCACCCCATAAAATGAGGAAAATCATGTCTCTCTCCCCTTCCTCCCTTTTATCCATCTCTTTTTCTCGCTTCATGCTGGGAAAAGAGTACACTTTATTGGACAAGCATTTGGCAGAATAACTATTTGTTTTCTAGTGTTATAAAATATTGCATGTTTGATGTAAACCTCGAGACAAGTTAAGGAGTGCTAACCGCTCTTTAACTAACCTCCCTAAAAGTAAAATTTTCTTCTGCACAAACACCTCTGTATCCAGCATGGGGAGGCTGGATTATGAGTTAACATGGGACCTGTGTTGCAGTAATCAATGCGATGGGACCACCCTCGAGTCACTGAAGGTAAAGATTTGAGCCTATGCCAAGATGCCTGCTTCCTTATACCCTTTGCTGATTTATGTGCTTTCTTAAAATAGTTAATTCCTTTCCCCAACCTTGGCACATACCCATTCCTACAAACACTCAGCCTCTTCACTGGGGCGGTGGGTTTGAGCTTAGGTTCGCATCACCCTGGGTGGCACCATTTTTTGATTAATAAAGTGCTTCAAACACTCTGTTCTGTGTTTGGTTCTTTTTTTTTTTTTTTATAAGTGAAGTCATTTTATTTTATTTATTTACTTTTTAAAAAAGATTTATTTATTTATTTATTTATGCAAGCACTGGATACAGTCAGAAGCACAGGAGGGTGAGAGAATTCACCAGAGCCAGAGCAGGAAGCAGAACAGACAGACTGATGAAATACGCTGCTGAGGGGAGCAGCGGGTGCGGCAGGAGAGGTCTGTGTGCCATGTGGGTCCCTCGCCGGTGGCTAGGGATTGAACCAGCACTACAGAGGCTGCGGGCAGCTTTGCAGCCCAGCGCTCAATCGCTGCGCCACTGGGGAGGTCCTGTTCTGTGTTTGGTTCTAACTGGGTATGAGGCATGTGAACTGACTTGGTGATAATACGCGTGTCTATAACTTTACCAGCACTGTGAAATTAAATGATTCAATGAGTATTTCTTGAGCTTCAGCAATTTCAAGTACTATGCACAACCGTAAAAATTAAGTGATGAAAAAGATAATATTCCCAGCTTTCAAGGAGTCAAAGTATAGTATGGCAGACATAGGATAACCAATAATTTCCCTAAGATGAAAAGAGACCAAAGACTGATGATATAACTCACCAGAGGTTAGAGATGGAGAATCAAGTCATTATATATTTCAAGTAGAACAGATGACTAGATAATGCATTGAAGGTTCAATAGGACCTAGCCTAGCACAGGGTCTCTCAACAGTGGCACCACTAACATCTAAACAGAATAATTATTTGTTGTGGAGCTGTCCTGTACATAGTAGGGAGTTAAACAGCATCTCTAACTTCTAACCACTGGATTCCACTCACCCAGTTGTGACAACCAAAAATGTCTTCAGACATTGCTAATGTCCCCTGGTTGGGGTGAGTGTGGGGATGGTGAACAAAACCATTCCTAGTTGAGAAGCATTGCTGTAGAGAAAACAAGCAAAGGTTGGAGATCCAGGAAGGGGACCTAACATACGCAGGATATAGGACATAAAATAACATAGACAATGATAATTCATCTAGGATTGATAAAAGCAAGCACATAACATTTATTTTACATTATTGTGTATGTCATTAGGTTGACTTCATTGCATGTAATATCTCATTTATCCTCACAACTTTATGATGTATTACAAACACACACACACACACACCTTTCTATAAAGTGTAATTAGGCATAAGGTCACTCAGCAAAAGGAGCCAATATTCAATCTCAGATCAAGTGGTTTCACATTATAAAACTCATTCAGTTCCCAGAATACTGTATAGCAAATGGCTTTACGTCTGGGGCAGAGTGTTTTTAGGGTAAATACAAGAGACTGAAAGACAAAGGCATTGACCACCTACAAAAGACCCTGATTTAAATATGAAAACAATGAAGAATTTCTGAATTATTTTTAGCAGAAGAGAGGTGCAACAGAAAGAATATGGTGAGAAGCAAGAGAGAAGATGAGGGAAGTGATGGGTCAGGGTGTAGGGAGAAGAAGTAGGTAATCCTACAATAGCCCAGGTGAGAAATGTTGAGGCTCTAAGAGGGGGGCATAACAGTAGTGATGAACTGAGCTGCTCTTAAAATAATCTGGTGATGAATTGACCTTGTGACTGATGGGACGTAGCTGCTATCTTTGAGCTCAGATGCTTGTGCTGCACTTTTTTAAAGCTTCCCACCTGGTGATTTGTTGAATTATGGATCTCTGGGTCTCCATGGGAATGGCCTGTTCCTCTTTCTGTTCTTCCCCTTTCCTGTATCTTCAGAGTTTGTATCTAGTTATATTGAAGCCAAACCCTGCTTTCTGCTCTAGTCACTCAGTAAGCATTCACGACACAGCTAGTGCTGACAAAAAATGCCCCACTCCACAACCATCTACTGTGGATCTTTTGACACAAAACACTCAACTGCATTATGTACATCACATGATTTCCTCATTACCATTCCTCAAAACAGCTCTTTGCCCCCACTTCCCAAGACAAAGACACAAAGGCTCACACCACCCAGCTGACCCAGGGTTTGATTCTATAATTGTTTGTAGATTCACCAACTAAGTTGCCTGCCATGCCTTGTCCATTTGCAATTTACAAAAGAGAATACTGGGTTGTCAGAAAAGTCATGACACGTTTTCAAGCAAAAATACGTCATGACATTTCTGACAACCCAAAACAATGAGTGTTTCCAGGCCAAGAAACTCAAATGTAAGGAACAAGTAGAAAAAAGAATTGAACATATGGAGAAGTTTGGACTGCAGGTATGTAGTATACACATATTCTTGCTAAGACAATGGCAACAAAAGTGAAATGAGAGGATGGTGTTACTTACACAAGATTTTTTAAAGAAAAACCTTAGAACTGGCTCTAAAAGAATGAGAGAGGACTCAAATAGTGGAGAATCGAAGGCTAAATCTTGGTGGCCAAGGGGATATGATGCAAAAGTGGAGAAGTGACATGAAATGAGAATAGGGCTAAGATAATGAGCTGGTGGGTTCATTGCCTTGAGCTTATGAAGAATGAGGTATCCAGTCTTAAAAGGCTAACTGCCTACAGGGGGCATCTTAGAATCATACTCAGTATTATAAAGCAAATAAAAGAAAACCCTTTTTAGATACTGAGTTACAAAATGTCTAATTTGAGCTCAGATGCTTGTGGTGCACTTTTTTTTTTTTTAAAAAAAAAAGATTTATTTATTTATTCAAGCACTGGGCACAGTCAGAAGCGCAGGAGGGTGAGAGAATTCACCAGAGCCAGAGCGGGGAACAGAACAGCAGGCTGACGAAATACACTGCTGAGGGGAGCAGTGGGCGTGGCAGGAGAGGTCTGCCGCGCCATGTGGGACCCTTGCTGGTCGCCAGGAATTGAACCGGCGCTGCAGAGCCTGCGGGCAGCTTTGCAGCCTAGCGCTCAACCACTATGCCACCAAGGAAAGCCCAATTGTGGTGCACTTTTTTAAAGCTTCCCACCTACCCCTCTGGTTTATCTTGCTTCTATGGCTATTTATTAACACTCCAGTGTCCCTAATACATTTAGCTAACTTTTTCAGTAAAGAATCAAATTCTAGTTGCCCCTAGAACATGCCAGGTCAGCCTCTTTTCTGCTTTATCTCTTTCTCACCCTCTTTTTCTGAATTTCTTATTACTTCTTTCTTCAAAGTTCCATTTCCTTTCCTTTTCTGCAGCTACCAGTTCATTTTACTGTTTGCTTCTGCCTTCTATCCCTCTAAATGGTTTTTCCTCCTCTCGACTCTGCTGGGTTACCAGAAGAGAAATCATGTCCTGCCCAGAGAATCCCAGAAAATATTGCAGAATAATCAAAACGTAAATTGTGTTGGCTAGAATTATTTCTGGACAGTTTTCAATTTGGGATCCAGAGGCTGAGAACCTTCTTGTCTGTTTCCACAGTGGCCAGGGACATGGTTACTTGAGCCATTTTCAGAATCACCTGGAGGCCTTATTAAAACATAGTGATGTAGTTAAAACAGATGTGATGTAGTGTGTCTGGGGTAGGACTTGAGAATGCAAATTTCCAACAGGCTCCCAACTGATGGTAATCATGCTGGTGCAGGGGCCACACTTTGAGAGTCACTGGAATGGCAGCTCCAATGGCTATCAGGTTGTCAAGGCTCAGGTGTGCACATGCATAGCAGCAGTCGGGCAGGGGAGTCCTCAGAGGGAATGGGGTTTTGTTGCTTGTCACAACAAGCAAGGCACTGATAGGACCTCGGGCAACTCTGGGTAATGGGTCCAGTGAGGAGGGGAGCACAAATGGGGAACACTTTCTATTTATTGTAACCTTCTGAGAAACACTAAAGCTAACTCCAAGGCCTGTCATCCACCCTCCCCCTTGAGATCATGAATAGAAGCAGCAGAAGGGAATTCTCAGAATCTCTTTGATCTCTTCCCAGCTCCCCAAGTCCTCTGTCTGTTTATCTCCCACTTCCCTGGCCTCCTCATCCCCCTTTTACCCCCTGTCCAGTGGATGAGTCACTCCTCTTCCTCCCCACCCACTGCCATCTGTTTTTCTAATGATGGCAGAAGATAGGCTGTTTTGTTGGCCCACACTGTAACAAAGCACACTCGATGCTAGCATTTTTCCTGGTGCACTCTCAGAATGCTATTTTATTAGTGTCATTTCCCCACCCAGTTTTCCCTTTGTCTCACACCCCACCCTCTCCCCCTCGTTGGCCTCATGTAGACCCAGTTTCCCAGAATTAGATCAAGAGAAACAGAAATACAGAAGAGCTGAGGGACTAACATGCATGTGGTTGGGTGTGTATGGGGGCTGGGGAGGTGTTAGACATCAATGGCAGTTAAATCGCTCTCTCTAGCACACAAGGAAAAGCCAGAATTACCCAAGAATTGCTGCTAAGTGGCTTAATTACTTCCAGTGTGAGAGTTGGATGACAAAACATATTGTGACTGAGACTGTTTGTATTTGAGAGAGTATTTGTATTTGTTACTGGTTATTCAGGGTGAGAGGACTTAAGAGTGTGTGTGTGTGTGTGTGTATGCACATACATCCATACATCCCCTCTCCCATGTCAGGAGTCCTTGGTCATCCTCCACCAGCAAGGCTCTATCACATTCTTGATTCTTCCTGGCAAAAACTCCTGTTCATCTAGATAAGGAATTCATGGCATCCCACACCCCACTTGCATCAAGACAGGATTCCTTGAGGTAGTAAAGGTCTAGGTTGCATGAATCAACAGGGGTCTGCAGGTCTACCTCAAAGGTCCAAAACTCAGATGCCCGGTGACCCCAGGCAGTTGACTTACTGAGGGAAACCCACTAGGTGAGATGTCAAGAAGGAGGGGAGGCTGTGCTGGGGTACAAAGCAGCTGCCCTGGAGCTGGTGCTGCCACTCAGGTGCAACTCACCTTCGCCATGTGTGCCAAATAACCTTGCTTCTGTAGAGAAATCCTTTGTACAAAGAGTCTTATATTTTATTTGGAGTATTATGTGCTTGGGTTTGTGTGATATTATTTACAGATATACAAATTGTATGGGAAAATTCCAATTTTTAAACACTGACAACTAGAACAAATGAGTTTTTAGACACTTGTGCTAGCCAAACAAACCTGTCTGGGGCATTGTTCTGCAAAACCCTGATTTTAACTAAGCTCCAGCGAGGCCCAGTTAGAGAATCCCCAAACCATAAATAATTCTGACTTGTTTTTTAGCTTCTTGCTTACTAAGTCATTTAAAATGGAATGTTGGAGATTTTGCTAAAATAAATCAAACATCCAAAAATCTGTAATTTGGGGAACTAAATTTAAGAGGCTTAAACAAAGGGCTTGGGGCTGGGGAAAGTGTAGGATTTGGGATTTTAAGGACTCAGGTACTTGTGAGTTGGGCAGACCAGAGTTGTCTGGCCTGTGTTTAGAGCAGGGGAGGGGCTTACCTCACAGGACTGGATGCAGTGGACCAGGCGGGGTTCAGGGTGCCATTGACGCCGCCCAGTGCACACGATGCTCTAAAGGGAAGATGGAAAGAGCAGAAAACAAAAACAAAGTCAAGTTGTCAGTGAGAAAAGGGGGCGTTCTAAGCTTTCCCCACCAGCTCCACCCTGCTCCTCAAATGGTAAGAGTCAACTGTGCCCTTAAGAGAATTGCCCAGTCTTTCCTGTGGTATTGCTAATCCTGTTGGGTGGTGCCAACATAGAGTACTCTTATCAGTGGGGATCTTTTATCCTCATCACCCTTTCCCCGCCCTAAGTTACCAAAATTTCCAGAGTGGCGCTGATGTGGTTAAGAAAACATCCTCAATCTTATAATGAGACTAATTTGATATCAGGCTTAACATGGGCTCCTTTTGTTTGAAAACTTTTCATCATATTACATGAAATCTGTGAGATGGCTGGGTTGATGGGGAAGTGTCTTGAACTTAAAATAGGAATGAATTTCAGGAATCCTAATCACAGGATGTAAGCAGCAGGCAGGGATTAGAGGCTAATTTGCACTCTCTGCAACTCTTGTTAGCACCATTTATGCCCTCCCTGTAGGAGGTAGAAGAGTTTCTGGACAAATTGGCTAATGTAAAACCACTGAGACTCAAAAATGACACCAACATTAAGCTGATGAGAGTGAAAACGAGCTCATGTTAAAAACACTGCTGATCTTCTTATTCCCAACGGCCATTTCCAGATGCACATTTAATAATAATGATTCATCTTTACTGAGTTTTTCCTTTTAATTTTTGTATTTTGAAATTTCAAAAGATGTACTTCAGGGGAAGAGAAAGTACAATAGGAGGTTTCAAAGAGGAAAGGAGCTTCCCTCCATGGCCTCTAACAACCCACCTGGTTGCAGACTTTCACACTCACATTTTGATTCAGCACAATAGGAACTGAGGGCAATTGAAAAACATTATAGAATGAATTATGAGTTTTACAAAAGATCGTACCTATACTAACTGGAAATGATATGTTCCAGAATGCTGACTGTGCAATAATCAGATTGGAGATATTTGCATATATTACATAAGGTATATGGATATACAGCTCTGTAGGGGCAGGAAGGCACAGAGCAGGTTTTCTATGATCCAAGTAGACAGGTAAACGAGGTAAAGGAGGCGTCCTGGAGCCCTCAGTGGCTTTTTCAGGCTTTTATTGAGTTTACCAGGTTCACGGCAGGCAGGGGTGGCAGGGGTGGGGGGTTGGGGGACAGGGGGGAGACCTGCCAGCCCCCAGCGAATCTGACTCTCTCGTGATCTCTGCTTCTCTTTTGCTCTGCTAGTGTCCTCATGACACCACCCTTATGAGCACAGTCTCTCAGCCCAGGTGTATCCACTTATGCAGGCCCACACCCTATTCCAGGTGCCCGCCATCAGGCATGCACTCAGGACCACAGTGATCCATCATCAATCCTAATGGAGGGAAGGCAGAAAAGCCTGATACTTTACTTACCCTACAACCTCATAGTCATTTATGAGAATGGGAATTTGCAATATTTTCTCCACATTACACTACTAAAAACTAAAACCCCTTTAGAGCTCCTTAAAGGGGCAATACATATTATAAATCTAAACAAATTTGTCACTCCAAACTCCATATTGTAATAATGTAAATGATGACTTGGCTTAAGTTAGCATCACACTTAAAACATAAGATCAAATATATACAGGATCGTACAAATATAGACGGTTAACAAAACAGGGGCATTCAGTTTACTGAAATAGTAGTTATTCTTTAGCTTTTAAGTTAAATATACTTAAGCAGAACTGTTGCAGAAATCTACCTTTTACTCAGGCAGAGGAAGAACAAGCGGTACTTTAGGAATGGTGAGGTCAGGAGAAGCTTTACTACTCATGCATGAGGTCCCAGACCTGGGTAGCCCTGTCAGGTCCGAGCACCTGTTTACAGACAAATAATTTTTTATATATAACTACCCTTACATTGATAACATCATCTGCTGCAAAATTCCTAAACAAGGGGCTGGGAAAAAGCAAAAAGGCGCAGACATCCGGGGATGACCTTGACGAGATAGACCATCTTGGCCAGCTGCCTGACCTTGTGACTTTGTTAGCCTTCTGAGGAAAGATTTGTTAAGTGAGCAAACTTGTTAATTACAATTGCATTGGATTATTAACTGCACCAGGCCTATGACCCTTTAGCAGGGAGCTGGAAAGATTTATTTGCTTAGCGGTTCCCCTTCCTATCACCAACTGCCTATGAGCAATGACTGCTAACTAGACCTGACTCTTGTTTACGGTTTCAAGCAGCTTCCATTGGAATTCTATTTAGCAATGGCTATGACTTTTATTATTTAAAATAGCAACGTGTCATACTTTGCTGATTTCACCAGGTAATAGTCATGGCCGAATACAATAACTTCTAATCCTTTGTAGGGTAGGTAAAGTATCAGGCTTTTCTGCCCTCCCACCATTGGGCTTAAAGGTGGATCCTTGCAGTCCTGAATGCATGCCTGATGGTGGACACCTGGAGTAAGGTGTGGGCATATGCAGATGGGATTCACCTGGGCTAAGACTGGGCTTTTAAGGGCAGCGTCACAGGGATACCAGCAGAAGTCAAAAACAGCAGAAGCAGGAGAAGCTGAAGGAAGCAGAATGAATGGAAAAGCAGGAGAGCAGAGAAGCAGAGAGAATGTGAGAGAACACAGGAAAGCCCAGAAAGAGTGAAGACTTGCTGGGGACTGGGAGGCTTGCCAGCCTCCCGGCCCCCCAGCACCTCTACCTGCCATGAACTTGGTAAATCCCAATAAAAGCCTGCAGAAGCCACCGAGGACTCTCTAGGACTCCTTCTTTACCCGGTCTGCTGGATCAGAAAACCCGCACTGTGTCCATTTCCTGCCCTTACAAATGGCATAAGTTGGCAAGATGATCCATGCAGATGGGTATGGAGCCCTCCAAAGACCTCAGAAGTAGCAGACTGAATCTGTGACAGCACTGGAGGCACCATGGTGGCACGGAAGGTGGACAAGGTCCAGGGTCTAGGGGATGAGACCTCGCCTGGAGGAGATTCCCGAGAGGACCAGCCCAAGACCGCCCAGGCAGCAGAATCGTTGGGGAAAGAAAGAGGACCGCTATTTGGAGCCCACCAGTGCTGACACAAGTAAAAAACTGATGGATGGACTTGGACTTAGACTGACTACCCCACCAGAAGGCAGAGGGACCTTGGCAAGTTTGATATGTTTTTGGGACACTGGGGGAAGATGCTATTGTTTGTACACCCCCAGAGATGGGAATCTGGGTGTGGCCAATGGGCCTCAGTGGCCAAAAGCAGCTTGTGTAACTGCCCAGCAGCTAGGCAGAGGAGAAAAGCCAACTGAGAAGGCAAAAGCTGGTGCTAAGTTTGGGAAGCCCTCAGTGGCTGTTACGCAGCTTAAATATGTTGAAGGCCAGTGAGTCTCTTAAAATAACCTGTGGGCAATGCCCTGCTCGTTGTCGAGTGAGGGTGAGGAGCTGAACAACCCGTCCTTGGGGTATGAGTGGGGAACGTGGCTTGGGGTGGAGCTCAATCCAAAGAGGGGACCCAAGAGAGGCTGTATGTGGAGCTTGCATCCATGGATCCCCAACCCGTGTGCTTGTGCAATGGGCTGGCCTGAGTGCAGGGGCCTGCATGTCATATTGGTGGCTGTGAAGTGACCACAGTCAAGTGTTGGAGTGACCGCAGACAGAAAACCCTGAGAATTGGGCGATTACCCTCAAAGAGTAGAGAATCCCCAATCCGGGAGGGAGTGCATCCTGGGGGTGGATGCAGTGTGTGGCTTGTGGCCGAGACCACAGCCAGAGAAGGCCAGGAAGCCTGATGGCTCTTGGTGTGTAATGGTAGATGCCATGAGTGGTTCCCTTCTCTCGCATGAGCAGTGCCTACGGCAGCAGATTTGGTGGATCATCTGCTGGTGCCAATAATTGTTTTTTGCCACTATGTTGGTGCCCTGCCTGGACTAATTTGTGTTCTGATGTGTTTTGTTACATTGCTATATTCAGTTGTATTCTATGTACCTTTATGGGCCATGGCTGCAGTGTTCATATTTGCAAAGAGAAACGTGTATGTAACTTGCAGAGACTGTATGGCAGAAAACCCTGAAGGGGTGGACTGTAGGGTAGGTAAAGTATCAGGCTTTTCTGCCCTCCCACCATTGGGCTTAATGGTGGATCCTTGCAGCCCTGAATGTGTGCCTGATGGCGGACACCTGGAGTAAGGTGTGGGCATGCATAGGTGGGGACACCTGGGCTGAGAGACTGGGTGTATAAGGGTGGCGCGGTGTCAAGGATGGAGGAGTGCAGTGGCGCCTACAGAGTGCGGCGGAGAGTGACAGAGCGCGATGGAGTACGGCGACTACAGAAGGTGCAGAGCATGAAGACAACAGGCCTGCTAGAAGCATTAATGAACCCACCCGGTATGGGTTGGTTGCATTACATCCTTCCCTCCTCATAGCACTGCATCCACCTAGGGATCCCAAGTCCTGCCCTAATCAGTCATTCAAGTCAGACCAAATGTATCTATACCTCACTCACTAGGAGCCAGATTCTCGGGTGGGTCATAGGGATCTGAAGAGTCACAAATCTCAAGAGCCCTCAAAGAGCTCAAAGTCCACTGGGAGAAGCAGTGAAAGAAGGTCAACCTCACACCTTTGGCTTTAACACCCTCATATGATAACTAATCAGAACTTGCCAAAACACTCAACTGGCTATAGCAGCACCTCTCACGTTTGCTAAACCTTCTACACTACTGTAGGGTAAATGCTTGTCAGGCTTTTCTGCCCTCTCACCATTAGGATTGATGATGGATCCCTGCAGGACTGCATGCAAGCCTGATGGGGGACACCTGGAGTAGGGTGTGGGCACACGTAGGTGGGCACACGTAGGGTGTCTCAGCACACCTGGGCTGACAGGCTTTTAAGGGCGGCGGCGTGGAACAGAAGGACCAGGAGGAGAAGCCAGAGAGCAGAAAGGAACTACCAGGAGCAGAACCAACAGGGGAGAACTCCTCTAAGTCATTTTTATAATTCAGTTTTGAGATTAGTTCAGATTGACAGTCCTCCATTATCTATTAAAATCACACAAGTTTCTAGCACATGTATCTAATGCCTTCCTAGATTGCAACATTCTTGAGACTATGAACTGTCTCCCACTCATATATGCTATCTCAGTGACACAGAGTGAGGTGATACTTTACAAGTATTTGTCAACCACTATGTTATCTAAGCTGGCGCTTCTTCATCATCTCACCTATGAAAGTCACATTTAAGTGGCTTTATAAATATATAGATAGGGCCTCCCTGGTGGCACAGGCGGTTGAGTGCAGCGCTGTGAAGCTGTTCACAGCCTCTGCAGTGCGGGTTCGATCCCGGCTGGCCGGCGAGAATCCCACATGGTGCAGCAGACCTCTCCTATCTTGCCCGCTGCTCCCCTCAGCAGTGTAGTTCAGTCAATCTGCCTGTTCTGTTTCCCGCTCTGTCTCTGGTGAATCCTCTCACCCTCTCATGCATCTGGCCTGTACCCCAGCTCTTGTATAAATAAAATAAATCTTTTAAAAAAATATATAGATAACTTTAATATATATCTTAAATGCACTGTTTTACATATTTACATATTTAAATGAGCCATAGTACATGAATCTGCAGTTTGCTTTTTGGTTCCTCTTACCCTTGTCCTCCTGTCTACCCTTTTCCAATGATGACAGAATCAAGGCCTAGAGAATATTTGAACTGAAAGTGAACAATCCCATGCCTCTAATGTCTTGTTACTCATGTCTTAGTGATTTGTTTTCCCACTCAGTGATGTGTACTGGAGCTGCTAGCACAACTGCATCCTTAAGAGGACACTATGGTGGGAGATGTGGACAAGGCAAGGATCAGAAGATGAGGAGAGGGAAGAGAGAGAGACAATTTTGTTGGAAATTATGGCTTGGAGGGCATTCATCTTTTTTCTACCTATTTCTCTCCTCAAAACATTTTGTTTTTGTTTAAGGAGTTATTAATTCTTTCAGGGCCAATTTGAGAAAACAAAGTCTGAAATTTTAAGATTTCCTTTGAGCAATTCTGTTGAAGAGCAGGATTGCTTGTGGTGTTGAAAATCTTTGCCAACCAAACATGGTCGCCACAGAAAAATCTCATTAATTTAGATCTTACTGATTCATAACCATGATAAGCTAAAAAAGAGAAATGGAAATCATTATGGAAAATGAATTTATGAAGCAAATTAACAGAAGAAATGTGATGCCATGCTTTTGTGCTTCAGAAGGAAACAGATTCAGAGATAATTCAGAAAACCTCATTTACCTATAAACAATTGTCATATCGCATGCAAAAAATAATCTTGCCATGATATCAGGTTGCTGAAGGACTTGACAGAGCAAGTTAAAACAACGTGAGCTATAATAAAGCACTGTTTGATACAGTGGTTCACAACAATCATAAAAATTTAACCTTACATTGGCTTTTTTTCAAAATCAAAAGGTCTACCCTGAGGAATGTGGGGAGATGGGAGCCCTTCTCTTCTGAGGCTCTTGTTCCCTAGTATTGATGGATTGAATCAAGCACTGGGGGGATGCTTACAAAAGTAAGACACCATTCCTACCCTTAAGAATCTTACCTCAACAAACAACTATGAAACAGAGACACTCTTTGGGGGAGAGAAAGGAGGGATTGGGGTCAAAATCATACTTGCAATTGTATGGGGAATATAAAAATAAAAAGAAAAAGAATAAAAAAAGAATCTTACAGTGTAGGGGGAAGTGGAGATTAGAATAACAGAAAAGGAAAAGTAAAGAATAGGGAACAGAAATGGGAAAAACACAAAATTCTCCCAGTAGAAGTCTGAGGGGTGTTCTTACCACACCCTCGGCTCAGGCACCAAGGCTCTTGGGCATCCAGATGCTGCCAGCAGGTGCAGGAGGCCATCAGAGGCCTTTCTCTCCCGGTCTGAGCAAAATAATACTGATGGGGCATTTGGCTGTCCCCAGCCTGGCCCAATTCCCGGATCCCACTATTTGGTCACCTTGACTGGAAAGAATTTATTTCACTGCCAACAAGCCCATTGGATGGAGTCCTCTCTTTCTGTCTGAATATTTCTCTGCTGATGCAGAGAAAAGTCTAGATCATTGTGTATAGTAGGTGTGGGAAGAAGACACTATCATAACAAAGGCCCAGAAAAAGCAATGGGAGAATGTCAAAGCCTTATTTATTGTCTTCCATAGTCAGCATGCCTTTGAAATATTTAAAAATAACGGTATTTTTTCATCCTTACTCTCAGCCTCACAACAAAAGTTGTTAGAAAATACTTCTTTAGCCAGAGATGTTCCACTAGGAAGCACAAAATGGCATTAATTCTTTTCCTGGCCCAGTTTGTAAAAGGGGCAGAAAAGAGACAAATAATCTATAAACTGCAGTCTATGCATTCACACAAGCAAGCAAAATGTAGACCTTTTTTTCTTTTTCATTGAGCTAGCTGGAGCTATCTTTTCAGAGGCAAAAGATGTTTGAGAAGGTAAGATTTGTACTAAGTGGCCTGAAATCTCCTTTTTCCTTACTTCAGAACTCATGCTAGAGTCTGCATGAGACACAAGAGTTATTTTGAATTTTTATATCCACCTATAAGAGAGACAGTCCTATCTGCCCCCTCACTGATGAGCTGAGAATCCAAGGGACGAGTTCATAGTATTTGAACCCAGGAAGACCTCACTTTTCTTTTTATACTAATTGTGACTTTGTTTTTCACCAAAATCTCAGGCTACGCAAATTCTCAGAAATTCTTCCTTTAATAAAAACTACACTCTTCCAGGAGTCAGGCATCATTGCAGAATAAAAGCCAGTTGATCCCCCAGAGAAAGGAAAATAAACTTCACAGGCACATAAGAAATATATTTGATGATTCTTTAAAAACAAATGGGTTCACACTAAGAATTGTAGGGACATAGCTCTCTAAATTATTTGTTTTAGATTTCATGAGGAGGGAGTGTGGGAATAAGGGACTTCTCAGGGTTGAGAGAAGTGACTTCCTCCGTAGTTTATTGGTTTGTGGTAAGATTCAATGAAACTTTAGATATACATATATGTTTATATATCTACGCACTCTAATATATTAGACAATACGCATTTTTATATCTCATTGCATATATTATTTATGAAACACATATATGTTTGTGTGTGTACATATATATATATATATATATATATATATATACAAGCCTATATCTAGAAATAAATGTCAAGACACTGAAAAAGATGTTAGGAATGTAAACATGAACAAAGCATTATGGAATAGAGGTAAATAAATGATGACTACTTAGATATGTCATTTGAGTAAGGCAGACTTGAATAAAATAGAGGCAATTGTTTGCCAATTTGGAAGTGGCCATTATGCAGGGATTCCCACAGTCTTTTTGAAGACAAATGCCCTGCTCTTTTCTGAATGTTCCATTTGAAGAAGAACAGGTAGGAGAACCCCAATTACTGAGAGGCCTGTGCTCAGGCTACATGATCCCCACATCCATTGATAGATCCCATTGGAAGTCTTGTTGGAGACACAGGGAGATGAGTGTGGGATGGTTTCTCAAGCAGTTTCTTTCCCAAGAGGAAAAAAAAAAAAGGATCTCTGGTGTCCCAAGCCTTTCTCCCTTTGGTTGCTTAGAGAGAAAGAGAAGGCTTTCATAATAAGAAGTCACGTTAAAGGGGCCAAAGAACAGGGGCTGGGCCATCGACACGCCATGAAACATGGGGCCGAAGCTCTTTCTCAAGGGCACTGGAATCTCAGCTAAATCTTTTCAACAGGCAGTGGGATGTGGGAATGAACCTCTCAAAAGGCTGGAGGACAGGAGACCCAGCCAAGCTGCTTTTCTGCTTTTTCCCTCACACTCTATGCATTTTCATGCAGCCCTCAGGCTTGAGCAGTGCTCCATCCTCCTCAGAGTTCTCACTAGGTCCAGCGTCCTAAGAAGGGCATGCCATGGCCTCCGGGATCTGGTCTCCCCACTGCTTTCCTATCTGATCCTCTGCCACCCATCTTCCCTGTCCCTCACCACCAAAGACACCCTGGCTTCAACAGCACAGAACTTCTTATCTTTCCTAACCCTCTAGAATGTTCGTCCTCATCACAGTTCAAGAGCCAGAGGAAAATCTAGTTTCTGGTTTATTGATTATTCCCTAACTCTCCCAAACTCCTGAGCAAAACAGTTAGTTGCTTCCTCTCGGGTGTTCCTGCAGCACTTCCACTACAGCTTAATCACCTCCCATGTTGCATTATTATAATCATGGCCAGATTATTAGTCTTGGAAGCAGAAGGAAAACTATTTTTCTTCATCTCCATTTTCCCAGCACTTAGCACAGTCCCAGGGCACATGGTAAACCCCAACAAATGTTTGCTGATTGACAAAGTGACTGGATTAATCCCTAGCCACTGAATCATACTTATTTTTTTCCCTGATCTTCTAGCTTTGACACAAATCTTTGCAAAAACATAACACATTTAACCTGTGAGGAAAATGGAGCAATCTGATAATGATTTCCAAATGAAATGTGGTATATCTCTAGAGTCCATTGTTTGGTGAGTCAATGGGAACAGTGTTTCAAAAATTTTATTCATTAGACAGTCTAATAAAGTAAACAAACTTCCAGGACTTCTATAGCCCCAACTTCCCTCATTCTAAGAAGAAATAACTAGCTCACCACAAGATCTTCTGCATGCAGATCTTATAAAGTATTTTCTTGCTTTTCTATTCACTCATTTTTCAAATATTTATTGAGCACTTACTATATACAAGGCACTGTTTTAGGATATAGGATGTAGTAGAGAATAAAACAGATACTAATGCCTCATGGATTTTTTTTGTTGTAGCTGTGAAGGGAGACAGATAAATAAGATAAATAGGGAACATATATAATGTGCTCAGAAATGGCAATTCCTAAGGCGAGAAAGTAAAGGGAGGAAGGGAGATATAAAGTTTTAGGGGAGATAAAATTTTAGATAGAGTAGCCAAAGAGTTTTTCTGAAGTCTCAGTAAAATTCTGAAGAAAGCAGAAAAGCAAGATGTGAAGTTATATAGAAGATGAGAATTCTAGGCAGAGGGAACCACTAGACAAAGGGGGTGCGCCTCGTGTGTTAAAAATCAGCCAAGAGTCCATTGTGGCCGGATTAGATGAATCAAGGAAAGCATGCAGGAGAAAAAAAATCAGGTAAAGGTTATCATTGGAAGAAAGGAGCCCAGGGAACTGAGAATCCATGTTTTGCAAGAACCAATTGCATGGATGATGAAATCAACAAAAGGTATGATGGAGTGTTAGCCAAAGTGACTACAGCCCAGGAGCTAAAGTGCTCAATAAATAAGAAGAGGGAGTAACCTAAGGGTCAGAAGACAACAGCAGCAGCAAGGGTGGACATTAGATTTAAGTATGAGGAAGTTCAGGGAGGAGCAGGGAGGATGAGTTGACAGGAGGGTACCTCCCTGTCTCCTGGCTCCAGGGGCTAAGTGGTGTGAAAGAGAAAGCAGAACCTAGTGGGCCCCGTGAGAAGGAAGAGTCCTCATGGCAGAGTCAGGTTTCAGATGAGAAAGAAAGCAAATGGAAAGCCTAGAGAAGAGGTTGTAGATATAATGGATTTTGTTCCATTCAAAATGGCTGGAATACCAGAGGGTTGATGGAAACAATTTTAGAGCTGACACAGGGCAGGAGATGGACACAGAAAAGGCTATGCCAGTTCCTTTATTCTCTTCCTGCTTTCAGGGTTTTTTTTTTTTTTTTCATCTTTTCTAACTCTCTCTTCCCTGCCATTCTTATTTCATCTTTATATATTTCTTTGGCTTATCCTAAGTCTTCCCATCCTATTTTTCATTAGTAATAACTTTCCTCTTTCAATTTCCTTCCTGTTTCATTGTTCTTTATGTCTCTGAGTCTTCTTTCTATCTTATTCTTTAAACTTTCCTTTGTATGTGGGCCATGTTATTTTTTTCTTCTTTTTTTTTTTCTTTTGCATAGAACTGGGTGTAGTCCAGAGGTGTGGGGAGTGAAAGGATTCACCAGAGAAAGAATGGGAGCACAACAGGCAGATCTACTGAAATACACTGCTGAGGGGAGCAGTGGGGGAGAGAAGAGAGGTCTGCTTCACCATGTGGATTAGCTCCCTGACCTGGGATTGAACTCAGGCCCTAGTGGTGATGGTGATAGCACTGATAGTTAACCGCTAGGCTACCAGGGGTTCTTCTTGACTTTTATTTTTTCTCTGTAGGAAGGGTCCGTGTGGTTGCTGGATGGATTCTCAGCATTGTTACCCTGCTATTTTGGCTGACAACAAGAAAGTTTCTGGGGCCAAGGAGAAGATTTAGCCTTTCCCCTAATCCAGGGACTACTTTGAAAGCTTTTGAAATTACTCCAGGGAATATACTGTAGATTGGTAATTACTCAGCAGTCTTACATTCTCAGCACATAAAAATGTCCCTTCCCTTACCTGGACTTTGACAGGTTCCATCCAGTGCTCCAACGTGTCAGCAGTGATGTTCTCAGGCAGAATTACGGGATCACTAGGAGGGATTATACATGATGGGGAACACACTGCACCTGAAGGAACAGAAATTTACAACAGAGATTTGACCTTCCCTGATCTTAGTCTTTTTTATCTTGGAAACAATAGCCTTGTTTTCAAGAGCAATTTCTTTGTACATTTTCGGTTACCACATTATTTAGGAGGTGGGCAGGGATGATAGTTGTCTGGTGTATAACTACAGAGATATTTCTATGCTAAATGATAAAAAGTGCTAAAAATAGACCACCCCAAGATTCTCAGTTTTGGTATCCTCAAGATGCTCCACTCTGACAGATTATTGAAGCTGAAAATAATGGAGGCTCTGGAGGCTTCGGAGAAGCTTTTGCCTTTCCCATAATCCTTTGCCCACTCCAAATTAACGAAATGATCACTGCTTTCTAAGACTTTGCCCTATTCCTGATCAAAGAAGCTATCACTTCTCCCTTTAATGACCTAGAAGAATGTAGTTGGGGGGTATTGTTCAAGTGTAGGCTTATCAGTTAACATGACATTTCTGTATGAGAAACACATCTTTACTATTAAAGATAAGGTATTCCCCTCCTTAGCATTTGAAGTCTCCCTCCTCACTCCCTGGCAACATATCTCTCTTCATCCTTTGGTTTAGGATTTAAATCCTATTCTCCCTGACCGGAAACAAGACCTGCATGATCACTTCCGTCATCCTGTCCACTTATTATAATTGACCTTTTTTTCTCTGCCAACCTATATGATGCTGTTTTGACCAGTCTGAAAAGAACCAAGAAGGGTAGGGGAATTTTCTCCTGTATTTCAATGCTTTCTAATAAGGAAAGTATGATATTGGGGGAAAAGTTTGGGGATAGAGAAATAAAAATATCTTTCTCATTATAACTTACAGTGGCACTAAGTTTAAATAACAAATCCCAACCAAGAAGATTTGATTATGAATAGTTAGCTACTAGAAATGCAAGGTGCATATTAAGTGTCCCTGAGGATATTGGGGTGGCTGAGATATGAGTAGTTTAGGTTGCCCAGTGACTCCAACAAAAGCCACTGTACCAAGCCAATACCCCTTTAACCTCCTCCCTCTGATCTGATACAACCACTCCTCTAGAATCCCTGAGTCTTGCCATGACCCTGCCACCAAAAATTAGCTCCTAATAGACCTCCAAGAACACTGCAGGACTCTTTCCAGCTAAAGTTTACCTTGACTGGTTGATGCCTATTAAATACATTTAATATCATTTTACCTTATATGATCTTGTGGATTAATTGTGGTGTCTAGTACCCCAGAACTTTATGAACTAAGGAAAAAATGGGCCAATAATCATAAAGGTAGATTTATAATGACTGTTACAACACTGGAGATTGTTATATTACACTGGTAGCCAAGTAACTCATGTAATTGAAAAAGAAGCAACAAGGAGTTAGAAACAGACATTTTGCTCATCTGTTCACCTCTTGAATAAAAATCTTGCTCTATTCCCTTGTATGCAGGGTCCAAGTGTCCTCTAAATTTTTATTCAAAGAAGACACTCTTAAGGTCTTGTTTCCTCATTTATAGACCCAATGATCTCCAGGTGTCCTTTAAATTATCTCTATCTATATTTATATGTTTTCACTAACTTTTATAGTAACCCAAAGAGCTACTTGAACCTTAAGAACTCTATGCATGTGAACATGTGCTATTCTGAAATGAGAACTTGTTCATGAAATACCACTCAAGAAACATAGTCTAAGCACCCCAATATAATATGCCTGAGCAAGAGATATCACAGTGCAAGAAGCATCTTGAAGATGCTGAAGAACCATCTCATATACTAATGAGGTTTCTAATTAACTTGGTTTATATCCAATGGCACTACATAGATTAGATTTATAAAATCACTCCTTACTTGTGCAATTCAGAATTTAGTAATCATGCAGTGTTTTCTATAAACATGATCTTTTTTCTAGGATACTTAGGTCCAGCTAGTACAAAGTTGAGTCAACATCACTATAAATCAGCTCTGGCTATATAGACCTTTCATTGAAATTATTTGAAAAAGAAGTTTCCCACAGGCTCTGGAGCCTGGTCTCTTGTAGAGAATGAGTGAAGAGCAGAGCAAGCAAATACAATCTCAAGTAATCCCTTTCAGGAACTCTCTGCTCCAGTAACAATAAAAGAGAGAATGGAAGAGCCCAGTTCATGTGTGGTGTGTGGCTCTTGGAACTATAACTCTTGACACTCATCAATTCACTCTCAGCCGGCCGCAAAGTGGGTAACAGGACCAGACACTATGCGAATGTCTCAGCAGCTACACTGATGTCATACACAAATGAGAGTAAAGAGAGTAAACTTGCCATAAATTTTCCTAAAGCAGCTCGGAATCAACTTGCATTTGCATCCACTCTTCTGGGATCCAAGATCCAGCTGTACCTAATTAAAGGGTCACTTGAGAGCAGAATTCAGCATCCCTACCCAAACTTACCAATCCCATATCCCTGTTCACACTTGTACTCTACAAAATTCATCTCTTTGGGGGGTGGCGGGCATTCCCCTTGTAGATTCTCACATAACTTGAACTCCTCAGACCACAGACCCTCCTCAGTGCAGAGGATGGGAGGCTGGAATAAAAAAAGATAAAGAAAACTTCCAGTATTGTTAACTTCATTTAGCATAGGGGAAAGTGTGGTCTGATTAAACAAAGTGTTTTCCAACTTCTAGAACCTAGACAAAAAGACACCATTGAAATAGTAACCATGTTGGGACCTTTCTTCAGTAAAGACTGCTTGAAACCATCAGCAGGCTCCTGGAGGAGGCAGAGGTGAGCTGGGAAGTTTGCCCAAGGCAGGCCCCTTCTGACCAGCAGTCCGAGCCCAGAGAGGGAGCGGGCACCCACGGTTGGGGCAGATCCAGAGTGGGGGAGACTGTGCCTGTCTCCAAATCGCCATTTTAGAATAGGGACCTCTCTTCAATAAAGACTGCCTGAAACCAGCAGAAGGCTCCCGGAGGAGCCAGAGGTGAGCTGGGAAGTTTGCCCATGCCAGGTCTCTTCAGGCCAGCAGTCCGAACCCAGATGGGGAGCGGGCACGCGGAAGAGTGTGCCTGTCTCCAAAGTGCCATTTTAGGACAGGGACCTTTCTTCAATAAAGACTGCTTGAATCTGGCAGAAGGCTCCCTGTGGAGCCAGAGGGAGAAGGTTCCCTGTGCAGTCAGAGGTGAGCTGAAGGCCCCCAGAAGCCCTGTCCCACCTGGCAGGAAGTTGGAGCCCAGAGGAGGATCCAGAGATTGGAACCCAGAGTGCAATCCAGCTGCCCCACCTCCAGGGAAGTCTGTGGGACTTCAAGATGCACGTTTGTGACTAAACACAGAAGGAGGAGAGATTCTGTGACAGTGACAATTAACATACTCAAAGTACCACTGCCTCACTAGACTTCTGGCATAACAGTTTTTGACTTGTTTGGATTGCCAGTTTCTGAAACTCCCAAAAGAACACACCCAAAAGTTGCCAGCCAGTACCAGCGGCACAGTGTCCCAACGCATAAGGCAAATTAGAAGACAAGCAGCAGGGAAAAGAAAAACTACAAGCAAAGTAGCAATGCTCAGAAGAAAGACACACCACAAAAAAACAAAACCACCCACCAGCTTGCAACTACGGTGACTTGGAAGAACTTCTGAGCCTTCCAGAAAAAGAACTTAAAATTGCCATGATGAAAAAACTGATGGAAGTCATTAAGGAAAACAATGCTCAGAAGAATGAAATTGAGCCCCTAAAGAGGGAAGTAAAAGAAATGCAGGAGTTCAAAGAACTAATGGAGGTGCTAAGGAACTCTGGGAAAAGCAATGAAAGCAGAATAGATGAAATGGAAGAACGAATAAGTACTCTTGAAGACACAGAAATGAAAAGAAGCAAAAAAGAAAAGGAAAGAGAAGTACGAAGGAAAAAGACCGAAGAAACACTTTGGGAACTATCTGACTCCATGAGGAAAGGAAATATAAGAGTTATAGGAATCCCAGAAGGAGAGGAGAGAGATGTATGTAAGAACAGAAAAATATTCAAGGAAATAATTGAAGAGAACTTCCCAAACATGAAGAAGGAGCTGAAAATTGATATACAAGAAGCAAGAAGAACACCAAACTTCCATGACAAAAGGAAAAATACAGCAAGACACATAATAGTAAAACTCCAAAGAATCCAAGACAAGGAAAAAATAATGAAGCTGACAAGAGGGAAGAAACAGATAACATTCAAAGGACAACCAATCACACTGATATCAGACTTCTCCGAAGAAACACTACGGGCAAGGAGAGAGTGGAGGGACATAGTCAACAGACTCCAAGAAAACAGATGCCAACCAAGAATACTCTATCTTGGGCCTCCCTGGTGGAGCAGCAGTTGAGCGCTGGGTTGCGAAGCTGCCTGCAGCCTCTGCAGCGCAGGTTCGATCTCCGGCTGCTCCCCGGCCACCGGAGGAGGGTCCCACATGGCGTGCAGACCTCTCCTGCCGCCCGCTGCTCCCCTCAGCAGTGTACTTCGGTCCTTCTGCCTGCTCTGCTCCCTGCTCTGGCTCTGGTGAATTCTCTCACCCTCCTGCGCTTCTGACTGTACCCAGTGCTTGTATAAATAAATAAATAAATAAATAATCTTTAACCAAAAAAAAAAAGAAGAATACTCTATCCCACAAAGCACTCCTTCCTCTATTAAGAAAGAATAAGGACCTTCCCAGACAAACAGAAACTCTGGAATTTCATTACGACTAAACCTCCACTCCAAAATATACTACAAGGAGTCCTAAAGCCAGAACCTCAGAGGGACAAATAACAACGAAAGAAGGCCAAAAAAAAAGTTATTAAAAGAATAAATAAATAAAATCAAAGGAAAGACAAACACAATGGCAAATACAGATGCTAACATATCGGTATTAATTCTAAATGGAAATGGACTAAACTCTTCAATAAAAAGACACAGAGTCTCAGGTTGGATTAAGAAACAAAATCCAACCTTTTGCTGTCTCCAGGAAACACGTTTAGCTACAAAAGATAAAAATAGGCTCAAAGTTAAAGGATGGAAAACAATTCTACAAGCAAATGGACCAAAAAAGAACGCTGGAACAGCTATACTTATATCAGATAAAACAGATTTCAAACTCAAACAGGTAAAAAGAGACCACAATGGTCACTACATTATGATCAAGGGGACAATATTTCAAGAAGAAATAACACTCATTAACATATATTCACCAAACGAAGGAGCACCAAAATATATCAGACAACTATTGTCATCTTTGAAAACAGACATCAGAGAAAACACACACATAGTGGGAGACTTCAACACACCACTATCAACAATGGATAGATCAACGTAACAAAAAATAAGTAAAGACACTGAAGCTCTAAATAAGGATCTAGAGCGCTTGGGCTTAACAGACATCTATAGAACACTAAACCCAAAAAAATCTGACTACACATTTTTCTCAAGCAAACACGGATCATTCTCTGGGATCGATCACATACTAGGACCCAAGACAAACATCAACAAATACACCAAGATTGAAATCATACCAACTATCTTTTCTGACCATGAAGGCATCAAACTAGAAATAAACCATAAAAAGAAGGCAAGGAAATCTCCTACCTCATGGAGATTGAAAACCACACTACTGGAAGACCACTGGACTAATGAGGAGATCAAAGAAGAAATTAAAAAATTCTTTGAATTGAATAACGAGGAGGACACCAATTTCCTAAATGTATGGGATGCAGCAAAAGCAGTAATAAGAGGAAAATATATAGCAATAGAGGCTCACATCAAGAAACAAGAAAGAACTCAAAGAAACAACCTAATCTCAAAGCTCAAAGATCTAGAAAAAAAACAATAAAAAAAACCCAAATCCAGTAGAAGAAAAGAAATAATAAAAACCAAAGCAGAAATAAATGAAATCGAAACTAAAAAAACAATCCAAAAGATCAATGAAACCAAGAGCTGGTTCTTTGAAAAAATAAATAAAATAGATAAACCCCTAGCCAGGCTCACAAAGGAAAAAAGGGAGAAAGCACAAATAAACAGGATCATAAATGAAAGAGGAGAAATCACAACGGACACAGCAGAAATCAAAAGAATAATCAGAAACTACTATGAACAGTTATATGGAAACAAGTTCAACAATCTAGAGGAGATGGACAAATTCCTACAACTCTACAATCACCCAAAGCTAGATAAAGAAGAAATAGAACACCTAAACAGACCAATTACAAGCAGCAAAATTGAAATGGTAATCAAAAACCTCCCCAAAAACAAAAGCCCGGGACCTGATGGATTTACAAATGAATTCTACCAAACGTTCAGAAATGAATTAGTACCTATCCTTCACAAACTTTTCCAAAAAATTGAGAAGGAAGGGATAATACCAAACACGTTCTATGAAGCCAACATTACACTAATACCAAAACTGAACAAGGATAACACAAAACAAGAAAACTACAGGCCAATCTCCCGAATGAACACTGATGCAAAAATCCTCAATAAAATTTTAGCTATCAGAATCCAACAATGTATCCATAAGATAATTCACCACGACCAAGTAGGATTCATTCCAGGAACACAAGGATGGTTCAACATCTGAAAATCAATCAATGTAATCCAACACATCAACAAAAAGAAATATAAAAACCATATGATAATATCAATAGATGCCGAGAAAGCTTTCGACAAAGTGCAACACCCATTCATGATAAAAGCCCTTGAAATTCTAGGGATACAAGGAACATACCTCAACATCATAAAGGCCATATATGACAAGCCAACAGCCAGTATCATTCTCAATGGTGAAAAGCTGAAAGCATTTCCATTAAGATCTGGAACAAGACAAGGATGTCTACTCTTACCACTGATTTTCAATATAATACTGGAAGTCCTAGCCAGAGCAGTAAGACAAGAGAAAGACATACAAGGAATCCAAATAGGAAAAGAAGAAGTCAAACTATCACTATTTGCAGATGATATGATAATATACATAGAGAACCCCAAAAAGTCCACAGAAAAACTAATTCAACTAATCAATCAGTAAAGTGGCAGGATACAAAATCAACACGCAAAAGTCAGTAGCCTTCCTATACACAAACAATAAATCTGAAGAAATCAAAAAAACCATCCCTTTTATTATGGAAACAAAAAAAAAATCAAATATTTGGGAATAAATCTAACAAAAGAGGTAAAGGACCTATACAAAGAAAACTATAAAACACTGTTAAAAGAAATAGAAGAAGACACAAAGAAATGGAAAGACATCCCCTGCTCATGGATTGGAAGAATAAACATTATTAAAATGGCCATCCTACCAAAAGCAATATACAGATTCAATGCTATTCCAATCAAAATTTCAATGTCATTCTTCAAAAAAAATAGAACAATTATTGATAAAATTCATATGGAATCACCAAAAACCCTGAACAGCCAAAGCTCTCCTAAAAAATGAAGAAGGGAATGGAGGCATCACACTCCCAGACTTCAAACTCTACTACAAAGCCATAATCATCAAAACTGCATGGTATTGGAACAAGAACAGACACACAGACCAATGGAATCAAATAGAAAATCCAGAAATAAACCCACAGATTTATGGTCAACTAATCTTTGATAAAGGAGCAAAGAATATGCATTGGAGCAAAGAAAGTTTGTTCAATAAATGGTGCTGGGAAAACTGAGTTGCTGCATACAAAAGAATGAAGCTTGACCACTACCTAACACCATGCACAAAAACCAACTCAAAATGGATTAAAGAACTAGCCATAAGACCTGAAAACATAAAATACATAGAAGGAAATATAGGCGAGACACTACATGATATGCACATCAAAGACATCTTTACAGACACATCACCCAAAGCAGTGATAGTGAAGGCAAAGATAAACAGCTGGGACTACATCAAATTAAAGAGCTTCTGCACAGCAAAAGAGACAATAACAAAAACAAAGAGAAACCCCACCAACTGGGAGAACATTTTTGCACACAACACTAATGATAAAGGACTGATCACAAAAATCTGCAAAGAGCTGATGAGACTCAACAACAACAAAGAAAATAATCCAGTCAAAAAATGGGCAGAAGAGCTAAAAAGAAACTTCTATGACGAGGAAATGCAAATGGCCAACAGCATATGAAAAAATGTTCAACATCACTTGTAATCAGGGAAATGCAAATCAAAACTACCATGAGATACCATCTTACATCAGTGAGAATGGCACATATTAAAAAACTAGCAACAACAAATGTTGGCTAGGATGCAGAGAAAAGGAACTCTCCTGCATTGCTGATGGGAGTGCAAACTGGTTCATCCACTATGGAGAGCTCTGTGGAGATTTCTTGTCCTACTAAACATAGAGCTTCCATATGATCCAGCAATTCCACTCCTAGGTATTTACCCAAAGGACACAGAAACATCAATTCCAAAGAACACCTGCACCCCTATGTTTATAGCAGCTCTATTTACAATAGCTAACCTTTGGAAACAACCCAAACACCCAAAAATAGATGACTGGATCAAGAAGATGTTATACATACACACCATGGAATATTACTCAGCATTCAAAAAAGATAAACACATGTAATTTGCAACAACATGGATGGAGCTGGAAGGGATCATGTTCAGCGAAATAAGCCAGAAAGAAAAAGGAAAATACCGGATGGACCCACTCATAGTAGGAATCTAGAAAACTTAAATAAGGGACGAGGAAATATAATAACTACAAGAAAGAAAATATCAAAATCAACAAACAACTATGAACCAGAGACACTCTATGGGGGTTGGGGGGCGGGGAAAGGAGGGCTTGGGGTCAAAATAAGGGGGTTGTAATTGTATGGGGAATATAAAAATAAAATTTAAATAAAAAAAGGAAAAAAAGGAAAAGAAAAAGCAAAAAAAAAAAAAAGAAAGAAATAGTAACCATGTTGTTACTGACCCATGACAATATTTAAAGCAATTTCTCTGTTGTTCTGATGTGATGGAAATGAATGATTTTGTTACTCATAAAATGTACCAGCAATAGGTTTTCCTTTGGAACATAAGGATGAGATGAGCTATCAACTCTAGCTTCTGTATTTTGAGATGTTTTTGGAATTTGTCCCTAGTTGGTGTTTTACATTGATGTATCCATACTATCACACGAGGCTGCTTGTGGCCAATGTCAGAATCTTTTTTTTTAAGATTTGTTTCTTTATTTATACAAAAGCTGGGGTACAGGCCAGATGCGTGGGAGGGTGAGAGGATTCACCAGAGACAGAGCGGGGAACAGAACAGGCAGACTGATGAAATACACTGCTGAGGGGAGCAGTGGGCACAACAGGAGAGGTCTCTCGCTATGTGGATTGCTCCGAGGCTGGCGGGAATCAAACCAGCACTGCAGAGGCTGCGGACAGCTGCACAGCGCTGCGCTCAACCGCCTGCGCCACCAGGGAGGCCCCCTGTCAGAATCCTTCCAAGACGAGTTTGATCCAGTGGAACCAATTCATAATTTTCTGAAGGTGTTCTTTTGCCTTTCTGCTTGAATAGACATAACATATTTATTTTTGATCTCACCAAAATTCTACTCCCTTTTACCATGTATTTAGGATGGTTTCTCTGATTCTTGGCTCCACACCTGATAATCACAATGTATACTATATGTGGAACACAGAAAACACTAACTCACAAAACCCAAGAAAATAAAATTTTGGAATTACAGATAACACTCCCTTCATCTAGTCAAATCCACAAGTCCTTAAATAATCAGTGTAAACATATGTGTTTGATTTCTCAGGGGTCTCATTTCATGGCATATGCTTTTCACATCTGCCCTACAGTTCTTACCTTGGCCTGCTGGACAATGAGATAAACACAGGTGCCAAGAGAGCCGTCAAGGTCACTGATCTTTGCCTAGGAGGCCTGCTTAACATCCTGTCTCAAGTATGTGTGTGGTACTTGAAAAGATTCTAAAATAAAATTGATTTTAGTCACACAACCACGATAAATCTGTGGTTTTCATTTGATTCCTCTTGCGCCAAAAACCTAGGGAAAACAATAGTCAAACAGCGCTGTCGGCTGTGTTTGCCGAGGAATTTGCATTTCTGTTTAGGATTTTTTTCTATTGAAAAATATACCAGCATTCCCAACCAGGTTCGGACAGTGGCCATGCATGGGAGGAAATCACATTGCCAAATCAGAATCCCAGCTTTTTTTTGAATTTACCAGCTACCCAATCCATCAGATTCTTCTTATCCAAAAGGAAGTTTTGAATGCAGCAGGTAATATTGCCAAAACATGGTTATCTTTTGCATTCCCTATAAATAGTATAAACACTCCCATTTAAAATCCTGCCTATTGGGATTCATTCAGATCATTTCTACTCAACATTCATGGATTGATCGTCAAGATTAGGACAATGCTAGATCCAAAACAAAGTTCAAGAAATCATCTTAATCTTACCCTTTCACTCTCCTCGTTACAGTTGAGCACACACTGGCTGTTGAACTCAAAGCCATTGGTACATTCATACATCCCTTCAAAGATAGGAGAAGGGGCCTCACACACCACTGGAATGCAGCTGCCTTGTTCCCAGATTCCACCCTCCAGGCATTGTAGCTTCAGGAACTTGCTGATAAGACATAAAATAAAATAGCCCATCAGAATAGAAGTCATGGAAGAAAACATGATCCTCAGTAATATGTGATTAGGATTAGCAAATAAGCAGGGCAGCTTGCTCTTATTAAAGAAATGTCCTACCTTCCCAGTCTAATTTTTAAATATAGAAGTAAAGGTAGGCCTGTGCTTTTAGTACTAGTGATAGTAATAGTTGCTTTACACTAATATTAAACATATTAACTTTAAGTGAATTTGATCAATGCAGGATCAAAAAACCCTATGCTCTATAATGCTTATTTCAGCATTATTTACAATAGATAAAAATGGAAACAACCTTAGTGTCCACTGATAAGGGATTGGATCAAGAAAATGTGGTGTAGCTAAATGGAATACTATTCCATCATGAGGAGAGATGAAATGTTGTCACTTACAGCAGAGCGGAAGGAATTCAAGGAAATTATGTGTAGTAAAGCAAGTCAGAATGACAAAGAAATACTGGACGTTTATATATCACATGGTTCACAAGGCAAAATACTTCTAAAAACTAGTGGACGCTAATAAATGAAGACTTCAGAGGCTAAGAACTTACCACTGACACCAGGGGAGAGGCCAGGCTGTGAAACCCTGCATGTCGGTGTGGTTATAGAGGAAAACCCTTGCTTGGCCAGGATGAAAATATTTTGACTTCATGTGGTATTTTTCTCTGAATTGGTTGGAACATTTCAGCCATGGAAAAGGTCCTCCCTTTCCTTACCCAGAATGAAGAACCATTCAGGAATGTTGACCTCATGTATTTCCTTGCCAGTTTAAAGGTGAGGGTGGACAGATCACTCACATGGGTTGTGTTGGGTGCTGTGAGTGGCACCCAGACACATGACAGGCCCTGCACAGTCAGTCACTAGTACTATCAGTTATAAAGGGGAGAGGGTACTCCAGAAGGCACAGGGAAGTAGCAGAATGGACACTGGTGCTGTGGACTCCAGAAGAGGAATGACAGGCAGGGGTGAGGACATACTGGAGACAGTCCTGATTCTCCAGGAAACCTAGTTTATTTTCTACAGGGTTCTTATGTGTCTTCAGCCTCACGAGTTGTCCTTCTTCCTTGGCCTTATAATCCTCTCACAATTTCTCCATGTTACTCCATCGGATAACATTCTTCAGGTCCCTCCCTCAGACTTCTCACAAAATATTTGATTGGTCAGTTCCTTAAGGCCAAATAGTGCTGCCTCATTGGCTCCATGTCAATGCCAATCAATCCTTGCTTAGAGCACTAATCTTAAGAGCATATGGTACGAATCTCTGCACCCAAATGCCATGGGCTGGTTCTGACTATTTTTTTTCCAAAAAAGATTGTTAATCTCGAGGGAATTTGAATTCAGAGTATTCTAGATTCCTTCCAGCTTCAGGAGATTTGGTTTCCATGCAGGACCCTGGAAGGGGGGTGAAGCCTATAGTGATGCCCTCAAGTGGTATAAGAGTTCCCTCTGTATTTCTTCTAGTTGGATGATGTTAAGGAGTAACCTTGTGTTACAGATAAAGGGAGGTGCCATTTTCCCTACCCCATTTACACATAGCCATCCTGGATTACAAGTCCCATGCCACGAACTGGGCTTTCTGAACAGGAGAACTACTGTGAACTAGGGTTAAAGCAGAGTGGCCAGGTGCAGCTACATAACATGGAAGGCAGGTGGGCTCTGAGACTCTTGCTTCTCCAGCTTTGACTTGGCCAGGAACTTGGGGGGTTGGGGGGGCGACTTAGAAGGAGACACAAGGATGAGGGACACGTAGAGACACTTGGAAGAGCCACGCAAGTGAGAGGCAAGTGGAAAGGCTGTCCTTGCAGAACAATGACAGTCATTGTCTTGATTTGTACGTTGATTTTGCTCCTTTTGTCTCAATTTGTCTAGCCCCTTTCTTGTTGTTCCCCACCAGAAGGTGCCTTAGACTTATGGCAACTTTTTGGGCCTCTGTGGCCCTGCATTGGGCCAACCCTGTTTGCCTGGGCATTTGTGCATGACGGGATGGCTAATAATCAGTTTTATCTCTATGCGCACTAATTATATATATTAAAGATCTATCACACAAAGGGTCTGCTTCCTTTGCCTTTATGCACATGCACGGCCAAATCCTTTAGAACATGCACCTCTTAGTGATTTGGGGTACCCTGGGTCACATGTTAACAGTCTGTTTCCTTGAAAATCATTAATGAAAACATTGATTTATTCATGATTGTCCAACTCCTTTGCATAAAGTACCTGAATTAAGAGCTAAGATACACTTTGAAATCATCAATGGTTTGCATTTCTAAGAATGATGATATTAGACACTAGATTAATGCATGCAGACAAGCCCTCACCAGGACAGCAACTCCAAGACTTCTTAATAGTCTTGTCCAAGTCATCTCACATGAAACATTCTTCTCATTATATTTTCTCATTTCCTTTATTTTCTTCAACCCAATGGAGTCAGGGAGCCTAAATTATCTCATTTTACAGATAGGAAACTACACATTAAAAACCATGAAGTGACTTTCCAAATGCCACACAATAAACAAGTCACTGGCAAAAACAAGAATACTACTTGAAGTTTTAAAATCATGACATAACACCCTGACCACTAGATCAGAGGCTTGCAAATGATGTTTGTGAAGCAGCTCCATCAGAATCATGGAGGAGCCATTTAAGAACCAAGATTGCCAGGCCTAATGAAATAAATCTCTGGGGACGAATTTAACACTATATATTTTTTTACTTGCCAGCAGTTTTTATATGCAGTCAAGTTGGCAAACTACTAAAAGTATGTGACTTTTCTATTCTAGTAATAATAAGCAATAGATATGGAAATCAGAGAGCAAAATCACCCACCTAATCATCCTGACCAAAAGGATGGATGATTTCTTTGCAAAGACCAAACAAGATAACTATAGGCAGACAGATTGCTCTGTAAATGGTGTCATGAGAACTCAGGAGTAAGAGATTTGTATTTATTTTCCCTCTAACTACTCCAGACAAAGCACCACAATTTCCAAGTTAGAAGATGCTTTTTCCAATTTCCAGAACTTGTGGCACCCACCTAGTGCTGAAAATCCAGCTGTGCTCTTTCTGCTTTTTACATCATTGCCAGAAATAAAGATCATGTAATCAAAACTTGGCTGAAAATTTGATTGATGTTGCTTGAGGCACACATGAATTTATCCCATCCTTCTATCACCACTGCAGGATTTTCAAAAGCAATATTTATTTTCCATTGGAGAAAATAAAATCATGATTGCTGAGTTCAAGAGAATTAACATGTTTTTACCAATCAAAGTCATCTGGTATCTCCAGTGGGTAGTCCCTTATGAATAATAACAACAGTTAAACAATAAATTCTTGAGCCCTGAAGTGCTAGGCATTGCACAGAAGACTCTCTATCTATATCATGTTATTCTCCAACCCACCCTATGTGATAACTAAAAACAGAGTTCTTGGTTCCTTTATCTACACACATGGTCTTCCTTAATCCTTTCCAGCTCAGTGAATAATATCACCATCTGTCTGTTACTTAGGAGATATCCTTGGTTGTTTCTTCTTACCTTTATATCCTCAGATGCCCAATTGATCTTATTCAATCTTTCAGTAAGTTTTCTCAGTTTTATCCCCAAACATCTCTAGCCTCACTCCTCATACCTCTGCACCTTCATTGCCATGAACACTACCCCAAGTTCACTTTCTAATTGGATACTCCATTTCTCTATTCATGCCCTTCCTATTTAGTCAGCAAACACCATCAGATGGAGCTTTTATAAAAACAAATAAACTAGTTCATGTCATTTCCCTACTTAGAATATTTTGTTTGTTCCTGTACATGAGATAAAATCCAAACTTCTCACTTTAGCCTACAAGGTGCTGTATGACCTTGACATACTTTCTCTAGCCTCATATTATGCCTCATTCAACTTCTATAATGTACTTTGCTTATACTGAACGTAGAATCCCAATCATAACGCTAGCTCTTTCTTAACAAAGAATGCTAGCGCCAGTCCTCTTTGGATGCTTTTCTTTTTGGAGATCTCTTGACTGGCTCCTTCTTTTTCATCCTATTTAAGAATTATTTTCACCTCCACAGAGCATTCTCATTTTACACCTCTAATATTTTTGGTTTGTTATAAAAATGGCATCATATCTTTCATAGAATGCATACTCCATAATTTTTTTGTTCATTGGCTTTATTCACATATTGCCTTTCTCCCCTATCTGAAATACAACCTTGGTGAGGACACACCTTATTTACTTTTATAGCCTAAGGTGCCCACACAATGCTATACATTATATGCACCAATAAACATTGGTTCAATGAATGCTTACATGTTTATTTTATAGAAGCGGTAAGAAAATTTTAGAAAAGTAAGATAACATTTCTGGGTTATCTAATTAGCTAAGGGCAGAGCAGGGATTAGTATCATGATCTATCTGAAGCCAATGCTAATTCATGACACAAAAGCATTAGTATTCCTAGAAATGGAACTACAGATACATTACTTCCTGTTTGTACTGTGTATCTAATGTTCCATCACAAAGAATATCCCTAAAATAGAAACTGTAGGAACCAATCACCTCTTTCCATAGCTTAGATTGGGAAACTGAAGAATTAATTGGATACGCATTTTGCCTGGCACATGGTCAGTGTTTGAAATTAGAAAGCCTCTTTACTAAGAATAAAGTTTATTCCTTCTCTGTTTCGGTATAGTTCCTGGAACAGGACCTGTGTATTCAACTGGGAGGCTGTCAGAAATGTCAACTCCCAGGCTGACTCAATCAGAATCTGTATTTTAACAAGATCCCCAAGTGATTCCTATCAACATTCAAATTTGAGACACACTGACCTAGACCATGTTAACAGACACAGTTCTCTACCCCATTCCAGACAGAACTAGCAGCACTTGCAAATTCCACACCAGTTTTTCCTTAACAAATTGCAGACCTGGTTTCTCAAGCCAGTGTTTTAAATGGGGAGCAGACAGACTCCAGGTATGTCTAGTCTACAGCCGATCCTAGTCATTCTGCACTCTCTAACACCAGACACCCCAGGTCTGGCCACAATTCATTCTATTGGCCACAGTCCATTCTATTGTGGCAGCAACAACCCACCTGATATATTGGCTTTGGCCTTCCATGCAGCCCTGACTTAAAAAAAAAATGTCCCTTATGAAGTACTTCTCCCACATAAAATACAGCCTGTCACAATGAGCATCTTACTAAGTCCTAAAAGAGTGTGGACAGTACTGCTTCTAAGCCCAACCCTTCACTTCTATTTTTGGACTTTCTGTTCTCCCATGTGGCATGTCCAGTCAAGTCCTGCCTCCAGATCTGACCATCTAACTCAAATTTAAGGCCACTTCTCCATCTATCACAGCTGCTGCCTGAATTGTCCAACATGCAGCCTCTTTCAAGTTCAACAGGTTCCACTTAATCTCTTTTTCCATGAATTTCTGGACTCTCACACACATTTTCCACACTGCCAGAGGGTTATCTTCCTAACAAATCTGCTCAGCTCATCCCTGGATCAAAAAGCAGCCTGAGGTTTCTGCAATGCATACACTTTAAATCCAAATATAAGCAATAGCTATTAACATGATTCTGCAGAATTCTAAATCTGATTATTTTCATCACTAAAAGAAAAGGTAAGGTCACAATCAAATTGTTAACCCCAGCAGACTGAGAATGGGTTAGCAGGAGCCTGAGTCAAGGATGAGGTAGGAAAAGGAAGACAGGAAGGAATATTAGGTTGAAGAAAATCCTCCTGGCTTATAGATAACAATCCAGCATTTACTCACATTAGATTTAAAAAGTTATTTTTCCTGATTAATAGAGAAATCTGCTGTCAATAAAAGATCGAAAGAGGAAGGACAGTTTCACAGTATGATGTTCCCTAGCTTGGGATTGAAGGTCACAGGGAAATTTATGAGTTTGACAGAGGCTGTGTTTGAAGAGAAGGAGCTATGCATGTCAATCGCCAAGTTCTGTGAAGCCTGCAGCAGTGAGCTGGCCTGCACCCGCTTGTGTATTTGATTGGCCAAGGCTTGGAGCAGAGATTCAGTTGCTTTGATGCCAAAAAAGACTGTAATAAATTAGCCTAAAGCTCACATTATCCTACAATGGCAAGAGAATTGAGGACTCCTAGGATAAACTTTGAATGTATTTACTGTAAACACCAATTATAAAGCCAGACAATGTCTTAATGGAAGGAAAACAAATTTCTATTTCTCACAGATGCATGAGTCCTCATGCAGATTACAGCGGGCTCCTTGAGCAAATCATAGAGAACACGTGTGTTTCTTTATGTAAGTTTAACATGGATTCATATATGTATCTGCACATTATTATGACTGAGAAATGAGGTCAATAATGTTATTGATTCTTTAAAAAATTACAAATCCAGGATACTTAAGGAATTTACTCATTGGTCTTCATCACATATTTCTATTTCATTAACCAAGTCCTTCTTTTCCTTCCTATAGTAGGATAACTTTAGTTCAATCTCAAAGATGCAAGTTATGGTTCAAAAAGATCAAAAAGAAAATTTAAATCTAGGTAATGTTTTCAGGACATGCACTTTCCTCTTCTCCCAGGCCAGTTTGACCTTATTTAATTTGTGAAATGTGCCCTGCTATATCTGGCTGACTATTTCATTTCCATCTCTCTTCCCCCACATTTTTTTTTTTTTCCTGTCATGGTCCACTTGAAGCCACTGCAGTACTTTCATAAATCACTGAAATGACAGCAGAATGAGATGAAGCATACATGATGGGGGAGGGGAGTGGATATTTGTAAATTTAATGAACTTTTTATTTTTCTATGTGTGTGTATTTTGATAGGGAGAGAAAATGCTCTCCACCCCTGTCTCTGGCAATCGAATGCCTGTCCCTTATACTTAGAATGCCAATTCTTGTGTTTCTGTTCTATGTTGCTTTTCTGGAGCATAGGAACCATTCATGCATGGGACACAATAGCCACTGCTAAAAATGTAGGTGAATATATATTGGGTGTGATAGAAGTTTCCTGCTAAACACAGCAGAAACAACAGTCATTTTGCAAGAACATTAATCTGCTGGGATTAATGAAGATGATGACGGTGGGTGGTGATGGTGATGATAGTGATGAAAAACAGCAGCTTTTACTGACCTAAAAGCTTAAGATGACCAAGAAACATGCTTTACGTCTATTATCTGATTTAATTCTTCCCAAAACCTACAATTGTTCCCATTTACTCCATTTTGTGAGTAAGAATAGAGATGTTCAATAGAGATCAATAATTTGCCCAAGGTCAAAAAGTTAATGAATAGAAGCTGGAATTCAAATTTAGATTTCATTAACCCCAGAACCTGGTTAATTAACCACCAATGCAAGAGCTAAATCTTGGCTTAAGAAACCTTTTCTAAGGGGCCCCCTGACAGTGCAGTGGTTAAAGTCTTGGTGCTATCAAGCTATTCCCAGCCAGGGAGCTAACCCACATGGCATAGCAGACCTTTCCAGTCTCGCCTGCTGCTCCCCTCAGCAGTGCATTTCAGTAGATCTGCCTATTCTGCTCTCCGCTCTGTCTCTGGCGAATCCTCTCACCCCCTGCAATGTTGACCTACACCCCAGTTCTTGTATGCATAAATAAATAAAAATAAATCTTAAAAAAAACTTTCTAGAAATTAGACAAAATTGTCTTTTTAAGAAGCATTAAGGAAGTGCTTAATTTTATTTATTTTTTTAAAAGATTTATTTTATTTATTTATACAAGCACTGGGTACAGTCAGAAGCGTGGGAAGGTGAGAGAATTCACCAGAGCCAGAGCAGACTGACGAAGTACACTGCTGAGGGGAGCAGAGGGCGGCAGGAGAGGTCTGCGCGCCATGTGGGACCTTCGCCCAGAGACCAGGGATCGAACCGGTGCTGCAGCTTCGCAACCCAGCGTTCAACGGCTGCGCCACCGGGGAGGCCCGGAAGTGCTTAATTTTAAAACTCAATTCTAAAAATCTTAAAAAATTTCCTAATAGAATATTCTGTTTTCAAAGAAAATATAGATCCAATCCTTTTATGTATATGAATGGAGAATGATGAATCAAACTTTTTGGGAAAAAGAAAATATAAGCTTGGTTTCCATTCAGGCCAGCTATAACCTTACATTTATAAACTAAGATTGTGTCTGTGTCATATTAGTGTCATATTAGTGCTATAATATATTACCAATGCTCCTTGCCCTCAGTTTGTAATAAATTGTTACATATCATTTCTCTCAAATGTGTTACATTATAGTGTTGTAACTCTACTTATTGATTCAATTTTATTTTATTTTATTTACTTTTGTGTAAAAGAAATGGAGTGTAGGCAAGAGGTGCAGCGGGGTGAGAGGATTCACCAGAGACAAGAGTGGGGAGCAGAACAGGTGGATTTACTGAAATACACTGTTAAGGAGAGCAGTGGGTAAGGTAAGAGGTCTGCTGCACATATGTAAATTAATTCCCTGGAGGGGATTAAACTCAGGCCCTAGCAGTGACAGTGCTGAGGCTACCAGGGAGGTCCCTTCTTATTGTTCCTGTTAAACCAGAAAATAAAATACGGACTTTAAGAATTGGGAACCAGTTGAGATTTTCCCTTATTTTACAGATATAGAAAAACAGGCCCAGAGAAATGAAGCAATTTGCTCAAGTTCAAAAGCCTTATTAGCAAATGTATGGGATTTGGAGTCAGAATGGTTCTATTTCTAACTTTACCACATGTTGGCTGAAATATGGTGGGAAGGCTGCTTAACAGCACTCAGTCTTAGTTCCCCATCGGTGATAGGGAACAATGATATACTGAAATGTTTTATTATTGCACTATATCAAATTATACATTACTATAACATTATATTATGTATACTGTATAATATATCATTTTATTATAAAATAGTTTATTAGCATGATGAAAAATGAATGGATTATGGAAAGTGCTTAACACACACAGCACATAGTGATGAATCACCATCACCATCACCATCATCATCAAGGCAATAGAACAGAACTTAGGCCTTATGCTTTTTAAGTCAGTGACACATCAAATGATCTTTCTATGTGTGTAGACATGGTGTCAAGCACACATTTCTAGCTCCAGGGTCATCCCAGGCCTTGGCCCCAAATCAGACCAGACAAAACCCACTGAAAGTTAGGTTAGCAACCAAACATTTGTTAAATAGTAAATAGTCACAGCGTGAGGCCTTTTTATTGCAGTCCTTACCCACCTTTGTGTTTAAAGAAGTCTAATAGATTTATGAACTTGGAAAAGTGGATACCATTGATGACCCTCAGACAGGATGACTATAATTATTCATAGGAAGGTCTGACTATGACATAACCTTCCAAATGGCACTTTGATTAATAACTTATAGAGGGAGATGCTATCTAGAGAAGTTAGAAGGCAGGGATAATGGAGAAATTAAATTAATTATGGACCCTAATGAGATTAACCTAACCTTCACACATAAAGGTAACACCTAATTAGAAAAAGATAATAATTGAAGTAAAAGATAACGTAGACTTTAATATGGTCATTTTTTTTATAAAGATTTATTTATTTGTTTGTTTGTTTGTTTGTTTATACAAGCACTGGGTACAGTCAGAAGTGTGGGAGGGTGACAGAATTCACCAGAGCCAGAGCAGGGAAGAGAACAGACAGACCGATGAAATACACTGCTGAGGGGAGCAGCGGGCGCGGCAGGAGAGGTCTGCGCACAGTGTGGGACCCTTGCTCATGGCCAGGGATTGAACTGCAGTGGGCAGCTTTGCAGCCCAGCACTCAACTGCTGCGCCACCAGGGGAGGCCCTATAATAAGGTCTTTTTAATAAATTATTTGTCCAATACCTTTATTTCCTAGGAAGTCAGGTTAATCAAATAACCAAGAAGTGGTTGATGATGATGGGGAGGTGGAAGTAAATTGTGTGGCAGAAAAAGTAAAGGGCTTCAAGGAGAGTACATGTGCTTAAATTGGAGTAAGAAAGAACTCCTGAAACTACCTAAATTCTAGCTTCTTATAATTCTGGTTCCTATTTTCTCTATTACCACCAAAAATAAACTCATTCCAAAGAGACATGCAAAAATGCTGCCACACTAATTTTGAAAACAAATATTATTTTGGATTTTTTAAGGAAAGTCAAAATCCCTTGACTAGTATTGTTCTTAGAGAACTAAGATTCCACTTTATTAGTGCTTCTTGATTTTGGCTGCATATTAGAGTGATCTGAGGAGATTGGCAAATCATTGATGGGTCCCATTCTCAGAGATGTAATTGGTCTGAGGTGTGAGCTGGATATAAAGATTTTTGAAATCTTACTAGATAATGCTAATGTGCAGCTTGGTACAAGAACTATTGTTCCAGGGACCCTAATGAGAGGCTAATCCTTTTTCTATTATTATTAGTTTAGACAGAGTTTTACTAATCAAGCTTAAATGTTTGTTGAATAAAGTTAAAGCTGCATGAAGAATGATCATTCCTCATGTTTTGCAGATATTTGCTACACAAGAAGCATACACATTTATTTTTAAAGTTTTCATCTACTCTAAACACTTGAAATAGAGATCTTTACCACTTTAAGAGAAAAAAAAAAAACAAATCTCATGGTGATTTTTCTTATGAATGCAGTCTTTTCATCCATTCAGAAAGCATTTAAGTATCTACCGACAAATGTACTAACCATTGGGCTGATGATGCTCAGCAAATATTCTGGGCCAGTGAATCTAAGCAAAACAGTCTATTGTGGAATCTATACAGCTAACCAGACCATTTATACTCAGTGAAATAAATGATGCTGTCAGGGAAGGTCTGGATGTAATGGGAAGGCAAACAGAAACAAGCAGAAAAAGAAGGTCTATTTTTTATAAACTCACTCCCTGAGACTATGATTATTAACATTGTAGTCATTTCTGACTATTGAAAAAGAATGATAAAATTAGACTTTCAATATGGAAAGTCTAATTTCGGGGATGTATCATTTATAACATTCACTCTCTTGCTGTGATCCACTTAGCGTTGTATTGTGAATGTCTTCCCCCTGTCCTTAAATAGTCTTTCTCCATTTTTAATGGTGACAGGACATTTCATGATGGAGTGCCATCATTTGGCTGCAGTAGATAATGGGAATTTATTTCTGTTTTATTGACTTTGCCCCCCCCAAGGTCCATTTACCCTCTTCAATTTCCCTCTGGGAAATTCATGGGTACTCTGGGGAACTTAGGGGACTGTTGACTCCACCCATGATTTCCAGGTCTCGGTGCTTGACCCACGCCTAAGTCCTGGCACTCCCCTATCCTCAGCACTATATCCCATGTGGGCTGTGTCACCTCCCCCAAATCGTGGGGAGAAAAAGCCTCCCTGCACTCCAATTCCTTTCTAAGCGATGCTTCAAGGAAAAAAACACTCATGAGAGTGGGCACAGAGGTTGTGTGCTCTTTGAGGCCAAAAATTATGCCTTATTTGTGTGTGTTTCTTTTTTCCTAACTCAGGGGCTGGCATGGGCATGCACGTGAGCTATGTGCCAGCTACAAGTTCATCTCGACCAAAGAGCAAGATCAGATCCAGCACTTATCTTCATTTTCCCTTGAAGCAATGTTCAATAGACTTGAGAAGACGCAGGAAGGGAATGTGCTTGGCTGATAAGTTTGGTGGCAGTTTCCTTCTTTTGAAAAGAAATGAACAAAAAGTAATATCTTGCACATGTATTAAACTTCACAGTTTAGTAAGTGCTTTCAAGGCATTACCTTCTTTCAGCCTGGGCAGAAATAATTACTATCCTTCACACTGTGAAAGCAGGAACTGAGACATAGGGGTATTTATTGACTGGGTATTTCTTGTTCAGAGCCGTGCAAATGACAAATTGTGAATCTGACTATCATGGGGTTTTTCCCGCTACACTGTACAACTGCATAAAATGTGCCCGCTCTGTCTGGATTCATTTCCCTTTCTCTTTTTCTCAATTTCTTCTCTTTCTGCTGCATGTCCTAGAAAAGTACTTGAGGGCCCTGTTTGTACAACTCTGGGCTCTTTCCACCAATTAAGGAACAAGGCTGATGTAGTTCATTGGGTAAACACCAGCAGCAAATGACAATCATTTACACTGACAAGCAAACTTCTGATTACCCATCCACTGCCTGCTATGGAAACAGGTGTAAACCAAGATTTAAATCATTTTACACAGTATGGTAAATAATTGAATCTCTCCTCAGCATGGTGCTTGCGAATGTCAACGTTTGAGCCAAAAACCAACAGGTGTCAATCACATTCTGATGCAAGCCTCCAGTTTCTCAACCAGAATAGATGGGCCAACAAATGGCCCTTGATTGCCCCTGCCCAGAGGTGGGGAAGCTGGCAACATCAGAAGTGCACAGTAAGGCAGAAAGTTCTGATGAATAGAGGAAGACTCACTGTTCCAATAAAAGCTCAGTCACTGATCCTGAGAGCCAGGGACGATCCCTCCACCTTTAATTCCTCCTCCCCTTGAAAGCCGCCCCCTTTATTTCTCTATCCCTCTCTCTCTCCCTCTCTCTCTCTCTCCCCCCCTCCCTCTCTCTCTCTCTCAAAATAATTCTTCCATGCACTGTTCTGCAGATACCTAGTTGACTGCAGGTATATAAAAAAGAAGGCATGAAGACAGAGGGGAAAAGCAGCAGCTTCAGGCTAGCTACTATACCATTCTCACTTAAAGATAACCCGGGTTCTCATTGCCTAAGCAAATGAGCTAGGTCCTATGAAAATTACATGCAAATGTGTTTGCAGTTGTCAAAAACAGTTGCCTATACCTGCCAGAGTCCACTGAACCAGTTGTGCCTCCTATAAATTTTCATCAGTATTATTCATGTTCTAATCAATGTAGATCTTGTCTCAGGCTGAGAAGGCAAGCAGGGGTGGGGCTTATCTGCACCCCTCCTACATCTGAACCTGAGCTTTCTCTGGAATGGCAGGTCCTGGGCTAAGTCACACTTAATAAATCCCATATTAAGAACACTGGGTATTAACTAAGGGAATGGCAAATGCCAGTCAGAGAGTAAGTTTCCTGATTTTCTTTTGCCCCTTTAGAAAATTCTAGCTCGCCATCAAAGTTCGTACCTTCTGGCATCGTAAGCAATACTATGGCTTGGATGTTGTTGGCTTAAAAAAATCATCCTGAAATACAATCTGTGGACAGATTTTAACCAAGTCCTGGGTAAGAAATGAATTTAATTTTCTCCTGTACTGACATAATTTATGGTAGAGAAAGAATAGCTTCTACTTACTGAGCACAAGGAGTTTCTTCTCTGAAAACTTTCTGTTTGTTTAATTTGTTCAGGAAAACTTTCCTTTCCTGGTCCCATTTATCAAGCAAAAGACACAAGACAGGCACTGGGCTGGGTATGCATGATCACCTTTCACCCTCAATTCAATGCCCTGATATGGGCAGTAGCTTCAATCAACAAAGAAAGATCAAGACCCAAAGAATGAAGTAACGTGCTTGGGCTACCTCAGCTGATAAAGGAAGGGCAGACTGGGATTTGAAACCCAGTAGGGTTCTCTTCCAAGTACTTCTCTTAAATTATGCCATCAAACATTTGTCCTTTCTGTTCTGCCAGATTTTCCGAAGAAAGGCACTCTTGTCTTCCCAGTCTATGAGTGTGTCCACAGAAAGGAAGGAGAAAACAGAGAGAGAGACTATAATAACTATATTATAGCTATAGCATAGCTAATACATTTTGAGTTTTATAATAACAATGAATCTACTAAACCTTGTGTTTAATACATATTAATTTAGTTAGTCCTGACATCAGCCCTATCAAATAGATATAATAATTATTATCATTTTCATTTTACAGATGGGAAAGACTGAGGCAAAGGAAGAGACCTATCCAGCATCACACAGCTAATAAGGGTCTGAACTGGAGACCAGTCTAGGAAGCTTCTCCCAGGGGCATAATCAGAAGCCTCCAAGCATCCTGATGAGAATGTTCCAGCATGTGGTGGGTTCCGGTGACAGACATAACATGTGGGGAGTTCCTAACCCTTTCAAGGAAAATGATAATTAGGGCAGAGAGTCTGTATAAGCATGTATTTTAGACTATGGCGCTTCCATGGGAAAGGATGCCTCTACAGAAAGCACACCTGGCTAACCTGTCTGTCTTGACTGGATAATACACCTGTGCATGTGAAGAGAGTGCCTACAGAAAAACAGACACAAGCCATGGACAATCTGGATGGTCTTAATATTATTTCCAAAATAGTGTCTAGATTTACATGTGAGGGACTAGGATGCAAGTAGGAGGATGGACGCATTGGACAAACCAGAGGTGACCCAACTTACTTCCTGACTTTATTCTCCACGCTTTCCGCCACGTAGTAGCCAGGTTTGCATTCATATCGGCAGACGGACCCCACGTCGTGGTTGCCTTGGAGGCAGTGAGGCAGGAGCAGGTTGGCATTCGGGATCACAGGAGGGACCCCACACTCCAACTTGCAGAAGGCTTCGGGGAGAGACCAGAGCCCATCTTCAAGACAGGTCAGCCATGGGCTCAGTCCTGACTCCAGGAAAGAGAAGCATAGGTTGCTCAAGACCGAGAATCCAGACATATAATAATTGAAGAAAAGAATGAAAACTCAAGGACAATCTCAGAAAGTCACAGTATTCTTTGTTGAGCAACTTCTCTAAAATATCAGGTCAACAGTTTATCCTCTGTTTTACCCACAGAGCAGTCAGCATGGTCTCTTAAAAGAACAGAACTTAGATAACTGCTTCTTGATTTGAATGAAAGGGAGGTTATCAACTCAATCATTTCTTTACTTCTGCACTAGAAATAATAAAAATACAGCTGTGACATTATCATGGAAAGCATTGTAATAACAAGAGATGACACGTTTTTGGAGCTTATTAAATACCATGCACTGTGCTAAGCATTTTACCTGTATGCACTTGTATAAGCAAACTTCAAACCTTAAACAACCCTAGGATAGAGATTACCATCATTATCTCCTATTTTGCACATCAGAAGATTGGATCTCATTGGCTTGCCTGAGCTAGAAGACGCAGAGGCAGAGTTTGAATAGGTGATTTGATACAGATTCTGTGCTTAAACACACACCGTATATCCTAGTAGGATTCACGGTTTCTCCAAGCACAAGCCATAAACTTCTGCAGTAGCATCTCCATCCCTCCCGAGACATAATAAAGCACAATCTGTCAGTGCAAGGCTCAAGAATCTGCATTTATAACAAGTCTCGGGGGTCGATGTTAGGCGCCTCAAAGTCTGAAAAGAGGTTAATAGCTGAGTGGAAGGGAGGGTCAATGAGAGTGGCTTCCACGCCCTCTTCATCTCTCATAAGCAGTACAGCCAGGGACAAATCCTATCACTGTGTTCTCATCTATAAAACAAGCTTAATGCATCTAACATTAGAGGATGGTTGTAAATATTAAATTTTAAAATGTGCATGATAAACTACTTTGAACACTGATACTGTCAGGAAACTGTTAGTTGGCTTGACTCTGAAGGACATCTAATTAAATTGAACAGGAAAGTTGGCATATCTCTCATTAAGGAGATCCTTCCAGGGAGCTGGGGTAAAGAATGGTGTTACCCTCTGGGACTTTGCTGGTATTATCAGAAAAGGGTGGCATAGCTGAGCACTGGGGTGAGAAGATTCTGGAGTATTGCCAAACAAAGGAACTGAAGAGAGTTTATGTAGTTCCTGATGGGTCAGATAATACCTTGAAGTTTGGCTGGTGGGACACAGGTGATTAAGCAGCGTTTCAGGAAGTCTGTCCCTTGTGAGCAGTAGAAGGTTGCGTAGTTCACCAAGGAGGGGTCAGGGACGCCACAATCCAGGGGCATGCAGCTCACAGCCCGGTCCCAGTGCCCAGAGGAACACGTGAGCAGCACTTCCTTCTAGAAACAGAGACATTTTCCTCTGTCAAAGTCACATAAAGAGGTTTGTCAAAACACATTCCCGATCTTTGGAAGAGTCCCGGTGATGATTTGTGCAAACATTTCAAAAAGGTAAAATTATCTTGCCTTTCTCCTTCAGTATGCCTTGTTTTATTTTTTAATTTTTTTAATTATTTATTTTTATACAAGAATCGGGGTACCGGCCAGAGATGTGGGAGGGTGAGAGGATTCACCAGAGACAGAGTGGGAAGCAGAACAAGCAGACTGACGAAATACACTGCTGAGGGGAGGAGCGGGCGAGACAGGAGAGGTTTGCTGAGCCATGTGGGATTCTCGCCCGGCTGGCCACGATCGAACCTGCACTGCAGAGGCTGTGGACAGCTTCACAGTGCAGCGCTCAACCTGCTGCGCCACCAGAGAGACCCCAATATGCCTTGTTTTAGGATATAGCCACACAATGCCTTGGGACTGTACTGACTGGTTACAGGCATCTGCTAGTGTGAGAGAATCACCAAATGGGGATGCTCCTCCAGGCCAACTGTTGACTGCCCTCACCAAACTCCTCCAGATCTGCTCCCTTCTCATCGCAACCTGCTCTGTTTCTGTGCCTAGGGATCCTGGCCCTTTGGATTTCATGCCTCTCCCTTGTGTTTGGGGTCAGCACCAGGGCACTCTGGCAGGAGCCTGGAGAGAAAGTGAGGAAAAGAAGAGCCTTATTCTTGCTTCCCCCTCCATAAGGGGTGGCTGCCTGCTGGCTTCTCCTTTTAGCAACCCTCCTCTGTGCTCTCCTCCTCTGAGTTCTGCTCCCTGCATAGACGTCTCAGGCCTAGAGGTGATGCCTTTCACTCTGGGGTCCTGCATGACCTCCTTGTAATCTCCTGTTCACATCTTTATAAATCCCTTTATTAAATCCCCTCAAATTACCTACCTTTGAGCTTGTCATCTGTCCTGCTCAGACCCTTAATGATGAACCAGCTGATTATGCTAATGAAAATAACTGTCCCCACTGAGAGTGATGCATAGTGTCTCAGAACAACAAGGCAGTTTTCAAACCTTGTGTCAAATTTTGAGAGATTCCAGCCATATACTTGGGCCTGTCACTGCAGTAGGGTGGCCTTAAAGTGCATCACCAGTAATTAAATGAGGTGATCCTGAGCGCCTAGAGGGACCACATTCTGCACTAGGTTCAGAGAAACAAGATGCTCTCTCCTCAAGGAACTAAAAAATAAGTTCTACCAGTGGATCAGATTACATATTCAAACAGTGGCTCAGATAAATGCCTGAAGAAGGAAGAAGGGAAAAAAGGAGAATGAGAGAGAGGAAGGGGTAGATGAAAGAAAATGCAAAGATATATTTTTTGTTATACCCTACCCACTTCTATAATGATTTGGGAGAATACAATACAAAGAACACAAATGATAAAGGAAGTAGAAACAGGACTAGGAAGAACAGAATCTGAGGTGTACAACATAAGTAGTGTTATGGACACGTGTGTGTTTTATGGGAGAGAGACAGTGCTGCTGGGGAAGGTGCCCAGAGAGGCAATTCGGGAATTGGCCTCAGAAAGGTCAGTAGGACTTCCCAGCTGCAGAGGGAACTGAGAGGTGGGGTGGAAGGGTTGAGAAGAAGGTGTTCAGGGTAGAGGGAACAGAACGAGCAGGGACCTGGAGACCTGGACACTCACGATTTGTTTGGGAAAAGAAACACAGCTGTCACTCTGGCCAGTGGGTTACCAAAGGGTAAAGAGAACATGAGAAAGAGAAGAGATTCTGTGGCTGGGCCAGAATCCTGCTGGGAGATCACAGAGATATGAAAGCCAAAGGTAAAATGATTAGTGAGAGCACCTGTTCCTCCTTACACCAGCTCCTGGCTAGCTGCTTCTGTTAGCTTCCCAGTATTTCCCTGTTGCCTGCCAGAAGGACCCAGTTCAAAGCCAGTCACATTGTTCTGTTTAGTCTCAGTGCTTGTGTCAACACAAAGTAAATATCTCCACTGTCTTGTGATCATGAGCTGGGATTATATGATCTCCTTAGCGGGGCTAGCCTCGGTGATAGTAGCGGTCAGTTGGAGAGCCTGCTGCCCACTTCACCACACGGAGATGGGAGGGAGAGCTGCCACCTTCCTCTTTTCAACCCAGAGTCTGCCCCCAACACACTTATCACCAACCACAACAATCATTTAAAGAGTGTCTCTCAAGACTCTACATATGTCACCCGGTTTTCTCCTGGTTTCATTAAGTATTGTATGTTTGTCTCGACTCCTCATTTTAATACACTGCAAACAGTCCTTTCTTTTCTCCTCCACTTTATCCCACAGGTTTATTCAGTCCCTACATTAAAAAAATTCTTTCTCAGTCTATTTCTTTTCTAGTGTGGTTTAAGATGGGTTAAGAAAAGGTAAGAGCTAAGATTTCTGCCTTTCCGTCTAGAGAACTCTGCTTTTCTTCTTGTCATAAACCAAGAATGTGGCACCTTAAAGAATGTGAAAGCTGTTTCTCCCTCTACAGAACCTAAACCACCTGAAACCAAGGATTGTTTCCTTAAATTCTAACCATCCATCCCAAGAAAACTATTCTATGGATTTACAAACCTACTAAGCAGTTAATTGACACAAAAATGAAAAAAAAATCCAATTTTCTGAACTGTTGATAACTGACTATTAATTATGCTTTTGCTCCTTCCTCATCATAACACAAATTTCTGGTTCTCCCCTTAAGCACCACTAACTTTTACCTCACATGTCCTTTCTGTCTCTCATATTATGGTCATGTTTGTTCATGGTTGATTTCAAGTTTAAAATTTCTCTCCACTCCTAGGTATTTACCCAAATGGCACAAACATTAATTCCAAAGGGCACCTGCACCCCTATGTTTATAGCAGCACTATTTACAATAGCTAAGCTATGGAAACAACCCAAATGCCCAAAAATAGATGACTGAATCAAGAAAATGTGGTGCATATACACAATGGAATATTACTCAGCAATCAAAAAAGATAAACACATGCAGTTTGCAGCAACATGGATGGAGCTAGAAGGGATCATGCTCAGCGAAATAAGTCAGAAAGAAAAAGAAAAATACCCAATGGTCTCACTCATAGCAGGGATTTAGAAAACCTAAATAAGGGACCAGGAAAAAGATTAATTGATACAAAGTAAAAATCAAAATCAACAAGCAACTATGGGCCAGAGACGCACTGTCGTGGAGTAGGGAGTGGGATGCGGGGAGAGGAAGGACTAGGATCAAAATAAGGGGGCGGTGCAATTGTATGGGGAATATAACCAAAATGAAAATGCATACATTGTGCAAAAATGAAAAATGATGTAAGAATTATACAAAATAAAATACTAAAAAAAATCCCTCTGTAGAGCATTGAAAGCGCTCTAAAGGAAATACGGAAAACAAAATTTTTAGATGAGCATTTTGTTCATAATACACTATCATGTTCATAGTAATGGCAGCTTAACAGAGATTGTGGGGTGCCTATCATATTCAGAGGATATTAAAAGTTTTTTAATCTGTCATCATAATAACTCAGCGATGTTCTTTTGCTCTAATCAGTTTCCAAATGTGGAAACAAACTTGAGAGTCTCATTTTCTTAAACAAACTGAGAGTCCCTTTTTCTTAAAAGATACTCTTTTGTTTGCCTTTTACCTAAAATCACACACCTAATAAATAGTGGAGCCAAATTTTCATTCTGGGTCTATCTCCTGAGCCACAATTTTATTTTTTTTCTTTCTTTTTTCTTTTTTTAATAATTATTTTTAAAATTTTTTACATCATTGTTCATTTTTAAACAATATTTGCTTCTCTCCACCCCCTCAGGTATAGTCCCCACAGAGTTTCCTTCCCAATGCACCCGTGCACCATCACCTCAGTCCCCTGTGCTCTTCCCTCCCTCCCTCTGATCCCTCTCCCTCCTCCTCCCCTGCAGGATGTCTCTGGTTTATAATCATCTGTTTTTGCTTTGTTGTGTTTTGTACTGTTATTATTTTTTTACACTGATGTCTTACTTGGTTCCCCTATATTCCTGCTATAAGTGAAACCATCCAATACTTTTCTTTTTCCTCCTGGCTTATTTCACTGAGCATAATTCCTTCTAGCTGCATCCATGTTGCTGTGAACGGCATGAGTTTATCTTTTTTGATTGCTGAATAATATTCCATTGTGTATATATGCCACATCTTCCTGATCCAGTCATCTATTTCTGAGCAATATTTTTACCCTCCAAATCACCTTGAAATTCTGGAAATTATGCTGTGGTAGCTTGTAGAAATTTTAAAAAATCAGCCAAAGCTAAAGCTAGAATCATAATATCCGCCTCAGTAACATCTTTCAAGCTTTGGGGAAGAAAATCAGATGTTTTCTCTCTCGACTCCAATAAGGAGAATTAGGAAGTTGGACAATGAACTATGGATGAGTGGGTTGCAACCTATCTTGTCTGCAACTTGTGGGCAAATCTCAACGGTGATATTCTCACCTTGAAGACAAAATATGGGCCATGATTTCTGAAATGAAGTCAAAAACAAGGGAGAAGAATGGAATAAGCAGCTGCTTATTCCACCTGGAGAACCACTGACACCCTAGTTTAATCAGAATTGCACATACACTTACATACCTTACATTTCTATACAGTAGAGATTTTCCCTGCTTCTTCGTCTTCATTTTTCATTTCAATGATTTAAAAACATATGTCCTTCCCCCATCCACCCATGGAAAGGAGAATGAGAACCTGCCTTTCCCAGAAGTTTGGTTTTGATGACTCAGGATCTTCAACTCACCTGAATGGGTCTGAGGAACCACCCTTTGCTGGCCTGAAGGGCAAACCCTCTTTGACACGTGATTGCACACTTCATGTGCCCTGGGCCATCTGAGGTACAGTTCACCACATCCGCATGGTCAAGCAGCAGTGGGGCACAGCTGTTTTGCTCCCCACAGGACTGATGGGCACAGCTGGGGGTGACAGAAACAGAAACATCTTAGACTGACTCAGAACAAATAGCAGCAGCCAGAACTCTGGCCTCTCTCTGGGAAGTGCCTCAAAACAAATGAAGATATTTTTTTCCTGCTAAACAAACATCAAACTCATCATCTCTTTCTATGAAACCATATGGCATAAAATAACATGATCAATAACAGCTAATAAATTATGACCAGCCACCTTCTATGGCTTTTCTAGGAGGAAAAAATGGTGATGGAACAAGGTGGATAGTATGTGTCAAGAGCTCTAGATGGCATCAGAAATGAATCGATCACAGGATGCCTGCAAAAGTAAACACCCAATACTGCCAGGTCCCAAACAATTAGAACAAAAGTAAGGAGTGAATTCTGAGGGACCCTGGTTGTGTCAGGCATTAATATTTTAATTGTTTGATCATAAGCATTATCAGAGTGGTCTGTGTGAGGGTCTAAGTATCTGATATGGCAGAAAAGGCACCATTTATTTACTGATTGGTATGAAAATACATTTGACCTTTGAACAATAGGGAGTTTAGAGGCACCAACTCCTACATGGTTGAACATTTGCACATGACTTTTAACTCCCCCAAAACTTGACTACAGATACCCCTTGATATTTGCGGGGGATTGGTTATAGAACCCCAGTGGGTACCCAAATCCAAGGATACTCAAGTATTTAATCAGTCCTCCACATTCATAGGTTCTGAATTTGTGGCTTCAACCAACAGACATCTGAGATTGATTGACTCTGTCAAAGGATGACCACGGATGTGCGGGGCCAACTGTATTTACTGAACAAGATTCCAACATAAGCGGACCCACGCAGCTCATGTTGTTAAAGCAGTACAGCCACAGCCCTACACGCCACTGCACAACAGTACTGCTAATCAGAAGTTGAGTCTGTGTCAGGAAGAGGAAACTTAAATCCCTACTACCTGCAGGACACTGTGCTAGGTGCCTCCAGGGACATCCTCTCAGCAAAGGAGGTATGCTGCGTGCATCTCAGAGCCAATCAACTAGGAGCAGAAGAGAGAGAAACTCCCGAGGGTGCTGGAGACTTAACTGGAATAGAACTGTAGCAAGGATGCCACAGAGCTAAAAGAGCATCACCATTTAACTAAGGCAGAGCTATAGAGATTTAAAGGGAAGGCACAGGTCCCAGGTTGTCTGAATTTAAACACTGGTTCTATCTTTGCTACTTGTATGATTTGGTTATCCATTTCCCAGTGTTTCAACTTCTTCCTCTTCAAGTGGGGGACAAGGTGCCAACATCACTGCTTCACTGCATGTAACTCAAGTTCTACCCTCAGCAGTGTGTTTTCCATTATCTCATTTCTGTACCTTCACTTGAGTTGTTGAATCTCTGGTTTGTTGAGATTCTTTCTCTAAGAAGCCCCTTCAGATAACTTCCTCTTTTGAGCTTTCTAGGGAAATTAAAAAATAATGCTCCTTGAACATCACGTTTATCTTTTATTAGGATTAGGCTTGTATTTGTTTGTCCTTTAGCTGACTTACTAATTTTTATCCATGTGACAATTAGTATATGAATGTTCCCAAAAATGTTGAATTATGATTATGAACTAGATTATGAACAACTTGAGATAATACTTCCCACTTTTATATTTACCATACACCCTGCTATAGTGGATGCAATAAATGTTTGCTGAATTAAATTTGCCTATACTATATAGACAGAAAAGTGAATGGCTACCAAAATGTTCAATTTTGTGGTGACAGATGGGTATCTGAAATACAAGGATAGCGTTATCAAAAATGATTGAATCATCTTGCCCTGTTCATTCATTCATTCATTCATTAATAAACATTCACTGAGCATTTACTGTAGGCAAGACATTGGTCTCAGTACTAAGGGAAAAGTAAGTATCATGCCCATAAACAACTCATAGCTTAGTGGGGGATAGTAACAAGTCATTTGATTATATTTTCTTGCTTGTGATGTTGTTGCCAGTCGTGCTGAATATTAACGAAAAGAACTACTTTTCTCCATCAATTTACTTTATTTGACCTTGAATTGTGTTAGTGGGCATTGACTTCAACAAAGAGCTGGGCAACAATATAAATAAATGGAAAATAAAATTTTATTGAATATGCATATACTTTCTTGAAATAATTGATGTGGTTGAAAAACACCAGTCCAAAGAGGACGGACTTGATGAATGTGCTAATGCCTGTGTCACTGATCATATACCCAGGGGATTGAAGTCATATATCAGTGACATTCTCATTTTTTCTATCTATGCTTATTGGGTAAATGATGGAGGGACTGGAGCTGAATTGTACAAAGGTAACTTTTAAAATTCTTCAAGTTTTGATTTTCACCAGTGAAGGTATGGTATCCTACAAACACTCCATGGAACCTGATGAGGGCAGGGGCATGAATTCTCCAAGTCCAACACTGATAATTGGGTGTTAACACTAATAAAATAGGAATTAAATCTTTGTCTCTGAGTCTTCATTCAACCTATCTGGATAAGGGATCTGACCATCTTTCATGGGATGAAATCAGAATAACTCATTAGTGATGCCAAAATACAAACCCCAAGTTCCATCAATGCTTCACACCCTTGTTGCCCACAAAATATAGCATTTCTCCAGCAGGTTAAGCAGAGCATACTGGAAATCAGAAAGTTGTTAATAGTTCTGGTTCATGTAAGCTTACTGCTTAGAAATTAATGTGAAATAGTACTGCCATTTTTCAGTGACTCCATCCAATGAATCCACATCATCACTGAAGACAAATACATGTGACACAAAACTCAAAATGAACCCTGAACATGTGCCCCCTTCCATCAAATTGTTTTTTTTTTAACTACCAGTGTAATGACTATCAGTGTGAGAAGTTGGTCCAGAATTGGCAACAAGATGGAAGGGTGAAACAGTGGAGCAGATAAGAGGGGATAAGTGACATGAAATAAGACCAAGACCAGAAAAAAAGAAAAAGAAAAAGAAAAGAAAAAGAGGCACCAAAATCAGACCTGTTTATGAAGTGAGAAATGGTTTTAGAGGAGCTGCTGCAAATTCTTTTTTTTTAAGATTTATTTATTTATGCATACAAGAGCTGGGGTACAGGCCAGAGGCTTGACGGGTGAGAGGACTCACCAGAGACAGAGTGGGGAACAGAACAGGCAGATCAACTGAAATACACTGTTGAGGGGAGCAGCAGGAGAGTCAGGAGAGGTCTGCCATACCATGTGGGTTTCTTCCTGGCCAGGGATTGAACTCATGCTGCAGAAGCTGTGGATAGCTTCATAGGTTGTGTCTTAACCCCTTGCGCCACCAGGGAGGCCCTGTTGCAAATTCTTTTCACTATATTTCCATTTGTTTCCTTTTTAAGGAATTTGTTTTATGAGGCTAGTGTTTGCCGGGTTGTTAGCTTCTGATCGTGTCTGGTACCAATTGTAGACTTTTCTCCCTTGCACTCCAACCCTAAAACCCCTTTCAAGTATCTCTTCCACTACAAACACTGGTTTCTGAGTGAAGTTGTGTTCTCTGTGTTCCCACCGCCCAATGCATTCTCCTTTCCACCCAATTAGTCTTAAAACTTCTCCAAGTTTTCTTCTTATGGTCTTTGGACAAATGTTAATGAAAGCGGCAGCAATGCCCCAGAGAGGTAGGAAGTTAGGTATTTATTTTGGTTTGAAATACAAGGAAACTGAAGCTGTTGAAGACTGGCTGGAGGCCACACAGAGAGTCAGAGGAAAATCCTCGGGCTGGAAGTCAGAACCCTTGCTCTGGAGGCCAGTCTGGACCATGAGGCCATCTCCTTGAGGATGAGGTTGCTTTCCTGTTGCTTTCTTCTCAGTTTAAGACCTAGCAGTAGCTCCTCAGCATGATAAGTGTGTGTGTGTGTGTGTGTGTGTTTGTGCATATGGAGGGACACTATATAAAAATTAATAGCCCATTTTAGTTTTGAGAAATTGTCTCTTAAATGATAGCAAATCAGATTGGCAATTTCTGTCCAGTTGCCACTGTCCGCAAGGTGCTCTGCTTAGTCCCCTCAATCACTCCTCACCCTTCCACTGATTTTTTTCCAGATTTTTTCTTCATGCCCCATCAAAATGTGCTCTCAGGTAAGGATATAATGATCCAGTTGGACATGATTCATGGATATTTCCTTTTTAAGAGGCAAAGAAGTTTGGGTCCAAAGAAATGAAGTTTGCATAATAGAATTTTAAATCAGTAGGGTCTTAAAAATCACATTACATAAATGGCCACCTCCCCATAATTCTAGCTTTTCTCTTCTCTCTACTTCTCCAAGAAGCTTCTACTCTTTCTTCTGGTCCAACTCTCCAGAGATATTTTGCTTGAAGTTTTAAAAAAAATTAGTTTTCAATTGTGGATCCCTGTCCAACATGAACTGTAACCTGGGGTTATCTTCTTCTTACACTCTGCTCTTGGGCATCTGGGCACAATCTTAGCACTGTTTGTCCCGGCCATCGTGTTTCTCCTTTGTTGGTTGTGCCAGTAGGTGATATCTGTATTTGGAAAACCTCTGTTGACACATTTCCATAAAAGATGGGCCCTCCTATGCCAGGGGGTGACTTTCTAAACCACAGTTGCACATCAGACTCAGAGAATTTTTATAAAATGTGGACACCCAAGCTTTGTCTCCTGGAGATGATTTTTTAGGGCTGTGGCGAGACTGTAGCATCTGTGATTTTTAAATTTCAAAGTTTTTAATGCTCACCAGTAGTGAAACCCAGGACCATAAAGAACTACATATGTGTAACCTGAAATGTTAATAAGCTCCATAGGCCAAGATTATAAAATAGCAAGACCGGTTCTAGGAAAAGAAGGTCCCACAGCTTGATCATTACGCTTGAATATTTTTTGGTACAAATTATCACATAGAAATCATCACATAGATCAAAAGCATAAAACATTTCCCCTGTTCTGAAAAGTTTCAATGTAGTTGAGGAGAGAAAATAATTAAATCATGTGTTACTGATTACACATTCATGGCTGTTTCAGAGAAAGTTTTATCATAGGGTTTGATTTGACCTCAATGAATCACTAGGATTTAGAAAGGCAAAAGAGATGTCCTAGAAAGTTCTTTCCAGTGCTGTACAGTCAGAACACAGGGAAATGTAGCACATTCAACTCTAGACAACATCATCATTTCCTCCCTACCACTGATACCGAAGAAAATTCATCATGCACGGCTCTCTTAAGTTCTAACAAATATGGAGAACCTATACTGAAAAGAGTCAAAATCTTTATATAAAGATAGGCTTAGCCACAGTTTTCCTCCAACTTTCAGGGATGGGTGAGGAACAGGGTAAGGCTGACACCAGAAAGGAGACATTGCTCTCTGCAGAGGGGACAGACAGACTTCCTAACAAACCTGTGATGAGCTGCCCTTCAGGCATGCCATTCCAGGCACTGCTTACCTCCTTTTAGTTTTTCATTTCTCAAGGTCATTTCAGGACATTGACTGAGCATCTAACAAAGGTTCATATTAGGAAACTGGGTAGTTCCTGACAAATGAGTGAAGTTCTGGCTGTTCTACCCATCCACAGTTTTCTGAAGCTTTGATCAAAGTTCCCTGAGGGTCTGAGCAACCCTAAGTAACTTCAAGGGGCTGTGACAATATGCCAGAGCTAATCAGAACCTAAAGTGAACTTCTCATGTAAAGGGTGATGGAAGATTACTGGTTCAAAGTACCCATTTCTTGAATATAATTGTTAAGGGGTGGTACCTCTAACAACAATTTTGGAGAAACCATAGCTTGTTAAAACTGAAAAGATCTTGAAGATAATTCAATCCAAATTACTCATTTTAGAGATGAAGAAACTGAGCCCAAAAGAACTGGTTTATTACAGAATGTCCTACCACTTTAATACTACAATATAATAACAAAGAAGCATTTAGTTAATTTTTGGCTCAAACTTAACATTAGGATGACATCGACTCATAACCTTTTCTATAGTCAACATCTTACTTTCCCTTAGGCAACCAAAATAGACTGACCACAACCTGATATATGGAAGCTAGGCTATTTTTGGAGCAACTGTCTAACATCTATACCATACTTTTTGAGAAACAGCATGATATGGCAGACAAAGTAGTTGTTCAAGGCCCAGGTGACTTGGGCTCAGGTCTTGGCTTGCTTGCTTCTATGACTCTGGGTAAGTCTCCTAACCACTCTGGCCCACTGTCAGCAAATTTATAAAATTATGGGGTTGGACAAGGTTTTCTTAAAGATCCCTTCCAGTTCTCACATGGTATTTAATTTCATAAGTAAGGTGATAGTGGTATTAGGGATGGCAGTACAGAGAATCTATGAATGGGCAGAATGTGGTGGAGAACCCAAAAGAATTTCTCACAATCTGTCTTTCCCAATGTAATTTTTGTTTAATGTCCCAACTTTTCAGTTGTTCAGTTAAACAAAATATTTCAATTCATTTATCCAAGAAGTGCTACCATTGACCAAGTAGCAATCCCAGTGGCTTCTGTAGAAACATCTCTTTTATGGTTAAATAGTAAAAAAAGGATCAGATTTCTCTCCATTCCCCCACTCTGTTTTATTGATTCTTATTGAATTAAGAAGATTCTTATTGAACAATTCTTATTGAACTAACAATCTTGGTACTTTGAGGGGAAATTAATTCAAGTTCTCATCTGAAGAGTTTCAAATGAAAGAAACAGAGGAATCTCAACAGCAATTGTGATTCTTCTTTCACATGACACAGAATTGAATTATTTTACTAAGCAGACTTCTTCCATACCTGTCTTCTGGGAAACTGAGGTTTCCTCTGTTGAAGTTTCTGCATTGAGGTTGGCCCCTCAAAACATCTCTTTCTGGAGATGTCCATCTCTTTCTAGAATGTGACCTATTTGTAAGTTGGACTCCAGTGGTCCTTGTACTGAGTAATTTGCTTTGTTCATTTCTAATTCTGGCCACAATTTTTGCCATGCCTGGCTGGCTGTAACACTAGAAGTCCTGTCCAAATGCCCCCTGTCCTTCTAAAAAGAAACAGATTTATATCACTCAGCCAAAAGCACTTTCTGTCTCAAAAGCTCTGTTTCACTTAGTTTCAGAACCCATGATATTAATATAGATTATAAAATAGGTGGAACACTGGAGGAAGGGTCAAAGTAGTTGCTGGCTAACCCACAGGGGATGTGTTTTCCTGGTAGGGAATAAATACGCCCTTTCTCTGCCACCCAGTTTGTAAAAGTAGTGCTGTCTACATGTGGGGCAAGTTCTAATGAAGAGTAATCACTGGGGCCCTCCTAATGAGCACACTGCTGACTCCCCTGTGACCTACTATTTATTCCTGATCACCAATCATACTATTAATGTGGGGATGACACTTCCCTGGGCATATTTATAGGCCAAGCCCTTGAAATTGTGAAACATGTGGAGTTAAGTGAGGGAACAACATGGTCCTGTGAATGAAGTTCAATGGGCAGAGCATCCATCATTGTCACTCCTAGAATAGCACCTACAGAGCTGGAAGAAGGGGTAACATGGATTCTCTGTGTTTATGCTTGAGGTATGGGTAAATTGAGGTCTTGAGGATTTACATTCCAGCACATTAAATGAATTCCAAACTCACACACAGAAGCATACTGTATAGAATTGGGCCCCTTTGAGACTTTCCCTCTCTCCCATTGCTTCCTCTTCCTATAAATTTTCTGGACTCCTCAATAGAAGTTGCACATTGTTTTTAATATCTCTTAATCCCAGAATTTGTCAGTCCTTGGTTGACATCAAATATAAAGTATTATTTTCTTCTGTTTTTTTTTTTTTGCTCTTCTTAGCACTCCCAAGACTTGCAACATCAATGGGTCATTTGCTTGTGGAGAAGTGAAGGCCCAAAAAGAGAAGAAACTGCCCAAAAGTCATGTGGTGAAACTACATGATGCAACCAAAAGTGCGAGGCAGGGGCTAGACGTCGGGCCTGCTGCCACTGCAATCATCACACTTCCTCTGACTTCATGCTTATGGCTACACAGATCCAGACATACCCAGCCAGTCATTCCAACCAGAGTTCACAGTCATATCTGTCAATAGTGTCTGTCTACTTGGCAGGCTGGTGAAATGATAGAACCCTGGAAATATTGGTTTATTTTTATTTTCTTTGCTCTCTCCACCATCTGCCATGAATACAGGCCATAAGGGCAGAGCCTGCCTGAGCAAATTGGGAAGCAGGTAATGTTTAAAACTCATCTCTCTTTCCAGTACTACTTTTTCTGCTCTCATGTCCCCCTAACATTTGGATGCATACACAGGGGCTGCATTTCAGCGGGGCCCTAGTCTATTTTTGAATTGTCATGGTCTATAAGAGAATATTTATGGCATGAACAGTTGATGATGACTTCAAGCATTTCAACTATTATTAGTTATTTACTATTTTAAAGAGGCATCTGAACATTATCCAGACTTGAAGAAAATAATTTCTAGTGGTAGAATTTCAGACACTGTGATAAGTTATCTACGGGGTTGGGGAGGTATGGAGGTTGTTGTTTCAAAGTTGGTGTTTTGAAATCAACCAATTTCTTGGAGGTAGACTTGAACCCTAAGTCTTCTTATGCTGTTTGTAACTGTCAACCAAAAGCAGCCACCCAATAGGTTCTAATAATATACCCCAGTAAGAACCCTAAATGAGACCATGTCCATGACCTTTTCATTTTTCCTCTGTAATCTCATGAGAGCAAACAGTCAAAAAGATTCAGGCAGTTCAGTGCTCCCACAGCAGACCTGCCCTTCACTAGGTTAACCATCTCTGGACAGTAGAAACAGAATCCTCTCTGGTAGATTCTCCTCCTTTCCTCTCATTTTATGGACAAATTATTCTGGGAAAAGGAAGTTGGGCAAGAAACTTAGGGAACAATTGAGCAGCTATAATTCTTCCATTGCTTAAGAAACAAAAACAGATTCAACATTAATTTGCTAAACTGCTTTGGGGGAGAAGATAATCAAATGAGCAGAAATGAGATACATATTTCATTTCTATAGTGCCTTTCCCAGCATCAAGAAAGAACACTGCCCATTATCCTCGAACATTAAAAGACAACCACCTGGTAAAAATAAAAGATGAGGAGCCTAAGAATAAACAAAATCTTTAACCTGTAGACCTGAACAGAAGAAAGAGAGATTTTTCACTTTGTGATTCTATCAAAAGGGAGGTGATGTGAATGTTCTCCATAGGTCTGAGCAGGGGATGGAGAGGCATGGCAGGGTACAGGCATCCATTCCAGGCAGAGGAGGAAGGGTAACACTGACATTTTAAATCTGAGCTCCAAATAATTGAAGCACAATAGAAATGTGTAAAGCAGCAATAATAACTGTTCCAGGGCATAATGAAGCATGAAGCAAAATGATAGATGATAGAGATGGAACGATCCTATTCCCAGACTCACACACAGCAGGGCTGGAATGCCAAGGCACTGAGCTGCACTCTGACTGCATTACCCTGGAATGGGGCTTACAAAATGGCCCAGCTCTACCTTGTAATCCAGAAGATATATTTTCACACCTGAATCCAAATAGCCCCAAATGGAAGCCACTTTCTTGAAAAAATTCTGTGTGGATTGTTAAATTCACAGAAGTTGAGTTTTATGGGAGAATTGCTTTGTTTTCCACCACATCCCTCCATTTCCAAACCCAAATCTCCTGTCTATAGTGAATCCTCCATGGGAATAGAGGCTGATCTAGAAAACCTCTTGACTTAGTGATGAAGATCCTACCATCTCAATAGCAGATCCATCTTTTCAAGAATAACTTTCTAAAGCTAAAGATATCTTTGCACCATAGAACTTACATTGAAAGAGGGATCTGAAGGTAGCTAGGGAGAAGTCAGTCTGAGCTAGCAATATTCTTCATCTTCCCAAAGTTCAGAAATTACAAACAGAAAGCTGTGAGTTGCTTGGTGATAGCTAATTGTTGATATTTCTCAATGGATTTTTAAATTTTTATAGTCAATGGAAATGAAAACTGAGTCTGAAGAACAGAGGCTATAAAGAAACAACAAAGGTGATAAAAGGAGTGTGCATGTCTTCAGATCTCTATGTACATTGAGGCATTCTCAGTTACCCATCACTATGAAGAGTCAGAACTCTGATCATTTAAACAACACCTACAATTTTTTAATTTTTAAGATTCTATATAATTTCATGATTTTTCCAGGAAAGAAATATATATTGCTTTAATGAATATTTTAATAATTCCACTTGAGTCATGAAGAAAGTGACTATTAAGTAGGCTAAAGACTATGGAAAAATAAACAGAAATAAAATTTGGACAGGAATCATTTATAAAATGAATGTAGTATATCTAGATAATGGACAGTTGAGAGGACATTCATTGAGAAATGTAAGCATAGATAATCCACCTACCAAGAAATGGGGAGGACTCCCTGGTGGTGCAAGGGGTTAAGTTGCAGCACCATGAAGCTATCCACAGCCACTGCAGCATGGCATGAGTTCGATCACTGGCCGGCCAGGGAGCTGACCCACATGGCGCAGCAGACCTCTAGTGTCTCGCCCGCTGCTCTCCTCAGCAGTGTATTTCAGTTAGTCTGCCTGTTCTGCTCCCCATTCTGTCTCTGGTGAATCCTCTTACCCCCTACATCTCTGGCCTATACCACAGCTCTTGTATGCACAAATAAATAAATCTTTAAAAAAAAAAAGAAAGAAATGTGGAATTTCTAGAAGATCTTGCTCCAGGAATCATTCATCTCACACATAAATTCCTCACATGGTTCCTCTAGCCCAGACTGCCTAGCAAGTTGAGCCTAAATAACTATGTGTGTAGCTGCATCAGGTTATGAGACAAATGCAGTTAGAGAGTTGTGACTCTAAGGTCTATGCACAACTTCAACTAACTCAGGCTAAAGTATTATGGTGGCTATGACTCCGACCTTCTAGATTCCACCCCCATGTGTTACTCTCTTAATCTGAGCATGGGTGGAATCAGTGATTTGCTTCTAACCAACTAAACATGACAAAGATGATAAGGTCATTTCTGATTATGTTACCTGAGACTGAAAATTATTTCTGACTGAGAGAACTTGGAAATGAACCTTCCCCACTTAAGTCTTCAAATGAGAGCCCATTTCTCATTGACACCACCTTACAGATTTACCACCACATTACTTTCATGATTTACTAAGTCTTGCCTACATTCTTGACCTTAGGAAACTCTGAGATTATAAATGTGCATTGGTTTAAACTGTTAAGTAGGTAATAATATCATTACAAAACAATAGAAAACTTTAGAAAAGCATGACCCAAGTTTTCAATATTATATTTTCTCTCTCTGATTTATTAAATTTCTATTCTCCAAGAGAGTGATTTTTTTTTCCCTTAGATTTTCTCTCCACTGAAGAGTGAGGTTCTTTTTTGTGTAGGCTAGCACTCTATAGAAACTAGGTCAAAACTTCTCTCAGTCTAATGACCCCCAAGCTTCCTGGATTCTTTTTGCAAAATTTCTGTAGTCTAGATCATTCATTTTCTGAACTTTACCCAAACATCCAAAGTATATTTATAGTTACACTCTATCACTTACTCCATCAATATCATCAGTTCACCTCTATTACTTGAAACCCATAACTGCAATTCTTGGTTTCATGGTTACCTTAAAAAAATGTTATTTACATACATACATTTAAAATGTAGGTATTCTTTAATCATTCCAAAGTCAATTAAACTTTCATTACCCCAACTCACATCTAGTTTGAAGGTGTCCATGAAAGGGCAGGATTTCATGGACTTTAGTAGAAATGGGTATATCTGCAACTGTTTTCCATTTATCTAATAGTATCCTTCCTTACCAAAAAGATACTTTTTAAGTATGCTTTCTTTACTAAAAATATTCTTCACTAGTCTTAGTTTTGCTAATCTCAAATAGGGTGAATTTATACTCTCTGAATATGTTTCCTGAACTGACAGATGATTGCTGGCATGTTGTAAGCACTTAATAAATATTTTTGAATGATGAATAGACTGTCCCTTTTTATATTCAGGCACACACACATACACATATGCCATATATACACTTATATCAATTAAACACTAGACCTAAATAGTTATGAATTAACTCTCAATTATCCATAATGATAAAAAGAATGAAAGCATGACTATATACAGTGAGTGTAAAAGAATGACACTGAGAACAAAAGAAAGAAAGAACCCCAGTTTCCACATGGATATTCATTTTAAAAGATCGATACCCCATTTAATTCTATATTAAAACACTTAACTTTTATAAGCCATAGTTAAGGTAAACCTCAGAACCCACTACAATTTTATATTTGTGACTATCTATTACTTGTTTTCCATCTGAATCAGAATGTGTGTTTACACTGAACTAATGGGGTATTTATACTTTATGTTTGCCTTGGACTTAAAGGGAGTTCAAATACTGAAAAATGAAAATAGGGATTTGCAATATGGTCAGTCTAGAAGTTATATTGAAATGTGGTCTAAGTATGAAAACCAGGAATGTAAAAAATATCTTATCTGAAACATAAATAGCAGAAAGACAAGGGGCTTATTCCTGGTTATTTGACAAGACCATTACTGCCAGTTGTCAACTTATTGTCTCTCAGCTCCAGAACCCATCCTACATTGCCCTACTTTGTGATACTAGCAATAAACTCTATGAATACTGCTCTTTTGTCAGCCAGCCTGATGTCATGTGTTCCAGTAGACACACTGGAGAGACACCGCCGGAGGAAGGGGTGTCCCTTGAATCCTCTGTGTTTTCCTCTCTTGCTTCTGAAGCCCTGGTGTCTGACAGACTTGAGTAGCACTTGCCCTTAGTGAGTTTCAGTCACACCCTGTATGTTCCTGCAAGTTTCAAAGAGAAGTTTCTTTACACTGCAGGGGGTGACTTCCAGGTTGCCAGCCTGAGCCTCTGCAAACTTCTCTGCTATGGAGTGTGCCACAGCTCCACCTCCTCCAATGATATGACTCAGCCTTAGATGGAGTACCTCTTCCACATTTGTTCCCTCCATGGATACTCCCCCTTCACTCCCTATAAGTAATGGTCGCTTTCTTTATCCACCATTCTTTTATTCACTAGGGTTCTCCTTAACCCTGATACTAGTTAATCATTATTTATATTAGACAGTCTCTATTCTAATTATGTGTCCTGAATAGATGCTGATTAACCTGGTAATGGTACCAGGAGGTGAGTTCACAAAGATAGGACTTGGAGATCAATTTGATTGCGCCTTTAGGCTTCAGAACAATGCTGAACTCCTTTCCATGGGAAATGGGATGCTACTGATAGTAATCCATGGCCTGCAGTGGGTGCACCACTCACAAGCTGCTGCCTTTGGCTGGTTATGGAAAGAGTCAGGTGGAAAGGAATACCTCGGGGGCCCAAGTGCCTGCTGTATTGACATAGGTGTTCTACACACCACTGCTGAGCGTGTCACAGAAGCAAAAGGGAAGCAAGTGCACCAAAACCAGGAAAAGAAGCCTCTTCCTCCTGCAGTATGTCTCCAGAATCCTCTACTGACAAAACTTAACTGTGTGCCAAGCAGCAAAGGATAAATATCAATGCACTGCTCTTGCAGTATTACAAAGCAGGGTGATGAGAGTGCTCTGGAGCTGAAAGCCAACAAATTAATTGATAACGCATACTTTCTGAAAGGAGGGTGATAAAAAATTAAAAATGTGGAACAGTGTGGGAAAGCCATGGCTGGTGCTCCCACTCGGCATTAGGATGTGTTAAACTTCATATGCAGTATTTCCACATAATCTCACAGGAATACTATGAGGTATTGTCTCCCTGCCTTCCACTTACATACCAACAATACAGGAAAGTAATAAAACTCTTATCAATACTCAAAACCAAGGAGGAGAGCCCAAAGTTGTGAAGATATCTTCCTGATTAAATTATATTCGAGCTGGAATATAATCAAAGCATGCATTTTTTATTCGTTCGTTTGTTTTTCAAAAAAAAGAAAGAAAAAGGCAAATAAGGTATGGAGACATACTACAAAAAGAGAGGTCATTCTTTCTTTATTCTGTTGGGTCAAAGATCTATTCTTTACCCAACTGTCCTTCTTATTCATACTACCCTATCTTTCTTTCCTCACTTCAAGACTTCAGGTCAGGAAGAGTAAGGATCTTGGCGAGTCAGCTAAGAGTGACTGGGGAAGGGAGGGAATTGTTGGCAAAGACACTGAATCCTGGGAGATAAACATCCCAAAGGTAAACATACTACAGAATTTTAAAACTACCAGAGATTTGAGGACCATGAGATAAATTTTCAGAATGAAGCTTAGAGTAGTTTTACACAATGAAATCCTACTGTCTCTGCAAACAGCATCGTGGAGCAATGTGCTCTGGGTTCACTGTCGATGAAGTTAAAGAAGAGTCAAAGATAAAAGAAAGGCAAACTTATCAAACAAAAGGAAAGCAGGGCTAGAAATTTTAATTCTGGACAAAGTAGACTGCAAAGCCCAATTCATTTAAAGGGGCAAAGGATTTGGCAAGATATAACAGTTATATACCTAACTATCATTAAAATCCAAACAGTTATATACCTAACTATCATTAAAATCCAGAATTGTTTGAAATGTAAGGCACTGGTGGGACAGGAGTCAAAGTATCAGTGTTATCAAGCTATTCCCAGCTGCTGTGGCATGGCTTTGATCCCTAGTCAGAGAGCTGACCCACATAGTGCAGCAGACCTCTCCTGTCTCACCCACTGCTCTCCCTTCAGCAGTGCATTGCAGTAGATCTGCCTGTTTTGTTCCCCACTCTGTCTCTGGTGAATCCTCTCACCCCCTGCACTTCTGGTCTAGTTTTTTAATGCATAAATAAAATAAATCTTTAAAAAAAAGAGAAACATGATTATTTGGAAGGTTAAATTACATTTTCAACCTCTTGTAGTTCAGGTAGATAGAAAACTGAAACAGTGGAAATGTGGATGTGTTGAAAAAATGATTAATCAGAAGTTTCAACCATTGTAATCAGCTCATGCCCTAGAAAAGGAGATAATATTCTTTATCTTTAGAATATTTGGTACTGGGCAGGCCTATGGATTTAACTTCAGGTAGGATTAGAGAAATTACATTTATTTTCTCATTGTGTTCATGTGACTAGAACAAAATTCTGTCATAAGAGAAACCACATGCTCATCAGCAATTCTTGCTCATTGGTAAATTATTCTACATTTCACCTTGTGAATTTCCAAAGTAGATGACAAGAGTCCTGATTCTCTGCATGCCAATTCACTCATTTGGGCAAATTAACATATTACTGCCTGGATTAGATCTTGGACACTCTCCAAATCTCACTACATCGATCAAAAGATGGTCCCCATTCCCAAAGCCATGCAGCCATTGAGATACTGTGGCAGCTCATGAAGACCTTTCCCTAAAGTGACTATACCTGGAAACAGTTGGAGAAAAAGAATGACTTAAGATATTTATTAGGCACTGGTGGCCAAAAACAGAAGTAAACTTTATTCCCAAGGTTAAAGGATTCAACATCAGCAGACTAAACCCAAAGGTTCATAAACTGAATAACCACCATAACAGAATGGAAATAAGACAAAGAGAAATAAAGTCAAAGGGTCCAGGTTAGGCTCGCAAACATCACTGGAGAACCAGACTTGGGTTTCATAACCTTCAGCTGAGAGTCTGTGGACCAACCAGGCTGTTTTAGAGGCAGTGTCATAGGATGGACAGGCATTGGTCATGAATGGCCAAATATAAAATAAACAACACATCTTCTACTGCCAGGTATCTGTCTGCTCTCACTTGCCCATTTAAGTATGAATGGAATTCAGGTCATAAGGGGAAGAAGGAGGTAGTCAGGAATCTCTCACTATGCCCAGAATTTGAGGGTTTCATATTATGGTCTATCTATGTACAACTGTAATTGATAAAGCAATATGAAAAGATCTATTCTTTGAGGACCTCAGATTTTAATCAGTTCATAGGAAAAAAAACATATCGGATCTATTTGGTTCCCTGTATATCAAAATTAACTATATTATACTGATGTGTTGGCTGAGAAGGAAAAGCCAATTTGCATGGCTCCTGTCAGTCACATGTGGTCTGGAAATGCTTATGCATTCCAAATACACCCTGTGTAAACTAGAGAATCAGATCCTATTTCTATTGGTTTGTATGCATGCATATAAATCTTGTTTTTCCCACAGTGTCAAATAAAAATAAGTGGAGAACGAGAAGCAGTGCTCACAATTAATCAATATCTTTGTCAAAATTTCCCGGCTGTGACAGTGAAGGAAATTCTGTCCCTTGAGGTCTAGAGACGTTGTGACTTCTAGTTTGTTTGTTCAGATCTGTTCCATCAAATATATAGAGATAAAGTCTGTCTCTCCTTCAGGGCACAGTTTCTGACACCTACTATGTAGACCTCCTGTTAAGTACTGACAGATACTGAACAAAGTTCCCACTGTAGGCAGCTCAGAGTTTGGTGGGAAAGAATAACAAATAAATAGTTACCACCTAATGTCTTGGAGACTTTTGTAGAGTGAGGGTTGTGTATAATGTCCCATGAAAACTGGGAGGAGTTTGCCAAAACTTCACAGAAGGAGGTGGATCCTGATGGTGAAGTGCTAGTTAAAGTGAGGAAGGACTGGAAGGCATTCAAGAAAGTAGAACATTATGTGCAAAGACATGTAGCTCATCAAGAACACATGTTTCAGGGACCTAAAAGAAATTCTGTATGGCTTGAGGCCAGAGGTAGAGCCAATAGAGAAAACTTGAAAACACATGAGAGAGAGGCAATATTTCTAGTAAATGGTGTTATTATAATAGGCTACATTTTTATGTTAATATTTGAAGATGTCTCCTCACTAAGAAGACTTAAAGGTTGCAGATGAACTAGTTAAGGTAACAGTGTTCTCCACTGTCCCTCACTATTTCTTCCTTGCACATAGTGCTCAATTAGCATTACTGCATACGGGAAATGGTCCTTGAATGTGGACTGGACTTACTGATTCACTTCTAATAAGTAGAATATGCTAGAAATAATGGGTTGTCACTTCCAACATTGTTATAAAAAGGCTGGCTTCCCTTTTGGATAGCCATTTGGGCACACTTTCTCTCTTGGATCATTAGCTGCCTTGTCTTGAAGACACTCCGGCAGCATATGAAGAAGCCCACAATGCAAGGAACTGAGCTGCCCACTGCCATCACCTATATGCGTGAGCTTGGATGCACATCTTCTGAGACCTGCCAGTAGCCACAAGATGAAGTTGAAAATGAATTCTCTGGTTCCACTTGAACCTTGTGGTAACAGCAGCCTTGGCCAAGAGCTTGACAGCAACTAATATGAGACTCTAAACCAAAGGCACCCAGCTGAGCTGCATCCTGATTCTTCACCCCCAGAAATTGTGATATCAATAAATCTTAGTATAATTTGCTGCACAGCAATAGCGAACTAGCATACTATATAGTCAAGTTTATTCCCATTCCCTATTCAAGGTTAGGTTTATAGGATACCTATGTTGGGCATTGTTCTTAATGATAGAACACTGTGTGGAACACTTAATGATAGAACACTGTCCAGTTTTTATGAATAGGATCATAACTGCCTGAAAATGTCTTCCTTAAAGGAATGAACCTTGCTACCTTTAGCCCCACTCAATTGACTAGACCATCCATAAAAAGAGTCCAGCACATCTAGAACAGATTATTGTGTTTGGTGTGCTCCCTTCCCCATCAGGGCCAGCCTTGGGCAAAGCAATGCTATGAAGCATAGTCCCTGCTAGTTGTAGCTGAGAGTCCAGGAAAAATCTGGTAGATAATGACAATCTCAGATGTCCATAGAAAGACACCTAAAGCTAGTACATTTCGATTTCCATATGTAGCTCAAACTGACTATATGACATGCATTAGAAATTGTTGAACTTGGGCCTCTCTGGTGGCACAGGGGTTAAAGACAGAGCTATACTATCACCAGCCACTGCAACATAAGTTCGATCCCCAGCGGCCAGGGAGCAGCCCACATAGTACAGCAGACCTCTCCTGCCTCGCCACTGCTCCCCTCAGCAATGTATTTCAGTATATCTGCATATTCTGCTCCCCACTCTCTCTGGTGAATCCTCTCACCCTCCACACCCTCTGGCTTATACCCCAGTTCTCGCATGCATAAATAAATAAATCTTTTAAAAAAAAAAAGAAACTGTTAAACTGGCTATATATACTCTCCAGGTGGGAACAAGTGAAAAAAATACACCTTGCTTAGGGAACACTGAGTTTTTGGCAGACAATTTTTGGCAGTTAACCTAACAATGTTGATTTGAAGGCAGTGGTGTTATATGTAAAAAAGATCCTAAGACCTTGTAAAGATGTTACATATTTACATAAAAAACTATGTAAGGAAGAAATGCAAAATATAAAACCCACGTGTGCCTTCTACAAATTTTTCTTTACTTGCTTCTTATTTTTTGACATTTTTGTTTTTAGTAATTTTTAGACCCATTTTATGTTAGTGATAAAGTTCCCTCTGCATACACAAGGCTTTGCATGGAAATGATAGCAGTATATCCCAGTCACTAGAAAAAGAAAGAAAAAAATAAATGTGTCTATGTACCTCTGTCCCTGATGATTTTGCCTCTCATGTTCTGGGATGCAGCTATTGGGAGTTGAAGGACTTATATGTGAGGATGTCCTTAAAGCCACCGCTGAGATGCCCACCAAGGGGGATGAGAAATTCAGCAGCACTGAGGTGGTATGGTGAAGAAGTTCGTTTGGGTGATGGGTCACATTGATAACCAGTGGGTTATGCTGGCATGACAGCTCATAGGTTCCTGAAGAGAAATGGTAAGATGAATAATATTTTAGGCCATTTATATTTCCATATCTAGTATTCATTTTATCATCTCCCTAGCTGTATGATGTAGGCAAGGTCCCAAGCAATATCAGATATATACATCAAACTGACGCCTGGGTCTACTGAATTGTCCTCTAGTGGCACTAAAAAAAGAATTGTCAGGGGCCTCCCTGGTGGTGCAAGGGGTTAAGCGTCAGCACTGTGAAGCTATCCGCAGCCACTGCAGCATGAGTTCGATCCCTGGCCGGCCGCAGAGCTACCCATATGGTGCAGCAGACCTCTCTTGTCTCGCCCGCTGCTCCCCTCAGCAGTGTATTTCAGTCAATCCTCTGGTTCTGCTCCCCACTGTCTCTGGTGAATCCTCTCACCCCCCACCCCCCACCTCTGGCCTGTACTCCAGTTCTTGTATAAATAAATACATCTTTTAAAAAATAATTGCCAGACTCACCAAGAGAGTGGTTGTTTCCACTGATGTCGGTCAGATGGAGTGTCACTGCTGGTTGCTGACGTCCTCCCGGAAGCAGTCCAACAGATGTCAGGAAAATGAAAATTGTCGTAGCCACTCCTGGTCTACTGAAACACACCTAGGCACAAACACATATTTGTTTGAGCCATTATTTCTCTTGGACTACAGAGGCACATGGCACAGACAATTCACCATTTGTAAAGCATAAGCTTCCTTCTCCTTTGCAAATGATACAAATACGGAGTAGGCACAGGAAGATATTCAAGGTTACATCAAAGGTCAAAGTTAGACAGGATAAGACAAATTTCAGAAGTTTTTCCAAAACGTCTTACTTCAACTGTTTCTTTCTTTTTTTTAATCTAACCTATGCTTAAATTTCTCAAAAAGATGACTCAAAAGTGGAGTCAACAAATCACTGCCAAGTCAGTCAATATTTCCTTATCTGCAAAGTGAGAGAAGTGGACAAGATGATTACCAAGCGGACTTTTTGTTCTGCACTAGTATGGCTACTAATCCTTCCTCTTCATTATATCCTCCCTAAATTATTTTATCAGAACCTCTCACTTAGTAGTGAACAATGACACAATTAGAGAGAGGCTATTGCAGAGTCTGTGTGGCTGAGATTAGAGTTTATTCTTATATAGTCCTTCAGGTGCCCCATGCATTATTTACCCTCTCCATGGCTGGAAAATGAGCCAACACAGAAGCACAGGAAAATTCAGTTATTTATAACGAATATTCCTAGATGGTTAGGCTGATTACAATAAGACATTCTTTCAAAATTAGCATGGAAGTTTTGTCCCTGGAAATCCTTTAATGTAAAAGAAAACATCCTAGAGAAGGAGGAATGACCTGGAGAGCTTATTTCCCAGATTGAAATAATCTAATTAATGCAACAATTCTAACTTTGTTTTATTTCCGATAGCGCAACATCACTCAATTACTGTTGGGAATAAATCTCAGCCCTCTCTGGTGTACAGTATTTGAATCTGGTGCTGGACTGCAAACAGTCTGTGTGCATTTCTTTAACTATTTGTCAGGTTCTGAGAGTATGAAGCCCCAGGAAAACTGTCCTCAGTGTAAAAGCAATATCCAACAACTAATGGCAGGAACCTCCTCTAAAAATAGGGAGAGGAGAGTAAAACATTTTTCCTGTTAACAAGAATTCTTTCTTGTCCACAGACTGATTTTTTTTTTTCTGAGTCTTGGCGGTGTGTTTATAGTGTCCATTTGCACTGCTGGCTTAATTAGGGTGATTTTATGATTTCCAGTGGTCAGTGCAGTACAGCTTTCCCTTCTTCCTCTCCTCCTTTGACGGAAAGACCAGCCACTTTCTCCTTTTACAGAGTCATTTTCCCCCTTTTCATTTCCTCTCTTTGAAGTAATAAATATTCCTTCAGAACTTCAGAAACATCCAGACCCATAGGTTATGGCTTGCAATATGAGATCCCTGCTCTCTAGCTGGATGATGGTTTGACATAAAACACACCATAAGGTAACCAAGAACTTAAGGCAGAGCCTCGACTTCAGCAGCAAAGGGCATCAAAGTCCCCTGGGAACACCCATAACCTCTTCTTTTTCATGTACCACAAAAGAGACTTGAGTCCTGGAAGAAAGATCTGCATTGATTCCTGAGGCAGGAGTAGACAGTGTCCAAACAAGCACATATGGTGGCTTTAGTAAACCCCAACAGGCCTCAGATTCAAAGAGGAGGGTAGCTTGGGTAACAGGGAGAACAGTCTTACTGCCATCTCTTGGGTCTTAAAATAGACCCCACCTGAAACTAGTTATTAGGGGTGGGTGTTATGGTGTGAATCTCTCTGTGTTGAGGGCCCATGCTCAAAATCTTCAGCTCATTTTACATCTGTCAGCAATATGTCTCTGTTCTCCATGGGTCTCTGAATACCGATCACTTTGAATTTGAAAACATATGCCTGGTGGCAGTGTGTTTGTACCTTGATTTGAGGAAAGTGTCAATACCAAGATTTCCAGTCAGTCTTGGCCTTTGCTCTCATAATGACACCAGAAAGGTCACCAGACTTCATCCTCATTTGAATACCTACCAGGCAAGTCCCACGATAGCCAGTCAAACCAGAAAAATACAAACTCTCATACAACTATTGGTGCCTCAAAAGCAGAGACTAGTTTGACACTGCACCATAAGTTCAAAATCAATCAGAGTGGAGGGAAAAGAAAGCAAGAAAGCTCACATTCTGGAGAGAGGATTGACTAGGCAGAACCCTGAGTTTGAATCTTAGCTCCATCTTTAGGTGCTGGGTAAATCTGAGCAATTCATCTTTTCTGTCTACCAGACAGAAAGGGTACCTCTTTCTACATCTGAACAACAGACATACTACCTATCTTGTGTGGCTACTATGAAGATTAAGTGAAGTCACATTAAAGCACACAGGAAGTGCCTATCAACTAGTGAGGACTCCATGTTTAATAATTCTAATTTCCAAAAAGATATATTTTTTGTCCTCTTTGCACTCCACAAAGATAAAGAATAAGATGTAAATATTAAACATAGATCCACACATTTTGTTATATTAAATAATTAGTCTTCTCTGAAATGCATAGGCTCGTTTAACTTGATAGTTCTAGGATTGCACATTGGTACACCAGGTTCTGCTTCCATAGAAGTAGAAAGACTTGAGGTTCTCGGTATAGCATTATATCTGCTTTTTAAAAGGAGTCTAAAATCATGTTTTTATATGTAACTTTTTAATAGACTTTTCAGAAAATCCATTTCAATATATGCTTATTATTAAAAACCTATGTTTGTTATACATATAGACAAAGAAACTACGAGAATTAACAGTATAATTAGAACACTAAATGAGAATTCCTTATTCAAACAAAGATGATATTTTCAAAAGATGTTCCTTTTACATCCAAGTCACAGTTATTTTAGTATATATAACAACCAGATTGTTTTTACTTTAAATAAAATTATGACTTTAATGATCCAGGTATAAAAGTCAGGTAGCAGCTGGAACAAAAACTTGCCAACATGAAGCTCTACTGACATGTCCATTCCCTCGCCACCTCTGCCACTACAAGCATGACTCTCCTCCAATCACACACTAAAAGCATTATGTGAACAGCTGCCCCCTTCGACACAAAGCATACCAGATGTATTTCCTAAGGAATACCCAGATCTGAAATGAGCACCAGGCATGACCCAGAAGAAAATCTAAGATAGTAACAGGTCAAAGGGAATGTTAGCTTTATCTGCAATGTTTTATTATTCATTTGAACAAGTAAATTGCATTAACGTATTACATGGCTGGTATAAAATTAATTAGCACATGGCTCATAGGAAGAAGAGGAACTTCAACTAGATCTCAAAAGGGAGCAAATTCTTTTGGAAAAGCAAGTCATTTTCAGGATTGAGGAATGATAGAGGGATTGCTAGAGAAATTAGCAACATACTTTGAAACAGAAAATAGAGATTGAATGGATGGAAGGATAGAGGGATGGATGGATGGAGACTGATTAGCAGACAAAATTGGGAAACCAGTCCCACATACTCAGCTGCTTTTTCATCCAAAGCCTGTTCACAGATCTAACCTCTGGCCACTAGTGAGGCATGAAAGAACATTTTCCTGATACAGAACTGTTTGGCTTTAAGAAAACCCTCTAGGGCCTCCCCGGTGGCTCAGCGGTTGAGCGTTGGGTTGCGAAGCTGCCCGCAGCCTATGCAGCACCGGTTCGATCCCCGGCTGCTCCCCGTCCACCGGAGGAGGGTCCCGCATGGCGTGCAGACCTCCCCTGCCGCCCACTGCTCCCTTCAGCAGTGTACTTCGGTCCTTCTGCCTGCTCTGCTCCCCGCTCTGGCTCTGGTGAATTCTCTCACCCTCCTGCGCTTCTGACTGTACCCAGTGCTTTTATAAATAAATAAATCTTAATAAATAAATAAATAAATAAATACACAAAAAATAAAATAAAAAAAAGAAAAAAGAAAACCCTCTTTAGTCTGCCTGCTAGGTACAGACACACCTAATATACTCCCAAGCTAAGTCTTTCAACTTCCAGGTCATCCTTTGTGATGGTCACTGATAGCAGACCCTGAACCTACACCACAAAATTGAAAAGAATCTTCTTTGAGGTTCGAAAAAACTTTTGGTTAGTGTCTGGGTTGTTATTTTTTTCTGAGTCTTTCCATTTTCACTCATGTATGGCACTTCCTGATTCCAGGCCTGTGAACAGGAGAAAGCAGACAGACACTACATTCTGTTTGTTTAGTACTAAAATTTTCCAGATATGCATTGCTGGATCACTGATTAAGCTCATTAGGTTACTATTCCTATATGAGATTGTCATTCTCCAATATATCCAGTATACAAAGTTTGTACTATATAAGTAGAAACTGAGTTTTCAGAGCTTATGTAACTACCTCCAGAGAGGTAGGAATATAAGTATTTTACTTTTAAGTTCTATATTCACTTGACTGCCCACTGGTTCTTAATTTGCTGTGAAAAGAAAATCACAGATTCCTTAGAAAAAATTTTGACATGTGTGCCCTTTATTACTCTCCCAAAGGAAGTCACATAGACAGTGAGGCATAAAACCTTCATACAATCTCAGGGAGCAGAAAGACCCTCTCAAAAGCATTCAGAATCCAATTAGGGGTCAACAGAAATCAGATTAAGAACACTTGCACTACTGATTGAACCACATGTCTTTTATGTTGGTAAAAATTATCAGACGTTGGCAATTTCACATGGCTCACCCTAATAATATTGTCTATGTAGACATCAGAAATGTTAACAAGGGTGAGATTAACTCTCAAAGATTCAGAGATCTACCAAAGTGGATATTTAAGAGGTGAAGGTAGGAAGCAACTAATCTCTTTGCACAGAGCATTCTTGGCTATCTCCATGCTTAAGGTTTTAAGTCAAATGGGCAGAGAAGACTGAACTTGGTTTTACTTCCTTCACATATCCTTCACATATCTCTTCTTTGTATGGGTCAAATCCCAATTAATTTCCTTGTTATCCTTTTATAGTACAAGAAAGTTTATAAGTATTGTTTTTTTTTTTTGTTTGTTTTTTGTTTTTTTTTTTTTGGCTGGGTGAGATCAGCCTGTCATTTTGTGAAATGAAAAGGGAACCTCTATTATGACTACCTACTGTTGAGAGGAAGACATTAAAAAATAAATAATGTAGCAAATCAGTGAAAGGTTTCAGATCAGAATCAGCTCTTAGGTTCAATTTCTTCTATGAGCATTTCATCATATGTGATTTTTAGATACCATGGCAAAATCAGCAGAGACTTTGTTTCAGAAGAGCTGTGGGAATCCAAAGAAGGATCAGAAGGATAAAAAACCAAATCTGTCGTGAAACACTGTAGTGACACCCAAATCTCATCCTTCATAACTGAGCACACAACTCAATATCAAGTCTCTTTCCAGAAATTGCACTTAGAGGAAGAAAGCTTTCATAAGATGATGCCAATTCCCTGGAATGAAGGGTGAGTGGCCCATGTCTAATGACCTTTTTTGTTTTAAGATTTATTTACTTATTTATTTATTTATACAAGAACTGGGGTACAGGCCACAGGTATGGGGGTTGAGAGGACTCACCAGAGACAGAGTGGGGAATAGAAGAGGCAGACTGAGTGAAATACACTGCTGAGGGGAGCAGCAGGCGAGACAGGCGAGGTCTGCCGTACCATGTGGGTAGATCCCTGGCTGGCTGGGAATTGAACCCACATAGCAGAGGCTGTGGATAGCTTCACAGCGCTGTGCTCAACCCACTGCGCACCGGGGACGCCCTCTCATGACCTTTTGATAACATGAGTGATACACAAATTTGGACAGCTCTGAAGGGATATCCCAGCTCCCATGGGACGTGTCAGTTCCAATGCCCCCTGTGTCCATTCTCACGTTGTTCACTCCCCTTTGATCTCAAGAAATAATCTCAGCAAACTTTCTACATGCAAATCTTCATCTCATAGTCTGATTCCTGGGGAAACTCCACTTAAGAAAAAGAGTTTCTGAGAGTGAGAAGAGATATCACGGAATGCAGATGGATAAAGTTCTCTTGGGAACAAGAACAGAAGTGAGAGTATGAAGGGATTTACTGTAGATTTGGGCACGCATCCCTCCTGGTTGATAAAAAATTGCTATACCAATTGTTCATAAAACTTAGAGTCTTCTAAGTTGTCATGTCTAGGGTTTTCAAAAACTTCCATAAAAAATCAGTAAAAAGGTAGATTACTAGCAATCAAATAAGAAGGTGGAAAATGAGTCTTTTACCCTCTGGGCATAAACTATTCAGCTACTGGGAGATGCTGTTCCTATTTTAATGTACTGGACTAGTTTTATAGTATAAATGAAAACCATATAAACATAGTCATCTTTGCTTTTGCAGGATTATCAGGGAATGCAGAGATCCATTTAGGTTAATGTTCCCAGCAGAAGATTTTCTTTTGAAGCACAAGGACTTTATAAAAATTTCAATCATATATATCAAAATAATTTCAATATATATTAGAAATTTTTCTGTTCTCTGAAGCAAAGAATTCTGTACTTTCTCTTGAGCAATTGTAGTAATCATTTTGAACATCAGTTATTTTGCTGAAGATAACAATCCTCTACAGCAGAGCTCCTAAAAATTTAATGTGCACAAAAAAACTAAGAAACTTGTTAAAATGCAGATTCTTATTTAGTAGAGATAAGCTTCTGCTTTTGTACCTTATTCTCAGATGATGCTGACACTTTCAGAACTCAACCATATTTTCAATGGTTCTAAAGATATTGATAGATCTCTATGTATCCAATCGTTGCCCCTAGTATTTGATAACCTAAGACTGTGATGCTATTATTAATCATATTTGTTATTCATTTTAAATTCATGATCAATCTTAAAATAAAATGCAGAGCTGGAAGGAATCTTCTAGTCAAATAGCTCATATTAAATCTAAGAAAACTGACATACAAGAATGTAATATGTTTTATATGTATGTAAATATATATTTATATGATTTATAAAAGGTCATTTGACTGCTTAATGGATTTGGTATTTGATATCCATAATAAAAAACAGAGCGTACAATGCTCTTCCTCTGAGTATGTGTTTTCTCCCAGTTTCTAAATCTTCTCCTAACCTATTGTTTCTTTTCTAGAGAGACTGAAAATTCAGGCAGCTAATACTATTTATTTTACTATGTAAAGTAAATAAGCTCCAGGAAATCATCTTGACTCGAACAAAGTTTAAGAATCCAGAATCATGATCAAAGTCGCTGCCTTCTACAAAACTGTTTTTCTATTTGCTAAATTATGAAACCTGGAGCATTTTTTGGATGGGTAGAGTCATTGGTGACTAAATTGGTTAACTAAAATTAATTATAAGGATTGTCAGATTCAGCAAAAATAAACATTCAAACAAAAATCAGAAATTCAAACTTAAATCCAAATATAAGATAAATATGTATTTTTTAGTATATTTTGAATATATCATAGGGTTACTTACACTAAAATATTTTTGTTAATTTAAAATTATTTTTCTTCTGAAAACCAAAATTTGAAAGATATAAGAATTCATAATAAGAAAAAAATAAGTAGATGAAGGAAAACAAAGCATAGGGCATAAATTAACAAAGAAAAGGGAAATGGAAGAAAAGATTTATAGATGTTTGTGTATGCAAATGAAAAGAGAGAAAATGGTGAAAGTTGGAGATACTTTTTGACCAATTACTGCAGAGAGCACACATTTCTTATATGGAATAATCCTTAAATTCTAAATAAATAAAGGGTTAAAATGTGTCCTAATAAAATGTTTGGGCCAACGGGAGGGGAACAAAACCCTCTAGTAATGACACAACTGGCGCTGTAAAAAGTTGTTATGCTCTGAAAAATCTGTGCTAGAAACAACAAAGAAAATTCTATTAAAATCCATGATTTTAAAAGAAATTGTAGAGTTATTACAAAATACTTGGGACTGAATGACAATGAAAGCACTATATGTCAACATTTATGGACTACAATTAAAGTAATCCTTAGAGGGAAGTATTATGGGATACCAACACAGATTATCCAAGCAGTCAACACAGAAGCTAAAAAAGAACATCAGCATTAATTGACAGAAACAGGAAGAGAGGAAATAATAAAGAAGGTTACACGTCAGTCCATTTGAGAACAACTGGAACAAAAAGAGAAATGAACAAAACTGAAAGACATTCTTTGACTAAAAACCACTGAAAGAATCTCAGGCAAGAAAAAGAAGAGAATCTTGAGTCTCAAAAACACAATATAAAGCAGATAATCATCAAAGTTAAAATAAAATGAAAAAAATATATTATAGGGAGGAGGGCGGAGCAACATGGCGGCGAGGAAACACTGCGAGTAAGATCTCCCATTAAAAAAAGTTAATAGGGAGGAAAAGCGGCAGGTCCCAGTGAGAACTGGGACACGGAAGATAAACGGGTGACTCCAGCAAACTACCCGAAGAAGAAAGTGGCCATAAAAGAGGACTAGAAAGGAGGGAAGCGCAAAACCTTGCTCCCCTCCCCCGCCCACAGAGGCGGCACTCTCCGACCAGCAGAGAGGAGGGAAACAACAAACCAAAACGGCCAACAAGAACAAAGGACGCAGCAAGCAGGACTGTGAGTGGAAAGGACCTATTGCAGCCACCACACCCCGTGAACGGGAGCAAACGGCTCCGGGCGCCATTAGAGAAGAACAAAGACCCCGGGAGACGCACACAGAGCCCGGGCTGCCAGTAAGCTGGCGCGGAAAAGGGGCGCACTGGGCGCGCTTGAAAAGCAAGTGCAGACCGGGATCGGGGCTGCCCAGGTCCCCGCGCCTGCGACCTAGGCTTGCGGGGAGACACGTGGAGGTCCTCACTGAGGTGAAGGTCCCTCCCTGAGTAAGCAGGAACCAGGCGCCCAGGCACGGGAGCGGTGCAAAAGGCGCCATTCCCGCGCCACTGAACTGGGCTACAGCCCACGTCCTGGAACTGAGGGCTTTGAACTGAGACCCGGGGCACGAAAATTCGGGGCGTGGGTTCTCCACGACGGTGGGGCACAAGGCAGACACATCACCCCAAAGCTGTTGAGGTGTACCCTACCATTCCCGCTCTGTTCCCTGTCCCACGGGGTGGGGGGAGGCGAAAAACAGACCCCCAAGGACAATAGGAGAGATCTCTGGCGCCACCTAGAGACCTGGAAAAAAAAGTCACTAACACCCCATAGAACAGGAAATTTCTTAAGACTGCTTGAAAAGGGCAGAAGGTTTCTGGAGGACCCAGTGGCCAACCGGGAAGTTAGCCCACGCCAGGCCCCTTCCGACCAGCAGTCTGAGCCCACAGAGGGAGCAGGCACCCACGTCCGGGGCAGACCGGGTGCGCAGAGAGTGTGCCTGAAACCGGAGGTGCAGGGACTACATCCCGCTTCGCCATTTTAGAACAGGGACATTTCTTCAGTAAAAACTGCCTAAAACCAGCAGAAAGCTCCCCCAGAAGACAGAGATGGCTCCTGGAAGAGCCAGAGGGGAGCGGAGAAGTTCACCCAAGATGCCAGTCAGTCCGAGCAACACAGTGTCCCAACGCATACGACAAATTAGAAAACAGACAGTAGGGAGTAGAAGAACCACACGCAACCTAACAACTCCTCAGGAAAGAAGCACACCACAAAAAGAAAACCACTCCCCAGATTGCAACGACAGCAACTTGGAAAAACTTCTGAGCCTTCCAGAAAGAGAATTTAAAATTGCCATGATTAAAAAAGTGATAGATCAGAAGAAGGAAATTGAGTCCCTAAAGAGGGAAGTAAAAGAAATGCAGGAGATCAAAGAATTAATGGAGGAACTAAAGAAATCTGGGAAAAGCAATGAAAGCAGAATAGATGAAATGGAAGAACAAATAAGTAATCTTGAAGAAACAGAAATAAAAAGAACCAAAACAGAAAAGGAAAGAGAAGTACGAAGGAAAAAGAATGAAGAAAGACTTCGGGAACTATTTGACTCCATGAGGAAAGGAAATATAAGAGTTATAGGAATTCCAGAAGGAGAGGAGAGAGATGTAGGAACAGAGAAAATATTCATGGATATAATTGAAGAGAACTTCCCAAATGCGAAGAAGGAGCTGAAAATTGATATACAAGAAGCAAGAAGAACACCAAACTTCAACAACGAAAGGAAAAACACAGCAAGACACATAATAGTAAAGCTCCCAAGAATCCAGGACAAGGAAAAAATAATGAAGCTGGCAAGAGGGAAGAAACAGATAACATTCAAAGGAAAACCAATCAGGCTGACATCAGACTTCTCTGAAGAAACACTAAGGGCAAGGAGAGAGTGGAGGGACATAGTCAACAGACTCCAAGAAAACAGATGCCAACCAAGAATACTCTATCCCGCAAAGCTCTCTTTCCTCCATGAAGAAAGAATATGGACCTTCCCAGACAAAGAGAAACTCTGGAATTTCGTTACGACTAAACCCCCACTCCAAAAAATACTACAAGGAATCCTAAAGCCAGAACCTCAGAGGGACGAATAACAACGAAAGAAGACCAAAAAAAAAAAAAAAGTTATTAAAAGAATAAATAAATAAAATCAAAGGAAAGACAAACATAATGGCAAATACAGATGCTAAAATATCAATATTAACTCTAAATGTAAATGGACTAAACTCTTCAATAAAAAGACACAGAGTTGCAGCCTGGATTAAGAAACAAAACCCAACCTTTTGCTGTCTCCAGGAAACACATTTAGCTACAAAAGATAAAAATAGGCTCAAAGTCAAAGGATGGAAAACAATCCTACAAGCAAATGGGCCAAAAAAGAAAGCAGGAACAGCTATACTTATATCAGATAAAACAGACTTGAAACTCAAAAAAATAAAAAGAGACCCCAATGGTCACTACATTATGATTAAGGGGACAATACTTCAAGAAGAAGTAACACTCATTAACATATACTCACCAAACGAAAGAGCACCAAAATATATCAGACAACTGTTGTCCTCTCTGAAAACAGACATCAGAGAAAACACATACATAGTGGGAGACTTCAACACACCACTATCAACAATGGATAGATCAACAAGACAAAAAATAAGTAAAGAAACTAAAGCTCTAAATAAGGACCTAGAGCATTTGGGCTTAACAGACATCTATAGAACACTAAACCCAAAAAAAACGGAGTACACATTTTTCTCAAGCGCACACGGATCATTCTCCAGGATCGATCACATACTGGGGCACAAGACAAACATCAACAGATACACCAAGATTGAAATCATACCAACCATCTTTTCTGACCACGAAGGCATCAAACTACAAATAAATCATAAAAAGAAGGCAAGGAACTATCCTACCTCATAGAGATTAAAAGCCACATTACTGGAAGACCACTGGGCTAACGAGGAGATCAAAGAAGAAATTAAAAAATTCTTTGAATTGAATGACAAGGAGGACACCAATATCCTAAATGTATGGGATACAGCAAAAGCAGTAATAAGAGGAAAATATATAGCAATAGAAGCTCACATCAAAAAACAAGAAAGAACTCAAAGAAACAACCTAATCTCGAAGCTCAAAGATCTAGAAAAAGAACAACAAAAAAAACCCAAAAGCAGTAGAAGAAAAGAAATAATAAAAACCAAAGCAGAAATAAATGAAATTGAAACTAAAAAAACAATCCAAAAGATCAATGAAACCAAGAGCTGGTTCTTTGAAAAAATAAATAAAATAGACAAACCCCTAGCCAGGCTCACAAAGGAAAAAAGGGAGAAAGCACAAATACACAGGATCATAAATGAAAGAGGAGAAATCACAATGGACACAGCAGAAATCAAAAGAATAATCAGTAACTACTATGAACAGTTATATGGAAACAAGTTCAACAATCTAGAGGAGATGGACAAATTCCTACAACTCTACAATCACCCAAAGCTAGATAAAGAAGAAATAGAACACCTAAACAGACCAATTACAAGCAGCGAAATTTAAATGGTAATCAAAATCCTCCCCAAAAACAAAAGCCCAGGACCTGATGGATTTACAAATGAATTCTACCAAACATTCAGAGACGAATTAGTGCCTATCCTTCACAAACTCTTCCAAAAAATTGAGAAGGAAGGGACAATACCAAACACGTTCTATGAAGCCAATATTACACTAATACCAAAACCGAATAAGGACAACACAAAAAAGGAAAATTATAGGCCAATCTCCCTAATGAACACGGATGCAAAAATCCTCAATAAAATTTTAGCTATCAGAATCCAACAATGTATCCATAAGATAATTCACCACGACCAAGTTGGATTCATTCCAGGGGCACAAGGATGGTTTAACATCCGAAAATCAATCAACGTTATCCAACACATCAACAAAAAGAAATATAAAAACCATATGATAATATCAATAGATGCTGAGAAAGCTTTCGACAAAGTGCAACACCCATTCATGATAAAAGCCCTTGAAATTCTTGGGATACAAGGAACATACCTCAACATCATAAAGGCCATCTATGACAAGCCAACAGCCAGTATCATTCTCAACGGTGAAAAGCTGAAAGCAATTCCATTAAGATCTGGAACAAGACAAGGATGTCCACTCTCACCACTGCTTTTCAATATAATACTGGAAGTCCTAGCCAGAGCAATAAGACAAGAGAAAGACATCCAAGGAATCCAAATAGGAAAAGAAGAAGTCAAACTATCACTATTTGCAGATGATATGATAATATACATAGAGAACCCCATAATCTCCACAGAAAAACTAATTCAACTCATCAATCAATTCAGTAAAGTGGCAGGATACAAAATCAACACGCAAAAGTCAGGTAGCCTTCCTATACACAAACAATAAATCTGAAGAAGAAGAAATCAAAAAAACCATCCCTTTTATTATGGAAACAAAAAAAATCAAATATTTGGGAATAAATCTAACAAAAGAGGTAAAGGACCTATACAAAGAAAACTATAAAACACTGTTAAAAGAAATAGAAGAAGACACAAAGAAATGGAAAGACATCCCCTGCTCATGGATTGGAAGAATAAACATTATTAAAATGGCCATCCTACCAAAAGCAATATACAGAATCAATGCTATTCCAATCAAAATCTCAATGGCATTCTTCAAAGAAATAGAACAATTATTGATGAAATTCATATGGAATCACCAAAAACCCTGAATAGCCAAAGCTCTACTGAAAAAAAAAGAAGGAAATGGAGGCATCACACTCCCAGACTTCAAACTATACTACAAAGCCATAATCATCAAAACTGCATGGTATTGGAACAAGAACAGACATACAGACCAATGGAATCGAATAGAAAATCCAGAAATAAACCCACAGATATATGGTCAACTAATCTTTGACAAAGGAGCAAAAACTATGCATTGGAGCAAAGAAAGTTTGTTCAATAAATGGTGCTGGGAAAACTGGGTCGCTACATGCAAAAGAATGAAGCTTGACCACTACCTCACACCATACACAAAAATCAACTCAAAATGGATTAAAGAACTAGACATAAGACCTGAAACCATAAAATACATAGAAGGAAATATAGGCGAAACACTACGGGATTTGCACATCAAAGACATCTTTATAGACACATCACCCAAAGCAGTGATAGTGAAGACAAAGATAAACAGCTGGGACTACATCAAATTAAAGAGCTTCTGCACAGCAAAAGAGACAATAACAAAAACAAAGAGAAACCCCACCAACTGGGAGAACATTTTTGCACCCAACACTAATGATAAAGGACTGATCACAAAAATCTGCAAAGAGCTGATGAGACTCAGCAACAACAAAGAAAATAATCCAGTCAAAAAATGGGCAGAAGAGCTAAAAAGAAACTTCTCTGAAGAGGAAATGCAAATGGCCAACAGACATATGAAAAAATGTTCAACATCACTTGTAATCAGGGAAATGCAAATCAAAACTACCATGAGATACCATCTCACACCAGTGAGAATGGCACATATTAAAAAAACTAGCAACAACAAATGTTGGCGAGGGTGTGGAGAAAAAGGAACTCTTCTGCACTGTTGGTGGGAGTGCAAACTGGTCCAACCACTATGGAGAGCTGTGTGGAGATTTCTGGACCTACTGAACATAGAGCTTCCATATGATCCAGCAATTCCACTCCTAGGTATTTACCCAAAGGACACAGAAACATCAATTCCAAAGAGCACCTGCACCCCTATGTTTATAGCAGCACTGTTTACAATAGCTAAGCTTTGGAAACAACCCAAATGCCCAAAAATAGATGACTGGATCAAGAAGATGTGGTACATATATATCATGGAATATTACTCAGCATTCAAAAAAGATAAACACATGCAATTTGCAGCAACATGGATGGCGCTGGAAGGGATCATGCTCAGTGAAATAAGCCAAAAAGAAAAAGAAAAATACCGGATGGTCTCACTCATAGCAGGAATCTAGAGAACTTAAATAAGGGACCAGGAAAATGAATATAAGAAAGTGAAAATCAAAATCAACAGAAAACTATGAACCAGAGACACTTTTTGGGGGGTCGGGGGCGGGAGGAGAAGGATTGGGGTCAGAATGGGGCGTTTGCAATTGTATGGGGGAATATAAAAGTAAAATTTATTATTTAAAAAAAATATATATTATAGGGCCTCCCTGGTGGTGCAAGGGGTTAAGAAGCAACCTATGAAGCTATTTGCAGCCACCGTAGCACGAGTTCCATCCCCATCCAGGGAGCTACCCACATAGTACAGCAGGCCTCTCCTGACTCGCCCACTGCTGCCCTCAGCAGTGTATTTCAGTCAATCCGCCTGTTCTGTTCCCCACTCTGTCTTGTGTGAGTCCTCTCATCCTTCCACACCTCTGGCCTGTATCGTGGTTCTTGTATGCATAAATAAATAAATCTTTAAAAATACATATGTTATGATCAACTATCATGAAATTTGAGTATGTAGAAGAAATTAATAAAATTCTGGAAATGCCAATAGTCTAAAGTTGGAAAAGGAAACTTGAATATATTAATAAATATCAAGGAAATTTATATGTCAATCATAAATCTTTCCTCAAACAAGTCCCAGGACTAATTGTTTTTATAGATGGGGTTTGCCAAATTTTGAAGGAACAGATAATCCCCATTTTATGGAAGTTGTTTTAGAAAATGAAAAGGAGGGGAAACTGACAAATTTTTCAAGATTTATATAATCTGACCATTCAAATAAGAATATGTATACTAATTTCACATATAGATACAAATGCAAAAATTCACAATAAAAAATTAACCGATTAATATGAGGATATTTAAAATGTATAATATGCATGTAAGCATGTGTAATGACTTGATATCTAGGGAAAAAATCTATCCATGTGATTCCACATAATGATGAATGAAAGGAAAAATTATCACCTGATCATATCAATTGATGCAAATCAAGTGTTTGATTAAGTTTATCTCATGCATACCGGTATGTTTTTCAAGATGCAGAAGAAACGATCAAAGGCTTATTCTAAAATTATATACAGGATAAGTGTTCATCATTAATGAACAGCTAATTCAATTTTGAAAATGATGTGTAAAACAATGTAAGAGAGGGACATGCCCTCTCTTTTTATTTTTTTGTCATAAACACTACCATATTCAAAACAAGTGAACGAACAAAAGAAAACAAAAATAGACTTTCAGACTGTAAGAACAAAACAGAGGTTACCAGAAGAGAAGGGAAAATAAGTTGACAAATTGGGTAAAAGGGATCAATTGTATAATGATGGATGAAAACTATATATTTTGTGGAGAACATAATGTTAAAGTCTCAGAGTTACCAAGCTATTGCCAGCCATGCCAGCGGCATGAGTTCAATCCCCAGCCAGGATGCTAACCCACATGGCACAGCAGAACTCTCCTGTCTCATCTGCTTCTCCCCTGATCAGTGTATTTCAGTAGATCTGACTGTTCTGCTCGCCACTCTGTCTATGGTGAATCCTCTCACTCCCTGCACCTCTGGCCTACACCCCAGCTCTTGTATGTATAAATGAATAAATAAAATAAACCTTTAAAAATAAAAATAAAAAAGACTATTGCTGGTGTAAGGAACAGGAAAACAGATCAATGGAATATGAGTTAAAAAAAAAAAGAACTCACCTATATTTCAGAAACTATTTGTGTAATGAAGGTAACACTGAAAATCATCAAGGTAAGGATGGATGTTTTAATTGATGGGGTTAAAAAAATAGTTAACTGTATTTGCGATAAAAAATGGAACCCAGGGCCTCCATGGTGGTGCAGACGGTTGAGCATAACACTGAAGCTGTCTGCAGCCTCTGCAGTGCGGGTTCGATCCCAGCAAGCCAGGGAGATAACCACATGGCGCAGTGGGCCTCTCCTTTCTTGCCCGCTGGTCTGTCTGCTTGTTCTGTTCCCTACTCTGTCTCTGGTGAGTCCACTATTCCTCCCGCACATCTGGCCTGTACCCTGGTTCTTGTATAAATAAATAAATCTTTAAAAAAAAATGGAACTTAACCTTACTCCAGATACAAAAACAAATTTTAAAGATATTAAAGACTAAACTTTAAAAGTTAAGAATATAAAACTAATATAACAAAATTAAAAATATTTTTTCAACCTTGGGAAAAAACTATAAATTTGTCTAATATAAAAAAGTTGCAATATACAATTAAAGAGAAGAGGAACAATAAATGTCTGATAATTATTTTGTAAAGGAATGTTCTATCCCAACAATAATCAGGGGTGGAAATGAAAAATATGACAATAGTGAGATATCACTTTACTAATTGACTAATTTTAGGTAATTGAACAAGATTAGGTTCAGGCAGATTTATGGAAATAGATTATTATCTTAAAATTATTAAGTTTAAGTCCATATATCTAAATTTTTAGAATTTCCTGATTTACCTTATACCATTTACCTGATCTGGCTATTACCAGCATCTTGGCCTTTTCTTTCTCTGGTCCAGATTACAATCACTCTTGTTGCCCATTGTTATATCAATTACTTAGAGATGATAAAAATCCTCAATCAGGATTATGAATTTGACTGTTTACTAGTTCTGTCAATTCTTAAGTTACTTTTTTCCAAAGCTCTTTTCTTAGGTATTTTGATTTCTTAACAATAATAGTTGTTATGCATTTTTGGTAAATGTATCTATTTGTCATTATGAAGTGTCCATTTTTATCTCAGGTAATACTCTGCTGTGAAGTCTATCTTGTCAAGCACTAGCATGGCATGCTTATTTTCTTATAGTTTACCTGGTATATAATTTCTATCCTTTTACTTTAAATCTTCATGTCTTAATCTTTAAAGTATTTTTTCTAAGCATTTTATAGTTGAATATGTGAACTGAGAGTATCTGCCTTTTACAAAGAGTTTTTAGGCTATTCATATTTAATATAATTAATAATATGGTTGAATTTAAGTCTGCCATCTTGGTATTCTTCTTTGAATCCTTTTACAGTACATTATTTTGTTCACTTTAGACGATGTTTATTGAGTAGAATTAAAAGTGGATGTTGTCATGGTGTATAAATAAGGAGTAAATACCTATAAGTACCTTTAATATTTACTGGAAATATGGTATGAAAAAGAGATCTATATGATACAGAGATTCAGCCCATGGGTTCAATCTAATCCACTGCCTGTTTTCCGTATACTCTGTGAATCAAGAATGATTTTTGCGGTTCTCCCCCGTGGCACAGCAAGTTGAGCGCAGTGCTGTGAAGCTGTCCGCAGCCTCCTCCTCCGCAGCGCCGGTTTGATTCCCTCCTGCCCTGGGGAGATTTCCACATGGCACCACAGACCTCTCCTGTCTCGCTCACTGCTCTCCTCAGCAATGTATTTCAGTCCTTCTGCCTGTTCTGCTTCCTGCTCTATCTCTGGTGGATTCTCTCACCCTCCCGTGCCTCTGGCCTGTACCCCAATGCTTATATAAATAAATAAATCTTTAAAAAAAGAATGATATTTGCAATTTCAAATAGTTAAAAACAAATACTCTGAATAATGCAAAAAATTTACATGAAATTGCATTTTCAATTTTCAGAAATATAATTTTTTAGAACACAGCCTGCTTATTCACTTACATATTATCATGCCTGATTTCATTCTACAACAGAAAAGTTAAATAATTGTAACAAAATCCCTAAACATTAAAATATTTGGCACCCCAATACCCTAAAATATTTATTACTCTTTAGAAAAACGTTTCCTAAGGGCCTCCCTGGTGGCCTAAGGGGTAAGTCTCAGCGCTGTCACCACCAAAGCCTGAGTTCAATCCCCAGCAAGGGAGCTAACCCATATATGGTGCAACAGACTGCTGCTCCTGTCTTGCCCATTGCTCCCCTGAGCAGTGCATTTCAGTAAATCTGCCTGTTCTGCTCCCCACTCTGTCTCTGGTGTATCCTCTCAACCCCTACAATTCTGGACTACATTCCAGTTCTTTTATGCATAAATAAATGAATTAATTAATTAATATTTTATAAAAAAAGAAAAAAATTCCTAATCTCTGATAGAGGAAGGACTTTAGGACTTCATAATAAGCTGGATTTGAGTTTGAATTTACTGTCGGAGGTAGGTTGGGATTTGTGATCTCAGCCAGTGAATGACACACCGGACTATGCCTACCATTTCCACGCCTCTAAAATCTGACTACAACTCCCAGCATGCCATGAGCTGAATTTTACATATGAGGGGCTGCTAGGACCAAGGGGAAGAAGCTGAGTTGCCTTGTTGAAAAGACTGAGGACAGCTGGGCCTCCCTCTCTTGCTTTTCCAGCTACAACTGATGTCTCAGCTCAGATGGCATTGTTGGCAGGATATGCCAATCAGTTAATATTCTTTCTGTATATTCTCCCTCCTCACCCTCCCTTGTAAATAAACCTTCTTTTAATTTCTGTCTGCATGTCTGCTTTACCGTCTTACCCCAAATTCTTTTTTTTTTTTTTTTTATAGTTTTAGGATTTTTTTTTCATTGCAATAACATGGGTTTACATCATTTGTATTTTAGAGGTACAGGATCCCCTTCAAGTGTTGTTAGCATAGTGCTCCCATCACCAAACCACACATAGTCCACCGGGCCCCCTCCCCACTTTGTGACCCCACACCCCCTAGTTGCCTCAGTTCTACAGTCAGCTTTCAAGGATTATGTTTTAGTTTGGCTTTATCTGACCCTTATGATTTGTTTCTCTGCATTCCACATGCAGTCACACCATCCAATATTTGTCTCCCTCCTTCTGACTCTCTTCGCTTTAGGATTTCTTAAATTTAACTATTTCCTCCTCAAAGAAATTCATTTGTAAATTTGTTTGGATTATTTTTTTTTTTTTAATTTATTTTTTTTTAATTTTTTTTTTTTATAAATTTTATTGTTATATTCCCCATACAATTGCAGCCCCCCATTCTGACCCCAATCCCTCCCCTCCCGCCCCCGCCCCCCTAAAAGTGTCTCTGGTTCATAGATTTTCGTTGATTTTGATTTTCACTTTCTTATAGTTATTCATTTTCCTGGTCCCTTATTTAAGTTTTCTAGATTCCTGCTATGAGTGAGACCATCCGGTATTTTTCTTTTTCTTTTTGGCTTATTTCGCTGAGCATGATCCCTTCCAGCGCCATCCATGTTGCTGCAAATTGCATGTGTTTATCTTTTTTGAATGCTGAGTAATATTCCATGGTATATATGGACCACATCTTCTTGATCCAGTCATCTATTTTTGGGCATTTGGGTTGTTTCCAAAGCTTAGCTATTGTAAACAGTGCTGCTATAAACATAGGGGTGCAGGTGTTCTTTGGAATTGATGTTTCTGTGTCCTTTGGGTAAATACCTAGGAGTGGAATTGCTGGATCATATGGAAGCTCTATGTTTAGTAGGTCCAGAAATCTCCACACAGCTTTCCACAGTGGTTGGACCAGTTTGCACTCCCACCAACAGTGCAGAAGAGTTCCTTTTTCTCCACACCCTCGCCAACATTTGTTGTTGCTAGTTTTTTTAATATGTGCCATTCTCACTGGTGTAAGATGGTATCTCATGGTAGTTTTGATTTGCATTTCCCTGATGACAAGTGATGTTGAACATTTTTTCATATGCCTGTTGGCCATTTGCATTTCCTCTTCAGAGAAGTTTCCTTTAAGCTCTTCTGCCCATTTTTTGACTGGATTATTTTCTTTGTTGTTGTTGAGTCTCATCAGCTCTTTGCAGATTTTTGTGATCAGTCCTTTATCATTAGTGTTGGGTGCAAAAATGTTCTCCCAGTTGGTGGGGTTTCTCTTTGTTTTTGTTATTGTCTCTTTTGCTGTGCAAAAGCTCTTTAATTTGATGTAGTCCCAGCTGTTTATCTTTGCCTTCACTATCACTGCTTTGGGTGATGTGTCTGTAAAGATGTCTTTGATGTGCAAATCACGTAGTGTTTCGCCTATATTTCCTTCTATATATTTTATGGTTTCAGGTCTTATGTCTAGTTCTTTAATCCATTTTGAGTTGATTTTTGTGTATGGTGTGAGGTGGTGGTCAAGCTTCATTCTTTTGCATGTAGCGACCCAGTTTTCCCAGCACCATTTATTGAACAAACTTTCTTTGCTCCAATGCATATTCTTTGCTCCTTTGTCAAAGATTAGTTGACCATAAATCTGTGGGTTTATTTCTGGATTTTCTATTCGATTCCATTGGTCTGTATGTCTGTTCTTGTTCCAATACCATGCAGTTTTGATGATTATGGCTTTGTAGTATAGTTTGAAGTCTGGGAGTCTGATGCCTCCATTCCCTTCTTTTTTTTTCAGGAGAGCTTTGGCTATTCGGGGTTTTTTGTGATTCCATATGAATTTCATCAATAATTGTTCTATTTCTTTGAAGAATGACATTGAAATTTTGATTGGAATAGCATTGAATCTGTATATTGCTTTTGGAAGGATGGCCATTTTAATAATGTTTATTCTTCCAATCCATGAGCAGGGGATGTCTCTCCATTTCTTTGTGTCTTCTTCTATTTCTTTTAACAGTGTTTTATAGTTTTCTTTGTATAGGTCCTTTACCTCTTTTGTTAGATTTATTCCCAAATATTTGATTTTTTTTGTTTCAATAACAAAAGGGATGGTCTTTTTGATTTCTTCTTCTTCAGATTTATTGTTTGTGTATAGGAAGGCTACTGACTTTTGCGTGTTGATTTTGTATCCTGCCACTTTACTGAACTGATTGATGAGTTGAATTAGCTTTTCTGTGGAGTTTTTGGGGTTCTCTATGTATAATATCATATCGTCTGCAAATAGTGATAGTTTGACTTCTTCTTTTCCTATTTGGATTCCTTGGATGTCTTTCTCTTGTCTTATTGCCCTGGCTAGGACTTCCAGTATTATATTGAAAAGCAATGGTGAGAGTGGACATCCTTGTCTTGTTCCAGATCTTAATGGAATTGCTTTCAGCTTTTCACCATTGAGAATGATACTGGCTGTTGGCTTGTCATAGATGGCCTTTATGATGTTGAGGTATGTTCCTTGTATCCCAAGAATTTCAAGGGCTTTTATCATGAATGGGTGTTGCACTTTGTCGAAAGCTTTCTCAGCATCTATTGATATTATCATATGGTTTTTATATTTCTTTTTGTTGATGTGTTGGATAACGTTGATTGATTTTCGGATGTTAAACCATCCTTGTGCCCCTGGAATGAATCCAACTTGGTCGTGGTGAATTATCTTATGGATACATTGTTGGATTCTGATAGCTAAAATTTTATTGAGGATTTTTGCATCAGTGTTCATTAGGGAGATTGGCCTGTAGTTTTCCTTTTTTGTGTTGTCCTTGTTCGGTTTTGGTATTAGTGTAATGTTGGCTTCATAAAACGTGTTTGGTATTGTCCCTTCCTTCTCAATTTTTTGGAAGAGTTTGTGAAGGATAGGCACTAATTCGTCTCTGAATGTTTGGTAGAATTCATTTGTAAATCCATCAGGTCCTGGGCTTTTGTTTTTGGGGAGGTTTTTGATTACCATTTCAATTTCGCTAATTGTAATTGGTCTGTTTAGGTGTTCTATTTCTTCTTTATCTAGCTTTGGGTGATTGTAGAGTTGTAGGAATTTGTCCATCTCCTCTAGATTGTTAAACTTGTTTCCATATAACTGTTCATAGTAGTTACTGATTATTCTTTTGATTTCTGCTGTGTCCGTTGTGATTTCTCCTCTTTCATTGATGATCCTGTTTATTTGTGCTTTCTCCCTTTTTTCCTTTGTGAGCCTGGCTAGGGGTTTGTCTATTTTATTGATTTTTTCAAAGAACCAGCTCTTGGTTTCATTGATCTTTTGGATTGTTTTTTTAGTTTCAATTTCATTTATTTCTGCTTTGGTTTTTATTATTTCTTTTCTTCTACTGGTTTTGGGGTTTTTTTGTTGTTCTTTTTCTAGATCTTTGAGCTTCGAGATTAGGTTGTTTCTTTGCGTTCTTTCTTGTTTCTTGATGTGAGCTTCTATTGCTATATATTTTCCTCTTATTACTGCTTTTGCTGCATCCCATACATTTAGGATATTGGTGTCCTCCTTGTCGTTCAATTCAAAAAACTTTTTAATTTCTTCTTTGATCTCCTCATTAGTCCAATGGTCTTCCAGTAGTGTGGTTTTTAATCTCCATGAGGTAGGAAAGTTCCTTGCCTTCTTTTTATGGTTTATTTCTAGTTTGATGCCTTCATGGTCAGAAAAGATGGTTGATATGATTTCAATCTTGGTGTATCTGTTGATGTTTGTCTTGTGCCCCAGTATGTGATCGATCCTGGAGAATGATCCGTGTGCGCTTGAGAAAAATGTGTACTCCGTTTTTTTGGGGTTTAGTGTTCTATAGATGTCTGTTAAGCCCAATTGCTCTAGGTCTTTATTTAGAGCTTTGGTTTCTTTACTTATTTTTTGTCTTGTTGATCTATCCATTGTTGATAGTGGTGTGTTGAAGTCTCCCACTACGTATGTGTTTTCTCTGATGTCTGTTTTCAGAGAGGACAACAGTTGTCTGATATATTTTGGTGCTCCTTCGTTTGGTGAGTATATGTTAATGAGTGTTATTTCTTCTTGAAGTATTGTCCCCTTGATCATAATGTAGTGACCATTGGGGTCTCTTTTTATCTTTTTGAGTTTGAAATCTGTTTTATCTGATATAAGTATAGCTGTTCCTGCTTTCTTTTTTGGTCCATTTGCTTGTAGGATTGTTTTCCATCCTTTAACTTTGAGCCTATTTTTATCTTTTGTAGCTAAATGTGTTTCCTGGAGACAGCAAAAGGTTGGGTTTTGTTTCTTAATCCAGGCTGCAACCCTGTGTCTTTTTATTGAAGAGTTTAGTCCATTTACATTTAGAGTTAATATTGATATGTTAACATCTGTATTTGCCATTGTGTTTGTCTTTCCTTTGATTTTATTTATTTATTCTTTTAATAACTTTTTTTTTTTTTTGGCCTTCTTTCATTGTTATTCGTCGCTCTGAGGTTCTGGCTTTAGGACTCCTTGTAGTATTTTTTGGATTCGGGGTTTAGTTGCAATGAAATTCCGGAGTTTCTGTTTGTCTGGGAAGGTCCATATTCTTTCTTCAAAGAGGAAGGAGAGTTTTGCGGGATAGAGTATTCTTGGTTGGCATCTGTTTTCTTGGAGTCTGTTGACTATGTCCCTCCACTCTCTCCTTGCCCGTAGTGTTTCTTCGGAGAAGTCTGATGTCAGCCTGATTGGTTTTCCTTTGAATGTTATCTGTTTCTTCCCTCTTGCCAGCTTCATTATTTTTTCCTTGTCCTGGATTCTTGGGAGCTTTACTATTATGTGTCTTGCTGTATTTTTCCTTTCGTCGTGGAAGTTTGGTGTTCTTCTTGCTTCTTGTATATCAATTTTCAGCTCCTTCTTCACATTTGGGAAGTTCTCTTCAATTATCTCTTTGAATATTTTCTCTGTTCCTACATCTCTCTCCTCTCCTTCTGGTATTCCTATAACTCTTATATTTCCTTTCCTCATGGAGTCAGATAGTTCCCAAAGTCTTTCTTCGTTCTTTTTCCTTCGTACTTCTCTTTCCTTTTCTGTTTTGGTTCTTTTTATTTCTGTGTCTTCAAGATTACTTATTCGTTCTTCCATTTCATCTATTCTGCTTTCATTGCTTTTCCCAGAATTCTTTAGTTCTTCCATTAATTCTTTGATCTCCTGCATTTCTTTTACTTCCCTCTTTAGGGACTCAATTTCTTTCTTCTGACCATTGTTTTCCCTCTCTAGGGACTCAATTGCATTCTTCTGATCGTTGATTATTTTTCCCTTATCATTGTTTTCCTTTATGACTTCTGTCAGTTTTTTAATCACGGCAATTTTAAATTCTCTTTCTGGAAGGCTCAGAAATTCTTCCAAGTTATTGTCGTTGCAATCTGGGGGCTGGCTTTCTTTTTGTGGTATGCTTTTTCTCTGGAGAGTTGCTAGGTTGCGTGTGGTTCTTCTCCTCCCTACTGTCTGTTTTCTAATTTGCCGTATGCGTTGGGACACTGTGTTGTTGGGACTGGCCGGCATCTTGGGTGGGCTTCTCTGTTCCCCTCTGGTTCTTCCAGGAGTCATCTGTCAGTTTCAAGCAGCCTTTACTGGAGAAAGGTCCCTGTTCTAAAATGCCGATGTGGGGACACACTCCCCTGTGCGCCTGGTCTGCCCCGGCGGTGGGTTCCTGCTCCCCTCTGGGCTTGGACTGCAGGCCAGAGGGGGTCTGGCGTGGGCGAACTTCCCCCGCTCACCTCTGGCTCCTGAGGAAGCCTTCTGCAGGTAGTCTTTACTGAAGAAATGTCCCTGTTCTAAAATGGTGATGTGGGACACACTCCCTGCGCTTCTGGTCTCAGGCACACTCTTCTGCGCGCCTGGTCTTCCCCGGCTGTGGGTGCTCGCTCTCCCTGTGGGCTCAGACTACTTGTTCGGAAGGGGCCCGGTGTGGGCTAACTCCCCAGCTGGCCACTAGCTCCTTCAGTAGCCTGTGCTGGGGTCAAGTCGCTAGGTGGCGCCAGAGATCTCTCCTAGAGCCCTTGGGGAGCTGATTTTCCACCCCGTGGGACAGGGAGCAGAGCGGGGATGGTAGGGTACACCTCAACGGCTTTGGGGTGCTGTGTCTGCCTTGTGCCCCACCGTCGTGGGGAACCCACGCCCCTAATTTCGTGCCCCAGGTCTCAGTTCCAAAGCCCTCAGTTCCAGGATGCGGGCTGTAGCCCAGATCAGTGGCGCGGGAATGGCGCCTTTTGAATCCCGCTCCCCTGCCTGGGCGCCTTGTTCCTGCTCACTCAGGGAGGGCCTCCGCCCGTTACCCCAAATTCTTAAGCACGTGGATGAGGACTGTCAACCGGGGGCACCCCTATTTTCCCCAACACTATCTATCGCTCTATTAGCAATGGTATCTAAAATGCTTAGCATATCTGAGTTTTCAGATAATAATTTTTAATGAGAAAAAAATAATATCTCTGATAGAAAATTTATATGGCAATTAATAATAACATCTAGAATAGAGTACAACTCAATAAATGTGTTTTTCTTCTCTCCCTTTCTCCCTCTCCCCTACCCCTACCCCCAAGCATCTGGTGTTAAGGAGTCTCATCTTTGAAATCTAATTAACTAAATATGCATAGCATTTTCTATTGAAGATTCATATGCAGTGTTTAGCTAGTTGAACCCAAACAAAGAAAGAAAGGAAATTATAGTTAACAAGCTTTAGGTTTTATGTAGCAAGGGTTTCCAGGCAGTTGCCCATAATTTATAACTGATGTGGAAGACCCTGGTATTTAAAATACTATGAATATCTGATGGTTTCTGTTAGGATGCTAACCAGTCCAGCCTGAGTGAGACTATTCCAAATTGGAGACATTTTAGAACAGCCATGAAAATAAACATGAACATATGATTTTGCATATGTTGATGGGCTCCCTGTGAAATCAAACAACAAGTACTTATTGAATATCTGTTTCTCAGATTGCTTCATTTGTTGTTTATACTGCATATATTCAAAGTACTTTCTGAGAGAGATCATACCTTCTGTTTCTTTCCCTATCCCCTAATGGCATCAAGAACTTACAATATGCACTTAATAAATCCTGTGAACCGGATCCATGGATACATTATCTTTAAGGAATTTAGAAGACATCCAACAAAAGATGACAGGCAGTCTTTCCTCCCAATTGTACATAAGTTTTAATTTGTTTTCTTGCTCATGTCCTATTCCCCAGTTACCCCCGATGTTTACTACTGGACTTGGCATACCACAGGTGCATAATGAATGCTGATTGAATGAGTCAACATAGCATAGAGGAATAAATTAGGGATTGGAGTTATAATGCATGTGGTTTTAAATTGTGCTTATTATTGTAAATAATAAAAAAATTACATCTTATGTAAGAAAGTTCTTACATTTTGGTCTATTGTTTCAAGATTAGAAAAAATATAGAAAACTAAGAGAAGTTATCAGTAAATGTGAACTAAAATGATTAAAATTTTATTAGGCAAATAGTATTTTAGTAAATGAAGGATTTAGAATGCTACTTAAAGGCTAATGTTTTCAGTACAGTTGTTTCTTTTTTATGCAACAAATTTACCCCTGATTTATTGTATTTAATCACATTTATATATCAAATCAAGATTAAAGTGAACTAAAAGGAATAATAAAAAGGCAGAAGTTCTTTGATCCTCAGAAAAATTTGAAAAAAATCCAACCAACTCATTTTTTAATCATGTTATAATTCATTTGATACTATAGGAACTTATGAGAACTAAATTTTCTTAATCAGTTTTACATACTAATTTTCAATTAAATTGGTGATATTTTATTATACAAGGACTATTACTTCTAGATCACTTGTAATAAGAACAAATACAATACAAAAATATTGGTAGCCAACTGACATACATTCAAAGAATCCCAAATGGAGATTTTTGTTGTTATCTGTGATTGAGTAGCTTATAGCATGGTAAACACTTCTGATAAAAGCAATTATAAAATAGGAAAAATTTTTAAAGAATATTTGAGTGCAACTGAGGAGGTAAGAACTGAAGAGACTAGAAAAAAAAAAAGAAACTGCATTGAAGGGAACCTAACATTCTAAGTCAAGGTGACTTCAGCTCACCTTTATATTGGTATTATCATATACAAACTTTAAAATGATTGTGATTAATGTATTTTATTTATTTATTTTTAACAATTTATTTATTTATTTATACAAGCACTGGGTACAGTCAGAAGTGTGGGAGGGTTAGAAAATTCACCAGAGCCAGAGCAGGGAGCAGAACAGGCAGAAGGACCGAAGTACACTGCTGAGGGGAGCAGCGGGTGGCAGGAGAGGTCTGCATGCCATGTGGGACCTGCGCCTGGTGGCCGGGGATCGAACCAGTGCTGCAGAGGCTGCGGGCAGCTTCGCAACCCAGCGCTCAACTGCTGCGCCACCAGGGAGGCCCGATTAATGTATTTTTAAAATAGACTATAAGGTGGATGAGTTTAAAGAAAATAAGAATTTATGAAAAATTAAACAGATATTTGAGATTTAAAAAGTTTAACAGCCAATTATACGAAGTGAAAGTTGGGTTTAATGAAATAGAAGATGTGATCGGATTGTAGCATATAGAACAAAAAGGGATGCAAGTTAGAAGAGAAAAGGGTAAAAGATAGATATCTAAAAAGAATATATATTTGGTATCAAAAAATGTAAATGGGCAGAAACAATATGTGGGGGTGTTATAAAACTAAATGAAGACATTAAGCCATAGGTCAAGATTTTGACAAACAGTCCAATATTTATCAAGAAAAACAGACTTAAGAGCAGTATAATAAAAACTATTAAAGACAAAAGACAAAATAATATATACTGAAAGCACCCAGAAAATAAGATATTGCCTGCAAAGTAGTATTTATCAGCTATACAGTTAAGTCTCCAAAGAAAGCATGAGAGTGAAAAGACATTGGAACAACATCTTTGAACTAATGAGAGAAAACAGCTGGTCAATTGGGATTTATACCAAACAAGGACATTCTTTGAAAATGAATGTCAAATAAATATATTTCCAGTCTCACAAAAACTGAATTTATTGCCAGCAGACTAATATTAAAAAATAATAAATGGATTTATTTAAGCAAATAAAAATGAGGGAAATATAGAAATGTGGAAAGGACTGAAGAGCACTGGAGAAAGTAAATATTTGGCAATTTAAAATCATATCAAAAGGGGCCCTAAGATGGCAGATTAGAAGCAGCCAGGCGTCATCTCTTCCTTTACAGATACCGCAAACCAGCATCAATGATGGAGCAATATCACTTAGAAGAGAACAGAAGACTTGACAAGTCAATGAGACATACCAGAAAGGGTAGGAAAGCCTGAACAATGGACCTACCTGGAATGATACAGAGGCACTTGGAAAGGTAGCCCTCCCCGCCCTCCCCACCCTCCGCTTGGGTTCCCATGGCTTCCTCTCTGCTCCTAGTCCAATGAATATGGGCAAATGCTGAATATCATAAAGAACACCAACTACTTGTTGAATGTGGAGCTCACACATCTGGTAATTCTGGAGGCTATTTTGTAGTCCCAAGAAGCACCGACTGCCTCCCGCATCTTGGATTGGAATGCATTTGTGCATACATCTGAGTAGGTGTGAACTTATTCCCCTAAATCTCATATAGTGCTATAAGCCAATATAATAATGCCTTAATAAAATAACACTTAAAACAAAATCCAACTTCCTGCTCTTTCCAGGAGACACACCCGAGTTCCAAATGTAAACATAAGCTCAAAGTAAAAGTTTGGAAAATAATTCTACAAATGCTATCCTAAATAGACAGGGACACCATGCTTACATAATATAAATGAAGTTACAGCTAAAAGTGTTAATAAAGACAGTCATGGACATTATATAATGATTAAACAATAAATCAAGAATGCATAGCACCCATCAATATATATGCAACAGACAAAGGTATATCAAAATATGTAAAGCAATGATTAACAAACAGAATCAGACGTTGACAGCAACACAATAGTAGAAAGAGTCTTCAAAACTCTATTTACTTTAATGGACAGAACTACCAGATGAAAATCAACAGTTTTAAATGAGGAATTAACCCAGATGGGACCACATCAAAGTAAAAAACCTCTGCACAATAAAGGAAACGAACATGAAAACAAAAAGACACTACTGAATGGGAGAAAAATCTTTGTACTTCATACATCAAACAAGCGGCTAATATCCAAAATCTACAGAGAACTCAGAACTCAACAACAGCAACAAAATACCCAACTAAAAAATAGGCAGAAGACTTGAGAGACACTGGGCCTCCCCTGGTGGCGCAGGCGGTCGAGCGCCGCGCTGTGAAGCTGTCCGCAGCCTCTGCAGCACCAGTTCGATCCCAGCCAACCAGCGAGAGGTCCCGCATAGCGAGGCAGACCTCTCTGCAGTGCCGGTTGGATCCCCCACCCATATGGCATGCAGAACTCTCTTGCCGTGCCTGCTGCTCCCCTCAGCAGTATATTTCATCAACCTGCCTGTTCTGTTTCCCGCTCTGGCTCTGGTGAATTCTCTCACTCTCCCACGTGTCTGATTGTACCCAGTGCTTGTATAAATAAATAAATCTTTAAAAAAAAAAAAAAAGAACAGAAAGAATAAGTGTTGGAGGGTCTCCTTGGTGGCCTAGGGGTTAAGTCTCAGTGCTATCACCATTAAGGCCAGAGTTTGATCCCTGGCCACGGAGATAACCCACATACGGTGCAGCAGACCTCTCCTGTCTCGCCCACTACTCCCTTAACAGCGTATTTCAGTCAATCCACCTCTTTTGCTCCTGACACTGTTCCTGGTGAATCTTCTCACCCCTCTCACTTCTGGCCTACATCCAGTTCTTCTACACAAAAATAAATAAAGGAAGGAAGGAAAAAAGTAAGAAAATGCAAATCCTGGGACTACAAGACCAGTTGCTCCTGGGGCCTATTAATCTGCATTTTAAAAAAAATAAGTGTTGGAGAGGGAGTCATAAAATAGTGCTGGGTCTCTGGAAAACACTATGGAAATTTCTCAAATCATTAAAACTAGATGTAACAATTCAAAGAGATATATGCATTCTTGTTTATTGCAGCATTTATAATAGTCAAGTCATGGAAACAATCTAAGTGTCCAAATATAGATGAGTGGAATTCAGGAGATGTGAGATAACACACACACACACACACACACACACACACAGACACTATAATAGTACTCAGCTGTAAAATGAAAATAAGGTGAAATCTTGTCATTTGCAACAACATAGAGAGAGCTGGTGTGGTGAAATAAGTCAGGAGATAGAAATATATCAGGTGATTTTACTCATACAAGGAATATTAAAAAAAAAAAGCCAAGGAACAGATAAATACAAACCTTTGAAATCTGACTGCATAACTGAGGCTATCATAAGAGGAGGCGTGGTAAGAGCAAAGGGGGGAGAAGGCCCAATGGACTATGGTGGAAGGCTAGTGGGACTTCAGTGGTAAGTGTGTTGTAAGAACATACATTTGTAGAGTTGTGAATTATACCCCTAAAACATATAAGTGTTGAAAACCATATTACTTCAATATACATAATAAAATAATAATAGAAGTAGAATAAATGAAATCATATTAACTTTTGAAGTCAAGAAAGCAGTAAATGGTGGTAAAGCATTCTTGTGTTTATGAAATTGTGCAGATTGTAACCAATTAGGAATATACGTGCAATCTCTGGAGTAGTGTGTGTGTGTATTATATACACACATTGCATATATACAGTATAAACAATGGTATGTTAATTTCAAAAAAAGAATGTTAAATACCATTACACAAAGATTAAAAGTAGTAGGATGAAAGAAGACACAATATACAAGTATAAGAAAAAATTACCCTGGCCTCCCTGGTGGTGCAAGAGGTTAAGACGCAACCTATGAAGCTCTCCACAGCCACTGCAGCACGAGTTTGATCCCCGGCCAGGGAGATACCCACATGGTGCGGCAGACCTCTCCTGCCTCGCCCACTGCTCCCCTCTGCAGAGTATTTCAGTGGCTCTGCCTGTTCTGTTCCCCACTCTGTCTCTGGTGAATCCCCTCACTACCCCCCACCCCTGCATCTCTGGTCTGTACCCTAGTTCTTATATGCATAAATAAATAAATATTTTTAAAAAGAAAGAAAAAATTACCCACTATAGCTAAAACTATACTACTATCAGGCAAAGTTTATAGTAAAGCAAGAAGTACTAGAGGTAAAGAGACATTTCTTAATATTAAAAGAGAAAATCCACCAGGAAGTTACAGAAATTTTAAATTATATACTGACAGTCCTCCTTTTACATAGTTCCCATATGCACAAATATCAATTAAGGGAATTTAGTTAAAATCCAAGTCCCAACAACATGATTCAAATTTCATTTATCCCAGTATAGTAATTTTAACTACAAAGGTATACATTTTACTAATAGTTCTTCCATCCCCAAATCACCACACAAATGACAAATGCAAGCCATCATCAGTGACCAATTACATCACTTCTTTCATAGTTTGTCATTGATTGGTCCCTCTGTATGTTATTTAGTTCACAAAGAGTAAGGAAAGTATACAGTTATGTAGCTTCCTAGTCTCCCAGTGACAAACCCATAAGATATTTTATAAAAATGGATAATCAAAATGTGGAATTAGCTGGCAGTCAAGAAAAAAGAAGTGATAATGCAGAAGGTGATATGTGCATGAAATGTGAATGGGGTTATAGAAGAAACTGCTGACTAAGGGGCTGTTGATGCTTCTGTTATTTGAGAGACTTTAGAATTGCAGGTCAGAGGAATTAGTGAAGTTATGAACACAATTACAAAACTGGAAATGACCCAAATGTTCATGAGTATGGGTAAATAAATTGTAGTATATCCATCAGTGCTGTGAAGTTTTCCCCATAAAATTCAAAAACAGGCAAAACTAATTCATACTGATAGAAGCAAAAATAGTAGCCACCTCTGTGGTATAATAACTGAGGAGGGGAATGGGAAGATTTGGGGTGATATTTATGGGCTGTCTTAATCTATGGGGTGAAGAAAGAGGATGTTCACTGGTAAATATGCAGTGATCTACATATTTTTGATATTTTGCATTTTTTGTGTGTATGTTACACTTTGGAGAAGTCCAACATTCAAAAAAGAGGAGAAAATAAATTTGAACTATAAAAACTTTGAGATAACAAAATAAAATTTCCTGAGAAGCCATTCCAATGCAGTCTTTCACATACACACATGCACATACACACACACACACACACACTTTATCTACAGTCTCAACAAAGAAAACCATTTGGGCCACTTACTTTGAGCCAAACCTCAGATTTGCTCTCCAAACTTCCTTCTGGCAGTTTGCTTCCTTCATCCTGAGGTCTATGTCCACTGGTGACACAGGGGAACCAGCCAGTGAGGGGATCATGCTCCAGTAAATCTGGATGGTATGGTGTGCAAATCTGAAAAGAAAATTTAAGGATGAGAGATAACTAAAGACAGTGAAATCTCCAACGTAAAACCAAAGGTTTCCTCTCTTTTTGAGCGTCCCATGATTGCATTGCTGGCTGAAAACTTTTCTCCATACACAAATGTCTCAAAGCTCTGAGATATCACTTGCCAGGGCAGCAAAACACACATGGAATCTTTCATCCCACAGTCGACCCAGGGATCTTGCATAAAGAAGAGTCCTGGCAGATTTCAGGCAACTGTTCATAGGATTAGCCAGGAAGTCTGTACAGGATGAAGATTAGAGCCATAACAGGCAGGATCTACCAAGCCCAGGAATGAGCTACTGAGTCAGGGAACCACAGGGGCCATGGAATAGCAACTCCAGGAAATGTCTCACACTTCACTTAGGGAAGACAGACAGACTAAAAGCCACTTCAGAGAGATGTCACTGACTTAAAATCTCCCAACTTTCTTAGCTTCCTGTCAATGGGTATCAGAACTCTGGGGGATGATGCCAGAATTAGACCACAGGAGTGTGGCAGCAATGGCTAGTTGCCTACCCATATCCATTTCCCTGACTTGGTTAACAATACACTCTTATTTTGTTTGGTGGGACAGTGTATCTAGGTATAAATGCTCATCTTCTCAAGGTCCCTTACAACTAAAGTGATGCATGACCTAGATCTGTTCATGAGATGTTGATGTAAGTCTTTAGTATTCAACTTTCAGAAAGGCAGCCATTTTCCCAATAAAAAAGGAATGACACAGCTAGCATGCACTTATTTTCCTTTGGTCTTCCCTTTTATTCCTGCTTAAAGTGCTGACATCACGCCTGCAGGGGCAGCACTCATCTTATTAACAGAGGAAGAAAACTGCAGGCCAGGAGGGGAAAGAGCTGGAATCTAGGACACCTGGTCCTTGACAAGTTCCTTGAACTGTCTCACCCACCTTGGGTGGTTCCTGAATCTCCTGGGGATGGCTCCTCAAGCTAAAGTCCAATGATTTCATCCTGACCTAAAATATCTAGAGAACTAAATCTCACTTCTGTTGAAAGGGCTTTGTTGCCTATTGTTATGATGGATGGAAGAACTTATCTGGCAATGGAAACATCTGGAATAGTACCCAAGAGCTAAAGTCTTTAATCTTCTTTTCAGTATTCAACTATAATTCATAGAAGTCAGGCCTCTGAGTCCTCAGAGGATCTTCTATTTATATAGGTGGATATTCAGGAAAAATTGTATTCCTGAGTATTTTTTTAGTACTAAGTTTAGAATTTCTTCAATAATAAGAATTTTTCAAATCAAATCACACTTTTATATTTAATATAGTTAAAATCAGTTCAAATCTGATTTGGTCCTTATAGTAAACCATAGAGCTAAATGCAAAAGATATTACTGTACATATTTTACATATGAGAAAACTGAGAGTGAGAAAGGTTAAATAACTTGTCAAACCTCACTTATTAATATTAATAATAATATTAAGGGATAATAATAATATTGAGGGATATAGTAGTATAATCCAAACATTCTGACTTTACTTCTTCCTTTTCCTCCTTTAAAATAAATTTCCTAAATACAGAGCCTAAATGCAACTTCTGATATTTTTATAAGGTTTATTTTAATTTGCTTTTTTATGCCATGGAGTCAGCTATTGCATAGCCAAAATTAGATAAAAATTAGTGAAGGGCAGTGGACTAAGGGTAGGTGATTTAAATGCTGGCTTAGAAATTTTTCATTTAACATCTTATTCTGAGTTCAGTGAAGACTAAGCTTGAGGTCCAAATCAGGACATCAAGTTCCCATCAAGCAAAATACAAGTTCTCATCAAGCACTTGGCGGAGTGACTTCACAATGTTTCTCATGATTCTATTCTTCTCACCATGGAATGAGGTTCTCCAGTCACCAAGGAAACAGGACACTTCTTGTCTTCATGAGAAGAGTAAGCTTGGGTAGCCCACTGGTCCAGGTATCCTTTAGGAGTATAGAGCCCACAATCTATGATGTTGGTTTCCTTCTCAAAAGGCTCACATATCCCATCTCCCTTATATATGTAGCACAAGCTTGGCTCCCCTGCCAAGAAATATTGTATGATATTAGAAAAAGTGTTTTTATATATGCCATGTAAAAGCAATTACACTTATTGTCCAGTACGCCACAGAGAATCCTATAATTGCCAGCTAGACTAATGCCTGCCCCATATATGCAGACAAAACACACACATACACACACACACACACACCTCTAAAGAAGAGGGGTTCCTTTTGATGGGAAAAATAGTAACATCCATCTATATAATAAAGGTACAGAAAAGGGTGATACTAGGGGAGAACCAATGTGGAGAAAAAAGGCATCTGACTCTGCAGAGAAACTTTCAGGAAGATTTGAACAAGATATTTAGGGGATGCTAGGGATATAAGGAAGTAAAAGAAGAAAGGAAGGTAAAAGAAAAAAGGAAATTTAAATAAGTGATATGATGTGCTGTATATTTGGATACCCTTCAGAGTCTCTGCAATACAACAGTATTTGAGGAATTTTTTTTTCAATTACTTTTGCTGTCAAATTTTTTTTTCCCTCAAGTGTACAACTCCTCTAATCTGGACAACATGGCTCCAGGTTTATAAGGGTTACATACATACTATTTCTTTTAGTCTTAGGACTGTGTGACATTTGTGGTTTTTGTTGGTTTCATAGATAGGAAACCTAAGTTCCAGTGTTTTTAAGTGATGTACCAAAGATCCCTGTACATACATAAATATACACGTTTGTATGTATTTTATACACACATGTATGTACATATGAATATGCTTTTAAAATATATTATAATATGAGGGCCTCCCCTGGTGGTGCAGTGGTTGAGCTCTGAGCTGCGAGGCTGCCCGTAGCCTCTGCAGTGGCGGTTTGATCCCCGGCCACCAGCAAGGGTCCCACGTGGTGTGCAGACTTCTCCTGCCGCCTGCAGCTCTGCTCAGCAGTGTGTTTCATCCGTCTGTCTGTTCTGTTCCCCGCTCTGGCTCTGGTGAATTCTCTCACCCTCCCGCGCTTCTGACTGTGCCCAGTGCTTGTATAAATAAATACATAAATCTTAAAAAAAAAAAAAGCTAAACTCTTAAAAAAAAAGGAGTAAAAATATAATATGCATATTGTTTATAACATGCATAAATGCTTGTTTTGCTTTTCTATTTATTACCCAGACACTATTTCCTCCCATTTCTTTTCTCTTGTGACTTTAAAATTGTTTACTTCAGTTTTTCCAATCCATCTAAAACTAACAGACCTCTCAAAACACATTTCACAATGGTTTCTTCAAACATAATCTTTTGAGAGATAATGGAATAGAGCTTTATATTTAGTGAATTGTGAACTTATTACCCATTGAAATAGATATCTAAATCTTTGCAATACAACTTAACAGGATAAAGTAAAAATAATTTAGACATATTCTTATTGGAGTTAGTGACTAAGGAAAGATGAGCCAAATATAAAAGGATCAAATGTGACAGAAACAAAGCAAGATCTGATCTTAAGTTAAATGAGACTTGTGCTCCAATAGAGAAAGCTGTGTGTGGATAATGTGTGTGTGGAGGGGGGCGGAGTGGGTGTACAATATGAGCCCACTATGTGCTACCAATAAGACATGATGCAAACGGAGCTGGTATTAACAAATACTTGTATATGAAAGAGAGGAGGTAATCAGTTCAGTGTTTTCTACACAGCCAGACCACATCTGGAGTATTGAATTTCTTGCTGGGCATTGACCACACAAAGCATGCCAAGTTAGGGCAAATAGGAAAGGGTCTGGAAACCTAATCACATGAGGGGATGTTTGGATTGAAAAGGAGAATAATGGGGAGGAATTTCAAGTATCTGAATGGTAGTCAAATAAAACAGGAAAAGAATGTATCTTCTCTAGTTTCATAGCAAGGAAAAAGCACTTGATTAAGCAGTAGGAGATCTTAATTCCAGTACTGGCTTTGCAAAGACATTGTTTTATGTCCATGAATGAGTCACTAAAATGCTCTGAGCCTCAGTTTCCAAACCAGAAGAGGGGAGAGGATTTCATAACAGACAAAGCCATTTTTATACACAATGGTCTTAAGGTCCATCTCCCAGGAAATGGAGAAGAGATTTCTATAAGAGAAAGAAGCTGGACTCTTAATTCACTGCTAGATTGTACACAAGACGGATCAGGGTCTTTATTACTCTTGGCACACATGGTGGGCACTGAGTATGTTTTATTACTTGCATGGATGGACAACTAAGATTTTACAATTTTATGATCTTACTCTACAGAGCAGGGCATTTGTGTCTTCTGTACAGTATTTCACATCTTAATAAATTCCATGTAATTATAATCATATCTCACTTTATCTTATAATTTAAAGAAACCAAAATGCTTTAAAATGCAGTGCTGCTTATAATTCACTGTCTAACGGTTTCACAGATATTGTCTAACCTCCTATAATAAGTATGAAGAGACTAACATGAGGCACAGAGAGCAGAAACCACTTTCTCTTTACTAGAAGTGTTGAAGTCAAGATTAGAATCATTACATTATAGTGCCTCATGTTTAACATCAAAGTGCTGGCCAAATAACACAATCACACAGATTATATATAAAAATTATGGTAAGGAAACTTTCTAAGTCAAGAGAGTATAAAGCTTTCTTGGTGATGTGTTTAATAGATAACATAATGATGTCAACATTTCTGGATAAGAAAAAGCAAGTTATTTCTCTCTGCCTCACTTTAGTCTCTTCATACTTATTATGGGGTTTAGACAACAGCTCTGAAACCATTAGATAGTGAATTCTAAACAGCACTGCATTTTAAAGCATTTTAGTTTCTTTAAATTCCAAGATAAAGTATATGGGTTAAATCAGACAACACATGTGAAACCATTTAGACAGTGCCTGGAACATAAAAGACATGTCAAATATCATTGTTATTACTATTGCTACTATTATTGTTGTAGTTATTATCATCTCTAAGCCATATGTTACAGGTTCTCAAGAGATCACAAAAATATGACAGGGAAACACCTCCAAAAATAGGACATAAGCCTAGGAAGGTGCTCCTAAACTCACCTACACAATTGAAGCCTTCCTCTAGTTTACATGTCCTTGAGCAACCATCTCCACTTAAAAGGTCTCCATCATCACACTCTTCCCCCAGGTTGCTAGAGGAAAAAGTATACACATTTAATACATAGTTACATACATACAGATACATATTTATCTCCATATATAAAATGAATTTTTGTTCAGTTACCATAATTTAAAGTCCTTAAAACTCCTTGCTATATTTTTTTTAAAGTCCATATTGGAGAAAAGTTGGAGCAAATCAAATGCTATTGCAGAAAAAAAATCAAATATTAAAAGAAGATACAGTTCAAGAAATGATTGTTGATTGGGTATGGAATTGCTCAAAGTGAAGTCGTCCATGGGTCAGAAATATCTAAGAGATTGGCGGGTCCTGATCCTGACAAAGTTTCTGGTAAATGGTATTCAGCTAGCAAAAGCCACATAATGAATGGAATCTTAGAAATACTTAGCTGACTTGGTTAGCAAGAAACCTGCCTATCTAAATGTGGTTTTGTTTTCAATCCATTTCAATGATACTTCTCTATGTCTCTTTGGCTTAGTTTTATCTAGATGCAGTTGTTGTTCAAACTAGGATTCTGTGGAATTTGAAATCTCCTGTTTGTATACCAAAAGTTTCAGCAGCCAGACTGTGCCTACTCTCTCCAGCAGTCTCAGGTCTTTGCCCCTACTCCTTACTACCACCTGGTGGCAGCTAACACATATTGCAGGGGAGAGATCAATACTAAGAAAAGAAAAATGTCATTCTTATTTCAAAACTTAGATGTTCATTCAACTGATGACTAAAATTGGACTGATGTGGTGGAATTAATTTAGAGTGAGGGGTACATGCAACATGTCATGGGAATAAGATAAATAAAAGGATCAAAGTTCCTTTGAAAGAACCAAGATTTGACTGTTGTAAAACCAATTGAGAATTACCAATTTTTTTTATCTCCTTGACTTTTCACCATTTCCCAAATGGGCACATATTTTTAAGTCAGTAAGTAAAAGTAAAGGGTTTGGGAATGCTAAAGAGTTTTCCAAAGCAGAACATCATGAATAGCTCTAAACACAGTCTAAAATACCTTCTTCCAAGGATGGAATAAAGATGAAATAATTGCATATGAGAATGCTTTAAAAGGAATAAAAAGTATATTATAAATTAAATTACTAGAACTGACAGTTTAAAGGACAAGTTGTGAATGGATGACAGAGAAGTAAAATGTGAAGAAATTAAGGAAATTTCACATTCATTTTCATTTTGAAGATGACCTAAACAATTAATTTGAGTGTACTGTATTTATCAAGTACTTCTGCCCAATAGAAACACAATGGGAATTATCTACATAATTTTCAACTTTCCAGGGGCCACATTAAAATGTGGCCTCGAAGCACACTGCTGAGGGGAGCAGCGGGCGGCAGGAGAGGTCTGCGCGCCATGTGGGATCCTTCTCCAGTGGCCGGGGAGCAGCCGGGGGGTAGCCGGGGGGCGAACCGGCACTGCAGAGGCTGTGGGCAGCTTCACAGCAGCGCCGGTTCGCTCCCCGGCTGCTCCCCAGCCACCGGAGGAGGGTCCCACATGGCGCGCAGACCTCTCCTGCCACCCGCCACATGGCGCGCAGACCTCTCCTGCTGCCCGCTGCTCCCCTCAGCAGTGTGCTTCGGTCCTTCTGCCTGTTCTGCTCCCCACTCTGGCTCTGATGAATTCTCTCACCCTTCTGTGCTTCTGACTGTACCCAGTGCTTGTATAAATAAAATAAAATAAAATAAATCTTTTAAAAAATAAATAAAGTTGTTTTCCATTGAAGCTTTTATTAAAAAAAAAAGTAAAATGAAGCAGGTGAAGTTAATTTTAATAATATATTCCATCTAATGTGGTACATCTCAAATTGACTTGAAATGAGGCCAGCATAGAAGGCAAAACAACAGCAATAATAGCCAGATCTGATCTGTGTATATGCATGGCATCCCCTGGGAATTTGGCTGAGATGGAGGAAGGGAAGCAGCAAACCTGAGACTAAATGAGGCAGAAGGCAGAAGTAAAGTAGCCTGGTTGGGGTATTAAGGAGGCCTAGATTGCCTCAATATTTATGAGGTCTGGGAACATATGGTGAATATATACTTAGAGGAAAAGGAATAGGCCTATATGATAGTTCAGAATCTTAGAGATTAAGAAGATAAACAATGTTTAGTGATTGCTAAACAACGGGATAGGAGACCAAGAAAGGCTTCTTCCTATCAGGTTTTTAAGATACAATATATTTTCACTTGTTCTGGGAAATTAAAAACAGTCCATCTTATTGGGAGCCAGAATCAAAGACAAATCATGGTGCTTAGCCTTTCAGCCTCCTACTCCCAGCTGTTTTACATAAGTAACATATTAAGTTGAGCCAGTGATAGACTGATACAGGGTAACCAACTGGGACATGGGAATCTGTAGTGCTGAATTGGGGAAAGTTACAGTCAAACCAGAATGAAGTGGCCCCTTAAGTTGCTATCACTGAAGGACAACTGGAAAGGAGCATGGAATCTTAAGAAATAAAAGAAATGATTCAATCTTGACTTTAGTGAATGCTTCCTTTTTATAATACTATAATCATGTCTTCCATGGATCATATCAGCAATCTGGAGCTTTGAGAACTACTAACTTCTCTCAGGTCACACAGATAGAAATACAGAACAGACCACTGATCCAAAAGAGATCCTCACTTCCTCTTTCAGCCTCATTTGACATGAAACATTCTCCTCCATGAGTCCCTGTCCTGAACCATTGTGAGACTTCAGTTTGGTATTGGAAACCTTTCAAGGACTCCCATAGCATCCATATTTTGGGGTGAGATCTAAATAAAAGTGAGTCCCACCTTAACTATGTAGGGATGTGAGTGACATCTCAAGATCACGATCCAGTCATGCATTTCCTTTAATACTACAATCAGGTGGCACAGCAGGTTGAGAGCAGCGCTGTGAAGCTGTCCACAGTCTCTGCGGGTTCAATTCCTGGCCTGCCAGGGAGATACCCACATGGCATGGCAGACCTCTCCTGTCTCACCTGCTACTCCCCTCAGCAATGCTTTGGGTCCATCTGCCTGTTCTGCTTCCCACTCTGTCTATGGCAAATTCTGTCACCATCCCGTGCCTCTGGTCTGTACCCCAGTGCTTGTATAAATAAAAATCTTTTTTAAGATTTATTTATTTATTTATACAAGCACTGGTGTATGGTCAGAAGCGTGGGAGGGTGAGAGAATTCACCAGAACGGAGAGCAGAACAGGAAGACTGATGAAATACACTGCTGAGGGGAGAAGCGGGTGGCAGGAGAGGACTGCGCACCATGTGGGACCCTCGCCGGTGGCCAGGGAGTGAACCGGTGCTGCAGAGGCTGCGGGCAGCTTTGCAACCCAGCGCTCAAACGCTGTGCCACCGGGGAGGCCCTAAATAAAAATAAATCTTTAAAAAAAATACTAGAATCACACAGTGCATTGCCTCCTACAGGAAAGCTCCCTGTCCCCCAAACTAGCCAAACTCAAACTCCAGGTGTGCCTCCTGGTCAGAGCAGGGCAGGGTGCCTTGCTCCCGCAAACCTATGTGCACAATACCCACCTTGTCACCTTCCCATCGCCACAGTAAGGAGCTCCGTGGATGTGAGTCAGTGGAGGCGAAGCTTCTCCTAGTTCTGTTCCAGCTTCCGCTTGAACTTGGTACTGATACATCTGCCCAGGCATGACCTCCCTGTGGAAACCAATGGGCTGTGACCACTACATCCAGAAAGTGAGATACATCCTGGGCCCTTTGCAGATGGGTTGCAAGAGTTTAAAAGAAATATAATGGGGAACATAAATGTGATACATGCCACATATGTGAAACAAAGATCAGGACACATAGTTTTCCAGAGCTGCAGAATGTTTAGACTACTTATTTTTGTATTCCCAGTATGTTTCACTTAGTGAAGGTGCAATAAGTTTTACTGAATTAACACTGAATTAATTGACATCCCTTCACACTCTAGGAAGATGCATTTCAATTTAAACCATGCTTTAAAGAAAAGTCTAACTATTGAAAAGCTAGTCTTCTGTATCTTCAAACTAATCAAAAACACTAAGGGGAAAAATAACACTAAGGAAAAGCTTTAGCATTTGGGCTCAGCAAAACATTTGCTGGGTCTATAGGTCACAGCTTTCTTGACTCTCAAGAGAATTCTTATCTTGAGAAGACTGAATCCATAGAGGGAAGAGGAATTCTCTCAGGGAAGGAGGTAAAATTACCTTCCATCATCATTTTTGGGATGTATTGCCACAATGAGAAATACATTACATTACCATTAATATGCAAACCTGCCCAAATGCAATATACCAGGAATGGAGTTTTTTATCAATTGACACCAGAGGTGGAAGGAGTTTATCAGACTCTCTGTTGACCTTAAATGCAATGACCAGGTGAAGAGCTCTTAGAAGGGAAAAGGACAGAAGAAGGGGCTGCTAATTCCAAAGACATACTAGTTTTTTCCAGTGCCTGCCCCAATTGGAAAACTACAGCCTAAGTCAAGCTGGGCTGGGAATGCCAGCAGTCAATTGCATAGGTTTGCTGGGAATCCCATGCATGGCCACCACATATCTGCCAAGGCCTCTAGTAACAGACAATCAGCTTCACACAACGCCACCACCCTCTTGCTTGATGGCACAATCAGCAAGCAGGAAATGTCAAGAGGGTTCAAAAAAACCTTTAAAAACACCTGTACTGGGTTTCAGTCATATCAGTAAGAAAGTCACCTAAATATCAAAAACCTAAATTTCCAGATTAGCTTTTTTCAGGGGAGCTCATCTCATAGGAATACCAGAACTTTCAAAAGCGAAGCCCATTATAACCTCATCAATTTTGATGGTTTGCCTTTACAAGGTGGTCTCCTTCACACTTCTCAAGCAGCCACAAGTAAAAGTCTTATACTGTTCTGTGTCTGGGAGTGGGAGAGGGAGAAAGTGTCAGCTTGTGTGTTCACATCTTAGAGGAAAAGCTCAGCAGCAGAGAGTCCTATCTTCCATAATGTGAGTTCACAGTGGGCAGTGAGTGGGTTACTAGGGAAAGGGGACTGAAATGAGATTCAGGCAGAAAACTGGATTTTAATCCTGAGTCTGACATTTATGCTCACTGTTCAATCAAATTAGAGTTACACTTCAGTTTTCTTATCTAGAAAATGGAATATTATTGACCTTAAAGTGTGTGTTTGGGTGTGCACATGTGTACAGATAACAAGTTAGATATCAAATGTCATTTTAACTGCTTTCTTAGAGAAGCTCAGAAATGGTATATTTTAAATTTAAATCCATCCTATTATCTGGCCTCTCATTCACATTAGCTTTTTTTTAACCCTATTATTTTATTTTATTTCAGTCATAGAGAACAAGTACAAAGCAAAGTTTGCATCCAAGAACACATTAGCTTTTTGACCATTTCACTGTCCTCCAGTTCCAATTCAGAGTGCAAATATTAGCAGGGAAAAAAGTAGTTACGCTTAAGGTGAACATTTTCCTCTATGTTTTGTAGCTGGAGTGAGCTGCAAAATGTCCACAAATCCTTCCCAGCTCACCCTGACATTCCTCTTATCAGGAGATGGCCTGCTTTTGCCACTCCAGGTATCTGGAATCAGCCATGCACCTTGCTTTAGCTTGTGAAATGTTAACATGAGTAACACAAGCAAAGGCTTGAAAAGTATGAACATGGTGGGCTTGTCCTGCCTGCTGCTGGAAGCCCCTCCACCACCTTGAGAACAGGCCTGAGCAAAACCTTCTCAAGAACAAGAGATTGTGTGGCACCATCTTTCTCTTCCCAGCCATACAAGTGTCTTAGCTGATTGTCAGATGTGTGCATTAGACGGTTCTGGGTCATCTCTCTCCGGCCAAGCCAGGGGACACCAAGCCATCCAGTCAACTCAGAGAATCATGAGAAAACAGCGCCTGTTGTTTTAAGCCACTATGTTTGTGATGATCCCCGATGCAGCAAAAACTAACCCATGTAGTCACTCCAATAAAACATTTTTGTATCCTGAGTGCTGCCCTCTGAGGAAAATCATGAGGTGAAGAGAATTTGCTCTTGGACATACCAGCTTTCTCCTCTAGAAGCTGAATTCCTGTATCTTATTGTAGCACTGAGCACTCAGTGCCAGGGACATGGCAGGACTCACTAAACGTAGAAAGAATGAAGAGAAATAAAGCCCGAGGAGGAGAGTTGGAAGAGAAGGAAAGTACAGAGAGGGAGAAGAAGGAGGAAAAGAGGAAAGTGTGCCACACACACCATGAGCAAGTCGTGAAACTACATGCAGTCTGCAAGACGCCAGGCCTCTCCGCTCAACTGTGGAGGAGCCGACCGGATCCCTCCTGCGTTAGCGCAGCTGTGGCGGATTCTCCCAAAGCTACAGCGAGGAATCGGAAATTAAATCTTGCCACCAGACAGGATATCTGATTCTCATCAACTGACTTGCAGCAATTACTTGTGGTCTGACCGAAAGCCTCAAGTGCTGGCCTCTTTCTTCCACAATCCTAATAGTGGTGTCTTCGGTCAGAACACCTGCACATCTCTTTCTGGGAAATATTTTCCTCCATCTCAGATATGCCACTTTAGAATAAAATTCCCTCTGAGGTTCTGATCATTTATCTAACTGAGGACAGGTCAGGATGTAAAAACGTGGGAATAAAGGAAGCAAAACCTACCCTCAAAGCCCCAGGAAGCCCCACGGTTTAGAAAGCTCTACTGCCCAACTCACACGTCTGTGAACTTCCGGTGAGGATGCGTCACCACCACAGGTAAGCCACTCGTGAAAGGGGGTTCACGGAGGACCTGGTAACTCACAGGCCTGCAGCCCGAGCACAGGGGACTGTGGGGTCGAGAAGTCAGGAGGGCTGCATCAATCTCCATCCGCTCATCAAAGGTGTAGACTTTCACCCCCACAACTTTGTCATCAATGTGCAGTTTGATAGTGAGTGGGGTGTCACAGAAAGTATCGAAGGGTCCCAGATGCACAGACTCTTGGTGTTCCAGCAAGATCTCCGTGTCAAAGAGTGCCTGGGAGGAGTCCACAGAGAGGTAGGTGACCCATAGGGTGAGGCTGTCTGCTTGGACAGGGTGCTGGAAGAGCAGCTCCAGGCTACAGCCTTCCACAGGGCAGGGGACCGTCATGTTCATATGGTAGAGGTGGAGCTCAGGACTCCAGGCCTGCAAGCTTGGCTCGCAGGGCTGATCCACATCTGGGGGGCCTAGGGGGAGACGCACATAAAGATGCATCAGGAATTGCCATTAACAGTCTGAAAATGTAGAGCCCAGATCAGCAGCTAGAACGAAGAAGAGAACTGAAAGAAAATTCCTACAGAAGCTGGTCAGTTTAATGGGCTAGATCCTCAGTACTACTGAAGACAAAAATGTAACAGTTCAAAAGTATTCTGCTACTGTTCTGTTTCACCTCTACCTGGGCCCCTGCAATGGGAGACACCATGGGGGGCACTGAGAATAGAGTGGCTGAGATCCCAGGTGAAAACCTGAGGCTGATGCAAAGAAAGTAAATCACGTCTATAACCAATCCTTGAGCAGAGAATAATTATTTATTTGTACTTAGCTTATTAATAACTTATGCTAAATTAATGCTTCTGAAGCTGTTGTAGTTCTTAGTAAAGCCAATGTTCATTTTAGACTGTCACTCCACTCTTTTTGTTCAACTAGGCTCTTCACAAAACTTTCACTCCCTAAGACAGTACCTTGACAGTCCTTCCAATCAACTATTAGGTAAACTTTGTTTATTTTTTAATTTTTACATAGAACTGGGGTATAGACCAGAGGTACAGGGTGTTAGCGGATTCACAAGAGACAGAGTAGGGAGTAGAACAGGCAGATCTACTGAAATACACTGCTGAGGGGAGCAGTGGGTGAGACAGGAGAGGTCTGCTGCACCATGTGGGTTAGCTCCCTGACTGGCAATCAAACTCAAGCCACAGTGGTGATGTCAGACTTAACTCCTAGGTCACCAGGGAGGCCCCGTAGGCAAACTTTAAAACCATGCACTGACAATTGCCTTTGAATTCATGTGAATGTGAAGAGGCAGCTTCATTGCATGAAGGAAATTGCAGGCAGAAGATAGAAGCAGGTATTTTTGAGTGGGGAAAATATGGAGATTCGGTAGTCAAGTAAAAATGTAATAGTGAAAAATAAAATAGCACAATCATATTGAGGTGAGCCCTGTGTAAATAATCTCAACAAGGAGG